>NC_140594.1:319576388-320176388 GCF_964204655.1 Triturus cristatus | reverse complement strand
TACTTTGAATTGTATTGACAGCAGCAAAGGAAAGAGCATTTAATATCTCTTTTTTTGCCTTGGGAGTGTCCATTCTGTGGTGTAATACTTACATTGTGTCATCTAGACTGTGTAATGTTGATAAATAAACTCCCGGAGTGCTCAATGAATTCCTGCAGTAATTACGGAAGGATAATGACACTGATATGGGACTGACCAATCCCCTTCTTCCTTTTGTTCAATGTGTCCAATGGGAATCAACTTTTGAATCAAAAATTAGCTAGCATTCGCGCCAAGAATTTTCAATTCTATTAAGGACACGGAGGCGAGGATTATGCTTTCTCCTTCTTTACTGTATCAACTCACAGCAGCCAATAAACATACAATTAGTAACACAACTACATTGTCCATGTGACTTTGCGTCAGCCACGCCTCCTTAGCCCTCCATAAGAGGCCTGGTCACTGTCCCAGCCTCCTCTTTCTTTGCTCGAACTGTGTAAAGTCTAATAATCCACAACTTTCACAACCTCTTCCAACCTGGAAGTTTAACAGGAACCCAAGTCCTCCGCGCAGTCTTCAACGTGAAGATATCCGCTTCCAGACCTTCCGTCTGATCTGAACGATTAACCGGAACACAACTTCCTTTCAAAAAGCTTCAATGTGAAGGCCTCTTCATTCAGACTTCTTGTCTGCACCTAAGAAAAACCAAACATGAACAACCCGTAAACTCCATTTACCACAAAGGTTCATATAATCATCAACGGGTGGGTAAACATGAACAATCATATTGTACATAGCCGGGTGGGATAATCCTCGCCTCCGTGTCCTTAATAGAATTGAAAATTCTTGGCGCGAATGCTAGCTAATTTTTGATTCTATTACAGGACCGGAGGCTTCGGATTATGCTAGTTTAACGCTTATTAAATACCACAGATGTTATATCTCCCACCGGCTTATAATAAAACTGTTTGAATGTTGACTCTGAAGACCAATCCGCACAATGCATAATGTCCTGAATACTAGAACCTAGCATAAATGACTTTGAAGCCATTGCACCTCGCACAGAATGTGCGCCAAACATTTGAACATCAACACCTGCTTCTTTCATAACATAACGCAGCCCTCTGGCTATAGTTGCAGCAGTCACTGGTTTAAAAGGTTTTTGTATTGCAAGCAAGAGCTGCGTAGAACCCTCAGACCTCAAAGGTCGGGTACATTCCTCATAGGTTTTCAAGCATTGGACCACACATAATTTTTCGTTACTCGGAAAAGCATTATACTCAATGTGTCTAGACAGTGTTTTAGTACGACCCGTGATAGTAAAGGAAACTCCCTCTGGAGTAAATACTCTACCTGTAATATCCAATGCCCGCACATCCGATGAACGTCTACAGGCCGATAGGCACAATAACATCGCCAATTTTGCGAAAAGCTGTTTTCTTGACAACTGACTATTCACCGGCCAACTGTTGAACAAAGAAATGACTAAGGACACATCCCATAAGCCCGAATATTTGGGCTTGGGAGGATTTGCCATCCGAATACCCTTAAGAAGCTTGCATACCATAGGATGCATGCCCACCGGTTTTCCATCCACCGGTGCGTGCCCCGCCGAAATGGCTGATCGGAAATTATTTACAGAGCGATAGGCAAGGCCACTCGCAGCCTTTTCCGAAAGAAAATTCACAATATCGGATAGTCCGGTCCCCACGGGATCCAGACTCCGTTCCACGCACCAACCCATCCAGCTTGTCCAGGCTGATGAGTATCGCTTCCTGGTGGAAGGAGCCCACGCTTGCCTGATGAAGCCTGAAGCTGCCTCCGAAATTCCCGGCATTTCCCACTGTTGCCGGAAATTCTCCATGCCATCAACGACAACCTCTCCGATGTGATCAGAGGATGTTGCTCCCCGTGAGGTCCCAGGAGGAGAGACTCCGACCAAGGGAGTCTCCTGGGAAGATCGCAGCTCATTTCCAGCAGTATCGGGAACCATGGTTGCGATTTCCACCGTGGTGTCACTAAGATCACCTCCGCTTGCTGCCTGAGAACATGAGAGGTTACTCTCGGAATGAGGAGGAATGGCGGGAAGGCATAATTCACTGCTCCCTATCAATCCTGGAGGAACGCGTCCATGGCTTTCGCCACTGGATCCGGTCTCCAGCTGAAGAAGTGGGGAATCTGTCGATTCAACCTGGAGGCAAACAGGTCCGTTTGACACGGCCCCCAAAGCCTCTGCAGCCAGTGAAACATGCTCGGCATCAACTTCCAGTGGCTGTAATCCCTCAGATGTCTGGAATTCCAATCCGCTATGAGGTTGGACTGCCCTGGAATATACTCCGCTATTACCGGTATTTGGTGACGCAGGCAGTAGTGCCAAAAATCCTTGGCAATCTCCACTAACAGGGGCGATCTCGTTCCCCCCAGCTTGTTTATGTATCTCACGGCTGACACGTTGTCCATTCGTAACAGAATGCAGCAAGCTGTCTGTTTGGGCGACAGCGTCCGAATTGCAAAGGAGCCCGCTAGGAGCTCCAGACAATTTATGTGCAACTCTAACTCCTGGGGAGACCATCTTCCGCCTGTGGAGATGTCGCCACAACGCGCTCCCCAGCCCCAACGACTGGCGTCGGACTCGATGACTACTTCTGGTAAGGAGCCGAAGATGGCCCTGCCGTTCCATGCTTCTACGTGCCCCAGCCACCATTGCATCTCGTCTCGAACCTCCTGAGAGATCGGTACCAGGTCCGAATAAGCTAGACCCTTCTGAAGGTGCTGAATTTTCAGTCTCTGCAATGCCCTGTAATGCAGTGGTCCCGGAAATATTGCTTGTATGGAGGATGCCAATAAGCCCACTATTCTGGCTATGGTCCTGAGGGACACCATCTGCCTGTCTAACATGGCTACTATCTCTTTCCTGAGATCCTTGAGTTTCGCTTTGGGAAGGTGCAATTGCGCCTTCTTGGAGTCTATCACAAACCCCAGGAATTCGGTGTTGGTGGACGGAATGAGAGCAGATTTGGTCTGATTGATTACAAATCCTAGACTCTGTAAGAGAGACATTGTCATTTGCAAGTGCTGCAAAACTAGAGTCGGGCTGTGAGCCATGATCAGGATATCGTCCAGGTAAATGATCATGCGAATCCCCTGCTCTCTCAAATGCGCGACCACCGGCTTCATCACCTTGGTGAAGCACCAGGGAGCCGAGGAAAGCCCGAAAGGAAGGGCCAAATACTCGAACCACCGACCTTTCCACTGAAATTGTAGGAAACGGCGGTGTGGAGGAAAAATAGGGATGGACAGGTAAGCATCCTTTAGATCCAGCCTGACCAGCCAATCTCCCGGTTTCAAGAGGTCTGCCAAAAGGTGTATCCCTTCCATCTTGAAGTGTTTGTATACTAGAAAATGGTTGAAATCCCTCAAGTTCAAGACTAGTCTGTATCCACCTCCCTTTTTCTGGACCAGAAACACGTTGCTGCAAAAGCCGTGAGGTTTGTGATCGCACAAAGCTATTGCGCGCTTTTGCAGCAAGGCCTCTATTTCCTCGTCTATAAAATTGCATTCGTGTTGGGAAACATGGAGAGGCCTGGGCCATGTGTCCTGACAGGGAGGCTCGTAAAATTCCAGATGGAATCCCTGAACCGTCTGAAGCACCCACGCATCCTGGGTCAGAGTGCGCCAATTGTGTAGATAATACTGAGTGCGACCCCCCAATGGCAGAAGAGACAAATCTGTTACACTCACCTGTGGAACTTTGTGCGTGGAAGCCTGCTCTGTTCCCGCCACTTTGGAATCTGCGCTTGTTGAAGCGGCGGCGGGTGGGGTAGAAGGTACCCCCTCTGGTAGAATCCCAGTCACCTCTTCCGCGTCCGAAATCACCTCTTGGGGGACCTTGGTTGGAGAAGCGGCCTGACGAGCGTCCCCTACCTCGTCCGGCCCTATTGAAAAGGCCCTGGGTGAACACCCTCTTTATCCCCGATTGGGCCTTGTCCAGCGACGTGAAAGTCCCTACATACTTTGACACGTCCTTCACGAAACGGTCTCCGAACAAATTGCCCTCCGCAAGCGGGCCTGGCTCAGCCGCGGCCAAATCAGTGAGATTAGTGTCCATGCGCATGAGCAGGGACTTGCGCCTTTCTGTTGATATGGCACAGTTGGCATTACCCAGCAGGCAGATTGCCCTCTGTGTCCACCCGGCTAAGATATCCGGATCCACTGGAGCTGCCGACTCTTTGGCCACCAAAGCCATTTCTAGAATCTTCGCGAGGGGACCCACGACGTCAAGCAGCTTATCCTGACACCCTCTCCAGGCTCTGTCTATCCCCTTCTTGGGGTCTCTTGCGAACTTTTTCAAAAACGTAAGCAAACTTACGTCTATCTCCGGTGTCTCCGCTACCTTATCCGGAAGATCCGGCCGAGGGCATTCCGACCGAAGTCGATTCCTGACCTCCTTGTCAAACCCTTTGCGAATATTCTCATGTAGGTAGTCGATCACCTCCGGTGCTGGTGCCCAGTCAGTAGACCTCGGGTGCACTATCTCGCTAGGGTTGAAAGTGAAAGGAGTAGTGGACGCCGTCTCCGAAGGAGCCGGAACCACCTTCTTAGCCCTCTTCTTAGGGGGAGACTCCTCGTCCGTGGTATTGGTATCGGTATCAGTGGTGGTGGAATCAGTGTCCTCATAGACTCTCTGCTTGCTTTTGGCCTTTCCGCCAGACGAATACGCGTGGTCGCCACCCGCGGGTGGGGGAAGAGTGCCCAGAGTCGTGGCATGTGGCCAGCGTCGCGCCTTGGCCAGCTCTGTGCTCGAGCGACCCTCGTGTTTCCCTTTGGTGAAACCATGGCGTTTAGCAAAACTCTCCAGCTGCTTGGTGATCGGTTTCAAAGCCGCTGCCAATGCTTGATGTACAGTTGAAGGAACTGTAGTCTCCAGGGCCCTGTTGACAGAGGATTGGACCGAAGCGTCCAGAGCCTCTACTATATCCTCCTCAAGGACAGTCTCCTGCTGTCCCTCATAATAGACATCCTCCTCATCCTCTTCGTACCGTACCCACTCATTCATGCTTGCAAGGTGGAGGAGCTGGACCAATCCACCAGCAGTAGAAGAGTCAAAAAATATATAGTCCGGAGGAGTAATGGGGGGGCCAGCCCAGGTGCACACAATTCAATCTTGTACCTAGCCCCCTCAGCAGAAGCTGTATTCAGTATTATTACAGCCTTTTCAGGCGTCAGAGCCAATTTTAAGCGTTTTTCCGGAGTGTGTGCTCACTCCCAGGGCGACTGTTCTTACAGCCAGTCAGGCGTCACAAACACGGAGCGAAAATGAGCTCCTGAAACCCCCCGGAAGCCGAGATCGGCGTGTGCAGCCCAACGCGAGCCCAAATCCTACTAAAAACCAGCCCAAATGGGCTTCGCGTGAGCTGCACACGTCGGCCGGTAACCATCCGGCTCTGCGTGTCCTCGGGCGATGAGGGGAGCCCTCGACACCGCGCTGAATGCGCTGGACCTCACACGGCCCGAAAGTATGCCGCCCAGCGGCGCGGTACAAGTTCGTGGAGCCCGCGCTCCTTAATTGCACAAGGTCGATCGGGAGAGGAGCCACCGATCCCCCGCTAGCGGCGCAAAACGCCGATCCACAACGCAGCAATCGCGTGCCCAACTCGTTACCAAGCAAGTAAGCAACTCGCAAAGCGCAGCGCGCTGAAGCACTATTTCAGCTAAAGCGATCCAGATAAATATGAAAGTGAGGGGTACTTAGCTTGTGCTGTGAGCAGCAAAGAAAGAGGAGGCTGGGACAGTGACCAGGGCTCTTATGGAGGGCTAAGGAGGCGTGGCTGACGCAAAGTCACATGGACAATGTAGTTGTGTTACTAATTGTATGTTTATTGGCTGCTGTGAGTTGATACAGTAAAGAAGGAGAAAGCATAATCCGAAGCCTCCGGTCCTGTAATAGAATTTAAAAAGTACCAATATACTTTTGCTGCATGTTTCAGTAATGCGAGCTGGAGAAAGGCAGATACGCCGAAATGCGTCCTCACAATTAAACTTTGGAATGAACCCCGTGAGTGCAGTGTGTTTGTTATAAACACAGGAGCTTTAATATATATATTCCCGTGAACAAGGGAGTGGTCCTGAAACAAGTAGGGCTGTGATGTAAATGACTGTGGAGCCCTGCTGTTTTTGCTAACAGATCGACATTAAAGAAATTCCACCTACCTGGGAGTGCGTCTCTAATCAAAGGGCATCCTTTCTTTTTTGTATGGCAGCGGCAGATCCAGCTGTCGGAGACGCACCGCCGCAGTAACAGTGGATCCGTGGTGACACACATGTGGAGCCAGCATCAGAACGGGAGGCTCTGTATGTGCGACGAGTAAATGCTGTGGCGGACTCAGTGTGGTGTTCCAGCCGTCAACCCACTGGGGCATTGAACGACTTTTTTTTATATTTGCCGGGTTTTGCAGCCAACACACTGGGGAATTAAGTTAAGCAGGACTACCTAAACCATAATGCTTTGAACTGACTTGAGGCCCACTGAGCACGGACTCATATTTAAATCAGGTGACTGCTACTTAGGCTGCTTGCCCCCACTTGGCTCGTGAACAAGGGAGTGGTCCTGAAACGCGTAGGGCTGTGATGTAAATGACTGTGGAGCCCTGCTGTTTTCGCTAACAGATTGACATTAAAGAAATTCCACCTACCTGGGAATGCGTCTCTAATCGAAGGGCACCCTTTCTTTTTCATCTATATATATATATATACAGATTGGGGCCTCGCTAGCCCGCCACAGCCCGCCGTCGTAAGGAGGCTTGGGTGTAAGCGAAAGCTGACTGGAGATATATATATATATATATATTCACTGAAAAAACCATAGGTTTCACACACGTTATAGTTAGGAATTAGCATTTAAAAAACCTTGCAAATTCAGTGAAAAAACCATAGGTTTCACACACGTTATAGTTAGCTGGACATTTTACTCGTAAAAAACCATTGAAATTCCCCCGTTATAGTTAGTGCAGGCAACTAAAACTCACGCAACCGCAATCCTCTGGTGATGACATATGTGTCTTTATGAAAAAAAAATATTTGTAATATATGTATAGCTAAAATTTAATGGAAGAAGACATGGGCAAATAAGTGTCTAAATACAGTATTAGCATCAGCAGATGATTGCGGTCGCGTGAGTTATAGTTGCCTGCACTAACTATAACGGGGGAATTTCAATGGTTTTTTACGAGTAAAATGTCCAGCTAACTATAACGTGTGTGAAACCTATGGTTTTTTCACTGAATTTGCAAGGTTTTTTAAATGCTAATTCCTAACTATAACGTGTGTGAAACCTATGTTTTTTTCAGTGAATTTGTATGGTTTTTTAAATGCTAAGTTACTTTACGCCGTTCGTGGCGTGCGCGCCCACTTAACACAGTTCGTTCCGTGCGCGCACGGTGCGCTTTGCGCACTGTGCGCGCACAGTGTGCACGCGGTGCGCTTCGCGCACCGCGCGCCCACTTTACGCAGTTAGTGCCGTGCACGCACGGTGGGCACGCGGTGCGCTATGCGCACCACGTGCCCACGTTACGCTGGATGGGCCATGTACGCACGATGCGCTTCGCGCATCGTCCGCACACGGAGGACATATTATGCGCTTCGTTGAGAAACTTTATCTATTAATTGTTTCTTTCAATTATAGGCGATGCACAAAAGGTGCTCTGCGGGCACCTTTTGCACACGGGGGAGGGGTGAATGTGGATATTTTTTTTTATGATTAATTTTTACCGTACGCGTACGGTAAGCGTAATCGGCGTTTTTTTGAAAAAAAATAAAATTTATTATTTTGCCTTGGGGGGTCTTGTGGGGCACCTTAATCAATGCTAGGTGGTTAGAAGCTGTCTAACATGCTCCTTTACATATTTTACACCTTTGTTTTTCCTCCCCCCCTCAGAGTGCAAGAGAGAAAATGGCGGCCGCCGCTTCCTGGTTTCGACCGATTCGAATGTTTACTAAGATCTAACAGCCAATCAGAATCGCGCTTGCGCACGTCACCGTACGCGTACGGTAAGCTTACGGTAAGCGCACGGTAAGCGCACCGTAAGCTGCCACAGAGATATATATTGATTTAAAGGCTATTTTCTAAGGAACTACTGAACAGATTTACACCAGACCTACAAAAGGCACTTCCTTGACCTGTAGACTACCTCTCTGCCAAATTTCAAGTAACTCTGTTCAGCCGTTCGGGCTGTAGCTGTGTCTAAAGGTCCTATGGAAAAATGCATGGGAAAAACGCGTTTTGGGACCCCCCTTTTTTCTCAGCCCCCACTTGACGAATCCCCCCAAGACTTTCAGGGTAGGAGCGGAGCGTAGCGCCCCATTAGTTTTGAAAATTTCGCGAGGATTCGTCGACCGGCGCCAAAGTTATTCCAAATAGAATGTTGCGGTTTTCCTATGGAAACAGGGTCCTAACTATAACTACCTACTGGCGACCGCCAGTAGGTAATATATATATATGTATCGCGGAAAACTCTCCCACAGCCACACCTTTCCTCTGGTAGACGGACGAAAAGAGCACGGACCACGTTATTCTTAAAATACCACTCGGTTTATTAAACTCCTCTCACAAACAAAATGGCAGCCATTACGCGTTTCGTCCCTCCCTGGGGACTTGATCACATGACGCGCATCAACCATTGGCATTGCTTTTTAAAGGTTACACTTTTTTTCCCATGTTTCCTGTTTTTTTGGTGTGTGTGTGAACCATGTGTTTACATCTTAAAGAAACCAGTGCTGAAAAACCGATCATAATCACAATTATAGGACTGAAGTTGATTCATATAAACATTAGACCAAAAAATCGAACTTAATTTCAGGATTTTTTTCTCTCGGAATTTAGATTAGTTGTTCAATGTGCAAATTTGCAAATCAATAAATAAATAAATGCATATGTACACAAATAAGCAATACGTATATAAACACACCAATTTTGTAGCCACTGTAAAAGCATTAGTAGTGGTTTAAACAAATTTCATTATTTAAATATATAAAAGCATATAAGTAAATAAATACATAAAATCTAAATATAATTGGATAAATCCATTGTCATTATTGCAGCATTATTGCTGACCCCATTACATTTTCTGTATGTATGAAATCTATGTTGATCTTTTGTTGACCATGCATAGATGCCTAGTTTTTAATTGTTTTTTTTTATTTGAAAACAATCACTGAAATACACAGCTATACGCCTACAACCTTGGGGCCGGCAGCTCAGTATTATTATGCATACTACACAGCTTTATAGCCCACATCCCGGAGGCTGAGCAGCGTCACCGTAAGTAATTAAAACTGTCAACATCCTGTCATATGCGTATATGCTGCGCAAGAACGCTCAAACATCCTTCTTCGTACCCTACAGCAAACGTCGAGATGTCAGCACCACACTCCACTATCGGGATCCCCATCTATGGAAAGACTATGGTCTTAAAACGAAGCTTGGAACTTAGAACAACCTTCCCGCGACTGAGCAGTGCCGTTTTTCCACCAACTTAACCTCCCAGAGGACATCTAACCGTCCATACCAACCGTCAATGCCATCTGTCCAGCCAGTCACCTTTCCCTACCCCCCAGGCCTCCCATTTCCCAGGGCAGAACCAGACCATCCCCACTACTGGGCCGGAGAGTCAGAACTCACTTCCGGCACTATCGGTGCTGACGCCGCAGAGTCCTCGCCTTTATTATTCACATATGTAGTGTATAACCCCCAGAAGTTCTTCGGTCTATTTCTAGGGGGAGCAACTCGCCAAAGTTCTCCGATTGTGTATAACAATAAAGTACATCATGCGACCATTGTGACACAGTAGGCCCCTCATCCAACACATTGCTACTCTGCGTTTATCCATTAAAAACCCCATGTCCACTAGTCGGCGGATAGCTTTCGATAATGTGTTGGAATGACCAAGCAGTGCCAAGGCCGGGTCAGGGGGAATCTCCAGTTCTACTATTTTACTTAATTCCAGGAATATCTTTCCCCAGTACCGGGCTACGCCCGGACAGTACCACGCCAGATGCATGAAATCCGCACGCGGGTGATAACATCTATCACATGATGCCTCTACATGTGTGTAGCCTCTCCGGCGTGTAATACACTCTGTTAATATATTTGAAGTGTATAAGTCTGTGTTTACCATGTAAGGATATCCGTTTTGTGTTATTGCACCAATAATACCACATGGCATCATCTATCAGCATGTCCAGGTCGCGTTGCCAGGCAAGCCTGGCCTTCGTGTACTGGTTGGCCCTGTGGGACATAGCCATCCGATATACATTAGAGACGATTTTTCGAGGGGACTTGGTTTTGATTATATATGTCAATTCCTGTATTTCCGGGGGTTCGATCATATCCTCCCCCAGTTGTTGGTGTAGTGCCCTACGCAGTCTGTGGAACTGGAATCTCTGCAATACCGTGGGGAATTCCACAGTAACCGCAACCTCTTTCCACTTCTTAACTACCCCTCCAGAGAACAAATCCCCTGCTTTGTTCAGAGCGAGCGCTTGCAATGCTTGCAGAACCCCACCGTCTCTACAGGGAGCCAGCCAGACCAACCAATTAATTGGCATTTCTGGAGAATTTAACAGTGCCCCCGCTTGTTGCTGTAGTAAGCAGTGCCAAGCATGCCGTGGTGGGTTGAGGGAGTCTAATATTCCCGTCCTGCGATCTACCGGCTCAACAATAACTGCTGGAAGCGGGACAGGGTCGGCAAATAACTTTTCAAGCTTAAGGAACGGTATATCGTCTTCGCCATGAATCCAACAGTGGTCCTGCGCTCTCTGTGCAGCTCTGTAGTACAATTCGAGGTCCGGTGCACCCAGGCCTCCCAATTGATATGACAGTGTGAGCACTCTCCACTGTACTCGGGCCTGCTTACCTGCCCAAGCCAATTTTATTAATAACGTTATCAATCTAGCAAAAAAGGTGCGACGTAGCACTATCGGAATATTTACAAATAAGAATAGGAACCGAGGCAATACCACCATTTTCATAATGGAGATTCTGCCCAATAGGGACAGCGGTAGTCTAATCCATGTTTCAATGTCTTCCTCTAGTTTGGTGACAGCTGTACCATAGGTTTCACAAAACACGATTTCCGAGTCTGTATGCAACCTGATGCCAAGGTATCTGATCAATTCATCAGTCCATTGCAGGGGGTATTCCATCACAAAGGTTGTGGTGGCCGGCGTGAGTGGGAAGGCCATGTCAGGGCTCATGTGGAGAGGGCCCAAGGAACACTGACGAATCGCGCGCGAGCGCGAAAGACGGGGCAGTGACTACAATCCCCAGGAGCCTTTGCGGGCATCCAACAGCCGTGACGTCATGACGCCAGGGTGCGGATGCAGACATAGAGCTTCTGGAGCACCTTCACGGTGCCGATTACTCCATGCCGAGAGTTGCGCCGAGATCATCAAGGAGGCTGGTAAGGGTGCTGTAAGTACCACGCTTCCTTTTCTACGGACCTCTGCTGAGCCCAGGTATTGTGGCCATTCCTTAGTTATTCGTCCCGTTGCTTCGTTGGCGGATCCCGGTTTTGGGTTCCTTGCGAAGCAACCTCCGAGAGCCTCAGTGGGGAAACTTGGTTATATATTTGTTCCGGTCCAAACAACTTCCCCTTGAGCAGTGCACCCTATGTGCCTTTCTTCTGCGTTAGCGAACCTGTAGTTCCGCGTTTCATGCAGGGAGAGAAAGGGCATGGTCTGAGTGGTTATTCAGAGAACCACCCCATTCTAGCGACCTCCTATCTGGAACTTTACGCGCCACGGCAGTTGGTCCTCCACATAGCCGGAAACATTGTTCTATGGTGCCTATCCAGGAAAGGGCGTATTTTATTCGCCCGCATCCGGGGATGCTGACTGTCCTTGCAAAATACCTTTGATTATTATGATATGTCCTGTCCATTGAACGCTGGTTGAATCTAGACATGTCCTCATGATTTTATGCTGATGTGTGCTTAGGTGACCAGTGCGTGATACCTTAGATTGTGGGTATTATACAGGCAAGGAAGTTTACTGTTTTCTTTCTTATTATTTGCAGCAGGGCTTTTGAGAGTGAGCAGGAGGACCGCTCTTCCGCTCCCCTGTGTTACCTTAAGACTTTGATTACATGGTATGTTCACACCCCCCTCCCTAGAATGCATAGTGCACATTGAGGCCCAAGGGTGGTAGAACGCTCATATAACGCTCCATGTCTTTACTCTAGATCTCTATGAGTGATTCCCTACGTCTTGTAGGTTCCAGCCAGAGAAGCGCGTTATCTTGCTTTACAGGTAGGGTCCTGATACTAGGAGTGAAAAGGGGCTGGGGTAGAGTAGAAAGGAAGATAGAGTAGGGGTACTGATCTCTCTCTCTCTTTCTCGTTACAGGTCTCCCTCCCTGCGGTCCCCATCCTTTCCTTCCCCCACTGGACCACCTCCTAGAGTCTGTGAATATCTATTTCAGACCTTGAGGGTGTCGAGCGGTGGACCCCTATAGAGCAACGCACGATCCTGAGGATTCCTGGCCGCGACAGAGTAATCGGCCCACGAATTATAATCCTCCCGGTTGTGCGTTGGACGACAGATAAACGATGGCGTCTTTAGAAGACGTTCTAGTTGCCTTACAGTTAGTGCAAACCGAGTTAGCAGCCTCTAGAGCAGAAACGGCAGCCTTACAGGCTACCGTTGACCGAATACAAAGAAACCCTTTTAGTATAGGGAACCCCGGAGCCTCTCATTCGGCTCCTTTAGTAGTGGAAATACCCACCCCTGTTCCCTTAGCCACTCCGGAAAGATTCCATGGGGAAGGCAGCAAGGTACAGGTGTTCCTCACTCAGGTCTTGCTGCACTTTTCCTGCAAACCCAAGGCCTTTTCCACCAATCGTGCGAGAGTAGCCTTCTTAATCTCTTACCTGGCAGGGGACGCGGCTCAGTGGGCAGTCCCTTTGGTGAAACGAGATGATCCCTTGTTATATGATTGGGACTCATTCATCAGGGATTTTGAGAAGACCTTCAACCGTCGAGCAGCAACACTTTCGGCGGATAAAGACCTTTTAGAACTGCGACAAGTGAATCGAGATCTTATCGCATATCTAAATGATTTCAGGTGTTTGGTCGCAGAAACCGACTGGCCAGAGGTCCAACGGTCTGCCGTGTTCCACCGGGGACTCAAGGAAGAGATGAAGGACATTTTAGCTCAGATCGACCCCCAGCCAACTACATGCGAAGAGCTGATATCCTTGGTTCTTCGCTTGGATCATCGCCTTAGCGAAAGAAGAGGTGACAATAGAAGAAAGGACCGAGGGTCTTGGAGGGCGGAGGTTCCCCGTAGCCCGGACGTAACGCCAACAGTTAGAGCCGAACCCATGGAGGTAGGAGCTGTACGTTCTGCCCTCACGAGTGAAGAGAGGGACTACAGGCGGAAGAAAGGCCTGTGTATTTACTGCGGGAAGAAAGGGCATTTTATAAGAGAATGCAGTTTAAGGAGTAAAAATCCCTGTGCAGAGCCTCGCATACAGCTTGCGGCTACTTCTGAAGGAGCCTTGGGAAACGAGTAAGCTTGAAGAAAGAAGAAGGGAATTCTTTAAGCCAGAGGTACATCCCTTCATTGTGTTCTAATACACCGATCCCAAGTCAACACTTCAATATTGACCTCATACTGTTCGTAAGAGGAAAACAGTATTCTGAGACGGCCATGTTGGATTCAGGAGCCACTGGTTGTTTCATAGATCAGGCTCTAGCATCTTGTTTAGGCATCACTCTTTGTGAAAAGAAAACTCCAGAAAACGTGTATGCCGTGGATGGGAAGCAGTTAGCGGCAGGACCCATTCGGTTTCAGACAGAAGCCCTGGAAGTACGCCTAGGTCTGGAGCACGCCGAAAAACTGGTTCTTAACGTTATCCAGGCTCCTCAATATGGCTTAATATTGGGGTTACCCTGGTTACAACAACACAATCCCCAAGTGGATTGGGTGACCAAAGAGATGCGCTTCACATCGGAGTATTGTACGTTGCATTGCTTACCCCAAGACCACAGCCCGGCAAGGATGTTGGCAGTTGTACACCACGTAGCAACAGCGGCGTAACACCTGGTTACGTTACCCAAGGCTTACCAAATGTATGAGGACGTGTTCAACGAAGACAAAGCTGAACAATTACCCCCTCATAGGCCATATGATTGCCAGATTGACTTAATCCCAGGGGCCGTGGTACCCACGGGAAGGGTATATGCCCTGACCAAGCCAGAGAACACCTTTCTGAAAAAGTACTTGGATAAATATCTAGCCTTGGGCTTTATTCGGAACTCCATGTCTCCTGCAGCCTCTCCGCTGTTCTTCATCCCCAAGGCTAACAGTGAACTAAGAGCCTGTATAGACTTCAGGGCGTTAAACGCCATTACCGTTAAAAACCGGTACCCTCTCCCTTTAATACCGGTACTGCTGAAACAAGTACAGAAGGCCGTCATTTACACTCGATTGGATCTGAAAGGGGCATACCACTTGGTACGTATGCGAAAGGGCGACGAGTGGAAGACCGCCTTTAAAACGCGGTACGGATTATACGAATATCTTGTCATGCCCTTCGGGTTATGTAACGCGATTTATTCCCCCGCTGTCGAGAGCCATGTACATCATGTGCGCACCATCTTGCAGACTCTATAGGATAATCACCTCTATTGCAAAATTAGAAAATGTGAATTCGGAGTTTCCACCGTCGAATTCCTGGGAGTGATATTGACTCCACACGGCCAGGAGATGTCAGAGCGTAAGATAGCGGCAGTAAAGAATTGGCCCATCCCCAAGACCGTCCGAGACATCCAACGTTTTCTCGATTTGCCAATTTCTACCGGAGATTTATTGGGCACTTTTCTGGATTGGCAACCCCGTTAACACGACTATTGCGGAAGAAGGTACCCTTTCATTGGACAGAGGAAACCCAGAGGGGGTTTGAGGAGTTAAAGAAGGCGTTCATTTCGGCTCCGGTATTGGTGCACGCGGACCCAGACCGACCATATATAGTGGAGGCGGATGCCTCCGACTACGCCGTGGGAGCGGTATTGTCTCAGCGCCACCCTTCTATGGGTCAATTACACCCGGTGGCTTTTCGGTCCCGCAAACTTAACCCTGCAGAATCTAACTATACCATCGCGGAGAAAGAACTTCTAGCCATTAAAGACGCCTTTGAGGAGTGGCGACATTATCTTCTAGGAGCCAAACACGTGGTAACGGTATTCACGGATCACCGCAATCTCCAATTCATGAAGGCAGCCAGGCATCTGTCACCACGTCAGTTGCGGTGGACGCTATTCTTTGCGGAATACAACTTCTTGGTCACTTACCGACCGGGAAAGGACAATAAAAAGGCAGATGCTCTAACTCGGCAATCCAGCTCAGAGATCACAGAAGAACCTCTCAAACAGACCATTATTGACCCAGGTAAGATCTTATGTACCAAGGTTACAGAACCTTTCCTCAACAGTGTGGCACGCACCATGAAAACAGACAAATGGAAGTCGGGTTGTGTCAGCACCCGGAGTGGGGAATGAAAGATGGGTTGCCCCTTTGTGGAAAACGGCTATTGGTTCCTGTCGATGCACTAAGAAAACAAGTATTTCGTTGGTGTCACACCCTTCCCAGCGTAGGTCATAACGGGGTTGAAAAAACTACTAAAAGAGTACTTCGTCAATTTTGGTGGCCCTCAATCCAGGCAGACATACGTCAGTGGATCCAGGAATGTGCTGTCTGTGAACAGATGAAGACCTCACACGCCCGTCCGGCAGGACTGTTACAAACCATGCCCACTCCGGAAGGCCCTTGGCAGAATATATCCCTGGACTTCATCGTTGGCATGCCCGTTGATCAAGGGCATACGGTGATCCTAGTAATAGTGGACTATTTGACAAAGATGGCACATTTTATAGCATGTAAAAAGCTACCCACAGCCGGTCAGTTAGCTCAGTTATTGCTGACACATATAGTCAGGTTACACGGGTTGCTGCAGAGGGTGATTTCGGACAGGGGGCCTCAATTCACCGCGAAATTTTGGAAGGAATGGTGTGCCTCGCTAAAAATAACCCCTAATCTATCCACCAGCTTCCACCCCCAAACAGACGGACAAACGGAGAGGGTGAATCAAACACTTAAGCAGTATCTGAGGTGTTACGTAGACCGCACAACAGAAGACTGGGTCGACACGTTATGGTTAGCAGAGGTTGCGTATAATAGCGCAACACATAGTTCCACCAAGCTCTCTCCCTTTTTCTGTACTTACGGTTTTCACCCACGGTTTATCCCATTCTTCCACCACGGGGGATCAGAACACGTCCCTGAAGTACAGGAAAGAGTACGTCGCATACAGAAAACCCTAGCTTACACGAAAAACATGTTGAGAAAAGCGAAAGGGCGCTATAAAGCTTATGCGGACAAACATAGACGACCAGGGCCCGTATATAAACTAGGAGATTACGTGTGGCTTTCCACCAAAAACATCAGATTTAAAAAATACAGCATCTTCAACCCCAAGTATATCGGTCCCTATCGCATTGTGAAGCTCATTAACCCCGTAGTGGTCAGATTAAACCTACCCTCTTCTCTACGAATCTATCCTGCTTTTCACACCTCTTTACTAAAACCCGCGCATTCAGCAAGAAAGAAGGGGGCTCCTCCTGTGGTGGTAAATGAGGAAGAGGAATATGAAGTAAGGGGTATTCTTGATTCCAAGATCCACCGCTCCAAGTTGTGGTATCTCATAGCTTGGGAGGGGTATGGAGATGAAGAGAATTCCTGGGAACCCGTGGAGGGCGTGCACGCACCGCGGTATGTTAGATTGTTTCACCAGTGCTACCCAAAGAAGCCCTGCCTCTGTCAGTGTTGTTCGGGAAGGGGATGTACTGTCAGGGCTCATGTGGGGAGGGTCCAAGGAACACTGACGAATCGCGCGTGAGCACGAAAGACGGGGCAGTGACTACAATCCCCAGGAGCCTTTGCGGGCATCCAACGGCCGTGACGTCATGACGCCAGGGTGCGGATGCAGACATAGAGCTTCCGGAGCACCTTCACGGTGCCGATTACCCCATGCCTAGAGCTGCGCCGAGATCATCAAGGAGGCTGGTAAGGGTGCTGTAAGCACCGCGCTTCCTTTTCTACGGACCTCTGCTCAGCCCAGATATTGTGGCCATTCCTTAGTTATTCGTCCCGTTGCTTCGTTGGCGGATCCCCGTTTCTGGTTCCTTGCGAAACAACCTCCTAGAGCCTCAGTGGGGAAACTTGATTATATATTTGTTCCGGTCCAAACAACTTCCCCTTGAGCAGTGCACCCTATGCGCCTTTCTCCCGCGTTGGCGAACCTGTAATTCCGCGGTTCCTGCGGGGAGAGAAAGGGCGCGGTCTGAGTGGTTATTCAGAGAACCACCCCATTCTAGCGACCTCCTATCTGGAACTTTACGCGCCACGGCAGTTGGTCCTCCACATAGCCGGAAACATTGTTCTATGGTGCCTATCCAGGAAAGGGCGTATTTTATTCGCCCGCATCCGGGGATGCGGATTGTCCTTGCAAAATACCTTTGATTATTATGATATGTCCTGTCCATTGAACGCTGGTTGAATCTAGACATGTCCTCATGATTTAATGCTGATATGTGCTTAGGTGACCAGTGCGTGATACCTTAGATTGTGGGTATTATACAGGCAAGGAAGTTTACTGTTTTCTTTCTTATTATTTGCAGCAGGGGTTTTGAGAGTGAGCAGGAGGACCGCTCTTCAGCTCCCCTGTGTTACCTTAAGACTTTGATTACATGGTATGTTCACACCCCCCTCCCTAGAATGCGTAGTGCACATTGAGGCCCAAGGGTGGTAGAACGCTCATATAACGCTCCATGTCTTTACTCTAGATCTCTATGAGTGCTTCCCTACGTCTTGTAGGTTCCAGCCGGAGAAGCGCGTTATCTTCCTTTACAGGTAGGGTCCTGATACTAGGAGTGGGAAGGGGCTGGGGTAGAGTAGAACAGAAGATAGAGTAGGGGGTACTGATCTCTCTCTCTCTTTCTCGTTACAGGTCTCCCTCCCTGCTGTCCTCATCCTTTCCTTCCCCCACTGGACCACCTCCTAGAGTCTGTGAATATCTATTTCAGACCTTGAGGGTGTCGAGAGGTGGACCCCTATAGAGCAACGCACGATCCTGAGGATTCCTGGCCGCGACAGACCATGGATTTCGACCAGTTAACTCGTAATCCAGACAATGCTCCAAAGCGCACCACCTCTCGGAGGACTGGTGATAGGTTGTTTTCTGGATCTCTAACATAGAGCAGAGTGTCGTCCCCGTACGTTGAGATCACGAGACTATAAGAAGGGAATTGCACACCTCTATGACTATGATATTCTCGAAGGGGGCACGCTAAGGGTTCGGTAATAAGGGCGTATAGTGTTGGTGACAAAGAGCATCCCTGCCGGGTTCCCCTGGAAATAGCTATGGCGTCCATAACTCGATTCCCCAGCCGTATTCGAGCCGATGGGGCACTCCAATCAATTGCAAAAAAACAGGGCAGAATCCCATTCTCGTAAGCACATGTCTCATATAGGGCCACTCTACCGAATCAAACGCTTTTTCCATATCTAAAAACACCGCCATTGCTTTCGTGTCCCGCCAAACATGTTGCATAGTTCCAAATACTGTTCGTAAGTTGTAAGTGAGGTTCCTGTCCGGTATGAACCCCGCCTGTTCTGTAGCTATCAATTCCGGAGCCAACAGAGTCAGACGATTGGCCAAGACTTTGGCATAAAGCTTGGCGTCCACATTTAGAAGGGAGAGCGGCCGGTACGAGCTGCACTCCTCGAGTGGCTTAGCGGGTTTGGGAATAGCAACTAACATTGCTTCCCTCATGGACTGTGGCATCACACCCATCACACACATATCATCAAATAACGTGGAAATATGTGGGAGCAATATATCAATAAAGAACTTATATATCGCATCCCCATCAATGCCTCCATTATTTCATCTTTTTCGATGGGTAACATGAGGAATTCCCTACGCGCATTGGATAAAAATGGGAGCTTAATGTGTTCTAAGTAGTCAGTTATTTCGTCTTCCATGTCTGACGAGCGGGTAGTATACAATTCCGAGAAGTATTGTTTAAATCTATTTGCGATGTCCTCTTCCTCCGTAAGCAAGTCACCCCCTTCTGATCGGATTGCAGAGATCCACGCTTTACTACGTTTAGCTTTTAACATGCGAGCCAGGACCGACCCTGGTCGGTCTCCCTCACCATAGATACGCGCTGTGGCGTACTTACCCATATGTTTCACCTCTCTATGTGCTGTTTCCTGATAGTCCCGTAATAAGTCCTTCAGATTGTTTCCAACATCCTCGCCAGCTCCCGCTAAATGACGGGCCTCTAGTACCCCTATATCTCGCTCCAGTGTCGACAGCCTTTGCCTAATGGATCGGAGTACCCCTGAGTGTTTTGCCATGGCCACCCCCGTATATACACCTTAAATGCTTCCCATACCGTCTGGAAGCTATCCATCGAGCCGATATTTGTGGCAAAATAAGTTTCTATGGCGTCAGCCATCTCATCCTTAAAGGCCGGGTCTAGCAGTGAGTACGGGGGGAATCGCCATGTGAATGGTGATATAGTCTTCGTAGGAGCGGACATGACCAGTAAGATCGGAGAATGATCCGACAGGGTGCGCGGGAAGACCTGACATGATCAAATCCCGGACATTAAGGACATCGACGCCAGCCAATAATCTATGCGTGTATGTAGGTCGTAGTGTGCTGAGTAGTGCGTGTATCCGCCATCCCACGAGTGTAATTCCCTCCACACATCTAGTAAGCCCCTACTGGTCATAATACTTTCCAAAGCTCTAGCGACCACTGCCGGTCTTCTCGCCGGGCCCCCTGATCTGTCTACTTCCGGGTCCCTGATCAAATTGAAATCTCCACCCCAGAGCACTTGTGGCGCCCCATCCTCTCCTGACGCACCAGCCAATGTGGTAAAAAACTCTGGGCAGTCATAGTTAGGTCCATATACATTCACTACTAATAAATCCAATCCCCTACCCTGCAGCTTGGAAATTACAAACCGGCCCTCCGAGTCTGTCGTCAATTGCTGTAACGTGTAATCTGTTCTGGGGTTAACCCAGGTTAGTACCCCCCTAGCGTGTGTGGTGTAGCCAGCGGCATTAACAAAATCCAAGAGCCCCCTGTGTCTCAGCAGTGGGCTGTGTACTGGTAGGTGGGTTTCTTGCAGTAAAGCTATATCTATATTGTGTCTGTTAAGATAGCTCAGGACTTTACGTAGTTTGCGATGATCGTTCAGACCTTGCACATTCCACGTTAATGCTCTGAGAGAGTCTATATCCCTCGAGGCCGTAGCTCCATTAGCCATAGTCATCCAATTGTGTTAGTATCCTAGCCTGTCCCGACCAGTGTGGTGTACGTGCAGAATATGCTGTGATTAGCCATTCAATACACATCTCCACCCAAACAAAAAACAACTGTACCCCTACCCCTACACTCCCGCCCCCCACCCACAGCAGACCACCCGTAACTCGGTCGCGCTTCTTCCCCCGGACCCCCCAATTGCCACCCACCCCCCCCCTTCCCAACTTACGTAACATGTGTAGTGTTCAGCACTCGGAGGCAGAGGTCGCTCTGTGTGCGGTTCACTGTGCTATAAAGGCCTTGTCTCTGCCCGGCCGCCGTACACTGAATGAAGCAGCTACAGTCCCCGCTGTCAGGCACTACAGAGCTATTTCTGGTGTCTGGTCCCCGAGCTGCAACATCGCTCAGCTCTTTTATTCGTGCCCTGTGGCCCATAGTGCACTGCGCCATGATTGCATCGCAGCGGAAACACAGTCCCTGAACATTCAACATCTCAGTGTTCTCTTCTACCACTAACCGCTTCTTCCCAGCCATTGTTACTGTAAGGACAGCATGACCACCTCCTCTCCACCCCTGCACTCACCGGACCAACTCGTATCACTGTATCCCGCCCCCTGCCCCCATCCCGCCCCGCTGTACTTATTCGCTAGTTGTGAGAAAGGAAAACTCAGTCCTGCTCATCGCGCGAGCCGCCAGTTGCCTCCTCCGGGATATGTCGTTCCGGACTCCGATGCTGCTCTTTGGCCCAGTCTTTCAGCGCCTTCTGCAGGGCCTTCGGGTTCGTAAAAATATGTGAATGTCCCTGTCTGTTCACCCTCAGCTTGGCTGGGTACAACATGGCGTAGTCTAGACCCAATTCCCGCATCTGTTTTTCATGGGCGCAAATTGCCTTTGCGCTTCCTGTACTCGCGCTGTGAAGTCCGGAAACAGTGAGATGTTGGACGCTTCGTGTTGTAACACTCCTTTTTCCCTCGCTGTTCGCAATGCTGTATCTCTGTCCCGGTAATTCAACAGCTTCGCTATGATTGGGCGCAGCTGCGCACCCGGCGCCGGACGTGGCCCAGGAGCGGTGCGCCCTCTCAACCACGAACATATTAGAGAACACCTCAGCCCCCAGTAAGCTCACCAATAACTTCTCCACAAAGTGCTCCATGTTGCCCGTCAGCGTTGTTTCTGGAAGTCCCGTGATGCGAAGATTGCAGTGCCGGGAACGGGCCTCCAAATCCTCCGCTTTGTCTTGCAAAGCTCGGAGAACCCTTCCTATCTGTTTTTGGTCTGTGTCTAGGGTAGTTTGTGCCTCTTCCACCTCCGTTAGACGCTGTTCAGACATGTCCAATCTTTCGGCGTGTTTGTCCAACCGTTCTCCCATCCTTTCCATACGGTACAAGAGGGCGTCAATTTTAGAGCCCAAATATTTAATGCCACTCTGTAGGCCTGTGGGAGCGCAGGTTTGATAAACAGGCGAGGAGGCTGAATATAGGTTCCAAAAGGGCGTGTTTTATTAGAGAACTTAGAACTGGGTGGTAGTTTGGTTGGTGTTTCTTCTGGCTCCTCTCTGGATCCGGTTGGACTTGACGGGGTTGTTGAGGTTGATGTTCCGGGCTCCTCCTCTTCTGGACAAAGGTGTTTCCCCCGGAGGCTCATAAGAGAGGAAAAAGGGAGCCGTCAGTATATTGTTCTAAATATCTTCAGTATTAAGTAACCGTCACCACACCTGGAAGTGCTTTTATAAACTAGGGTTTGAGGTCGTTTTCTGCTTGTTGGGTTGTTGGGGAATCTATAGCAGCCTGAAGGGAAGTGCAATGGGAAATGATCGTTGTTTATATGCCACGCTAAATTATGCTCGTTTAAGGAGTTTGTGCGCATCCAAGCTATAAGTCATGCTCAGGGAAAAAAAACGCTAAACTAAGGAAATGTGAGGCACACTAAGAGAAGCGCTACGCGAAGGCACAGGTCCTGTAGGGGTCATGCCACTTATGCAGGGAACAGGGTTACCTGGGCACGCAACATACACATGGGCGTTTAAAGATAGAAACCCCGCAATCCGTGC
The DNA here is from genome assembly GCF_964204655.1 of Triturus cristatus. Classification (NCBI taxonomy): domain Eukaryota; kingdom Metazoa; phylum Chordata; class Amphibia; order Caudata; family Salamandridae; genus Triturus; species Triturus cristatus. Next base: position 320,153,967 of record NC_140594.1, on the reverse strand, counting down.
CCTTTTCTGCGCTCACCACCCGCCTCCCTCGAATCCTCCCCCGTGTCCCTCGAGACGCTATCACTCACTGGTCCTGCCGCAACTCTCCTGAGTTGCGGCCGCTCTCCAGCATCCTCCGGCGGACACCACCACTCTTCACACCAGCGTTCGTATGGTTCCTCGGCTTCGTCTCCCAGGCTATCTTCGGTCTTCGAGTTTTCTTCCAGCGTACTCCCGTTGTTCGACTTCTCTCTTCGGTTCCTCCTCTGCAATCTCCTTGCTGCCACTCTTCTTTTCCGACTCCACTATGACGTCTGCCTTTTTCATTGGGGCGGCTGCTAAACCCTTCCAGTGTCACGGCCGCCTAATTCTGGGGTCACGTCAGCGTCTCTCTGTGAAGAGACATGAGAGGGGAATGGGTCTCGTAGTCCATTATGGCCCCTCCTACGTCGATTGGAGGAAAGAGTATGAGTCCTATCGGGAGGATCATCTGGTTCGCCCTGCATTTGGTCTGCCGATCTGGCGCCTTCCCCTGGCGCCTTGTCGTTCGACCTGGAACGCTTTTGGTCAAAGGTGAGCTTTGATTGTGTCTTGTCCGTTTTCCCCATCTCTTTCACCAAGTCCGAACTCCTCACCAGAGCTGTGTACTACAATGCCACAGGGGGGAGGGGGTACTAGTAAGGGCGCCGACCACCCTTCGTAGCCTTGGTGATAACCAACGTCGTCGCTCTTTCCCCACAGGCAAAGACGGTCTTCTGTATCACTATATCCTGCTCTTGCATGTGGGGGGTCAAGTACCCCAATTTCCTCTCCGCCGCCCGACCTGCAGTCAGCAATCACCACTAGTCGCGGCCTCTGTCTCTACGCACTCCAATGTGGTGGGCTCTGGCTTCGTACCTCTTCCAGGTGTCGCCCCTCCGCTCCGCAAAGACTCTCTGTGCCTCCAGTGGCATTTGTCAGGGTACGTGCGCCATGACACTGCTCCCCGATGTCCTCGCCGTCGTATCCCGATTATGCTCCTGTCTGCGCAGTTCATGGGGCACAGCTACACGCTACTGTAAGGGGAGCAGAGTGCCAACCTTCCTGCGTTTCTAGCTGCAAATAGGCACTTCTGGGGCGTGTGAAATGTGACCAGCTTACAAGGCATGGGGCGCCCAATCCCATTCATAAATAAAGGCCAACCTGGGTCTTCGGCGTCTCACAGCACCCAGGGTGCCCCATCGCCGTCTTGTTGCACTCACAGCTTCACTGTCAGGCGCCTCCTCCCAGTCCCAGATTCCTTCTCCCTGAGCGGCCCGATCATCAGCCGCCGTGCAAATGCTGTCACTCGCACCTGTCCCCGCAGCGGAGCAAGCAAGAGGGCCTGGCCCGACGCGGTCCTCTCCGAACGCAGGGACCCTCGGTCCGGGGGGTTCGGGTGTTCTTCCCTGGTTGCGGCCGCACGCACGCCGATGTCGCCATGCTCTCTCTGCCAGGATAGTCCAGGGATCCGTGGCCTTCCCGTCTTCAGGGCAGTCTAGCTTACTGGGGCAGAAGGCCGCGGGAGCAGTCCGAGTCGGGGAGAGCGCCTTCCGCGCACCAAACACCAACCATGAAATTATTTCCCCACGGGAAACTGCAGGATAAATGCCGAATTGTGTTACGACGTATCGGAGCCCGAGACTTAGGCAGCCATCTCGGTCTCGAGCAAGCTCCGCCTCCCCCTAGTTTTTAATTGTTGTGTGGCAATTGTATTGGTATTGTGCTTATTCTGTGAATCTCATCTCTTGCCTGGGTCTAAACTTAAATTGATGTCTGAATCTTGTCCTTTGTGGTCACGTATGAAGATGTTATTATTAGTTGCCGATTGACAAAGTGCAAAATAATGTGCCAATTAAAAAAAAGTGCAGTGTGCCTAAATAGTAAAAAAATGGTGATTTAAAAAATATGTGATAGGGAGGTTTATAGCATGTATAATTGTCTTTCTAAATGCTGAATCTCTAAATAAATTTTCTGAGAGTTAAATCACTATTGATGTTACAAGTTGTTTGAATTTCATTCATTCTTTGCGGTCAAGTAATTGCTGAAAATGTCTGCTGGTAGGGTTAACGATAGTAAATCTGCGGGCCATTATTTTTGTAAACTGGCATGTAGTTCTTCTGAACTATTTAATCCATTGGGCTGCTTCGTATCTAAATTTAAAATATAGTTCATTTCTAGTGTACGAAGGATCTTTTCCCTGTTCCCTCCTCTTTTGTTTTTTGGAACAGAATCCAACAGGAAATATTTGAGTTCCTTTGGATTGTTCTCATGCCCGTTCATGAAAATGGCGAACCACCGGATAGGCCTGATCGTTATTTTTTTAGAATATTTTTTTAAATATATTTTATATATATATTGCCTTCAATAAATGTCTCCATTACACCTGACCCCAATACCTCAACAAAAGAGTCTCCTTCTACGTACCCAAGAGAAACCTCCGATCCGCCGACCTTGCCCTCGCCAAAACCCCACGCATCCGCAAAACCAGGACAGGTGGAAGAGCCTTCTCCTACATAGCGCCCAAGACCTCACTCACGCCTACAAATGCCTATACAACAACAGACCCAAATACCTCAACGACAGAATCATCTTCCAAGTACCCAAAAGAAACCTCTGATCTTCCAACCTCACACTGGCCAAAACCCCGCGGATCCACAGAGCCGGAGCAGGCGGAAGATCCTACCCTCACATTGCAGCCAAGACCTGGAACGAGCTACCAGCAGACATCAGACGTGCCCCCTCCCTGAACACCTTCAGGAAGACCCTCAAGACCTGGCTAAACAGATCTGCCGACCCCCCCCCCCAGATTCTTTAGACCCTCACGGGTGAGTAGCGCGCTTACAATTCCCTGAATTGGGGCAAGGCGCCGGAGAGTTCGCCCGCATACCGCCCCTCAAGCCGCGCAGAATTGCCGAATGAGTCGTGGAGGACAGAAGCTCGTCTACCGGAGTGGCGAGGGACATACCATGAATTCGGACGGCATCCGGGGACCCTCAGAGGTAGCTTTAGTTTTTCCTTAAAGCAAAATCTCATTTGTGCTTAAAATCTGCCCATATCCGTAGGGAGCTCAAGACCGGCGTTCCTATCCGGCCACCATGTTCTCTTCGCCACCCAAATTATTTCATTGTTAAAATGAATCCCTCTATCTGGTTCTAAAGAGACTGGAAATCCGAATCTAGGAATAATCTCTCTCAAAAGCAATTTAGCAACTGTTAGACTATCATTTCTTCTTGTTGGTTGAGCTTCTACCCAACGAGAAAACAGATAAACCACAACCAACACATATTTGAGTCCATTACAAGGAGGGAGTTCTATGAAGTGAGCCTGCAATCTTGTAAAAAGTCCTGCTGCTTTTCCAATTCGCCTCCAACTAATAATTGTCTTCCTTCCTGGATTTTGCTGCTGGCAGACTATGCACCTCTGGCATAGACTCTCTGCAATAACCCTACATTTAGGATTATACCACAACTGTTTGAAATGTCTGATCATTGCATCACTCCCAACATGTGTCAAACCCTGGTATGTCCTTGCCATCTGAGACAACAAACTATCTGGCATTATTGGTCTCCATCAGAACAAACCCATACTTCATCTTCTTCTCTGCGTGTACAACCTGATTTTATCCAGATTTCTTTCTCTTCCTCACTGGCCTCTTCTTGCAGCTGTCTAATTTCATCTCATTTTTCCACAATAGGGAACATCAAGTGACAATTTGTCTTCTTTTTCCCTGTTCCTTTATTAATTGAAACGGAATGTTGTGCACAGAAACAAGCCACGTAGTCTGCATATCTGTTTCCACTAGTCACATAATCATTTCCTGATTTATGTGCTGGACATTTCACCACTGCAATCTCTTTGGGCAATTGTAATGCATTCAACAAACCCTATGCATCTTTGCTGTTTCTAATCGGTGACCCTGAAGAAGTCAGGAATCCACACCCCAAACCATATTGACTATCCGTAAATATTGTTATTCTCTGCTTTTTGCTAATTATACATGTCCTGGTCAATGCGTCCAACTTAGAAACTTGTGCTGAATTTACCCCTCTTAGACAAGATGCTTCAAGAACCGTGGCCACTGTACACACTGCATATGAAGCACACAATGCGCCCTTTTCATCTATCTCAGACAAGAACCATCTACAAACATCACACAATCTGATTCTGGCAATGGTGTATCTCTTATGTCAGGCCTCGGTTTTGTACACAACTCTGTCCCATCCAAGCAATCATCTTTTATTTCCTCACAACTTGAACTTGGCAACAAAGTTGCTGGGTTCAATGGGCGAACGACCTTTACAATGCGGTTGTTACACCGCTGTACGTTTACATAGCGGTCATTACAACGCAAGTCATTACAACAACTTGCGCTGGATGGCGCTATACACTAAGGAACAGTATGATTTACTATTCCAACACCTTCCCTACTGTTACGTAGGCTGGAGTTTGAACAGTAAATCATACTATTCCTAAGTCCAGCGCCCTCCAGCGCAAGTCGTTGTAACGACTTGCGTTGTAATACCTGCGATGTAACATACCGCGGTGTAACGACCGCGTTGTAACGTCACATATTCGGTTCAATGTTGTACATCTTGTGACTGTCACATTCTCAGCACCCAAAATCACTCTCTCATATTTAGTCAAACGACTACTAGTCATGTACTGAGTCCTTGTTCTTGTCAGCAAAATCTCATCAGAATGTGGCACACACACTTTCAATGGATGTCCCATTACAATTCCTTCACTTTGCTCCAAACTCACACAAGTTGCCACCACCGCTTTCAAACAACCTGGCAAGGCTGCAGCTACTGAATCCAAAGTAGCAGAAAAATATGCCACTGGATGACGTGCCATTCCATGTGTCTGCGTTAAAACTGAAAGTACACACCCATCCTTTCCACAACAGAATAATGCAAAATCTTTACAATAATCTGGCATTCCCAATGCAGGTGCTCGACAAATACAATCTCGCAATTTAACATAAGCCTTCATGCTTTCTTCATCCAATTCAATCGGATCAACTACATCTTTATGAGTCAATCTTTGTAGTGGCTTGGCTATCAGTGAAAATCCACTGATCCATTGTCTGCAGTATCCAACCATGCCCAGAAACATTCAAACTTCTTTCTGTGTTCTGGGAGGACCCATTTGCAAGATCACTGCAATACGATCTTGAGATAATTTCCTGACTTCTTTTTCAATTTTGTGTCCCAAGTATTGAACTTCTTTTTGGCAGAATTGCAATTTAGCTGATGACACTATGCCCACATACTGCCAAATGGTTCAATGAAGCATTTGTATCTGTCACACATGCTTCTCGAGTCTTTGATACCACCAATAGGTCATCAATGTACTGCACTAGTACCAAATTCTTTGGCATAACCAACGATTCTATACACTTTTTCAAAATTTGATTAAAAATTGAAGGACTCTGTATATATACCCTTGAGGAACTCGGCACCATGCCAAAACACAGTCTCCCAACCTAAATGCAAAAAAGATACTGGCTGTCTTGTTGCAAGGGTATCGAGAAAAATGCTTTGGACAAACCAATCACTGTGAACCATTCCGCATCACAGGGGATCTGGTAAATAATTATTGCTGGGTTTGGCACTATTGGACAACATGGCACTACAATCATATTAATCTTTCTTAAATCCTGCACAATCCTATATTTTCCGCTTGGTTTTTTAATTCTCATAATAGGTGAATTACAAGGACTGCCTAGTATTTCTCTCAAAATACCCTGTTCAATCATATGCTCAATTACAGGAATAACTCCTGCAATAGTCTCAGGACTCATTTTGTACTGCGGTGTTTTTGGAAACTCTGCACCTTGTTTGACCAAAATGTGAACAGGATCAACTCCTTTCATCAATCCGATGACTTTCCCTGAAAGATCCCACACATCAGTCATCACTGTGTTACTCAATTCAACAGGCAAATCCTTTGTTGTAAGCATAGGATATAAATCATTCACTTCTGTCCCTTGTTTTGCTAACATCATCTTGAAAGCAATATCTTCATCTGGGGTTTGGAAAGCAATACCATCTGGTGTACAGTAGATGGTGCAGTTCATTTTACACAACAAGTCTCTACGTAAAAGGTTTACTGGACTCGAATCACACACCACAAATCAATGCAAATCTCTAAATTCTCCAAAGTGCACCACCATTGGCTTTGTCACTGGAGTTTTGATAAGCTTATTGGAAACTCCCACGTACATTTCACTCTAAAAGAAATCACTGTGGGAATCGAGGCTCTGACAAAAAACAAGGCCCCTGGTCCCGATGGGACACCACCAGATTTGTTTCTGAGCAATATTGAGCTATGGGCCCCAATACTCACGAGAGTGATAAATACCGCTATTAGGCTGGGCCTCCCCCGAACCTGGTCAACGGCCATAATTGTCCCGATTTTTAAAAAGGGGAACAGGGACAGCCCACAATGCTACCGCCCAATCTCACTGATTGACGTGTCAACCAAAATATTGGGCCGGGTAATTTTGAACCGCCTGACTGAGTGGACCGAGGAGAATAATATTATCTCGGACACTCAGTACGGCTTTAAAACAGGGAGATCCACAAGCGATCAATGTTTGAACCTGTATATGCTGGTAGCGAAATATACCAAAGCCAGCAATGAAGCTATTTACCTGGGGTTCATGGACCTGGCAGCTGCCTTTGACCATGTAAATCGGGACAAACTGTGGGCCATGATGACACATTTGGGGATAGACCTAGGACTGATTAACATCTTGAGGGAACTACATAGAGACACTTCTGCAAGAGTACACTATAACATGGAGGGAGGGTTGACTGAATCTTTCCCAGTACTAGCGGGGTGAGGCAAGGTTGTATTCTGGCCCCCTTTTTATTCTCACTCTACATTAATAACTTAGAGAAGTTTCTGACCAATTTAAAAACTGATTGCCCATGCATAGTATCGCGTCCTATCCCGGTTCTCCTTTACGCTGATGACGCGGTCCTACTTGCACGTACCCCTAAGAGCTTACAGCTGCTAATAGATGTTTTGTAAAGTTTATGGCAAACCTAGACCTATCGGTGAACCTGGGCAAGTCATACGTGATGCTGGCTGGCAACAAACCCTGTAATAATTTTTCTTACAAAATAGGTAGCCACACACTAGAAAAGGTTCAGGCCTTTTCGTATTTGGGCCTATTGTTCGATGGCTCCTTGCAATTTAATCCCCTGGTGGAGGAACGTTGTCGCAAGCTGATATCCTCTAATGGTGCCATCGCAGGCTATGGGCGTAGAGTGGGTCGATGGTCTCCCGAGCAAACAATGAATCTTTATGGAGCTATTTGCTGTTCCAAGGCCACTTATGGTGCAGAAGTGTGGGGATTTGTAAATACTCAGCAGTTACAGCGGGAGGAAAACAAAATTTTATGCTCAATTCTGAAGATACCACAGAGCACCCCTGCTGTAATAGCCCATAGAGAATTAGGGAGACCATATCTAGAGATCTGGTCAAGCTCAGACCCATTTTGGCTTGGATGAGATCTTGGCTAAACCCGGAGGTGACCCTAAGTAGACAAATTATAAGTGACTGCATGGGAAGGGACAGAAGCTTGAGTATACCATGGCTGAAATATGTATTGACCAGTCTGGAAAACCTTGGCCGCCAGGATCTTTTCTTAAACCCATCGAGAATTGTGTCACAGGACAAGTTGGTTATAAAGAGATTATTCCTGGCCCAGAGAACTAAAAGCAGAGCAGAGGCTGAAGGGATTAAACGTACCGTGAACGCCCATAGCCTGGTAAAAAATAGGGAGGGGATGGAGCCGTATTTGTACCTTATGCATAATGCCCAGGATAGGTTTTTAATGGCGCGTTTTAGGCTCAATCTTTTACCTTACTTACTGGCCGATCCACCAGGTTTTATATCATTGATTGAGCAGAAGGGTGCCTGCGACAATAGGTCTCCGCAGGACACCCTTCATTTTGTACTTTTGTGTCCTTTTTATTCAATGCCTAGGCGCAGATTCCTAGTAGGAATTTTAAAGCAAGCTAAAGTAGCACACGCTAAAGATGCACTAATTTTTCTGCAAAAAGCGACCGACCCCCTGACACTTTGTAGTATTATGAATTTTATTAGAGTTGCGGTACGATTAAGGGCAACTAGAGAACCAACCTGATTGTCCTTTTAAATGAAATGTGTGGTTTAGTTTCTTTTTTACTTATGTGTAGTAGCAGTCAGGATTCTGGATAATGATTTAATAGTTTTTTTAACTCTCTGTATATGTGTGCTTTTATGATGTTTTTTAATCATCGAATAAAGAAATACTGACTGACTGACTGACTGACAAACTCCCACAACTTGGATAGTTTCTCCCGAGAGGGGTAGGTTTGGAATTTCTGCTGTTCTCACAGTAGAATGGGTAGCATCTGTGTCCACAAGGAATGTAACATCATTACCTTCCACTTTCCCATCCACAAAAGAACCAGATTGATCTACCACTAGAGATGCGCTAAGTACGCACTCTTCCTCCCCCCTCAGGCCCCGTCATTGAAATGTATCTGAATCACTCTCAGGACACTGCATTCAGTATTGTGAAACCATTTGTACATTTTGATTCTTACCACATTGTTCACTCATGTGAAACCCAGCATTCGCACTGTTTCTCTGTACTTAAGCGTTCACATTACTATTTGGCATAGATGCTTGAGGCACTTGTACCTGTTGTACCTGCTGTACCTGTGGTGAAACTACCTGTTGCTGTTACAACTGTTGTTGATTCACAACCATCTCATTCTGCATCTGTGGATTACAATTTTGAACCATTACATTATTTCCTAACAAGAACCCACACTTGTTCTTCCAATGTCCCATCTTTCCGCACCCATGACAAGGATATTTCTTTTTCATTTCTTTATTATATTTACTTCTTCCTTTTCCTGGTAATTGCACCTGAACACAATCCATTTGGTACAACATTCATAGTAGGTACGGGTACCTGACTATTTTGAAAAACTTGATTCTGCCCTTTCATTTGAAATCCTGTTTGAGAATAATCAAAAAAGTTCCCATTTTTTTGCTGCACCGCTTTCACTTGTGCCCACATCATTTTCTCCTTCAATTTCTTATGCCTCGATTTAATATCATCACCACAATACTTTGCATATCTCAGAATTTCATCCACTGTCTTATTTTGCCAACAAATCAAATGCTGTTGAATCATATTACTAATTTCAGGTTTTATTCCAAATACAAATTTATAGACAACATGTCCCATATCTTTGCCAGTTATACTTTCCAAACCACTGTACTGCTGAAACACCTGTAAAAGTCTCTCATAATAAGCATGTACTGTTTCCTTTGATTCCTGTGTCGTCCTGTCAATTTTAACCCAATTTGTTTCTTTTGGGGAAATATTTCCTTTCAGATAAGTAATCACTTGATTATATTTTTTTATTGCTTCATCCGAAGGTGCTCCAGTCTTAACATCTCTAGGATATTCTTCTTTTGGCCAATCAACTGCAATCTTACACTCAGTCCATAAATCAGCTGGAACCACAATTTCAAACAAACCATCCAAATCTTTTAATAAAACCTTTGAAATTATCACAAACCTCTCTACCTGTTTGTACCATTCAATAGGCCTTTCCCTCAACCTTTAGGTTTCATTTGTAAAAGACAATATATCTTTTATTGACCAAGGATAATGAAAATATCCTCCACCTGGAACTTCTCTCATTGGATATATCATTTCCACATTTTCGGTCTCTCTTACCGGAGCAAATGAAGATGCAGTCACACCTTTGCATCCAAATGCTTCTTCTTTCTTTTTCGCCCATCTACCTTTCCATCTTTCCAAATCACCCCATCTTTTCAAAGTATTAATCAGTTCTTTTATTTGCAATCATTTTCCTGATGCATTCAAACTCTCCAAGTCTCTGTCACTGAAATCCAATCTATATGTCTTGTGCAAAACTTTTGATTTTTCAATATCAAAGCCATATTCTTGTGCTGCGTCTTCCAACTTATCATGCAAATGTTTCAATTTTAAAGTAATATTCTTACACAAGAATAACATCTCTTCATCCTAATATTTACTCAATCTCTCCGGATTTATTGTACCGATAATCATTTCTTCCAGATCTACTCTCAACCTACCTAAATCTATACCCTGTTTAGACTTACTAGGTGTCATTCCTTTAATCCATTCATCCAGCTCCTCTGGCGAAATTCCCACTGAACTCCCCGATACTGAAGCTGTTTCTCTTACATTTGTCATTAATTTTCTAGGATCAATCTGCACATTTCTCTTTGGGGTTTCAATCACATTTCTATCTGCTGTATTATTAATCAGTGATGTACCTATCTCATTTGATCGTTGTCAACAAGCATTCCTAGCACCATTCACTGGAACTGTCAATTCAAGCACTCTTGATATATTTTGTCCCTCACTATACAATGGAACTATAGGACCAATCGTTATTGGTACTGACAATGCTTCTGCATTCAAACTCATTTGATTAGTTTTCTGTGTCGGTTCTTCCTTTGCTCTATTGAGCACCTCAATCTCTCTTTCCTGTGAAACTTGAGTATCTGATGAAGACTGCTCAGCTGAAGGTACTTGTGGAACTTGTGGTATTTCTATTTCAATTAACGGGGCACTTGGAGTAATCTCATCCGGACTCTCCTGATATGGTGGTGGTCTTTTCATCAACATTTCATCTAATAACTCACCATCAATTTCATTAGGATCCATATCTAACTCTGAAATTTCCACATTATACTTTTTCCCCTTGCACTTTCCACCAGCTTGTCCCACAGCGACCATAACTGGGTATAATCCATCTACAATTATTTCTCTTCTCTACTTTCTCATCTGAGCATCCCATTTAGCTTCTGAATACGATCTCATTGTATTCCTATATTGTATCCCATTCTTATTTCTCTCTCTTCTGTACGTCGCATGTTCCCATTCTTCAAACGCCTCATATTGCATAGGTCTGGGATTTGGTTTCAACATATTCATTCCTCTCCTCGAATTCTCCAAGATTCTCACATTAAACTTACCATGTTCTGGAAAAGCTAAAACTCCATCATCATCATCCCTATAACACACCCAATTCTCTAACCATGTACACGTATGATACCCACGCTCTAACATCATAAAAGAAGCAGGTGATCTCAGTGGAGGCACAGGAACTCTCTCTCTAGTGATTATTGGTTTGTCCCTTTTAAAATAATCTTGTATCATTTTCACAGACTTCATTTTTAACTCGCTTCCTTTTCAGCAATACTCTGAAATCAAGGAAATATTCCGTAAATCCACTCACTCTATTTGCTCACGCTCGTCCTATACCAGCGCGACTCACACTAACCAACCAATCACAGTCAAGTACACACCAGCTGTTCTGACCAATGCCAGGGCGGCTTTTGTGACGTCAGTATAACTCCTACTACCGACCCTCCCTTTACAAAATAATACGGCAATGTACTGCAAAGTCTTTCTAAATAAATTCTAATTAGAAACGACACACAACGCTGCTACTTTGTCTGCTCCACAAATAAAAAGATAGTTAAAAACTCAAATAGATTCTTTTACTTCTAGTAAAATAATGTCCAGAGCTACTTTACTCTCAATCAAGTGAAAGAGGTCTTGGTACTCCTTTAGGGACACTGGCCAAAGTTTCGGAAGAGGACTTTTAGGACACAGGTCTTGGTACTCCTTTGGGGATGTAAGGCCGAAGTTTCAAAGCGGACCTTCACTATCTCATTCCCTCTTCTTTCAACAGAATAAATTCCTTAGTATAACAACAGCATTTCACTGTTCGATATTACAACAACAGACAAAGTACTTCTACAGTGTGATACTTTTCCACACTCTTCCTTTGCCCCTGAGGCTAAATCAACATCCCGGGATCTTAGGCAACTCCGTACCCGTACTTCCAGACTACGCAAAACAAAGACAATAACTTCTCATATTAGTAACCAAAATCAGTAATTCAACCATTAATTTGCCAAATAATCAATATATACCATGGGGCTGCTACCAAAACTGATTCAGCGATCAGGGACAAATACACTTTCACAAACCAGGCCCAATCTCATTACCCAACAAAGTCCCTTCATGCTGGGTTAGTGAATTACTAAACAAACTACCAAAATCTACCAATGACCAATTTGTATCCACTTTCCTGCTTTACCAATTATTGGCGATTAATTTTTATTATAGCTGATAGGGATTGGCAAACTAATACTTGGTTAAAAATACCCTTAAACTAAATAACATCTGTAATAAAGACAGATTTGTTTGTAATTTTATAATGTTGATCTAAATTATGGGAATAAATGCTCATTCAGTACCGCAATACAGAACAAATCATAGACCATCTCAGTGAAACAATATCAGAGAAATAATGACAAAGAATGCATCTCAAATCAGAAATGCAATGAAGGAGTGGAAAGGCGAAGAGATAAAGGTTCAGAGACAAAATACATTTTGCAATTGATTATGAAAATTCAGTTTTCTGTCCATACTAACCCAATTGAAATAGAAAACTACCCTCTGGCTATGAGCAGTAAGGCCCCTCAAGAAGAGATGATTAGGCAAAGGCTAAGGGCCCAATTACGATGGTGTACGGAAAAGCCCTCCGATCGACATGGTATTGGGAAAAAGCCCCACGCATGACCCGCGGCATTTCTGTCTGTCAAATTAAGATGCAATGTTCACCAAACCATACCTTGGTGAACGGATGTCACAAAAGACCGTCCACCACGGTCGGAAAAGCTACAAACCTGCCCGCGGAGGATGGGGAAAGCCGTTCAACTGTTTTAAAAGGCCGCACCCACTGCGGCATGAACGCACGGCGAATTACGATGAGAATGCGGAGCTGGCGGACCAAGCACTGCGTCTGACCAACCCGCACGCACATAGGCCAAATGAATGGGGGATGGAACCAACTTCACAACTATGCCCGAAGTGTGCCTGTACTCCCTGCCGCCCTCAATCATAACACACACGCCACAATGATACACCCTAACTTGCTCCTGGTAAGGAAAGCCATGCGCAGCATGGAAGAGACAACTGGAGGTCATCACTCATGTGGACAAACCCACATACCACAGTATAAAACCAACCCCTTCCTGGACCAGCATCCTTTGCACACCACAAGCCGAGACAGAGAGACAAGACACCATTTACTCACACTGCACAACATCACACCCACCCATCTCCACACAACACCACTTTTACCCACACACCTCACACACTTCACATATCTCCACCACTACCCAGCACCTTGCACCCCTCATTAATTTGCACCATGCCCCCCATGACAATGCCCAAATGCACCGACTCAAATTTGAAAGTGATGGTAGATGAGATAATCAGGGTAGAACCACAATTGTTGGGGCATCCGGACCAACACACCCCACTTGCGTGCAAGAATCAGATGTGGGCAAGGATCCACTGCAAAGTCAATGCCATAGGGACCACCCTACGTGCTGTGCATGACATCAGGAAGCGGTGGGGTGTCCTCAAGGGCCGGGTCAAGTATCGGGCCCAGAGGAAACATGCGGTGGCCCAGAGAACTGGTGGCGGCCCTCCCATTCCACCACTAACCTTCACCGATTGGGAGGAGAAGATGCTTGCCATAATGCATCCAGAGAGTCTCACAGGAATCGAGGTGGGAATGGAGGCTGGTAAGTACAAACAAATGTCTCCCATCACAAGTGAGTCTCAATCACCAGCCCACATCAAACTCATGTGGAATGCATGCTTTCAATATGAATGGATCACAAGGCTAGCATTTTCGTACTCACCTCACAGGTAGGTAGTCAGCTCATGCACCTTGGCCTCCCTCCCGAACAGCATGGCTCAACCACCCCACCCCACTGCCATGTGTCAGCTAACTCCGTCGACAGTGCCTCCTAACTGGTAGGTAGCCCTCTCACTGGGGAGGGGGTTGTTGAGCCCTGACAGCAAGGCCACAACTCCGACAAGGCCCTCTGTCTTCACTCACAGACAACATGGAGCCAAATGACCCCCACATCCCGCACTTGGTAGCCAACTCCGGAACCCCCAATAGGTTGTAGGTAGTGCACATACAGCCAATACCATCGAGAGGCCACATGATTCACATCATCAGTGATGAAGTCACATGTAACTGCAAAGCAAAATACAAGAACTCGATCACAAAAAGCCAATGTTCAAGTCCCTTTGCCTCAAACCAGAAAGACTCGGGTCAACGCAACACATGCATGGAAACTCTGTCAAATCTCACAAACCACAGGGAGTAAGTACAAAAAGCATAACGCAAATCATGAAGTTGCGGCATACTAGTCAGATACCACTTGAAAAGACACAAATGTCCTAGCATGAACTGAATCGGATGGGCAACAAGTTAGTACCAGAGGACATGTCCTTGTAAATACAATATCTGTACAAATGATTTTGTATATTCAGCCATGACACATAGCTAACAAGCAATGTATGTACCTCCACATCACGTTCGACTGCTGACAAACTGTTATGAATGCATAGTAATGCCAAGCTAAAAAGTAAGGCCATCTTAAATTAATTGGGCCAAACATGAACATCAAAGTTGTGCTGTGTACTGAACATGCTGAAAATGTAACCTCTCTTCAACAGGTACCTCGTCAGGAACAGCAGGTGCCCGTGCCATGGACGAGCCCAGCCAGTCTCCCCCCCTAGGAAAGTGAACCCTTGGATGCAGACTCCCTGGTCTTTTCGGATGAGGAGGACCGACCTGGCCCGTTCGGCGTGTCAAGGACAGCTCAGTCTCTGGCCCTCACTGTCCCCACCACCACCACTCCCACAACAGCTGCACCACCAACGCAGACCCCTGCAGCAACAACCTGTGTGGCAGTCACCTCCACCATCACCACTGCTGCCTCCAACACTGTCCCTTTGCCAGCAGTTGCGAATACCACCAGGCAGAACGGGGATGCTGGGGACGGTGTGCGGTGGCAGCGCCCGGCACCGCCACAGGTCCGTGGCAGCAGAGCAGGGCGAGGCCAACTGGGGGACATCCACAGGAGGACAATGAGACTGAGGCCCTGGACACCATGCTAACTGGCCTTGGTGCATACCAGCATAACCAGGGACAGATGGGCCAGGTCCTTGAAGAACTGCGGGGACTCTGTCAGCTGCAGAGCTCCATGGACACTCGCTTGGGACAACATGTGTAGTACATGTGTCCTGAGAGACATGTATGCGGCTCAAATCGCTGCCAACCCCCCCCCCCCCCGTGGCCAGCCGGATGATAGTCACACCACCTCAGCAGCGGCCACCAGGAGGGGCGAGTCACACCACAGCGAATCCTCAGACACCTCTGAGCATGCAGCAGGTTCCCCCTCGGTTTGGCCGAGGGGGCATCCGAAAAAGACCCCGGGAGGATCACGTGGCACAGCACCATGCCGTACTGGTACTCGGAGCAACCGCTGATGTCACCACTCTAACTCCAAGCATTGACTTTGTTGTAATTACCAATCCCCATTGCCACAAGGATGAGAGTGTTTGGTTGGACTTTGGAACTCTACCATTGTGTGTTCTACCCTAACTATCCATGTACCATCACTTTCTACTTCACCCCTCACCTGTCATATCATGTTGACAATTTCGAACTATATTAAGCAGGACTTATTTAGGATGGTTTGATACAAATTGTTCTAAGGCCAATGCTAAACTTTAAAAGGCCTTACATACAGAGCCTAGAATAGCAGAAGAGGTTAGGAATGCTCGCAGTGAGTACCATGAGACTTTAAAATTAAGGAAAAAAACACTGAAAAAAGAAGCCTGGCAGGAGTTACACCTAGCATCAAAAGCAAGGGATTCATCCGCCTTCTGGAAGGCAGTCAATGCACCATTTCTGATGGAGAGAGACAGGGTGTCTATTGAGATAGCCATTAGTGAGGCAGAGTGGGTTGAGCATTTTGAAAAAGTATATAGCAATCCCACCCTTATGCCTACAGCAGGGCTGGTGATTGACGAGTACATAGTATCCACAGTATGTAAGGATAATGACAAACTGAGATTTGAGTTGAGTGAGGTCATTTTGGCTATTGAGTCAAGCTTGGGAGGAAAGGCACCCGGACCGGACGTCATCCCAGTTGACCTTTTTAAACATAATACCCAATTGTGGGATCCTTTAATAACTCAAGTATTAAACCCATGTAGTACGACTGGTCTCTTACCATCCTGGTATGAATCAACACTGGTTCCGATTTTTAAAAAAGGGGACAGGTCAGACCCAGCCTGTTATAGGCCAATTTCCTTGCTTGACTCGACAATTAAAATGATTGGAAGAGTCTTGCTTTCTATACTACAAGAGTGGGCAGAAGATCATTCAGTTCTCAGTGATTTACAGTTTGGCGTTCGAAAGGGATTGGGCACTGTCGATCAGGGTCTAAAGTTAAATATGTTGATTGGAAAATACACCACGGCTAACAGGGGCAGGCTGTTTTTAACGTTTGTTGATCTAACTGCAGCGTTCGATAGTGTGATTCACGAGGAACTCTGGAGCATTTGAACAAACTTGGGGGTGGAGAGCACCATAATAGCTTTTATAAGGCAACTATATACAGGGGCGAATGCAAGGATCAGATACGGGGCGGGAGGGGAATGCACTAAGCACTTTAGTGTGAGGAGGGGTGTGAGACAAGGGTGCGTCCTGGCTCCCTTCCTGTTCATATTATATATTAACGACCTGGGATGTACTTTAGAGGAAGAGTGCCAGTACCTCCCTCAAATCGGTAAGCAATCAATACCTGTGCTAATGTATGCAGATGATGCAGTTCTCATGGCACGCACCCCCGTGGGTATCCAGAGCCTAGTTGGTAGTTTCTCGAAATATATGTCCAAATTGGGTCTAAATGTTAACATTTCTAAAAGTTATGTGATGAAATGTGGGCCGGACAGCGCAAAATGCAGGCCTGTTACATTAGGCATGAAACACATTGAATACTGTAGCACTTTCTCCTATTTAGGGATCCGTTTTGATCGAAGGGGGACCTGGACCCAGGCGATTAAGACCAGGGGGCTGTTGTTTTTAAAAGCTGTTGCAGCACTTTCAAATTTTAGCAGGAAGCTTGGAAAACGGGATCCAGGTGTTTTAATAAAGATATATAAGGCTAAATGTATTTCTATAGCCACCTATGGGGCAGGCATCTGGGGCTATGAGGATGTTAACCAACTACAAATTATTGAGAATAAGTTCTTAAGATTCTTACTCATTGTCCCTGATAGTACTGCCACTTTTATTTGCCACACTGAATTAGGCACGACTTATATAGCTGATATATGCAAAATTCAACCCATACTTTTGTGGCACAGGATCTGGACCTCGGTACAGCTGGAGCTAAACAGACAGATACTAAGGGATTGTGGTAGTCTGGATGGGGCTTTGAGCATTAGATGGCTTGAGTATATTAAAACTTTTCTGTGTAATCTTGGCCACCCTGAATACTATTCGTAGACTTTAAGTTTAAGAGAGGTCCAGAGGAAAGACCTTAAAATTACCTGTCTAAGTTACCTGGAAGATAAGAGAAGAAATGTGGAATTACAGAAAATAACTGTTCAAGCTCACCAGCTAATAGTCCCGTCTGCTAGAGTCCAGCCTTATTTAGAGCTGCTAACAAAAGAACATGATAGATTTTTGCTGACGCGACTGAGACTGGGTATTTTCCATAGGCTTGTCACTTTTCCGGTCCGGAATGATTGGACAAGAGAGCTATGTAAATGTCCATGTGACGATGTGTCCGCCCAATCGACCATACATGTATTATTCTTTGTAAATTTTACTCTCTCAATAGAAAAAGGTGGATCCTGCCGATCTTAAGGCATAGTGGCCTAAGACAATGCCTTCCTGCTTTTCTGGTTTTACAAATATTAGAACAGATAATTGTATCAGTTTTAATATTTTTAAAGAATGTTTTAAAATGCAAAAATTCGATCATGATGTAATCAAATTTTAAAGCTTATTGACCCCAGCTGTGTACTAATTCTTTTTTTTTTCTATTATGAATTTTTATCTATTGTGTATGTACATTCGATGGTATGTCTTTTACTGTGCTTTTATGATTATCGTGTTTATAATCGAATAAAGCTGACAGAATTGCATTGAAGCATGTTGACTCACATTGCAATGTATCCGAATATGTAAAAGCGAAAATCCATTGAGAGAGTGGAGGAACCTGGAAAGATACAAGGAAACAACCGTGCATTGCCATATTATGAAATAACCACAAAAGCACACCATGAGGCAGCACTGTACAATTTGCATTACGAACAAAACAGGCAAACACCATCAACATGGACAGCAGGTGGACTGGAGCACACAACTGCACCTCCAAACACAGTTTAACCCTTAGCATCCTGGTAAATGCAGTTCGGTTGAAAAGCTTACTTCTGTTACCGTTGTCGTGTGTCACCAAGGTTGGTGCAGGTCAGTCCTGTGAATCTCTAGACACATGTGTGTCGTGTTATCCTCCTACATCATCAGGGGTAAGATACACTGTGATCGGTGTCTGCTGAGGAAGCTGCCACAACCTACTCGGGTCTCTGTACCTCTCCCTGCACAACTCATGTGAAACACCTCAGTCACATGACAAGTAAGTATCATGACTGGGGGGCGTGGCTTGGCGCCCGCGAGTGATGGCGGCGCTCGAGTGAGGCTCCGGGACGGCACCGAGAGACAAGCCGGTTCCTGCTTATTAACCCTGGAGATGGACACCTGAAGATGCGTCGGAACATGCCCTGACTCCACTCGATATCGGTGGAAGTCTTTTCATGCTTCCGCGACGCTACAATCAACGCTTGTGAGTTCTGACAGGATTTTTACGGTGGCGGGCGCCATCTTAGATTCTCTGAATGACGCGCGTTGTGCTGCGGATCCCGCATCATTAGTTCAGCGATATGAGTTTACAACACCATATACTCATATACTCCTAGTGGGCTCATAATCTGCCCTCGTGACTGTTTCTCCCTCTTCACATCGAACTTTTGCATTGTTACGTTCTTTTTGAAGCACTAGTCATTTATACAGCGTAACACCAATGTCCCTTTATGAAGCGCTCTCCCTTTCTATGACTGCTATGAGCCGTTTATCTAGTCATGTCTCCATCAACGCCCTCTGTGGACTAATCTCTGACCTCCCTGCGACTGATGAATTTTTTTTTCAATGCAGCGCGCCTGGTTGCTTCTCTGCTGTTACGGCTACTATTTATTGCAGGCTTCTACGAGAGCGCCTTGGCGACTGTACACACTTGAGTAATATGGAGATGGCTGCATCCCCTTCATAACGTATTCAATTACCCTCGTATACCTGTTGTGCTATATTTTGTGCTGTCTGCGTTTTAGCTCCCTGTACTTCTACTGGGTCCACCATTCCACGGCTTCGCTACATGGGTAGACTCAAGTCATTGTCGCGCCTGCCTCGTTCGACCAAACCTCAAATTGTGAAGAACTCCAAGGTTTTTTCTGCTTTTTCGTAATTGGAAGACTCTCTTAACACATCTGGCTCAGATACGCCAATGGATCCTTCCAGGTACGCGCAGGATAATTCTAAATCCAAAACGAAGAGGCTTAAGTCGAACTCCCTCTCACCCCCAAAGCATCTGGGGCCAGTATCCATGGAATTATTGTTAGAAGAAATAAGATCCTTACGTCCTTTTATGGAAGAGACTAATATTAAGCTCCAGGTCATTACAGATAATTGGTCGCAAATAGAAACGAGGGTAACATCGATTGAAAAATCTGTTCAGTCGTTCCAAGAGACATCCTCTGTTGTCTCAAACCTGAAATCTCAAGTTTCGGATCTTCAGCAGCAAGTGGAGCAGTTGGAAAACAGAAGCAGACGCAACAATCTTCGTATTTATGGCCTGGTTGAAGGACTCGAGGGGTCTGACCCAATCATTTTCTTCAAGTCGTTCCTCCCCAAGCTCCTGCATTTGCCACAGGACAAGGCCCTCAACATTCAACGTGCCCATAGACTGGGTCGACCACCTTCCTCTGCTTCTTCCTCACAGAGACCCAGAGGGGTCATCCTCTATTTTTTGGAATACACAGATCTCCTGATGGTGTTGACAGCGGCTAAATCTTCTCCGAATCTGACTTGGTCTGGTTCGTCCCTGTTCTTTGCACAGGATTATGCTAAGGCCACTGCCAACCGTCGTAAGGTTTTCCTGAGCTTCAGAAACGATCTACGTGCATTGGGAGCGCGATATGGCCTTTACCATCCGTGTCTTTTCAAAGTTACTTATAACAATAAGACTACCACCTATGAAGATCCAGTGCGCTTACAAAGCTTCATCAATGCGCACAAATCATCTGCCATGGATGCCTCTGGACCATCCTCCTCTGCTCCTGGTTGACTAGTGCTTTTATGATTCTCTTGTTTGCAGTTAACCTGAGTTCTTCTGATATTCTCCGGATATTCACTTTGCCAATTCTTCACTGTTTATGCATGCTGGTTGTCCCTTATTCTACTTGTTTGTCACGGTTTCATCATAATCTCCCGATATGTCTTAATCCTTTGTTCTCCCTTTTCGTCCTACAGGAACTTTTGTTTCGTGTTTGATGATGTCTCCCGGTCCCTGCCTCATTACTCCTGGATGTGCCGCCTCACCCATGTGGTTCACCCATGTGGTTCCTTCCCTCCTCCACCCTCTCTCGCATCCTTCCTCTATAGGTATGTTCCCTCTCTATTCCCTTATTTGTCTTCCCTGTGCATCCGATGATTTTTCCTTCGATTCCTCCCTCTTTCCTTTTTCCTTGTTCTTATTTTTGTCCACATGTTTATATCTTGTCTTCCTACCTCTGGTTGGAATCTTTTGCTTGTGTAAGAGTTGCATTCCCTGTTCTTCTCGGTACATTTGTCTCTCAACTTCTTTCTTATTTCTGGCTTTCTGTTTCAACTTTGACACTGTCGCCTTTTATTCTTCCTTTCTTGCTAGTGCTCGCGCTTTCGTTTACCTGCTTCTTTTCTTTTATTTCAGTGTGTCTCCACTGGTTTTTCTTCTCTCTTTGTGTCTTCTCTCCTTTTCATGGGTTTTTCTTTCATTAGTCATGTTTTCCACATTTTTTGTGGATAAGTTACTGTTATGTCACTGAATTTATTGTCATGGAATGTGAAGGGTATTAATTCCCCGGTTAAGCGTCAACGGATCTTATCACACCTAGCCAAATTGAACGTTGATATTGCATTCCTCCAAGAAACGCATTTAACTGATGTAGAATCTGTTAAGCTTAAACGTGGATGGGTGGGTGAACTGTTTTATTCGCAGGGTGATGGCAAACGAAATGGTGTGGCAATCCTTTGTCGCAAGTCTCTCCCCTTTCAGGTTCTTGCCCATGAATCGGATGCTTCTGGTCGATGGGTTTATGTCAAGCTATCACTCAGAGGTGTTCCAATCTCTCTCCTTAATGTTTATGGCCCAACCACGGGTGAACCTTTTTTTTGGGCTCATTTCTCTCCACTCTTAACTAAATTTATGGACCACAATTTTATTCTGGCGGGGGATTGTAATCAACCTCTCGATCCCTTTATTGATAGGACATCCTTGGCCCCCTATATTCCCAACAAACCTCATAAGCTGTTTAGCCATGCTATTTCGCAACATAGGCTAGTAGACTCTTGGCGCCTTTGTAATCCAACACTACGGGAGTACACTTTTTATTCTCCCTGTCACCACTCCCAGTCACGACTTGACTATATCTTTATCTCCCACAACCTCGCTCAATCACTTTTACACTCCGAGATAGGCTCAATACTGCTTTCTGATCATGCTCCTGTTCTTACAAGTGTTGATGTATTTCCTAATATAGCTGGCCCTAGAAGATGGCGATTTAACAACTCCTTCCTTGCCGATCCCAAGTTTACAGCCACCTTCACTTCCTTTTTTGATGAATTTTTTCTGATTAATGATGATGCCACTCTCCCTGACCATACTATTTGGGATGCTTTTAAAGCAGCAGCACGTGACTTTATTATTAGTTACGTTGCGGACAAACGCAAGACTGCACGAAGGTTCACCAAAAATCTCCTTTCTGACATTAAGAAATTGGAACATGCATATTTCACCTTTCATTCTGCTGATAGCTTGACAACTCTTGTTGCTGCAAAAATGAAATTTAATGAGAAGTCTACGGAAGATGCCTCCTTGTACTTGTTGAAGTCTACTGCTAAATTTTATGGGGGTAGGAACAAAGCAGGAAAGCTCTTAGCTAATTATTTGAAGATTAAGCATAATAAGTTAAATATTGAATCTGTATAGGACTCTGATGATACCTTGAAACACACGGATGTTGATATTCTTGCTGCTTTTTCACGTTTTTATGAGACTTTGTATACATCTGAATCTCAACCCTCCCCCAGCTCCCTTGCCCGTTTTTTCTCCACCATTCACACACCACCCAACTTCCCCCTTGACCTTTCCTCGTTAGAATCTGACGTCACACAAAAGGAATTACTCACTGCATTGCAACATCTCATACCCAATAAGGCTCCTGGCCCCGACGGTTTTACCGTCGATTCTACCTTCACTTTTCTAAGTTGTTGATTCCACGACTGCACTCCCTTCTTCATTCTTTTATTGCCCATGGTGCCTCTTCAGGGATGTTTTCGGATGCCCATATTTGCCTGATTCCTAAGCCTGGGAAGGACGTAAAATATTGCAAAAATTACAGGCCCATATCCTTAGTCAATATTGACTACAAACTTTTCGCTAAAGCATTGGCGATCCGGTAGGACCACCTTCTCCCCGATCTTTTAGGTGAAGAGCAATCTGGGTTTGTCAAGGGCCGACATATTACAGACAACACTAGACTTTTATTCAACATCCTGTCAAAATCCCCCCATTGCCAGCACTCACTTGCAGCGATTGCCCTTGACGCCGAAAAGGCGTTTGATCGGGTCGAGTGGCGCTATCTCTTTCACACCCTTACTTGGTTTGGTTTCGGCCCTAGATTCCTTTCTTTAGTTTCCCTGTTATACTCACATCCCAGAGCTGCAGTATTTGCGAATGGTCAAATTTCCTCTTATTTTGATTTAGGCAGAGGCGTTCGCCAGGGTTGCCCTTTGTCCCCCTTTCTCTTCAACCTTGCTTTAGAGCCTTTTCTGTCCAGATTGCGTCAGAATCCTGCCATCCATGGTTTCCAGGTTGCAGACTTTCATATTAAACTCGCTGCTTATGCAGATGATATTTTACTTTTTCTTTCCAACCCTGCAGAATCTATCCCTGCTTTTCTGGATGAAGTCCGAAATTATTCCTCTATCTCTGGGTATAAGCTTAATCATGACAAATGTGAGATTCTTCCCCTGACCAAATTTACTTTCAAACAAGAATTTAGTGACTCTCAGTTTACTTGGTGTCCTTCCCATATTAAATATTTGGGTTTATATATCACTTCCTCCATTCCAGACACTGTCTCTTTATGCATGTCCAAATGCGCACAAAAGATTGCAGATCTCACTGCAAGGTGGCATCCTTTATACCTATCCTGGTGGGGTTGTCTCGACACTATTAAAATGATGATCTCTCCTATTATTCTCTATACGCTTTCTAATATTCCCGTACCCATCCCAACAAAATTCTTTACAAAGATCAACTCAACGTTATCCTCATTTTTATGGAACTCCAAAAAATCCAGAATGTCTCTTGCCAGACTTATCCGTCATGCCTCTGAGGGTGGTGTCAACTTTCCTGACTTCTCTGCATATCAGAAGGCCTTTTTATTACGTCAAGCTTCCCTCTGGCTACAAGACCCCATTTCCCCTTGTCCTCTGTGGACTAAGGTTGAACGTACTCTCCTCTCTCCGTTTTCTTTTGCAGAATATCTTGCTTTTTCCCGTAAACCCTCTTTGATTCCTACTTCTAATCACAAGTATACCCTTAAGCTTTTACTGTCTGCTGCCCCAGGTCCCCCTACGACTGTCGCTGATTTCCTCTCTTCCATCATTTGGCATAATAAATATCTCTTAATTGGTCGTAAGCCCTTTTATTGGAAATCTTGGAGAATCCGAGGTTTGGTTTGGATCTCGCAGCTCTTCTCTGGTTCCACCTTTCTCTCTTTTCCTAATCTCCGTTCTTCCTTTGGCTTACCCCTATCCTTTATCTCCAAATATCTTCTACTTAAAGCTGCTGTTCTGGAGGTCCATGAGCGGCTCTCGGTGTCTCCTCCTTCCCCTATTCCGCACATCCCTATTTTTCAACTTCATTCTCTCCTGCGTAATACCCCCAAAGCGTCTGTACTGCTCGATTTTCCCGGCTCTCTTGTGATTAAGGGGAACTAATGTGACTTCAGTCTCTTTCCATCCAAGTCTAAGGGTTAGAGTAGTGTATAGAGCCTATTTATTAGGCACTTCGACATGATCCTGTGTTCTTCCCCATAGATCAGGGTTTGCACATATATCCTAGAGGATAGATTCGTTAGTATTAGGGGTAATCTGTTCTATAGTGAGGGTATTTCATGGAGCCGTGTTGAATCCAGGCCTGGTAGGCCTTAAACGGGAGAGACTCCATCTTTCTTTCCGCTCCGGCAGCTTGGAAAGTTTCTAGGTCGAGGGTGATGTTTTAGTTATGAGGTGTTATTCGCTTGGAGAGAACCGGTTCAGGCCGGCCCTTATCGAAGGATTGTATTTTTCTTCATGCCGAAGACACTACATCAGGCCGGCCGGCTGGGAACGTGTCCTTGGTACGGGGAGGTACAAGAATTTGGTGGGCGGCAGGTTACGGGCTGGAATTTTCCATGAGAAAATGCACCTCTATATTAGTGAAAGTCTGAGGCAGATACTGGCACTTGCTTTTAGTCCGTAGGCGGCACCTGGCCGTTAGCAGTAAAGCTACTACTTATTCCAGGGAAGACAGATGACAAACTTGAAGGTGGAGAAAAACCGAGAGATAGATATTCTTCTAACAGAATAGCCAAAGAGAAAAGAGAGTAGCCGATGAGGAAGAGGTCCCAGTGACTCGGAGAAGGAGAAGGGAGTAGATCCGTGACTGCGGAGGTGTGACTTCCAGGCGAAGCCGAGGCACAGACGAGAAGGGAACCTAGATGACCATTGAGTGCAGGCTACATACGACCAAGGTGATGTCAACCCCTTTATTATTAGAGTGTACAACTTAATCTTTCACTTTTCTTTGCAGGTCATATGTGATATGTATTATGTTCTGTGAGCGTGTATGTAGTGACTAAATAAAGTATCCAGTTTGTAGTGAATCAACATGTGCTGCGTGTTCTTGTATAAGAGGGTAGCCTATTCTTCTAGTCAGCTGTGACTTGACATGAACAGATGTTAATCCTGATCAGGTAGGTGGTAGCTGAATAAGGGAGAAAGGAGCCCCTCGAACTGGGGAACAGGTTGTGCTCAACTAGTAGTCTTTGTGTGATCTGATACATAGTAACACTGATTCCCTTGTTGTATGTCGTGGTAATTATAGGATGAACTCGTGCTAAGGCTGCCGTCTGGGCAGGAAGTCCTGGGTCCGTTTGGGACCGCGAGGCTGAGGCTGCCGTCTGGGTAGGAAGTCCTGGGTCCGTTTGGGACCGCGAGGCTAAGGCTGCCGTCTGGGCAGGAAGTCCTGGGTCCGTTTGGGACCGCGAGGCTGAGGCTGCCGTCTGGGTAGGAAGTCCTGGGTCCGTTTGGGACTGCGAGGCTGAGGCTGCCGTCTGGGTAGGAAGGCCTGGGTCCATTTGGGACCGCGAGGCTGAGGCTGCCGTCTGGGCAGGAAGTCCTGGGTCCGTTTGGGACCGCGAGGCTGAGGCTGCCGTCTGGGTAGGAAGTCCTGGGTCCGTTTGGGACCGCGAGGCTGAGGCTGCCGTCTGGGTAGGAAGTCCTGGGTCCGTTTGGGACCGCGAGGCTGAGGCTGCCGTCTGGGTAGGAAGTCCTGGGTCCATTTGGGACCGCGAGGCCGCCACTTGTATTATAAGAGGTCTTGATATATGTATATATATATATATATACATATATATATGTATATATATATATATATATATATATAGTAGGAATTCCCTGTCCTTAGGTGGTATATATATATATATGTGGTTTCTTAGGTGTGGATGGGCCCTAGGGAGGGGGTAACGTTCTGGCTGGGTTAGAGAGGCTCTGTTGAGCGGGTTCTATCTGATCCGAAAACCCAAGCAGAACATTTGGCGTCACGAACCGTTTACGAAACCTGTGTGCGTTGTGGTTGTCTTGTGTTTGCTTTCGGCGCGTGCGTGGTTTTGTTTGCATTTTATTTTTGTATACTTGTGTGTATAGTTTTTATTTTTCTTCTTTCTTCTTTTTCTTCTTTTTCTTTTCCACAATGTTTTCTAGAAGATCTAAATCTACTTTTAAGTTGCCCGTTGATATTCCCGGATGGGATTCAACGCCTTATGAAGCCTTGGCCCGTGAGTGGGCTGATTCTACTGGTTTGAGTGAGAATTGGAATTCTTCTTTGGAGCTGGCGGAGCCGGCTAATGTGATTACTTGTTTGCAGAAGGCACCCGTTTCGAAGGGTGAGGAGATTCCCATTTTGGGGCGCAGAGGTTGGATTGTTCTGTCTGCGTATCGGATTCTACATGAGAGATTGTTGAAATTACAGATCTCTCTTAAAGATGTGGAAGCGCACTTTGTTGAGATTCAGAATTCTCATACTTTGTCGCGGTGTCAAAATAAGTTGCTTGCTGATAAGCTGGAGACTTACCAAACTATTGCCGAAAGGGCGGCTGTGCGAATTGCTCGTTATAAATACAAGAACAGGCGCGGTCGGGTTTCGACGCGAAAGGTGCGTCTGGTCGTGGCGAAAGCCGGACTGGATTGGAATCCTGATGAATGGGATGGTAATATCTGGAACTCGAGTGATTCTTGTTCCTCGGGTGAGGAGTCTGCCAAGCGCGAGTCTTCTCGTTCCCGTCATGATTGTAAGTCTGCTTCTTGCACCTCTGATGGTGCACCCCGTGATTACGCTCGTTCTTCGGGTGGGATCGATACCTCTTACACTGATTATCCCTCTACGAGTACTGATCGGGCTCCTTGTGATGCTCGTCCCGCGGTCTCTGCGCATCCAGTTTTTCGTCGGAAGTTGCAGCAGTCTCCCGCTGCTCCGCAGGGTATTTCTTTAGACTCTTTAGAGGACTTTACTCAACAAGAAATTAGTGATATTTTGCAGCGATTTCGGCAGCGAGCTGGTGAGACCTTGCTCACATGGATGGTGCGCCTTTATGAACTGGGCGCTGCTGGCATTATGTTAGATAATGGCGATTGTTTGAAGTTTTGTTCCTTGAGTTCGGATTCTACTGTACAGGATCATTTTCGTAACTATAATGGTGGTGGTCAAATTTCTTTACTTCAATTGGCGACTGAGGGTTGTAATCAAAAGTATCCTACTGAGTCTGATTGGCCTGTGAATGACAAACCGTGGTATACTTTGCGCGACGCTGCACAACGTCTCAAAGAGGAGGTGATGAAAACGGCAATTTTTTTGGGTACTGCTGACAGGTTGCTTGATGGTTTGTTGACATCTTCTGTGCGGAATCGCATTATTCGGTCTTCCCCTGTTGCCTATAAGCAGGTCATGATGACTTTATTGATTAATCAGACTGGTAATGTGTTATCTACGGTACTGGAGTCGGTACGCCAGCTCGGTGAGTTGGGTGAGTGGTTTAAACCTGAACGTCAGTCCCGGCCTGACACTCGTACTCCTGGTGAAAATAAACTTACTAGGCGTGATATCTTTTCTGGTCTTCTGGCTGATGGTGTGCGTAGGGAGGACATTGACGGTGAGACTACCGCTCGTTTGTGGGAGTTGTTTCGCAAATGTGGCTTGGATCGGAAGGAGGGTGCCCGGCGTGTTCGGACCACTGAGTGTGATCGTGGTGGTTCTGACGGAAGCGGTGATGACGACCGCCGTGGGCGCTCTGTTCGTCGTGATGATCGACGTTATGTACGTGATGTGTCCCCCCGTCGAGAGAGAGACAGGGAGAGAGAGGGGGAAAGAGAAAGGGGGAGAAATGATTATGTTTACAGCAGACGTAGAGATGATAGGGATCAATCCCCTGACTTGAGGAGGAGAGAGGATCGTCACAGTTTGGTCGATCGTAACCCGCAGTACAATGCTGAAGACTCGAGTCCGTTCCGTACGGGGAATGGATATGAACAGGAGGTACCGATACCTAAGAAACGTGAGAGCCTTTATCCTGATTTGTCCTGGTACACAGAATGCAGTAAGAATGACTAGGAAATAGGTCAAGCTCCGGTACACAGATGGGCTCACAGAGATAATAGACCCTATGTAGATATTGATATTTATTGGAGACATCGTAATATCCAAAGGGCCCGAGCATTGGTAGATACAGGAGCGGAGGCCACTCTTATTCATGGAAAATCAAAGAAGTTTACAGGTCAGCCTTTTACTATTACCGGATTAGGTGGAAAAGAAACCCCTGCAGTTCAAACTTTGCTTGAAATGAGAATAGGTAGAATCCCTAGAAAAGAATATTCTGTACTAGTGGTGCCACTCTTAGAATTCATAATTGGAATTGATATTTTGAAAGGAATGACGTTGCATCTAGATGATGGGTGTTACCAATTTGGAACCACGCATTATATATCGTCCAGGCCTATACGGGTTGGTCGTTTAAGAATGCCTCCCATACAAGTTCCCCAGGCGACAAAAGTGGTTTGTCAGAAGCAGTATCGTATTCCAGGTGGCCATGAGGAGATTAGTACCACTATTCAGGAGTTGGTGGATGCAGGTGTTATAACCCCGGTTACTTCTGCTTGGAATAATCCTGTTTGGCCTGTACGTAAGAGTGATAATTCTTGGCGCATGACTGTTGATTATCGAGAATTGAACAAACACACGCCCTCTTTGACTGTTGCAGTGCCGGATGTTATTACCCTAATTGAAAGAATCCAAAAGCATTCAGGTACATGGTATGCGTCCATTGATATTGCTAATGCTTTCTTTTCTATTCCAATTGCCCCTGAGTGTCAGGAACAGTTCAGTTTTACGTGGAACAGGCGTCAGATGACGTTTAGGAGTCTTCCTCAGGGCTATGTGCATAGTCCTACAATATGTCACCGGCTGGTGGCAGAGCATTTGGCTGAGGTACCGGTTCATTCCCAAATTCAGATATGTCATTATATTGATGATGTTTTGATCCAAGGCGATACACAGGAGGAAGTTCAGACCCAATTGGACAGGATCATTGAGTGCCTGCGTGGGAAAGGTTGGGAAATCAACCCAGATAAATTGCAAGGTCCGTCCCAGGCTGTAAAATTTTTGGGTATTAATTGGCATGAAGGGCACCGTGAAGTGATCCCTCAGGTTAAACAGAAGATTCTTGATTTTGCAGTTCCGAGGAATAGGAAAGAAGCCCAGAGCTTCATTGGCCTGTTTGGTTTTTGGCGCCAGCATATTCCTCATTTGAGTCAAATATTGGCCCCCTTGTACCGGGTCACGCGTAAAAAGAATGCATTTGAATGGGATAAACCACAGCAAGATGCGTTTAGTCTGGCAAAAGAAGCAATTCAACATGCTCTGGATTTATGGCCTGTACGTGATGGTGACGTGGATTTGAATGTGTCTGTACAGGGCCCTTATGCAAATTGGAGTTTGTGGCAGAAACAAGGCAGGAGTAGAGTACCGTTAGGTTTCTGGACCAAAAAGTTACCTGATGCTGGTGAGCGTTATACACCTTTTGAGAAACAGTTACTTGCATGTTATTGGGCTCTGGTGGATACCGAGCAATTGACTTTGGGACATGATATAGTTTTGCGACCTGAGATTCCTATCATGCAGTGGGTTATGAGTTCGCCGAAAACTCACCGAATTGGACATGCTCAAGAGGCGAGTGTGATTAAATGGAAATGGTATATACAAGACAGGGCACGTGTGGGCCCGAAAGGAGTTGCTTCTTTACATGAGCAGGTGGCGCGAGCGCCGTCGACTGAGACTGAGAGTGAATGTTCCGTACCTTTAGCACAGGAGTCTCCTGTCAAGTGGGGTAAGCCTTTTGATGATTTGTCCGCAGCGGACAGAAACCATGTTTGGTTCACGGATGGTTCAGCGAGGTTTATAGGGACGACACGGCACTGGAAGGCGGTGTCCTATAATCCGGTCACACAGAAATTGCTGAGCACAACTGGTGAAGGTAAAAGCAGCCAATTTGCCGAGCTTTACGCTGTTTATCAAGTTTTGAAACAAGAGTTACCTGGTACATGTCATATTTTCACTGATTCTTGGTCTACTGCCAATGGACTGGCTGTTTGGTTGCCGACTTGGCATTCCCATAATTGGAAGTTACATTCCAAAAAATTGTGGGGAAAAGAGTTATGGCAAGAGATTTGGGAGATGCTCCCACAGAGTACTGTTACAATCTTCCATGTGGATGCTCACACCCCGATAGATTCTCTTGACAAATTTTTTCATAACATTGCAGATGAGAAATCTAAAATTGCTGAGGCAGTGGTGGACAGGCAAGATTCTGACATTGCGGGATTGGCGAAATGGGCACACCAGAAGGCAGGACATTTTGGAGAGAAGGCCACTAACAGGTGGGCTGCTGATCGAGGAATTTATATTTCCCTAGATTTAATTAAAAATGTTATCTTACACTGTCCCGTTTGTCAGCATATCAGACAGCGTAAAGTGCCCCAAATTGTTAAAGGTCATTTACATCGCGGAAAACTGCCCGCTCAAATTTGGCAGATTGATTACATTGGTCCACTTCCTATGAGTAGGAATTGTCAATATGTTTGCACTATTGTTGATACATACAGTGGCCTGCTGGTAGCCCTTCCCTGTAAGCAAGCTACCCCATTGAATACCATTAAAACATTAGAATTGATTATGATGTATTATGGTGTGCCATTCCAAATTCAATCTGATAATGCATCCCATTTTCGTGGAAGATTGGTACAGGAATTCTGTGCGGAAAACAATATTGAATGGATATTCCATATACCCTACTATCCACAGGCCTCGGGCCTGGTGGAGAGATTGAATGGCCTGCTAAAGGACCAGCTGCGTAAGTTAACAAATGACAAGTATAAGAATTGGCGAGACTTTTTGCCTCAAGCGTTATTGATTTTGAATAACCGTCCTTTTCTAAATGCTGAATCCCCACTTATGCGTTTGTTTCCTCCGAATGTTGATGCTAAGCCCAATGAAATCAGAGAGACTGTGATGTACTGGGAAATTACTCCTGGAGCTTTGGCTCCATGTAGAGCGACCCCAGGGTCGCAGGTTTAGACTTGCATGCCATGGATGACACCGTTTTAAAAAGTAAGGATCGGGTCATCATTGCTACCGGTGTTGGTATTCATATACCACCTGGGAATTTCGGATTAATCGCCCCTAGATCGGGGCTGGCTGTAAAAGGCATTCAGGTGCTTGGAGGAATAATTGACAGCGATTATCAGGGAGAGATTAAGGTGCTCCTGCTGAATAGCAGTGAGGTTGACTTACTGATACACCGCACTGACCGAGTGGCTCAATTACTCATTATGCCTGTTTTCAGTGGTTCATTAATGAAAGGCACTGCCCCAACTTTGCTAACTGTACGAGGCCAGAAAGGTTTTGGCTCTACGGATAACCCTGGGGCTAGGGTTTGGGTGCAGTCGCCTAAGAATCCCCCTGAACAAGCAGAGGTTATTGCCACCGGTCAGGACAATACCATTTTGGTTATGAGACCAGGGAAAGATAGCTGGGAGGCGGTCCCGGCTGACAAATGTTATTTACGAGAATGATTAATGCCTGTATTTGATTCTCTTTCAGATCATTCTTTGGACTGTTGCTGCAGGATGTGTCGGTACTGGACTCCTTTTGGGATGGTACGACGAGAGAGGAGGGATCCCGTCAACCCGGGATGAACTGAGAACCCGAGTGTTGCGTTCCTTCACTGCGTGGGATTCATCATCGAACTTTTGGACATCGTTAGCCAAGAGGGTGACTGATGCCCCTCACTTCTGTTTGACACCGATGAGATCTGTACATGATATTCTGGCGACCTGTCTGGTTGCTGTCCCTGCCTCATTGGAAACCCTAATTCACATTTTTAATGTTTCAAAGGCTCGTCCCAATGTTCTCCTGGGTGATTTTGCTACCCATGTATATTGCCCCTTATGCACTGAACTGCCGAACGAGCCACCCCCCATCCAGTCCCAAATAGTTACCTATAATATCACACAAGGTGATTTATGCTTCTTTCTTACGTGTAATCCTAGTGCGATCTCTGAATGTCTACGCCTAAAACTAAAAGGCGCCACTTCATTTACAGCTCATGAACGGACTTTGTGCTTTCAAAGGACACCGACCACATGTGTTTCAGTTCAGAACAATATGACTTGCAATAGTTTGGTAGTTACCCCCAGTCATTATCGCACGATGTTACTACCTGCCGGATGGCTTTTCTCATGTGGTAATACTTCCTGGCCATATGTCCCTGCAAACATTTCCGGAGGCCCTTGTGCCATTACGAGACTCAGTTTGTTGATGTTTTCATCACATCCGAATGCCAACTCTCGTGTGATTCGAGATACTGTGATGTTACAGGAGGATTGTGACTCATCTTTGCATTTATATTCCAAGTCTGAATACCTTAGCCTAGCTATTTCAATTATTGGTGTTCCTGCTTTGGCAGTTTATAATGCCAAATCCATTGGGAAAATGGCCTGCTGGATGGTGAAATCCATTAATCATACTTCTACAGTCCTGTCCGACATGCTACTAGATGCCCAGGGTGAACGTAGGGCCATTTTGCAAAATAGAGCGGCCATTGATTATCTTTTGCTTAGACATGGACATGATTGCTCCGATTTTGAAGGTCTCTGTTGTTTCAACTTGTCCGATCATACACAATCCATTCGTGCACATATTGACAAGTTGCGTGACTTAACGGAAGAAGTTAGAAAACACGTTGACCAGGGCTGGTTTGACTGGCTCTTTAATTGGTTGCCTGACGTACACATGCTACGTCAAACATTAGGTGGTATTCTGATTGCTGTTGCTGTTTTGATTTCTATCTGTTGCTTTATTCAGTGTATTCCTTCACTACTTCAATTCTGTACACTCGGTACTAGACATAGATCAGTTAGCTTTGTTTCATATTATTCTTCCACAGATGTTAGCTCCATTTAATGAATGTATAATAGACTGAAGTCAAGGGTGAAATGTACTGCTCGATTTTCCCGGCTCTCTTGTGATTAAGGGGAACTAATGTGACTTCAGTCTCTTTCCATCCAAGTCTAAGGGTTAGAGTAGTGTATAGAGCCTATTTATTAGGCACTTCGACATGATCCTGTGTTCTTCCCCATAGATCAGGGTTTGCACATATATCCTAGAGGATAGATTCGTTAGTATTAGGGGTAATCTGTTCTATAGTGAGGGTATTTCATGGAGCCGTGTTGAATCCAGGCCTGGTAGGCCTTAAACGGGAGAGACTCCATCTTTCTTTCCGCTCCGCAGCTTGGAAAGTTTCTAGGTCGAGGGTGATGTTTTAGTTATGAGGTGTTATTCGCTTGGAGAGAACCGGTTCAGGCCGGCCCTTATCGAAGGATTGTATTTTTCTTCATGCCGAAGACACTACATCAGGCCGGCCGGCTGGGAACGTGTCCTTGGTACGGGGAGGTACAAGAATTTGGTGGGCGGCAGGTTACGGGCTGGAATTTTCCATGAGAAAATGCACCTCTATATTAGTGAAAGTCTGAGGCAGATACTGGCACTTGCTTTTAGTCCGTAGGCGGCACCTGGCCGTTAGCAGTAAAGCTACTACTTATTCCAGGGAAGACAGATGACAAACTTGAAGGTGGAGAAAAACCGAGAGAGATATTCTTCTAACAGAATAGCCAAAGAGAAAAGAGAGTAGCCGATGAGGAAGAGGTCCCAGTGACTCGGAGAAGGAGAAGGGAGTAGATCCGTGACTGCGGAGGTGTGACTTCCAGGCGAAGCCGAGGCACAGACGAGAAGGGAACCTAGATGACCATTGAGTGCAGGCTACATACGACCAAGGTGATGTCAACCCCTTTATTATTAGAGTGTACAACTTAATCTTTCACTTTTCTTTGCAGGTCATATGTGATATGTATTATGTTCTGTGAGCGTGTATGTAGTGACTAAATAAAGTATCCAGTTTGTAGTGAATCAACATGTGCTGCGTGTTCTTGTATAAGAGGGTAGCCTATTCTTCTAGTCAGCTGTGACTTGACATGAACAGATGTTAATCCTGATCAGGTAGGTGGTAGCTGAATAAGGGAGAAAGGAGCCCCTCGAACTGGGGAACAGGTTGTGCTCAACTAGTAGTCTTTGTGTGATCTGATACATAGTAACACTGATTCCCTTGTTGTATGTCGTGGTAATTATAGGATGAACTCGTGCTAAGGCTGCCGTCTGGGCAGGAAGTCCTGGGTCCGTTTGGGACCGCGAGGCTGAGGCTGCCGTCTGGGTAGGAAGTCCTGGGTCCGTTTGGGACCGCGAGGCTAAGGCTGCCGTCTGGGCAGGAAGTCCTGGGTCCGTTTGGGACCGCGAGGCTGAGGCTGCCGTCTGGGTAGGAAGTCCTGGGTCCGTTTGGGACCGCGAGGCTGAGGCTGCCGTCTGGGTAGGAAGTCCTGGGTCCATTTGGGACCGCGAGGCTGAGGCTGCCGTCTGGGCAGGAAGTCCTGGGTCCGTTTGGGACCGCGAGGCTGAGGCTGCCGTCTGGGTAGGAAGTCCTGGGTCCGTTTGGGACCGCGAGGCTGAGGCTGCCGTCTGGGTAGGAAGTCCTGGGTCCGTTTGGGACCGCGAGGCTGAGGCTGCCGTCTGGGTAAGAAGTCCTGGGTCCATTTGGGACCGCGAGGCCGCCACTTGTATTATAAGAGGTCTTGATATATGTATATATATATATATATATATACATATATATATGTATATATATATATATATATATATATAGTAGGAATTCCCTGTCCTTAGGTGGTATATATATATATATGTGGTTTCTTAGGTGTGGATGGGCCCTAGGGAGGGGGTAACGTTCTGGCTGGGTTAGAGAGGCTCTGTTGAGCGGGTTCTATCTGATCCGAAAACCCAAGCAGAACAGCGTCGCTCATCTATAAATACCTTCACACGCATGAGTCACTCAGACCTAAATCCAAGGTTGAACTTCAGTGGGAAACTGATCTCGAAACAGATTAGCCGATAGCTCTATGGGATAAAATCTGGGCATAGCTACGCAAAACTTCCAGAGCGGCTTCCTTGACACAATCCTTATTTTTTATTTACAACAGATTACTTCACACTCCTTCTACATTAAACAGACGATTTCCTAATACCCCAGACAAATGCTGGTCGTGTGACTCTCCCAATGCTACCTTACTTCACATGATATTTCTTTGTAAACATGTGCATGACTTCTGGTTACAGGTGTGGGACCAAGTCAATGTTATTTTTCATACCTGTATTTCTTTTTCCCTCACTCACCTTTTCTTGGGTAGTCTATCCCCTAGCTGGGATAATGTAGATATGTATGTTCGCATTGTTGATTTGTTATTGGCTGTTGCCTTTCAGCAGATTACTGTCAATTGGAAAAATACGTCCAATATTTCTTTCAAAGCGTGGTGGTACAATGTCTGTCACAATCATAGACTCGATAATGCCTTTGTTTTTCCTGTTCAATTAGCAACTAGACGTGCGGACCTATGGCTTCCCATTACGCTATATTTGGATAATTGTGTTGCCCGTTCCTCTCGTCCATCACCTGTTCAACAAGAAGTTCCTAAACCCCCATGATACCCTTTCCACGTCCAAAATTTTCCAACATACTGTTTTGTTTTCACTCTTTTTGTAGTTAGCTGTTTAGCTTATGATTGATGTAATTTCTTTGCTTCTTTTCAAATGCCCATGATCATTGTTTTGTTGTATACTCTCTCTTACATATTGTATTTTGCAACTCCCTCCCTCCCCTCTCCACCCCTCTTCCCTCTCCCCTCCCCTTCCTAGCTGATATTCTGTATTGCATTTTCATTCTTTATTGCCTAATAAAATTCTTTTAAACTCAAAAAGTAAGCATCATGACTGAACTGCGTTTACCAGAATGCCGAGGGGTGAACAGTGCTGGGAGGTGTAGCAGTGTGCTCCCATCCCCCTAATAACATCATCATGGACATGACGGAAGTTGTCAAAGATCATGCAGGGCAGAACAATGAAATCCTTAGCAATGTCCCCACAAGAGCCAGCATCACAACACATCCTGTCATGTGGACGATGGTGACATTGTCGCATTCACACACTCCAGTACTGTTGCCCAGAGATTTTCAAGTGACATGTACGATCTATGCTTGTTTACCCACATGAACACCAGTCCCTTACAACATACCCACGCTAAATCTGTTTTACGACCGAAGTTATCTTCTCCTGAATGGGCACAACTGCTGCAGTCACAGGGCAGGCATCGCGTATATAGATACTGTTGCACACCATGTTCCTTGCTGTAGCAATGTTCTCCTTACTCCCCCATATGTGATTGTGGATAGTCATTTGTGGCCTCACATTCCCACAGCCAAAGCAGACTTCAATAAGGGTGCAGGCACAATGGGCTTCTGTTTCAACAAGTAGGCGCTCACACACCAGCTCTGAGAATTCCAGGTGCCTTGACCGTTCCGCGCGATTCAATCACTGCTGAACACTGCACTCCCACTTTTTTCCGGGGGATTGACACAAAAATCATCGAAAGCCTCTGATACTGAAGACTGTTGCACACTTTTTTCAAACTCGTTTCATGCTATTTTTGAAGTACTACCGGGTGTCATTCCTCCAATTTTGAGCCTACATTTAGCAGTTTGATCTCACTACTTGTGGCTGTACAGCTGAGCGCTGGTTCTAGGAGTGCTCTCACGCCATGTCTGCCCTTCCTGTGGTCCAGGTGAACCCCGGTCAGTTGCAACTGTACTGTGACTGCATGCAGCTTCTCTTTGGATGTGTCCCATTAGCTGTGCTATGCATCAGTTATAGGCTAACCTTCCGCTATGCCTATTTCACCTGCGTGCAACCTGTGTTCTACTGCCGACGATGCACCTTTCAGTGGTCCATGGATGTCTGCCTTTCCAACACATCCCTTGCTGCCCTGGATCATGAGCTGTGGGTGAGTCCTTTGTTGTTCCACGATCAGAACTGCTCTGGTGATACACGTTTGTGGGATGCCTTTCAATGTGTCAGACAGGCTGCCAGCTGTGCCTGTGCGTTTGCGCAGGGGCTCCTGTGCCATGCCTACATTGAACCTCTCCTAGGTTGCCATGGGATGCTCCGTTCATCCTCGTGGTGCGTGGAGCACATCTGTTCCTTCATACTGCTGGATTGGATGGCGGTCCTTTTTGCTGAAGATGATTTGGAATGTCTTTTGGAACTAATTGCCTTCGTAACTACTTAACAGCAACAGGAACTGTTGGTGACTAATTCAATGTCCTTTTACCTTTTTCACGCCTACTAACAGGAATTGTCATTCAGCTCTCTGACTTTTGCCCTGTCTGCATCTGCTTTGACTCTGCTGACCTCTGCGGTCTGTTTCGCTTGGTACCATAGACCTGAGCAAGGGGAGCCTGTCATCTGACAGTCATGGACATTGTCAACTGGCATGAGCCCGGCTTCCATCATGCTGCTGTAGCGCACAACATGTTCATAGCATAGTCGTTCTGCAAGTACATTAGTATTTGTCTGTCACATGAGAAGTGTCTGCAGAGCTTGTTCTCTGCGCGGTCCAGGAGTACTGCCTAAACATTCTGTCCGTGGTCGGAGGACATTGTCCGTTGCCATTCTGTTCTGGTCAGGCCTTAGCACCCCCACTCAACAAAGTGTCACAGCTGCTAGAGGACACAGGTGCCTTTTAGATGTCATGGGGAGGCGAGCTAGTTGCCCCACACTTGGAGAGTGATTCATCCAGTGATGAGAGAGACACAGCACATGGGATGTACATTTCACCATGGCTGAGGAATGGGTCGGCTGACAAACCCCTTAGACCTGGGACATCTCATACAACTCCTCCCAGCAAGGAGTGGGGAGATATGGTTGTGGGTCTTTGTCCAGAGAGATTATTTTATGACATCTTGCTTCATGTGATATGGATGTGTCACAATGGAAACTGTATATGTACTCATGCATTCTCAACTTCTTGTGGCACGTATATTGCCTGTTTTGACACTGTAGTAAGAAAAGCGCATTTCAAAGCGTTTCTTGTCTTTAACTTATCGAATTGTGTACACACGCTTGCATACAACTGAGTGAGTGGGAGAGCCAGTGAGGCACTATAGCAATTGGGTCCTGTGCTAATGGGTGTTCTGTCCCTGCTTGCCCAAGTTCTCTAATCCCGCGCATGGTCCTGTAAGTGTACAAAATGCCAGCAACAATTCTCAAAGTTTGTGAGACAACAGCAAGGCACACAGACACAGTCATAGTTGCACATTGTTAACTTACACTCAATGGAAGTAGTTGATGATGAGCTGTTGTCGCAGGTCAGTGCCTTCTTCCTCACCACTGTCATCGTCACTGGGCATGTGTGGGTTGGGAGCGGGGGGCTGCTGCTGTTCATTGTCGTCCAGAATCAGGGGGATCCTTCTGCGCAAGGCCAGGTTGTGTAGCATGCAGCAGGCGACTACCATCTGGCATACCTTCTGTGGTGAGTGCATAAGTGCACCACCAGTCTTGTCCAGGCACCTGAATCTTGACTTCAGTCATTGACACAGCCCACTCACCAACAAGCCAGGAGCGCTCGGGGAGCTGATTGGCCATCAATTGGGGTATGGTGCTGTTCCGCAAGATGTGGGAATCATGTGCTGACACAGGATACTTTGCACACATGTGTGAGATGATCTGATCCGCCTGGCATACCATTTGCACGTTGATGGAGTGGTAGTGTTTGCGGGTCCTATAGATGTGTTCACTTGCCTATGGTCGAACGAGGGTAATGTGGGTACCATCAATGGCTCCCACAACATTTGGAATAACTCCCAGGTCATAGGACACCCCTTTCACAGCTGGCAATCCATCCATCCTCGGGAAGTGGACATGACTGTCCTTGTAAT
Organism: Triturus cristatus; assembly: GCF_964204655.1. Classification (NCBI taxonomy): domain Eukaryota; kingdom Metazoa; phylum Chordata; class Amphibia; order Caudata; family Salamandridae; genus Triturus; species Triturus cristatus. The sequence continues at coordinate 320,114,938 of NC_140594.1, read as the reverse complement.
GCATCAATGCTGACAGGACGTCACGCAGCTCCATGCTGAACATGGGCTCTGCCATCCCACCGGCGCTGGCCACAGGGTACTGGAAAGAACCAGTAGCGAAGAAATGCAGTGCTGCCATAACCTTCAATGTAGCAGACAATGCAGCTGGATATATTCTTTTGGGCTTCAAATGAGGCTCCAACTGGGCACAAAGGTTTTATAGTGTGCGGCAATCCAAACTAAATTTCTGGATGATTTCGATGTCCTTCATCATCGCCAGGTCAACAGGCGAAAGATGGGTGGTCTCCTCTTACGTATGTCCGGGTACACAAGTATGGGTTGAGTTTTAGATAAGATATGGTGGACAGCTTACCCAGAGACTCGCACAACCACGACATTGACAGAACTCATGGTCAAGTGAAATGCATAAGTGACCTGCATTCAGACGTTGTTTTTCTTCACTCACTCGACATACTGACACTACGACATCCAAAGAAGTCGATGTGTATGGCATATGGTACACTGCTACATCAAGGATGAGCTGCCCTGTGGTTAGATGGCACAGCACTTGTATTCCCCAGCATCAGTGCTGAGTTGCATGTAGCTGCTGTCACTGCACGACCGCAAGCTTTAGTCCCACAATACACAACAACATTACTGGATGAGGGCAGTGAGTGTCATCTGGACAATACAACATGGATGTACAGCACTGTGGACAGACACATGTGGACATTATGGGGTCAGTCCTGCGTGAATGTGTGTGGAATTTGCATAACAGACATTGCAATGTTCACCTGAATGAGGCACAAATTCACATGGATTGTGAATACATGCCCACATGGCTGACAATGACCAATGATGTCAGTCTGAGCTATGTTTGTTCGTTCCACATGTGCACTCCTATGACGTGTGTGGGAACATTTACAGGCAATGGCAGCTATGCACAGTGCACGCCACACCAGTACATGTGTTGGGAGTGCTAGGGATTACAAGTATGTCTGATCTGCAGTCAATGGACACATCTGATTGTCTGCCTACATCACTGGCCCTTCACAAGTCATCCCCTGGCCAAGAGACGCCAGTCAAGGGATATCAAGGGATATTCAAGCGATGTTCACAGGTTGGGTGTTTCATTACACAACATCGGTACAGTGCGAGAGACCTTTGTCCTTTTTGACTCTTTCCCTCATTTCAGTCCATGCTGGTCACGAGGCATGACTATGTATGTACTTTCACGCTCCTTTTCTTGGACATATCATGTTTGCGGAGTCTTGACTCAAGGGTCACACTATCTCATACCTTCACAGTGTAGTGACCAGCTGGACACTGTTCTAGTTGTTCTGATGTACTAGCCACTCCCAGAGGGCTGGCTTACCCCCACCCCACAGCCACCCAGCACAGGCGTCACTGTACATGTGACCCTGCAAACAAACGGGGCCGGACGACCGTGCCCTGGGCCAGTTTTCCTATACATGTACGGTGTCTGTGTGGTTACTTTATATGCATGGGGGCCTCGTGCCCCACAACATTACACATGGGATGCACCAATCACTTTGAGCAAATGAGTTGTGATATGTGATGTAATTCACATGGCGCCAATGCAAATGCAGTATGTGTTCGCATGCACTGTAGCTGGCATCCGCAGCGATGTCACGCATTGGCCCCAATTGAGTGATGCAGGGTTGCGGTCGCAGCTTCCCAGCCGCCGCAGTGTGGCAACCACTAAGCGAATGAGCCATCAGCCAATGGGAGCCTTCGGCGTACATATTTTGATATTGCGGTGTGCGCGGTCTTCAACTGCGGGGCTTGGCATTGGCCGCAATGGCCTTCAGGGGCGCCGAGGGCCACTCATGGAGATTGGGTGGGCCTCACACTTTGCATTTGGCAGGTTGCCACATTCATTGTGGTGCCGCAACGCTTGCTGGGAGTTGTAGTTGTTCAGGGGTTGCATATGTGGAGATGTTTGCAACGTACCTCTGCTGTTGGGCGCAGCGGCGTCTTGTCTGCTGGAGGTGCAGCAGGTAGTGCAGCAGGAAGGTCTGTTGCGCAGGAACCATGGCGGGTCTGGTGGTTAAGATGGGTTCTGTTTCGGCTCTTCCTCCCCGTTGTTGTGTTTCCGCCATCTGCAACGTGGTGGTTTTTACGCGGCGGAGGGAATGGCTGTTTGACACATCGTAATCTGGTTGGTGGACGGAACGTGTTTCCGCACACTGGTATTGCTCTGTTGGCTCCATCCACCACCCTTGCGTATGCAAAAAACGTGCAGAGCCTGAAAGACCGCGGCAGACAGAAAATGACCTTTGTTGGACCATTGTAATTCGATGGTCTCAATGTCCGCACCTGAAGCGGGAAGATGAACGTTTTCTGCCACCGCCACCAGTGCGGATGGGCTTCTGTCCGTCATCGTAATGAGCCCCTAAGTCAGGAATCAGCAAACTGGGACAGCCAGGTAAAGACAGCAAACCGACAACAGCGACAATCTCCCAACAATCTGCAAATCTGCCTACAACCCCTCCCACCAGGCACCTCAGTTATAACCTACCTAAACCCAAATGTCCAACCCACATTTGTATCTAAACAAAGGTTTATTATACTTTTGATTGGTTGAGGAAAGGGGTGTACCGTTACACCACACTCAATGTGCTCATCTCACTAAATGTCTTATTGTTCTGTTTATCCATCACGTCAGCAGCTTCCACCCCAGGAAATAAAAATGTATGCCTCGGCTATCCTTCCACTTCCTTCTCTCCGGTTATGTTGCAAACTTTGTATAATTTTCCTCATCTGCACCTGTCGAATGGAAGCATACCTTCGCTCGCCGACAAACTTTTGGCAGACACTCAGGACTTTCTGAAGGACACATTTTTTGCATGTTCCTTCAAATCATGCAGAATAGAAATCCATACTTTCTATGAAAAACAAATCACAAGCATTATTATTCACTTGTAATGCTTTTTAATTTATGCACCCTCCCAATGCTGCATCATTCCATGCACAGCCCATGTTAGCCTTTATTTTCTAACAAACGTTAATAGTGTGCCCAAAAGCAGCATTAGTCTTTTAATTTTCGTTAGTCAAAAAGCATTTACGGCCTAGTAGTTTTTCCAGCCTACTTTAGTACTTTAGTATGCGCTTTGTCAATAGCCTTTTTCCCATATTAAACAATTCTTTTCACATTAATTTTCCACCGCACACTGTTAGTATATGTTACTGAGGGTTCAATCCGAGCCGGTTTTATTTCACAAAAATCCGGCTCCATCATATCTGTTAGACTTGCCTTTTTCAACAGGTTTACCCCCAGACTTTTTGCTTTTTGACCTGCTGTTTCAACCTATTTTTCATTGGTTTTAGGACTCTGGGTACTTTAATTCTGCTATTCAGTGCTAGAGTGTATATGCTCTCCATGTAAATTGTGTTATGATTGGTTTTCCATTATCAGGATTACAGTGCACTGTGTGTGCGAAGGGCCTGTAAATCAAATGCTACTAGTGGGCTTGCAGCACTGGTTGTGCCACTCACCCAAGTAGCCTGTCAAAGGTGCCTCAGACCTGACACTGCAGTGACTGCGCGCAGTTTTTACTGCCTTGTCGACCTGGTAAGTGCACCCACTTGCCAGGCCCAAACCTTCCTTTTTCTTACATGTAAGGCACCCCTCGAGAGGCCCAAAGTACCCCCATTGGCAGGGTGCAGTGTATGTGAAAGGTAGGACATGTACTGGTGTTGGTTACATGTCCTGACACATGTTCTGACATGTCCTGATAATGATATACTGTGCATTTAATTTTTCACTATTGCAAGGCCATCTGTCTCATAGATTAATTTGGGAGTTGCCCTGTAACACCTTACAAGCGTAACTATCCATTAGGACAAGATTGAGAGCTTAAGTTTAGGTTTCTTGAACTCAGAATTTTAGAAAGCATAAATTTCTTAGAATGTATGATGTTACAACACATACATTTACAACTCATGCCTTTACAACACAGTTTTTACATCGCAACATCCTTTACAACGCATACATTTACATGACATGCGATCACCCAAAAAATGTTTAAACTACATTTACAACGCATTCCATTACATCGCATTATACCTTTACAATGCATACCATTACATTGCATTTAAGGTACGTGTTGGATAGTGTAGGGGTAAAAATTACTATTCTAACTCCAGTGGGTGCAACAGTAGGGTAAGTGTTGGATAGTGTAGGGGTACTATGCGTTGTAATGCCTGCGTTGTAGTGACATGCGTTGTAGTGTCATGCGTTGTAGTGACATGCAATGTAATGACTGCGTTGTAGTGGCATGCGTTGTAAAGGATGTTGCGATGTAATGACTGTGTTGTAAATGTAGTGAGATGTAATGACTGTGTTGTAAAGGTTGTTTCCAATTTTCTTACTTAACCATCCTGTGTGCCTCTGCCATTTGTGTATTCACCATCTGGGTTCAGAGTTGCAGAAGCAGGGGATGTGCATTCACAGTAGACCTACACATGGGGGAGATTGAGGTGTGTCCTACTTTTCTTGGGTGACTCATAGCCAGGCTGAATAGACCAGGATGCATTTAGAGTAGTGGGGAGAGTTGTCGCTTGCACTTGAATGGACTGTAGCTGCCTCTCACAAAGCTGTCTCCACCTCCTGTTGTGAAACTGACCCAAACCAGGCTGAACTGGTGTATGTGTACAAGAGGCACATTGTTTGTACCAACTTCAAAGGAAAATGTGGTATAAATATTGGGGACCTGACCCCAGAACTTTAGATTACTGCTGGACTAAGGAGCCTACCAGGAAGAAGGGCTGGAAGAGCTGCCAAGAGGAGTACTGCGCCTTTGCTGTTGTTGGTTTGTTTGGTTGGCCTGCAGCTGTTGCTTCTGTCTCGGGCAGGGAAAGGACTGGACTGTTCTTTCTGCATAATAAGTATTTTATACATTTAAGAATTTAATACAGTAGTTTCTTTTGTTGTAGCCCTCACATAACATGCATTTGCATAATATTTGCTGCATTTCCAATTAATTGTGTTGTGTGTCTGTCATTCTCCTTTTCCTTTCTGTGAAGTAATGAATTTTGCACCTTCAGTCATTCTGATGTTTCAAATGCTATGAGAAATGTATATAAAAATGCTATATATATTATAAATGTTTTTATTCTATTACAGATTTTCATTTACATCATTATACTTACATGTTTTAATGTGTAGAATTTTTTTTTGAGGTTGAGATGTTTCTGTTGGTGCTTGCCTTTAATGTTTCCTTTTGTTTTCTGTAGAAAAAAATATATAATTTTAATCATTTTGTTTAACAGTATTTTCTGTATTTTGGGGTTTGAGTTGTTAGTGGGGCTTTTTGGGTTGGGATTAATAGTTGTTATATTAGTACAATTTTAATGTATACTTACCTTTTTTGCAAGGTGGCATTTTGATGTTGTTTATAGTTAGTCGAGTACCGTTTAGAGTTTCTGTAGAGGAGATAGAATTAAAATAAATATTCCATTAATTATGTAATTATTGTAAAAAGTACTTTACTTATATTTTATGAAGCTAAAACATTAGCTTTATATTTTACTTACTTTCTAAAGTTGAAATTAGAGTTTTCAGTGAGGATGTCCAATGTTGTAGAAACAATCTGACTGAGATTTCCATTATTCTTGCGTTTGTTGTTGTAGGATAAAATAATGTTAATGTTTCTTTAGTTTATATAGTGTTTAGTTGTTCTTTAAATCTTATTGGGTTATTTAAGTTGTAGGTGTTTTTCATTGGTTGTTACTAATGTTTGCCAAATATGGTGGCTAATTAATGTTCAGTTAACCGTTTTTCATTGTTTGTTTATTTAAAAGTATATTAGTATATCATTTGTAATTTATAATGTATTTAAGGTATGGAAATAATTATTTTATATAATATTTTTGTAAAGAGGAATTAATTTGGTGGATTTACTTATGTTAAAGTTATACTTTTTATTTATATAATTTATTTAATTTTGATTGTAGTTATTTAATATGGTGTGTGTGCTTGTGATATAGTTTATATTTTATTTGTTATGTATTGTGTTACTTGAAATATTTTTAAGGTGGCAATATTTTGTTTTTTATGATAATTGTGTAGTCTATATTTTTGTTTTCGATATTTGTGTTATTTTGTATGTTTATTTAATGTTAACTATATTAGTTATAACTATATTATTGATTTCGATATTAATGATATCGATGTTTGTGTTTGATGATATTTATGTGTCGAAAACCTGCCTTCGCTTCAGAAATGAAAGCTGCATTTGAAAAGTGACATGCAAATATTTTGTGCTACAAAGTGATAACATGAGCTCTGAAATGCAGGCTTTAGTCAGATGCTTTTCATTTATCAATTTATGTAACCCATGTGCAAGTAATTCATAGCTTGATTTAAATGTATTCTAGCTTAGATTTTGTTCTCAGTATGAAAATGTGATTTTAAATTTGTGAAAGTGTTAAAAGTGTGCATTAGTAGAATATAACTTGTATTAGAATTATCACAACATTTTATAATGTAGAGAAAACAGAAACCACTCTTAATTAGTTTTTGTTCTTGGAAAGTTTCTTTTCTCCTTCAAGAAAAGCAAAGGAATTTCTCTCCCTGTGAAGAGAGAACAGCCGCATAATTTATAACTGTGACCTTGGAGCTGTACCTCTGTAGTTGCTGGAAATGTTTAAACAAAGCCTTTTTAATTCTCAGCTTTAGTGAGAATAGAAAACATATGTTATTCAAAAGTGCATTAACATGTTACTGTTAATGTTTCTTGCTTAATTAAAAAGTTCTTTTGCAGCTCATGTATGTGTTTAGTTAGAAATAATGTGTTTTTATTAGAAGGTAAGTAGATGGAATTATATTAAATAAAATGTAGAATGTACTGTGGGAAGGACTTTTGCCTGCCTATCTGATGAGATGACGTATGCTGCCTGCCCCGGGGGGGAGTTGTCCTTGTGGAGAATGCTGGATTCCGGCTGGAGGAAGATGAAGTCATGCTACATGCTTCGTAACATTATTGTTTGATAAATGCGTTTCTAGTTTAGGATTTTTCAGAACACTTCCAGAACTCTACGAGAGGCAGAAGTCTTGTAGACAGAGGGCTGCAGAGGAGTGTCAGGCTCCGATGCAGAAATGACAGGAGAAGAGCAGATGTGATTTGCAGATGCAGGGAAGAAGAGGGCAGACCTGACGGATAGCGTAACGGAGGCAGTTCAGATGTATGTTTAGTTCCATTCTGACTTTTATTAAGGTCCTAAGCTTTAAGCTTTGACTAATTGTTTTTCTTTTTTACTTAACATCTACCATGTAAAGCGCTCTGATACCCGTAAGGGTCTTGTACGCGCTGTAGAAAACCTTCAAAATAAATAAATAAATAATTGATGTAGCTTTATGCTACGGTACCTCTTGCATTGTGAGTTCTGACTGACATCATTTGTGCCTCACTGTCTTAGACAGGGATTGTTTCTTTATGGAAGGCTTGTGTGGAAATTATTATGCTTGTACTAACTTACATTCTCTGTTTTCAATTCTGTAACCGGATTGATATCTAACTAATAAATGAATAGTCAGAGAACCTTAAATTTTGATTGGAAAATAAATCCATTTAAAATTACTCACAACTCTCCTTATTGGCTAAAATGTTTATTTGCATTTGATTAATTGCCCATGTTTATGTAGGAGCCTTTTGGGTCAAAACACGGTGGCCAAGATCTATCGACCTGGAGCGAAAACAAGGGTAACAGTAATCAAAGGTAATGGTGTCACATTTCCTAGATTTTCCAAAGAGAGATTACTGTGGGATTTCCGCTCCATCAATATGTAAATGGATATAGATATGTAAATCGTTTTTCTTCTTTGCTGAATTATACAGCAAAGTAAGGTCCTAAGCTTTAAGCTTTGACTAATTGTTTTTCTTTTTTACTTAACATCTACCCTGTAAAGCGCTCTGATACCCGTAAGGGTCTTGTACGCGCTGTAGAAAACCTTCAAAATAAATAAATAAATAATTGATGTAGCTTTATGCTACGGTACCTCTTGCATTGTGAGTTCTGACTGACATCATTTGTGCCTCACTGTTTTAGACAGGGATTGTTTCTTTATGGAAGGCTTGTGTGGAAATTATTATGCTTGTACTAACTTACATTCTCTGTTTTCAATTCTGTAACCGGATTGATATCTAACTAATAAATGAATAGTCAGAGAACCTTAAATTTTGATTGGAAAATAAATCCATTTAAAATTACTCACAACTCTCCTTATTGGCTAAAATGTTTATTTGCATTTGATTAATTGCCCATGTTTATGTAGGAGCCTTTTGGGTCAAAACACGATGGCCAAGATCTATCGACCTGGAGCGAAAACAAGGGTAACAGTAATCAAAGGTAATGGTGTCACATTTCCTAGATTTTCCAAAGAGAGATTACTGTGGGATTTCCGCTCCATCAATATGTAAATGGATATAGATATGTAAATCGTTTTTCTTCTTTGCTGAATTATACAGCAAAGTAAGGAAGCTGAATGGCTCAGGCATTATAGCAGAGAGTACAAATGTATGTAAGATTGAACAAAACATTGTAAATATTGCAACAGAGAATTTATTAAAAAGTAATGTATCAACTTATCTGGATTCAGGAAATCACACAGTATTATCAAGTCACCTGTCCTCGACCTGGGCCAGGCTCATTATTGCCTGAGGCGGCAGCATTTGTTTGCCATACCTCCACAGAGCTGCCTGCAGCGCCTTGTTACACTTCTGAGTGCTACTGAAGCATGACATTAGCATTTTAGTGCGGTGATGAGGATACCAGTGCTAAAATGCCTCTTCTTGTACAATACAGCTAAGCTATGGAAACACCTCCCCCCTCACATTTGCCTGCAGTCAAACTACTTGAACTTCCATAAGCAACTGAAAACCTTCCTCTTTCCTTGATATGCTCGAAGTTTGACTCTGCATTACTGTCAGCGCTGGGATGCCCCCGGGTAACCATGCACTTTAGAAATGCTATTTCATTCATTCATTCATTCAAAATGCGTTTTAGTTTATTCCCTGATTCGTGGTATTTGTCAGGGTTGTATTACTCTGTATTAAAGCCTGCAGAGATGTATTTGTTGCATGGAATTACACAGATTATCATAGTAGACACTGGACTTGGTGTTGGTTACTCCTTCTGACAAACCATGGAGATTGAATATTTTCACTGTGAGAATCCTTTTTAGGCCCTCCTGGAATAGTATTTTGCATTGTCAGCTGTAATTTTGTTTATATACCTGTAATTTAATAACTGTATCACTGATGGCTGCCTTGTGAGAAAGTCTACGCTCAGTACATTAGGCTCGGTTGGGTATGGTAGCAAGCCAACAATAACAGCAACTGGAGTGATTGGTTCACTGTGAAAAGGTACGCCCGATACCATAGATCTGGTCTATTGATTATGACAAGTTATGACAAAAGCAGTAGGGCCTGCTTTTTGTGAAAAGCATTTGTTAAAGCCAATAGGTCCCTAACAGTGGATTGTGATCATGCTATGTTACAGACTGTAATCAAACATACCACTCAGGGAAGTATTCCAACCCATTGTTCTTTTGGCTACCATGCATCTCAGTTCAGACCTAGCCATAAGTAAATCAGTCTTGACCCTGCTCCAATAGGAACAGTCCTGCCTGCACTGTCAGACCTGGTCCTCCCTGAACCAGAACCCAAGGAACGCAAGACCGATTTCATCATGATTGGGGCTAATCTGTCTGGTGTACTTCGGTTTCTTGTGGCAAAGTGAACATGGAACCCATGTTTGGGCATACCAGTGCACTGTTCACGAACTACACTTCTTAAGTTACTACAGCCAAAAAGGGACTCAGAACAGTAATAAACTCCACATCTGAGCTGAAGTATGTCCAGCACCACATAGGTCCAACCTCTGGGACACCCTCACATACAAAATAATGGAGACAGGGACCTAAAATTAAACCCCATAGGAAATAAAGTTACATTAAGTAAATTATTTAAAATAGATACAAAGATAAGTAAATATATTTAAATATTAATAATGCATAAAGATAAGACACATTTATTATTTAATATATACAATATTTTAACAACCATTTTACATTTCAAAATGTAATGTAAGATTACATTTAAATGAAATATAATTAAATTACTCTTTTTTTTTATTTATTTATTTTATTAGCATTTCAATTGTAGACAATCAAATACAACCATAACATTTCAGTCACAGTACAACAGCATCCATCGTCCAAGTTTTAGTATCCCAGTCCTAATCAGAGGCCCCCCCACGTCCACCGCCACTTGTCGCATGTGACAACAGCGGTTCGCTCTCTTAATGCAATTGCAAATATTGGGTTAGGTACACCCAGTAGTCTTTTGGCTTCGATCTGGCAGGAAGTTCTTCTTCATAGGTCCTCAGGGTATCTTTACAGTGCGTTAAATCCACAAGCCAGTCTTTAGGTTTCGGGATCTGCCTGCCACTCCAGCAGAGTGAGACCCTCCTCTTGGCCATTAGCAGCGCTATAACACAGAATCTACGCTTCAATGCCCTAAAGTCAGGCAACAGTCCCAGCAAGCAGGTTTTGGCCTCACAGCACACCTCACCGCCCACCATAGTTCCCAGTAGCTGCGTCACCTGCATCCAGTATTCCCCAATTGCCCCGCACGACCACGCCAAATGAATGAAGTCCGCCCCCTCTGCACCACAGCGCCCACATCTAGAATCCTCCCGCAGCCCATATCTGTGTAATCTGGCAGGCTTGTAATACGTCTGGTGTAGGTACTTGAAGTGTAGGATGCGGAGATTGCCATTAGGTGTTAACATGCCAGTTAGTGTACAGGCAGTAGCCCATTCCTCCTCTGTTAGTGGAGTGTCCAAGCAGCTATTCCACTCCTCCATGGAGGCATTCGTATTTGCCGCCATGTCTTTGGTCACCAGATGCCTGGCCGCGGGTGTGGTGATCAGCCATTGCAAGGCGGTCAGTTGCGGAGGTTCCGCCGGATACGTTGGGTACAGCTGTTTTACAGCTTGTTGCAGCCTGTGATGGTTAAAGCGGAACAGTGCAGACATATTACTAATGAATGTCAATTTATCTAGTGTTTTAAAAGTCCCGCCTTCATACAGATCTCCCAGTGTGTCAATGCCCACCTGACGCAACAATTCCAACCCCACCTCCTCCTGCGTGAATGAGATTTCCGGATGCCATTGCAGCCATGCTTTATTAGTGGCGTCTATTGTGATTATGTCGTTCTTGTGCAGGGGAGGCCGGCGATGAGTTATAACCGCTTCTAGCTGGATCGGCAGAGCGTCCCCTTCTTCGATTGCAGTGTGGGTGAGAAATGGGATTTTTTGGTACCAAAAGTGCGCATATTGCGCTTGTGCACAAAGGTAGTATAGGAAAAAATCGGGAACTCCGAACCCTCCCCGGCTGTATGGTAGCGTGAGCGTCTGCAACTCAATCCTTGCCGTTTTTCCCGCCCAGATGAGCCGGAGGACCATCGATGTAATACGTCGAAATACCTCTGCAGGAGGGTGGATGGGGATGTTATTGAAAAGGTAGAGTAGCTTAGGCAGCACTACCATTTTGACAATGGCAATGCGATCCGCCAGAGACAGTGGCAATTGGATCCATCTCCCCACCTTTTCCTCCAGTGCATCGATTGTCCTCCCATAGTTAGTCCGGATCACAATTTCTGGGTCTCTGTGATACCACACACCCAGATATTTTATCGGATCGGTCCTCCACTCCAACGGGTAGTCCATTGGGTGCGGCTGCGTGCTGTCCGTCAAGGGAATGATCATGGACTTGGCCCAATTTATATTGACACCGGAGTGGCGCGCAAATTTGATATATTCCCTCAGTAACGGGTTCAAGTTGTCCTTTGGGTCCCTCACATAGAGCAGCATATCGTCGGCATACAACGATATGTGCAGCGGCCTCTGCGGAAATTGCAGAGCCGAGTAATGATGTCCCTGCCGGACCTTGCACGCCAGGGGTTCCAGCGCCAGTGCGAACAGGAGAGGGGACAGGGGGCACCCCTGCCTCGTCCCCCTCCGAATATCAATTGAGTCTGAAATATACTTGTTCACCCGAACCCGCGCCACTGGTGCGTCATACAATAATTGTATCCATTGGAGGAACCTGAGCGGAAACCCCATCCGTCGCAGCACCGCGTTCATATAGGTCCACTCCAAGGAATCAAAGGCCTTGGCCGCGTCCAGGAAGACCGCCGCCGCCTTCGTCTCGGGTGTTAGATAGTGCGAGAGCGCGAACAGTGTTCGAGTATTGTGCGCAGTGGAGCGCGACGGTATGAACCCAGATTGGTCGGGCAGAATCAGGTTGGGCATCAAGGGGTTAAGTCGGGCAGCCAGTAGCTTTGCCAGGATCTTATTGTCCACATTTATTAGGGATAAGGGTCGATACGAGTCACAGAGCTCCGGATCCTTTTGCGGTTTGAGCAGCGCCAATAGTAACGCTTCCCGTAGAGTCGGCGGTAGGTGCTGTTGTTCGTGGGCGTTGCCGTACATCGCCACCAGGCGAGGGGCCAGCTGGTCCACAAAGGCCTTATAGAATTCACATGAGAACCCATCTGGGCCTGGGGCCTTACCATTCGGCAGTGATCGAATCACCTCCGAGACCTCTTCAACCGTGATTGGCAGAGACAGGTATTCCCGGTGCATGTCCGATAGCCACGCTATCGCCACATCATCCAGGTACTCTACGATTTCCGCCGTAGTGGCCGTTGGCCGGGAGGCGTACATCGCTCCATATGCAGCCACGAATTCGCCCAGTATTTCCCGTTCCCCACACTTCCTCTCTCCCTGCTGATTTCGGATCGTCTGTATGTTCTGCGGGGCACGTCCTTCACATATGTTAGCCACCAGGTGCCTGTCCGGCCTGCCACCCTCCCCATAGGCCCTTGCCACCTGCCTCTTCGCTGTATACTTTATTTCGTCTTCCGCCAGGCTCTGGAATTCAGAAAGTGTTTTTCTAATATCCCCTAGTATGTGAGCGTGTTGTGTGTCAACATAGTCCTGTTCTAATTGTCGTAACTGTTCCTCCCTTGCCTGAAGTTGCTGCCGTATATCCTTAAGGATACCCGCATTATTGCTTATGCATGCGCCGCGTATGGTGGCCTTAAAGGCCTCCCAGAGTATGCCCGGGTCGTCAGTAGTAGGTTCGTTGTTAGCAAAATAGTCCTGTATCGCCTGCCCGATGGTATCAACATACATGGGATCTAGTAATGCCTTCGCGTTAAATCTCCAACTAAAGGGAGGTGGTGTATAGTTCGGGAACTCCAGGGAAAGGAGCACCGGGCTGTGATCCGATAGCGTGCGGGGCAGATGTCGGACCTCACGCGTCCACAAGGCAATATCCCCAGTCACCAACCAATAGTCTATGCAGGACCAGCTACCGTGCGCTGCTGCCACATGCGTGGCCTCTCGGTCCTCCGGGTGCCTACTTCTCCAAATGTCAGTAAGTCCCCTGTCGACCATTATGTCCTGTAGGACGCGCAGTGCGCGTCTGTGTGGTTCCGTTGTCGCCCCGGACCTAGCTACGTCATCACAGAGCTCTAGGTTAAAGTCCCCTCCCCAGATCACGTGGGGGGTTTGGAGATCGCGCAGTCTACCCCACAGTGAGTGATAAAACTGCGGGTCATCTACATTAGGACCATATACATTTACAATAGCCAGTCTCTGTCCTCGCAGGAGACCCGTTAGAATTACAAAGCGCCCCATGTCATCCACCTCGACCTTGTCTATCGCATATTTTAGTCCCTTTCTAACCAGTACCAGTACCCCCATGCATATGATGAGTACGAGGAGTGGTGCACCGATTCAGCCCACCTCCGCCCCACATTGACTTGGTGCGTCGGTGCGCAGTGAGTCTCCTGTATGAGTGCAATGTCAACACGCAGCCTGTCTAGGTATGCCAGCGTTTGCCTAATTTTCTTGGGGTTACCAAGCCCTCGCACATTCCATGTGAGCAGTCGGATGCATCCAGCTCCTAGCCGTTTCTCAGCCATAGACCAGTATTGATGTTAGTGCACCATTCAATCCTGCAGTTAGTGGGTGCGCCCCAGTGACCATCTAGACACAGAAGGACCCCGACGTTCCTATCCAATAGCACTTGGATTTCAGCAATGCGTCTCATGCACAGTGACCAACTGATTAACTTCCCGACCCCAACCCACCTCCCCCCACCCACTTCAGCATCCCAACCATGCCAAAGACACACCCCACAGTTGGAAACAAACATTAACTTAACTGAGTTCGGGGATCACCCGCTTCAGGGGACCACCTAGAGCACACCTCTCCATCCAACTCAATGGATGTGGACGGGGACAGGTTATCGTGTGAGGCCCAGTGGCCCCATGTCTAAGCAAGCGTTTTCACGGCCCATCCCGTGTCCCACAGCAACCACTTTATCAATTGCCCGCTGTTCAATGGACCTTGCCCAACCTCCCGCCAGTCAGCATCGAGCCCTCTCACGACTGTCACACCGACCCAGGTCCCAGCCGCAGCCCCCAGATTCCATTACTCCAGTCACCCAGTGAGTCTGTACTCTCCCTTTCCCATGGGCTGCATGCGATAGTAGCACAGAACGGCAATGTATAGCACTAGGAAGCCCCGGTTTGGTAGAACAGTACCTCCTCAGTAGTCCATAACCAAAAGCTACCTTGGGCCCACCAGGGCAGGAGTATCATTAGGGTTACTGGTTACCTGCAGGGCCCGAGCCCGGGCAGTCCTGTTCGCGGCACTTGCAGCCTCCGACAGTCTGGGGGGGCCACCGCCGCCCGTGCCAACACGCACTTACACCCCACGTCGGGGCTACAGAAGTGTCTCATGATGGGCAGCGTCGCCGCCACCCTCCGAGCGTTTCACGTTGGCAGTCAGCTAGTCGGTGTCCGCCGCCTGATCCTGTCTCTGCCGCTCTTTGCGCCTGGCTCCGATTTTTTTGACGAGCTCATGTGCCGCCTGAGGTGTGTGACACAGCGTTGCACGACCCCCATGTGTGATACGAAGCCTGGCTGGATAGAGCATGGCGTAGTCAACACCAAGGTCGCGCAGCTTCTTTTTAACCGGATTGAACTCCTTACGTGCCAGCTGGACTGCGACCGCGAAGTCCGGATAGAATTCCAGAGTACTGCCCTGGTGTGTGATCTGTTTCTTCTCCCTCGCTATTCTGAGGATGGCATCACGATCCCTGTAGTTTAAAACCCTGGCAATTATAGGCCGCGGGGGCGCTCCAGGTTTCGGCCTCGGGGCCAACGATCGATGCGCTCTTTCAATCAGGAACATCGGGGATAGTTGTTCCACGCCAATAACGCTGCGAATCATCTCCTCAACATATGTTTCCATCCTGCCAGTGTTGGTGGACTCCGGAACCCCCGTTATTCTCACGTTATTGCGCCGCGATCGCGCCTCTAAGTCCTCCGTCTTGTGTCTTAGCGCCTCCAGCAGTCTCTCGGTCTCTGCACACTGTTTGGCCGTGGTTTGCGAGACATCCTCCACCGCCCCGATGCGGGTCTCCGCCTCCGTCAGCCGCTCACCGTGCCCATCCAGCTTGGCCGCCATGTCAACGCGCAGCGTGATGGTGTCCAATTTGCCATGAATGTCCTGCAAGCTTTGCTGAATGGCCCTCAGAGCCCATTCCATGCCCGGGGGTGTCGTCTCCCCAGCATCCGTGGCAGTGTCCGACATCACCGTGGCACCCTTGGCCTGACGCTTGGTTTCGAATTGGAGCTTGGTTTGCGTCTTTTCCGGCTTCCCCATCTCGCGGCCCTCCTCCTTCGTACACCCGGTGACTCAGCTCGCAGGTTCACTTTGCAGCAGCGACCCTCACGCAGATATGATGTGCTTCAGGGCAGCGGGGCAGTAGTCTCAAGGCCTCCCTCCTCTCCCCAGGCGAGCGCGTCTTCACCGCTGCGCCACACACTGCACACGCCTCTTTGCTCCCGTACAGCCTCAATGACAGTCAGACCACGCGGTGTCTCACCAGCCCGGCCGCCGAGCACCGGTGGCCGGGTGCACGCGTGGAGCGTGGTTCGTATGTCCCAGGAGCTTAATCTACCTCCAGGCCTCACCTCCGGTTCAGGAAGCCGATCGGGAGCAAGCCACGACGCGCAGGCAAAGGCGGCCCGTCTCTCGCTCGCGCCCAGCCAGCGTAGAGCTCTCCAATTCCTCCGTGCCGTATTGGGTAGCCTATCCGACAGTCTTAGGCCAGCACCCCAGCAGCCGCGCTAGTTCTCGTCTTGCCAGCCAGTGTCAATTTATTGCAAAGTTTCACCGCATTCGTAGGCAGCACTCACCCCCATCTTATGCCTGCGGGGAGCGCGCCTCGGCGTCCCAGGTCAGTGCCACACCACCGTCAGACTCCATCTTAGTCCCCACCGCAGGGCACCTTCCTCCAGCCTCAGCCGCCACCTCGCGCAGCGTCGCTCCTCAGGTCGCACACCGCCGCGGAGCCCCCAGACCCCCAGCTCCAGTCCGACCCGTGGGGGCAGCATCCCGTGCTGTTGACTCCGCGAACACAGCCCGCTGTGGATGTCGCAGCAGCTCCCGATATCAGTGCGCCTCCGTCTCCCTGGGCGCCGCCATTTTGCCAGCCGTTAGGAGCGCCCGTGGTGGAGCATTCAATGTCGTACTGCAGGGGCTACCAGTCCACTCAGACGATCTCCACACCCGCCACGGGTGGCGGCCGTCATCCGATCCCTGTGGTGTCGTTTACGAGCAGCAGCGCCGCTTGTATCACGCCTGTCGCACCATTTGTTTCCCCTGTCCGGCGGAGCTGTCTCAGGAGGCAGCCATTCCGCTGTGCGCCCTCTAGCGCCCCCCATAATTAAATTACTCTTAATTCCGTTGATCACTTTCGATAATTATTAAAGCATTATAAATGTTTGTATGTTTTTTTAAGTTTAGGTGGCCATTTGGTGTACCTGTATCCTACCCTCCCATCATATTCCAAGATAACTAGGGATGAAGTCCAGTAACTTTATCCTGTTATCCTGCCAGAGATCTGCTAAAAGGACACTGGTCATAAAGGCCATTTTCTCTGAGATGAAAGGCCGTCTACACCAACTCTCCTGTGCGGGAGAAGGTAATTACTGTCAGAGTATGAGTGGGACCTGGTGGGACCAGTTTAGAGACTTCCCAAGCCCCAGCCAAAGATGAAAATCTTTGGTGTAGATCATATTTGAAACATATTAACAATTTTCTTTAAGTTCAATACCTAATTATATTTTTGATGAATATTACAACTCAGTAGCGGCCCAGGGAGGGAGTGCCGCTGGGCGGTGGGCGGGGGAGGGGCAGGGTGGGGGGTAGTGAACTCCGGCCCACGGCCGACCGGAGTAATGTAATGAAATAAGTAAAGAAAACAAATTTCATTGCACGCACTGAAACGCATTTGACGGAGAGGCTGACATCAACAAGAGATGCAAGGGCCTACAGCGAGGATGCGTCATACAGTGGTGGTTCTGAAGGTGGTGCGGGCTGCGTATGTTGAGACTGGTCCAATCCACGCAGCAGAGATGCATCGGTTCTGCTCAGGGTTGCGCCGAGCAGCCAAGGAGATGTGTCTGTTCTGCAGGATCCACAGAGACTAGCCAAGCACCTTAGGAACAAAAACTCAAATTAAATTTAACAATCACTAAAGGGAAAATTGAGTTAGACGTCAATGTTTTGGTCTCTGTAGTGAGGAATTTGTGAGACCGACTTCAGGACAGTTAGTTCAAGTGTAGATCCAAGACTCCCTTGAAAACATATTTAAGAATCCAGATAGTCCAAATATTTCCAAAATTCATAAATTATAACTAGAAGAAAGACACCCGACAGAGGTAATGAAGTTCCATATTAAATATCATGTGGATAGATCTCCTTCATCCCTAATATAGTGACAACCACTATTAAATAATGTAGGAGTGGTTCAAAGGTTTTAAACTAACAGGTGGTGAAAGGATAAAAGAAACATTGAAAATAATTAATCCAAAACCAAATAAATGATGTACAGTCCAAGTAAGAAAAAAGATAAAAAATGCTTACTAGCCAATGAGTCACTTTCTGTTCTTGTAAAGTATTGAACTTCTAATATATGTGGAGCAGAAATCTGTAGGTATCCCATTGAGAGACATTAGTTTCTCCATTGGCTAATCATTACATGTTACTATAATGTGTCGTAGGGAAACACTCGCTTTAAATTTGATAAAGCCACAGCCTATTGTCGGTGTTCTCTCTGGGCACTCAGCACGAGTTTGAAGCTGATGGGGCAGTCGGAAATGATATCTAAATATAGCTAGATCCAAGACTGGTGTGTGTAAACACAGTGATCATCTTAACACATGTTATTGTCATGAGTTAAACAGGGCTAGTAAAGTGTTAATGTTGAAGAAATAAATAATCAGCAAAGCATCATGGCTGTGTCCTACAAATTATTTTCACAATTGTGAGTAAAGTTTTATCAGGTTGACCTATATTTAGTACCAACTAGTCCCATCTGGGGAGTAAATTTGGGCTGGACAGGAGCAGTTGTTCTGTTCATTCAGAAAGTGAATGAGCAATAAGGATGCCATTAAATCTTGTTTCTATCCTGACACATTTGCTGTCTGTTCAAGGAAAGAAGTCAAATGTAATTTGTCTTTTTACTAACTTCCACTTGGAAAATTGATTATTTGTCTCTCTCTTACTAGAGTTAGAGGTTTTTGTCAAGTGAGCTGTCTGAAGACTAATATTACAAATATTTTAAAATATATCAGGAATTATGAAAGCACATTTGTTTGAAATTCAGAAGTGTGATGCAAACAAAGAGTTAAAAAGGAGCAAAACAAACCAGAAGACTTTACTTGGTGATATGCAAATGACACATATTTCCAGAAACTCTATTTCCAAACATTATTGTTTGTACACTATATAGTTTTATCAGTAAAACCACATGTCAGTGGGAAAGTTTGTGGCCATTTCAATGTAAAATTTGCTGATTTCAATTGACAGTTTGCCACCACTTTAGGCTTTAATTATGTATTTATTAGAAGTGATTTGAGAAACATTCCTGCCCCCCTCCAATGCTGTTAATGAACTAAGAGACAAGTCTGGGGTCATGTGCATTCTGTGGCTCAATTTGTATTATATATGGAAAAAAGTTTAGTCGGTTGAATCAAACAAAAGAGTTGTTGGGTACAGCAGACATGTTGAGCTCGCATATTCGAAGGTGCTCTCATATGTGATAATGAAGAAAATGGTGGCTCAATTAATTAAAATAGTTGCCCACGTTCACATAATTTGAAACCACTTTATGGGTCAAAAGTATTACAAATATTTTGAGTAGATTATTTCATGTCACTAGACCTGCAGGTCTAGTAACATATTTATGATTTTTCGAGGTCTGGGTCTGTCTGAACTCAGAAGTGAGTCCCAAACAGGTATGGTCTCAGCTTCTTCAGTTCCCAGAACACTGCAAAGTCCTCCCTTTCAATCACACTATACCTCTGTTCCCCATGGAGGTAACCTTTCGCAAGACCCTCTTCATTTAACTGTGCTAAGACAGCCCCTATTCCATGTTCTGAAGCATCTATTTGCACTATGAACTCCTTAGAGAAGTCAGGAGGGCCTCCTCAAGGGCGTCAAAGGGTTCCCTGTCTAGACTGCTTCCATGTTTGGGCTGCTTCTTTGACATCAGCTCTGTTAAGGGGAGAACAATGGTGCCATATCCCTTAACAAACCTTCTATAATTCCTGTAAGGCCCAGGAAGGCCCTCACCTCAGTTTGTATTTTAGGAGGTTGCCAGGCCAGTATCGTTTCAATAATGGCCTGGGTGGAGGGGGCTGCACCTTGCCCCTGTCCACCTTGTGGCCAAGATACACCATGTAACCCTGCCCCATCTGGCACTTACTGGCCTTGATAGTCAGGCCCCCTTGCTGCAGGGCCTGAAGCACCTCTTGGAGGTGTTACAGGTGTTTCTCCCTGCTGGAGCTGTAGACAGCTATGTCATCCAGTTAGGCAGCATAGAATGCCTTTTTCCTAGCCAAGACTCTCTTTTTTTCCTAGCCAAGACTCTCTTGGCCAACCTCTGAAAGGTGGCAGGGGCATTCTTTAAGCCAAAGGGCATCAAACTAAACTGGAAATGGCCCTCTTGGGTCGAGAATTCAGACCTCTCTTTTTCCCCCTCTGTCAGAGCAATCTGCCCTTCCCCTGATGTCATAGGTGCAAAGGTGTATGAGTCCAGGGGTGGGGGAGAACAGAAAGGCAAACTGCCCCGGTAGGCTCACAGTCCCCCACCACCTCCATGTCTATCTCCAGGAGCAAGCTCACTCCAGAAATCTCAAAGTTTGGTTTGAGGCGGTTTAAATGGATTGCTGTTAAGGGGCTTATGGGGTCTTGAGATCCACCAACTAGGTGCACTCCTCTTTCTGCTCATTTACCCGATATGGGCCTCTTTAATGATTTCAATGATCCTGGGAGCTCTGGGCTCCACAGGCTCCATAACTCTCACGTTTTGGCCAGGTTGAAACTCTAACAAAAGCTAAAGCAAAGGCTCAGACCCAGGCTCAGACCCAGCTACAAGGAGAGGCCGATCAAGAGAAACTGGAAATACAAGAAAATTATGAAAGAGAAGAGAATATAGAGGATTCAGAGGACCACGATAGAGGAAATACTAAAGAGATCCTTAATTTACAAGGATCTCAGAAGATAAAAGGAAGACAAAGACGACCCGAAACCAGGGGTTACAAAGCAATGGAAAAAAACGACGAAAATAATGACGATGGCAAAACGAAGGATATCAAGTCTGATGGAAAAGAGAGAAACATCGAGACTGGTCAGACTGAACAGAAACGGAATATGGAAGCTGAGAAACTAAAAAAGAAAGCTAAGGAAAATCAGAGAGCAAAAGAGATAGAAAAGGAAAAAGAATGGACAAGCAGGGAGAATCCTGACCTATTGGAGAAAAAGGCTAAAAGACTACAGACGATTAAAAAATTAAAAGCTGTGGCTAATATAACGGGGCATTCAATAGGCTCCCAACCCAGAATTTCAAATATATTTAGTCCCGCAGTTAAAGAAAGACAGCAGAATGGCCCCTATAATGAAACTGTATCAATCACAATGGATCAACAAGGATTACAAAATAGGACCATGACTGCTGTAGAAGAGGTTTTAGTCCCGGCAGAACATCTTGAACAGCGAAATATGCGGAAAGTGAAAGGCAGCACTACAGCAGAACTGTCGAATATAAACCAACTTACGAAGGAGTATGCCTCGGCAGAAGTTTCCGATGGTTCTGAATCAGAGATCTATGAGACAGGAATATCAATTTCCAGTGAATATAGTGTATCCAGCAAATCCAGTGAAGAGACCGATCATGGCAAGAATTCTAGACAGGAGGAACTGGACAAAAAAGTACTTTTACCGACAGAAATCGGATCTAAAAATACTCTACTTTGCGACTATATATTAACAAAGAAATCCGGGAGAAAAAGAAGCAAACCCAAAAGGCACCTAAATATAACTCAGGATGAAACAACAGATCCTGGGAGTAATCCAGAACAAAAAAAAGCGAGAACCAAACTATCACGCAAAAGTCCTCATCGCAAAACAAACGCAGAATCTGAAAGAAATAAGAATATTTCTCTTGACAATCCGGATGACGATGAGCAGCTGAAGCATAGAGAACCTACATTGAGTGAAGTTTTCGAATCAATTAAAAATTTTCATCAAGATGTAAAGAAAGATAGTCAAAGAAACCATGTCGCTATTCAAAAATTGGAAGGTGCTATCAATAAAGTTGGCAATACATGTCAGGAAATCTCCGATAGAATGTGTTCGGTAGAAGTTCGAGCAGAAAACCTGGAATCAGACGTTGGCAAATTACAACTCCAAGCCAAGGAGCACGAGGGTATAATCAAAGACCTAATGACAAAGGTCGAAGACCAAGAAAATAGAACAAGAAGGAACAATCTTCGATTTCTTGGGATTCCCGAGGGCTCGGAAGGTAGTGACCCAAGAAATTTCATGATCAATTTACTGAAATCCACTTTCCCGGAACTTAACTCCTGGGAAATGGATAAAGAAGTATGCCGAGCACATCGCTTTCCACTGACAACACCAAAACGGTCAGAGAAATCACTTAAATATCCGAGAGCTTTCCTAGTCAACTTTGGAAACTTTGTGGTACGTGACACTATATATGATCTGGCTAGGCCAACGGCTCAAAGAGAATATAGGGGCTTTAAGTTTTTTGTAAGACCGGATTTTGCACATGCAACAGTCGAAAGACGATGGCGAATGAGACAGCTGTTCGCCCCCTTTGAAAAACTTGGAGCAACAGTCTACCTGCAAAATCCGGCACGATTAAAAATAACATATAAAGGCACAACAAGGAGCTTCACAAGTGAGATACAGGCGGAGGTCTATCTTAAGGAGGTTGAAGCAAGTATGAAGTAAAACATTGGTAACTGAATAGAAGGAGACATTCAGTGTCGATAAACTATTAACTACTATTATCGGATGTAAGGCTGACACTAAGCGTGATTATATAGTACCAGGCCAGGTAGGAGGCTCAGGCGGGTGGATCACACGGCCATCAACAGCTGGGTGAGTCTAAACCCAGGATGCCTCGAAGGGTGGCAGGAGGGGGGGTGGTAAGAGGGGGGGATGGGAGGGGGGGAAAGGGGGTTGGATGGTGGATTTGGGGGGAGAAAATAAAAAACCAAAGAGAGGTCGTACTGCTAAAGGGATGGCGTATGAAGGAGGAAAATTGAAACAAATGATGGGTTCTTATTACGAATTCAGGTATCCGCACAGGTTGATGCTATGGAAGTATTTAAAAATTGACAATGTCTAAACTTAGTATTGGATCTCTTAATATAGGAGGATTAAATAATTGGAAAAAGAGGGGGAAGTTTGAACAGTATCTAAATATGATAAACTTAGATTTAATATGTCTACAAGAGACCCACTTACCGTGGAGCAAAAAACACTGGTTGAATTTTAAAGGTTATGAATTGTTGTCATGTTCCTCCCAGACTTCTATGATAAGAGGCGTGGCCATAATTGGCAAAGTGGGGCTAGGGGGGGCCAAAAGGTGTAAGGCGGATTCACTAGGAAGATGGGCAATATGCGAAATGAACTTAGGTTTCACCATTTGCACAGTATATGGATCTAACACAGATGAGCCACAAGTTTTTAGCCACATTGAAAACGAATTAATCGATTGGCATACTAATATAGTACTATGTGGAGATTTTAACATTTCTGCGAATCTCACGGATGGTAGTGCATACATAGGCAGGAAGCCAAGGGTGTTTAGAGCAATTATGTCAATGATGGAGTCACATGGCTTATATGATGTGTGGGGAAACTTATCGACCGGAGATCCAGGGTTCACGTATTACTCACATCCTTATAATAAATATTCAAAATTAGATTACTTTATGATCTCGAATACCCTACTTAAGAGTGTTCAAATCAACAAGCTTCCTAAAATCATGTCAGATCATAACCCCCTAGTCCTAAATATGATCATTAATAGATCATTCAAGGTCCCTAGACCTTGGACATTCGACAAAAAACTGTTAGCGGATGTCGCCTACATTACTCGTATGAAAAAATGGTCTCAGTCCTTTTTCGACGCCAATAGGTATAGCGCCTCACGGGGAGTGGTGTGGGATAGCTTTAAGGCAGGAATAAGAGGAGAGACCATAAGCTATACCACCAACGTATGGAAAAAGGCTAAAAGTGAAAGGGAAGCATGGATGGGAAAATTGAGCGAGGCAGAGACACAACATAGACAAGATTTAATTACAGGTGATCAATCGGTTGAGAGCCTACATAAAGTAAATTCCATAAAAGCTGAGATCCAGAAACAATTAGCAAGAAAGGCGGCAGCATACTATCAGGCACAGAGATCATGTCTCTATGAAACCGGTGAGCAAGCAGGTAGAGCTCTTGCCCTGCGAATCAGGCAGTTTGCAAGTAAAAACACTGTGTCACAAATCGAATATCAGGGCCAAATATATAACAAACCAGGTGAAATTTTGGAGGGGTTTAGGAAATTCTATCAAGAACTATATCAGGAGGAAGCAGCTGGAGGGCACACGAATATAAGCTGGTTAGACATGGGCAGTAAGCTAAATTTAGGCCAGATTATATCACTGGAACAGGATATTACATTGACGGAGATATCGGAAGCTCTGCAAGATCTTGCAAGTGGAAAAGCGGCGGGCCCAGACGCCATACCGTTAGAGGTATATAAAAGTCTAAGGGAGGAAATAACACCATTGCTCTTAGATCTATTCAATGGGGTTATGAATACCGGAATAATACCAGAGTCTTGGCAAGAAACCAATATAGTAATCTTTCATAAAAAAGGGAAATCAAAGACTAACCCGGGCTCTTACAGGCCAATATCACTGATCAACAGCGATAACAAGCTATATGCCAAAATTATGGCTGCTCGTATCGGGAGGGTTATTGCGTCCCTGGTCTCCCCCTGGCAGCATGGATTTATCCCAGGAAGAGGAACTACAAACCATATTAGGAGAGCTATTACATTATTTGACATTGGTGCTGCCAGGGGAGAGAGGGTCGCAATGATCCTCCTCGATGCAGAGAAGGCATTCGATCGCGTTAGATGGAGCTTTCTATGGAAGGTTATGGAAGCAAGGGGATTTGGCCCTAGAATTTGTCAAGCTATTCGTGCTATGTATTCATCACCCACGGCCAGAATTCAATCAATGGGGGAAAGATCAGATAGGATTAATATAACAAGGGGTACTAGACAGGGCTGCCCATGCTCTCCAATCTTGTTCGCACTTTATATAGATCCCTTAATTACACAATTAATGAATAGTGCGATTATCAAACCAGTAACATCAAATGGGTTTCATACTAAAATTCTCGCTTATGCGGATGACTTAGCAGTCATCACAAAAGATCCAGAGCTAGCTATGAGGGAGGTAGTTAACATAACTGGTCAGTTTGGAGATGTGTCTGGCTACCGATTAAATGTTGACAAAACTCAGGTATTATGCTCAAAAAAAATAGCCAAGGTGGATGGAAGATATGTAGGATCTGTAGTTTACCTGGGTATAACAATAAATGCAGAACCAGGTAAAATAATTGACGACAATTACACCCCTCTCTTGAAATCTATGGAAACAGACCTAAAACGAATGGATTCATTACAGCTGTCATTGATAGGGAGGGCTAACGTTATAAAAATGACAATGTTTCCTAAGGTGCTCTACAAATTAAGATCAATCCCATTTAAAATTGATGAGAAAATTATTAGGAGGATTGAGGCCATTTTTTTGAAATTTTTATGGCAATATGGCAAAATAAGGCGGTCAAATAGATCTATGTCATTACTACAAGATAGAGGTGGTTTGGGACTGCCTGATATTAAGAGCTACCATCTTGCATGCCTCCTTACAGACATGGCTATTCTACTCCATCCGGGTGGCCCAACCCTCAGACAGTCGGCAATACCATCAATTTTTCAGCTATTGGTGGGAGGTGAAGCCGTAGGGCTTTTATTAAGGCAAACTCAGAGGAGTTATTTCAAGGAAACTGGATATAAGACGCTCGAGGATGTATGGTATATTTGGAAAACTGTTAAAAAAGCTCTAGATATACCTACCATCCATTATCGCACACCACTTTGGAACTCAACACTTTTTCCAAATCTTAGTAGGGATGGAACGTGGCGTCATTGGGAGAGTCAGGGTATAGTTGAGCTGGGGCAAATAATGATTGGTGATCAGTGTAGAACACTTGAAGAACTTACACAACACTATTCTCTACGAGGTTATCAAGAATTCAAATACATGCAGATTGTAAATAGAATTAAATCAATTAGGCCATGTATCATTCTGCAAGGGAAATATGAACTAATTGAGTATTTGAAGTCAGGGGGCCATAGAACTAGAGATATATATAAAATATTCAATGATGCAATAATAGATGATGTCGGCAAAATCGAAGCTGCATGGTCCAAAAAACTGGGAGATCCAGAAATAGACGTTGATAAGGCGTTAGCTATGGACAAGAGGTTCCTACGCTCCTCGAATCTCAGAGCCCAACATTACAAAACCCTATTTAATTTATACTACACGCCTGAAAAACTATTTTCATGGGGGAAAGCGATAGATAGTAACTGCCCCAGATGTGGAAAAGGTACGGCAGATCTTATACACATGTTCTATGGCTGTGAAAAATTGAAATCAATCAAAATTGAAATAACACGGTTTTTAGAGGGGCTACTTGATGTTAAAATTAGCCTATCCCCGACCCTGATAATAATTGGCTGTGACGCGAAACTAAACATAAGTATCGAGGCTGAAGCTTTAGTCTTTATCTCTGTAGCAGTTCTTAGGATTCTAATTAGCGCAGCCTGGAAGGATACAGAAGCCCCAACTTTTCAAATGTGGTTGTGTAGAATGTTGGGTATACATAATATTGAGGAGGCATTATATGACTTAAAGGGAGCAAAGTTAAGGGATGTGGGCAAGCGACTCTGGGCCCCAGTGGCTACATGGAGGACAGCAAAATTAACCACAAACGAATGATATATTAGCTGTATCGATATTTAATATGCTAATTTAATTTGTATTGTTTTTCACTGTTTATCACTCTGTCTGTTTTTGTATTGCATGAGGGTATAATGCAATATTCCATTTTATTTTATTTTATGTATCTATGTACCCATTCAGTAATATGTATTTGCCGGTACGAACTCTCAAATAAAAAATTAAAAAAAAAAAAAAAAAAAATGAAACTCTGACAGGGTGGCCTTCTGGTCATACCAGTTTCATAATGTCTTGACTGGCCTCAAGATTGATTTTTGCCTTTTTCCAGAAGTGGTACATCTGGTTACAGAGGGCAAGCATGTAACTGACCACATCCTGAGGGGGTTTCCCTGACAAGTCTAAGAGGTCCACTAACAGGATGGCCATAGATGAGTTCAAAGGGATTAAGTCCAACTCTCTCTTGTGGCACTTCCCTGTAGGCAGAGAGAAGGCGTGACAGGAGAACATCCTACTTACGCCTCATAGGCTCCGGTAGGCCCATTTTCATGCCCTTCAGTGTCTTGTCGAATCTTTCCGCAAGACCGTTGGTTGGGGGTTGGTTCGTTGTGGAGAACTTATAAGTTACTCCACACTCATTCCACATTGTCAACCTTCACTCACCTGAAAGGCAGGATGTTCAACTTGAGAGATGTGTAGATAGTTCCTGACTTCCCCCAAGAACTTCCTTCGGACTCAGCTGAATAATATTAGTACAGCTTGCCCAAATTAAATCCTTAAGGGAAGGGGGAATAGGGACAAAATAATAAACAGAAAGACACTCCCAGACTCAGCTTGCTTCAACTTGCTCTGGTCTGCTTTTCTTCCGAAAATATATCTCTAATATTTAACAGACAATAAACAAATATTAGCACAAATAACAAAAGGGTAACAATAATTATGCAAGATATCTGAACAGCGCAATTATACCTTTGTTTTCCAGGTTTAGTCATCACCTGGATTTATAAAGGATATTATGGTTCTGTAACGATAATAAATACACAGAAGTTTAATTGTCTTGTCCTCCTTCTGTTTCTAAAAATCTACTTGAGATAACGATTTATCCCAACAAGGTACACTTACAAAGATAAAATGTCTAAAGACTCCCAAAAGAATCCTGATGTCTTTTAGTCTTAATGTCTCTCCGTTTCTTCAATTGTTCACAGGGGCTTGGATGAAGAGGTTGCGATGCAACAAGGAAGACTCCAGGATCAAACAAGATAAGCTAAGTCTGTTATTATTGTAGCGTTATGATTTGTTTAGCTTTCCTGCAAACTTGGCAAGTATCGTACTAACGTGCAAAATATGAAGGAAACACACTGTTCGTCTTTCTCAAATCACACCGATTACTCACTGTCTTTATTTTCTCCTTTGTTTCCTTTTGCAGCGCAGGAAGACTGCTCCCGTGACTCCGCAAGACAGCCGGTGTTGTTTCCTGGTTTCCTGGACGACGAGGGAAGGATTAGGTGACCGGACCGGAAACTTCAGCAGCGCTCGGGAACTGAAGCTTGAATGAGGGATCTCGGATTCTGCCTTCAGGTAAGTTCAGGAAATAACGAGCGTAAGCACTCGTGAAAGAGTGTCTGGGGCTTATATAGGGTTGTTGAGGGGTGGGGTTGATACAAGGAGGAACCAAGGTTACACGTGCTTGTTTAATGAGATTCTGCCTACAAAAAAAAACGTGACCCTGTAACTGCCTCGCCGAGGACATGTTTGGAAACGTGCACATTAAACTGAATTAGGAACGTGACATTCTAGCTGAAACAGAAACGTGGCAATGAGCCTCACACCTGCATAAGAACACGTGTACACAAAGGAGCTTATTTAAAGGATGCTGTATACTAACAAGCATTGGCAAAAACATTGGAATCAGAATATATGTAACATTGTACCTAAAACTTGTTCCATTTACATTGCCTCTGTGGCAAAAACATTGGAATCATAATACATGTGACATTGTACCCAAAACTTGTCCCATTTACATTTGACTCTGTGTCACGACTCTTCTAAGTGAGTCTGAGCATGATTGTTACAACAAACTGTAACACACATAGACTTCATGTACACAGATTTGTAGTTAGTGCCTCTATCAGACGTTACCTCTTTGGGGAACCCTACATGGGTAAAAATCCCCATGAGGGCCCAGGTCATAGGGGGACGTGGACAAGAAGCCAAGATGGCAGATGCAATCTAGGGAAGCTACCCAACAGGCACCTGTAATCCATAATTCCCCATATCAAGAGAGACCATCCGTCCAAAGCTGAAGGGTGGAATTAAACTATGACACAGACGCTACCAACAGCATGAGCTGGAGGGGCCGGCAGCAGCGTAAACCGGCAAACATTGAGGAAAACTCAGAGGCCTACCACGCAAAAGGGATGAACCTGCGGCGCATGTGAGGTACTCACTAACACCTAGTTCCGGCAGAGCTGCAACGTGGGGGCGGCAAACAGCCCAGAGACCACGGTCGTGAAATCTCGAGTACACTGCACCTAGCGGAGGGTGGGCTGGCCCACAATCGGAGGTGTGGCTCAAAGAGAGGTGGAGCTGTGCCTGCAGCCTTGCACCCAGCCCAACCGGTCCGAGAGACGCGAGACCCACACAGAAGACCAGAGGTCTGGCTGGCGCTGTTGGACTCCTGGGCCCGAGTGGCGGTGGAACATAGCACCGCTCTCCCCGCCCCATTGGCACGTCAGACCCGTGGCTCGCACCACGCGACCGGCTCTCGTTAAAGTTGCGGCAGCCTGTGCTGCCTGCTGCACCAGATGGAGGAGATTGCCACCACGGAGGTGGAGCGGACCCAACGCCGCAAACTAGCCCCTTGGCTGCCTGTCTGGACTGCCACGGGAAGAGACACCAGTTCCTCATCTCCCTGCCCACCTATAGCAGTGGCAAATGTCGCGTCCCCTCCTGCCTCACCCTTAGGCCTGGTGCCAGTCCCGACAATCCACGGGCGATGGGGGAGGGACGCCTGCAGAAGCTGCAGCAGGGCACAGAAAAACTCAGAAGGTGAGGAGTGGGGAGGGAGCTTGTCAAGATTGGAGGTGGCCGAAGGGGGACCGGGGGTCGGATCAGGCCCTGACCCAGAGAGCCAAAAGCGCAGGCTGCAGACCGCAAATAAATGAAGAGGAGCCATTGACACAGGAGCAAGCGGCACTTGGGTAGAAATCATGCCTGAGGGGAAGCTCAACAGAGTTGGCCCCCCTATGTTAAGACTTTGATACCGGTGCCTTACTCTACACGAAACCAACTTGATGTTGCCCTGCACTGCTGAAAACCTGAGGCACAGAACAGGCGCTAAGGAAGTATGCAATAGTGGCACACAGAGTGAGTAGCACCTTAACACCAGGCCCTGAGACTTGGGGTGCTCCCAAAACCCTGTGCAGCAATTAATAACCACAGTAGGAGTAGAAGTAGTAACCATTCATATCCAAGAGAAGAGATGATCACACTGGAGCCGCACATTAACCCGGCTAACACAGCCCCACAGCTGACAGCAGGGCTCCTGTTCACAAATCTAAGCAGTATAGATACGACAATGCCGCATGCAGAAAACCTGCCCACTAATGCCCACTAATGCTCACAGCCCAGCAACTAGCCATGGGTCGGTCGCCTAAGGTCCAACTCGTCACAAACAACATCCCACTCAGGTGAGGAGGGTCTATCCCACACTACAGTCGATCCCGGCCCTAAGTCTCTGCACCTAACACTGGCTTCCAAAATGGACACAGTACTAAATGCAGTTGAGAAACTCGTGGTGACCCGTGACCAAACGTGTACCTCCATGGAGGCCAAATTAGACACAGACACTACAGAGCTCACATATCTGCGGGCCAACCACCGCAAACTGAATGAGAAAGTGTAAGCTAATGAGCTCACTCTAGCTGAGCTGGGCCCTGCTACACGTTCGAATACCGTCACACTACAGAGCGTACTGGACAGAGTGAGCGCCCTAGTGGAAAGACAGGAGGACGCTGAACGGCGATCATGTCGCAACAGTATGCAAGTGGTGAGCCAGCCAGAAGGCGAGGAAGATAAAGACGCGTCGGCCTATGTCAAGAAATGGTTAAGAAGCTGCTGCACGGGGATGCACTGTCCCCCCAGTTTGTAGTGAAAAGCACACACAGGGTACTGGCCCGTGGACTGTCCCTGGGTGCTCAGCCCAGGCCACTGCAGATCAGGCTATTGAACTATAGAGACATAGACGCAGTTTTAAGGGAAACTGCCGGCTATAACAATACACAATGCCCCCATTATGCTGTTCCCCGACTATACAGCTCAAACACAAAAGAGAAGGAGCTCCTTCAAGGCGGTAAACCGGCGCCTGCGGGACCTGGACATGCGCTACTTGCTTCTGGTCCTGGCCCAGCTTAGAGTAATGTCAAGGGGCTCCACATACTTCTTTGGCTCCTTATCGAATGCCTAGGACTGGCTGGAGGGCCTGGCAGGCGGACACGTGTCCTCTGAACCGCAGGTGAAAATGCATTGAGGCAAAGGGTAGCAACCACACACAACACTGCCTCCGACCTAGAACAAATAATCCTGGAGCATCGTGAGGCCCTGCAAGTGGCAGCGACACTCACTGATTGGATACACAGCTTGGATCAAGAAAATTAGTCAATCAAGCCAACAAGGGAAGAAGACTCTGTTCACTCATGGTCTGAGGGGCCAGAGTTGCCGACCCTCCTAGTAGTGACACCACAGACCTCCGAGGAGATAATATGAATAACAACCAGACAGCAACTAAACAGCTACAGGCCCACGACTCTGGATTCAGAACTCGTATGGACTGCACTTATAATCCTTGCCATTCCTGCGAGATCAGGTTGTGACACTGGACTTCCATAAGTAAAGGCATCAGAGAAGATATGCCATGATGCTAACGACCTTACGACTCCATCTAGCACACACCTGTTATTACAAGACTCTCTTAATATGGCAGCACAGGGGCACATACGTGATCACATCACAGAGCTCCCAGCTAACACTGCCACAGTTGGCGCCCATGACACACACAATGTTGTAGTTTGGGAAGGCCCGCATTCTGGTTCCCCTCTAGTAAAGTTGCACATGAGCCCCCATTTTTCCTCTTGCTTCACACCCACAAAATAAGGAGATGCCAATACCCATAACCCTGTACAAGCAATTCTCCTCTTTTTTAGCCGAGATAAGCCAGGCCGCATTCTGGCCACGATCAATGAACACACACCTAAGTTCAAGTCATAACACAAGTTAACATCATTACTTTGAATGTGAGAAGCATACAGACGCCATCGAGACGATACTCCATATATTCGTACCTGCAGCGCAGGGCAACAAGAATAGCATTTCTGCAGGAAACCCACCTAACACAAATAGAGGTTTTGCGCTTGCGATGACGTTAGCAGGATCAGGTGTTTAGCACTAACTACTCTTTCCAGGCGCAGGGGTGCTGATATGGATCCAGGCAGAAACCCCCTTCGAAATGGAAGAGGGAGGTATATATGTTTTTGCACAAGACAGATTAAATGACCAACCCCCAGCATATGCAATTTAGCTGGGATACAGGTTTCCCATCGGGCCCCTACCTGACGCCTTCAACCTGCAGCACTGGAAGACAATGCCTTTCGTGCATCCCTGGGAACCCCCACAGAGGAATATTTTACGACTATATACACTTACCATGATTTTTTTCGTAGCTGAGAACATGTTTGCACTGTGCATCATGTCTTAATGAGCGTGACTTGATGTGATTCTTTTTATTTGATGTATATTTTGAGTCACTATTGCCATCATCATATCGCTCAGTTTTAAGAGCCATAGGTTCTCCTGCATTAATCAATGAGATTTAATTTATTCTTGAGCTTGCTTAGTAACACGTAGCAGATTTCTTTCTACTTTTTTCCTTGGGTCAACTACCATGTTTACTGTTTATACTTTGTGTTATCTATACGGACTACATTTTCTAGTAATTTTTTATCACCACCTTTATACACTTTTATAGGAACCGGATGCCTCCTTGAGTCGATGACACTGAGGTTAAAGGTATCTATGCATTTACCGGACGATTCGGGTATGGTGCCACGTTATATTTTTTGTAAACTACCTTATGTGCACTGTAATTATAATCATGCATATTAGGGTGTGTGTGTTTGATTGTGGAAACACACTCTTTTTTGTTTTTCTTTTAGGGGAATCTGATGACCTGTGTACTCAACGTCTGTCATATTCCCCTTTTGTTCCTTTTCCTGATTGCCGGCATGAACCCTATCTCACCTCGAGACTGGGTAGTCTTGCCGTGTTTGACGTTTTCTGTGCATCCTCGAGGACATCTGGAAAAAAGACTACAGTTCCCTAGATGCCCTGTAGGAGACACACTGCCGTCAGGGAAGCAGAAGGATTTAAAAGAAAATCCGCCTCCCCGCAGCGTTGCCGATTATTCCTGAGTCTCGTGTGCTGTGTTGGAGGTTTCGCGTGAGGCGCTCCATTGGTTCGGTAAGGGTGTCGATACACCACTGTTATGTTCTGGGCCCTAGGCCCACATGCTGAGTGAAAGACCACGCAGACACTGGAATGTGGTACTGATAACTCCCCCAGAGCACGTGCACTCCGGCTCTTTTATTTGCGGGGTCACCTGACTGGTGACACCCGTGTTGGATGGGTGAGGGGGTGTGTGTGGGCCAGCCCTCGGGGGAGTGGCTGGCAGAAACACTAGACTGTGTCCAGCAGGACACAACATTCCTCCCAAATTTTAATAAAACGAAAAACAATAAACAAAAGTCCAAACTATGGGAAGGAATGAGAAAAACAACTAAAATAAATGGAAGTCTCACAGTTCATAGATGTAGTTCGCAGGACAGCGGTGGACAGGTGCAGCTGGGAGCACCCGGACGTCTTGGCACATGTCCATACTTTAACCAGGTATATCTGGGGATGAACACGGTGCTGATGATATCCAGACCTTTCAGCTTCGCTTCAGTTGAGGGATGGTCCACCTACGTGATGTTTATGAGTTCAGCGAACTCTTGCTGTGAGGCAATTAGTGTCTTATTTTTCAACACTGGTGCATCAGGAGCGTATAGATGAGTCCACTGTAACACACCGGATGATTGTGTCGCTTGATCCTTTGACGACAGTCTTGACATTCTGTGACCGGTTGAAATTCTCGGTTGGATGGCCTGGCTACCTCCTGGAATCCATTGGTGGGGCACAGTAAAGTCCATCTCTCACGCTCTGGGAGGCCCCTTGGATGAGTTGCCCCGGGACTGCATATGGGCTCTGACTCTGGAGCCACCGCCTCGTCACTCGTGCAAACTTCAGGGGTAGATGTGTCTTGGTCAGAAACATGCTCTCGCTACCAGGATCAGGACATGCGCCGGTTAACCAGATGGTCACTGTATTTTCGGATCGTCGCTTACACTGGCAAGTGGTGTAGGACTCCAGTTATTGTACTTGATGCTCCAAGGATGGTAGTGATGCACATGACAGATGATGGATTGGCTGCCATGAGACGACTCGCACAACATGTGGGGATGACTGGCAGTGAGTAGGGATGACTGGCGAGTCTTTGCAGTCATGATACTCGTCGGACACTTGGTGCAGCTCTTCTGATTTGGCATTTGTGTAAGCAGAACAGGGATGCCCTTTTCTTTACGCAGCCGGCGACAGGTGGCTGACGGTCACTGAGGAGAATGACGTCCCCGCACCCCAGTGGCTGGCGTGTGTTAGAAGGTGCACTCTGGTGAACGGCGTCCCTTTGTTGACTTTCACTGCGCACCAGTTGTCGTCTGCTTTCTTGTAATAGGACCGTTACCGTCCTATATTTCTCCACTCCGTATCTTCTCTGAAATGTGGCAGTAGGCCACGTAATGCAGGTCGCTTCTACACCTGTTTTGAAAAGTGGCGGATGCCACGCAACGCATGTTCCGTCTGTACATGCTCTGAATATGTGGCGAAAAAAGGGCCACGCAATCTCCCAGGGACCTCCTGCTCACTCCGCCGTGTTCTCTGGGCTTCGCATTTTCTCCCGTCACGGACCTTCGTTTTGGAGACAGTTCCTTGGCCTGCTACATCTTTTCGTCGGCATATTCTAACAATAGGCTTTGATCTCAAATCCGGTTCATTTACATACTTGCGGTGTCCCTCCCTGTTGGCGAGACACACGTTTGTGTTCTCATACAGGTGGTAGGGATACCGGCAGTATTTGCGCATTATTTGATTCATTGGTGCCTCATGTGCATTTAACAATATTTCTCCCTGTTGGTGAGACACACGTTTGTTGTCTTGTGCAGGAGGTAGGGACATATCGCACATTTTGAACTATCACAGTTTGGTCTTGCAAGTGCCCGGATTTTATTCTCACATGTTTCCCAAATAGTGTGCGTCTTTTCCAGAAGGCTTCTGGTTCTGGTCCTATGCTGGATTAATAGGAGCAGTGCTTACTTCAAAGGCTCATCTGACAAGCTCATGTTATTTTTCTTTACAGGTACTTGACTGTTAAGTAGAAGTAATTCATATCTAGAGTAGATTATATCTAATTTGTTACTTATGGGATATTATTTGTTGTCATTTCAGGTCTCCCTCCCCGCTGTCCCCATCCTTTCCTTCCCTTGCTCTACCACTTCACTGATCTGTGCTATAACAGCATACAGACTTGAAGCTATCGAGAGGTAGACCATTTTTGAGCATCGTTCCGATCCTGAGGAGTTGGTGACACGACAACATCTGAGTGACACATCACTCCACTTACTGGTTCTGTATAAGAGTTCTGTTAACACTGTTTCAAGGTATACAAGTGGTTATTGGTACTTTATGCTTCACACTTTTTTGGTCCTGATGAAGGCCTCTGCATTCCTCGAGTATGGACTTCGAGCTGGTTGCTGGAGATATTACCGCGAAAACGGTGGGGTCATATTTGACACTGGAAACATCCATGTCATATTAAGATGGACATTTAAAAGTCTCCTCATTTTTTTGCTATCTGAGCCTACATTGCCGGAGGCTCACGGGGAGCAGGTGCCCCTGTTACCTACTGAATATTTACAATTTGGACAGTGAAACCTTTATTGAACTCAAGTGACAGTGGTCACAAGGAGGAAGAATTTTCCAGTCCATTGAGATTCCTGATAAGCCCGGCTGGGCTTCTTTACCCAAGTTCAGAAAGGACATACACAACTGTCTCTTGCCATGAAGAAGACCCCACAGTGATGTCATTGATATGCACACATGTAACAGGGGTCGAAACGTCGAAGTTAATGGTCTAGCAATTTTTCCCAACAAGACCCATTAAAGAAAAAGGAGGTTTTGCTAGGGTGTTCTATGTTTCTAGGATTACAATGGTATTGTAAAGACCAAATTATGTTTTTGTGGGTTTTTTTGTGTGTAAATTCTTTAGTGTCATGATGTGTACAGTCACAGTCTATCACCTTTGTATGTTATTATTGTAGATAATCACTTATGTTTGTTGTGTATGTCGGATATGTGTTTGGTTTAATAGAGAGTACAAACATATGATTTTTTCACTATATCAATATATTTTGCTAAACAATTGTCTTCTTGTTTCAATGTTGTGCTAATCTAACATTTGGTGTGGGTCCCACCTGAGGGGGACTAAACAAAAGAAATAAGTGTTGAGGTAGCAGAGCCACTGTTCTTATACCACATTCCTATGGGAGCACTAGGCTTAAACGTTTTGACCTTTTTTCACTAGGTTTGACAGATTGAATTCCCCTCTGTCATGACTATTTTCTTTTAATCCTAACCTGTGTATGCAATATTAAAATTGTTTGGCCTGCACAGAGCTAGATTTAATCACCTTCACTTATTTCACTCAGCCCCCTTTCCATACCCCACTCATCTAGAGGTTTAGTCTGCCTCACTATCTCCTTAAAAACATCCCTGAGCTCCTCCCTCACAATGAGGAGGTTGTAGCCCGCACTACTACTAGGTTCGTAGTGCGAGGATATCCCCTATGATGAAGCATGCCACATTCGGGTGGGTGAGGGGAATCGTCCTTAGAAAGGGATACCTCAATACTTTATTGATGTATTAGACCAAGTGGCCTGCTATTGTGTTTTCTTGTTCCACCCATGCCATAGAGAAAGGGCGCCAACCCTATTATTGTGTAATGTGGCATACCGCTGCTACCCCCCGATGCATGTACATCACATGGCACATAAAGCCGTATGCACCAGTGTTGCCGCTGTTGGGCACACCCAGGGGGCGTACACCTGTGTGACCGTCGGAGCTGCGACAGTGGGAAGAAGGGGGAATCCAAGACGTAGGAGACCTATACCGCAATGGTGCCCTGATACCATTTGACTCCTTGATGGAGGAAAATGGGCTTCCACCAGGTAAGTTCCTAGTGCACTGAGCACTTATAACAGCTCTAAGCAATCATTGGGGTGACACGACCCAGGAACCTCCGAAGCATTTAACAAATACAATATTTACATGTTATGGGGCAAGACCGGCACCTAACCAAATGGTTTGCTACGTCTCGTTGGCAACACAAGGCAATAGCACTATCACCCCTAAGACAGAGCTAGGTGGGAGACCTGCAGTGCCCTTTCATGGATGTGGAATGGAACATGTTACTTTAGGGTCCTATCGGAGTGCCACGGAACATGCGCTTCTGATTAATACAATACTATATAACACAGAAAGCGTACCTCATCCCGGCCAAGATTAACAAATATTTCAATCGAATGGATGTCGGGTGTTCATGATGCCACATCATAGATGCGGATCTATTACACATGCTATGGAGCTGGCCACGCCTCGAGGAATACTGAACGACAGTAACTGACACCGTAGCCCAATGCACGGAGCGCGCAGTGCCCCTACAGTGGACAACGTGCATCCTGCACATTTACCCTAAATGTAAGAGTCAAAGAGTGACCTCTCGCTTCATTGCACTAGGGATGATAGTGGCGTAACCCCTAATCATTAAGCGATGGAGGTCCACTGAGCCGCCCAGAACACAAGCTTGGAGGCAGTCCCTACAAGTGTGAGCTACAGCAGAAGACATCATGCTACCCAGAGAAGATACATTGGGCCTTCGCAAAATCTCGATCACCACATAACTGGCACCAAATCCTTGGAGATTGAGATCTTTTTGTCTGTTTAGAAATGCTGCTACCATCACTGCTTCCATGCCTGGAGATCCAGCTCTTTCAAACTCAGTTCATGAGCCAATAATAACTTTTTCTCCTCCAAGTCCCTCTCAGCATCAGCCTTTGTTTTTTCCATCCTAAGCCTGGCCATTTCCAGCTTGAACTCTCTCTTTTCTCCCTCCTTTCCACCAGCTCCTCTGGGGCTAGGCCACAGGAAGATACACTTCTCCCTGGCGTGGCAGAAGCCTCCACTTCAAAAGAAGTCATCACCCTCAGTTGAAGGCTGCATTTCAGGGAAGCCCTATCCTTGTCCTTCCATTACAACGACCCTTTCTGTGGCTTCAACCAGTGATTGATGGGCTTCTGCCAAGGCCCTCAGCACCGTTAGCAACTCCACCTTCCTGGTGGTGCTCTTGGCAGGTAGTCGACTCTTGTTGCAGAACTCCTTGAGCTGTGCCACAATGTAGACATCCATGTTGGCCCACTCAAATTCCGTCGTTGCAGGTGTGGTTTCTGACACAAAAATCAAGGGAAGAATTTGGGAAAAAAACAAAAACAAGTCACTCAAAGAGAATTTAAACTTGAATTGGTCTTAGAATATTTATGTGGGGTGGTAGTGTAACATAAGATTACTGTAAGGCAGTGTTCACCCTGGCCCTTTCTGCAGGGTTATCCCCAAACATTTTTCCTTCTTCCTCCTATTTTTCTGACCCTCTTTGTGTTGGCTTAAGGACTGTGGGCACTTTCACCACTGCAAATCAGTGCTAAGGTGCATGTACTGATTCTTTAAACATGGTATGAGTGGATTACACCTGTTTGGCATATTTAATTTTCATGTAAGTCCCCTTGTACAGTGGTATCCCATATACCCAGGTCCTGTAAATTCAATGCTACTAGTGGGCCAGCAGCGCAGATTGCGCCACCCACGGAAGTAGCCTTTCAAGCCTATCTCGGGCCTGGCACTGCAGTGCCTGTGTGTGCAGTTTACTGGCACACTGCCTTGGCATTTATAACTACTTGCCAATCCTTAAACTACTCTTTTAATACATATAGGTCATCCCTAAGTTAGGCCCTTGGTAGCCCTGTGGGCAGAGTGCTGTATAGGTAAAAGATAGGACATGTGCCTTTATTGTGTGGCATGTCCTGGTACTGATAAACACCCTATTTTGTTTCCTACTACTGTGAGCCTACTCTTATCTAACCCTGGGCGTAGTTTGCATAGCAGCGCTACGCGAAGTGTACTTCGCACTACGCACGCTACGCGTAGCTATGCGAACTGCGTAGTGCGGTAGGGAAATGTTGTTCGCACTGATTGCCCAGTGCCGAATGCTTGTCCGCACTGTGCAATCATTGCAAACGGCATCTTGCACAGTGCAAGCGGTTGTTTTCTGCTGCTCAAGTAGATTTGTACTCGAGCGGCAGCTTTCTCAACGCGGACTGGTAGTTTCTCATCGCGAGTATACGCGACCACTCGCAATGAGAAACCTGACCTCCCCGCATTGAATCTTCCCGGGAGGTTTATTTTCCACGCTCTCGATCGGCAACTTGATGTTGCTGATCACGAACAAGGAAAAAGTCTCGCCGGGATGTTGATTTTGCTCGCTCGCGGTCGCCAACTTGACGTTGAGGACCACGAGCAAGCAAAAAATGCCCGCTACACTACGCTACGTGTTTTTGCACTGTGCTACATGCAATTCGTGTAGTGTGTAGTAGCGCAAACTACGCACGTAGCGAAGTACTACGCCCAGGGTTACTCTTATCATAGGCTAGCATTGGTAAACCCCTTATATATGTTTAAGTGGTAATTTCTGATCTGAAAGGAGTAGCACTGCCATGTTCAGTATGTTTAGAATGGTAGCAAAAAATCATGCTTACTGGGGTTGGTAGATTACCTAATGCTATTTTAGAAATGCCACTTTTAGAAAGTGATCATTTCTCAGTGATTATAACTATGTGCTTTGCAGTCTGACTCCAATCCACGCCTGGGCCTGGTTGACAGCTACACTTTGTGCATACTTTCCCAATAGCTATCACATAAGAGGGGCTCGGTGCATCTACATACTGATAGTCTTCCTGGGGTGGGAGAGGGAGGCGGGTACCTTTTTAATTGTATAGGCTATGTCCTGCCCTCACACAAAGGGCTCGTTTACCCCCTCCCATACATCTGGTGCATGTGGGGAGCACCGTTTAGGCTCCTTGTTTCTGTGAACCCAGCAAGTGGAGAGCTCTTTGTGGTCTCTTGAGGAAAAGTGCGTGCTCATCACCTGGAGTTTTGAGGGGCAAAGCGTGGTGTGGGCTGGAAACTGGCCTTCAACCCTTTCAAGAACTCGCGCCAAAGCGCTAGTTGAAGTGCCAACCCCATGGGCTAGAGAGATGCCGCAGTACTAAGAGAAAGCTGGGAGCTTGGCCCCCACGTTGCAGTGGTGATCCCGGGCTTCCCCCGTGACAGCAGATCCAGCTCTCTCTGCAGTTGCGAAAGGAAACCCTAGGGAGGGGCGATAACGGGACCTATGCTGATGTCACACTGGGCACCAGTGTTATTCACAGCTGGTAGAGAGATTGCCATCCTGGTAACCGCCAGCCCAGCACTGCTTTTGTACCCAAGAACTGTGATACAAGTTGGTTGGGGCCCAGGAAAGTAACAAGGCTTCACCGCCCTCAACTTGAAAAGGTACACCCTCTAACTACAAAAGTAGCTTTGGCCGCTGCTCCGCACGCTCTGTGGCAGCTGCCGTTTGTTTTCCCTGCAAGTGGGAAACGCAGCAAGGTCGCCCGTTCTCCTCAATAGCATGGGTGTTTCCCCCCTCCCCCATTGGAACATCCCTGGGGGGTTCTCTGGATCCCAGTAGTTAGATGGGGTGAGACCTAGAAGGAGGTCTTTGGTTGCAAGAGAGAATTGTCCCTTTTCAAGAAACCTCCAAATTACTGCATTACCTGTAGAAGGCATGCAGGAGCTTCTGCGGCGTACGTTGCATCTCCCTTGTTAGACCTGGCATTATGCAATGATCTCCTCTGTCTTTTTTGCTTCTGCCTCCTGTATTTTCGACTGTATTCTGGACGGGAAATAACCTTTACAACGTAGTCATTACATCGCACTACATTTACAACGCCGTCATTACATCGCAACATCCTTTACAACGCATGTCACTACAAGGCAGCCATTACATTGCATGTCACTACAACGCCTGACACTACAACGCATGTCACTACAACGCAGGCATTCCATCGCATGTCATTGCAACGCATACCATTACAACGCATAGTACCCCTACACTAACCAACACTTACCCTACTGTTGCATCCCCTGGAATTAGAATAGTAATTTTTACACTATCCAACAATTACCTTAAATGCAATGTAATGGTATGCATTGTAATAGTATTCATTGTAAAGGTATGATGCGATGTAATTGTATGCGTTGTAAGTGTAGTTTTAAAAAATTGTTGTAGTGGCAATCGATGTAAATTTGTGCGTTGTAAAGGATGTTGCGATGTAAAAACTGCGTGGTAAAGGCATGCGTTGCAAATGCATTCGTTGTAACATCATACATTCATTCTGAATTTCGTTTTTGCTGGATTTAGAACTCTGGGCGCTTTACCACTGCTGGTCAGTGCTAAAGTGCAAGTGCTCCCTGTGTACATTATGATTGTGATTGGTTATCCATGATGGCCAATTTGATTTACTGGTAAGTCCCTAGTGAAGTTTACTGAGTGTGCCTAGGGCCTGTAAATCAAATGCTACTAGTGGGCCTGCAGCACTGATTGTGTCACCCACAAGAGTAGCCCTTCAAACCTGTATCAGACCTGACACTACCGTGTCTGTGCACCCACTTGCCAGGCCCAAACCTTCATTTTTTCTACTTCTAAGATACCCCTAAGGTAGGCCCAGGTAGCCCTGTGGGCAGGACCCAGTGTTTGTGAATGGTAGGACATCTGCTTGTGTTTTACATGTCCTGACAGTGAAATACTGCTAATTTCGTTTTTCACTATTAACAAGGATTATCTCTTTCATAGGTTATCATTGGATCATTGGAGCTACCTTGTAACATCTTACAAATGTAAGTTTCAATTAGGAAGAGATATAGATTTTGAGTTTGAGCTCCCTGAACTCAGAATTTTTAAATCATATTTTAGTTATGTTGGTTTTTAAATTGTGTATTTAAAAATGCCACTTTTTGAAAGCCTGCTTGTAGAATCAACATCTGGTTTAGACTGACAGTTGGGCTGTTTGTGCATTCACTGTAGACAGTCACACAAAAGGAGCTGTGGTGTGCCCTGTATATCCTAATGGCCCATCACCAGGTTGATAGGTCATCCTGAGCTAGAGTGGTGGGAGGAGTTGTCACTGACACCTGAATAGGGCTGTGCATGTCCTCACACAATGCTGTCTCCACCACCCTGTAGTGTGTCTGGAGCCAAGTCAGGGCCAGGTAGGATCTTTTGTGCTACAGAGACTACCCTTTAAAGTATGTCTATTTCAAAGATAGAAAGAAGTATACGTATTGGTCCTCTTACCCCCATTTTTAGAACACTTTTCAACTAAGAGGAGATTCTAGCAAGAAGAAGAGCTGGAGAAACTGTAGGCGGGGAACTGACACTCTGCTTGTGGCAGTGTTGGGCTGGCATGCTTCTTCCTGCTTCTGTTTTGAAGACTGAATGGATGGGACTTTGCTTTCTTGTATACTGCTTGCCAAGGTTCTCCAAGGGCTTATGTGTGCTTGCCTCCTGTTAAGAAGTATCAGGGCCATCAAAGATTTCACCTGTGGCCCCTGGACTTCTCTGCTGGGAGTTCTGACCCGCCAAGTGGTGCCCATTTCTGTTCTGGGCCCTTGGAGGTGGCTTCTGCTGCAAGAGAAGAAAATCCATTCACTGGTCTTCAGCGCCTGTTATTCCCACCGCAAGCCATGTGGTTAAAAAAAACCAACACCTCACCGCAGCTGAAGAATTGACACAGCGACTACTGTGTGGCCCGAAAACCGCCACAGCCTGAGTCCTGAGCCCCGTGTCTCTGACGACTGAGACACGTGCTCCGACTCTGACATAGGTCCTGCTGTGTGGCTGATGATTTGACACATCACCTGTATCGCGGCTGGAAAATCAATGCAGAGCCTGTTTCACCACCTCCACATCTTCCCAGCGTGACTGGATTTTCCACACATTACACCTGTGCGCCAAGTCTGCATCGATGCTGGGCTTCGGTAAGGAACAGAGGCCATTTGTCTGGAGAAACAATGCATCACCTCCCCTCGCGGTAAGAAACTGATGCATCACCTCCTCTCACAGTAAGGAACCGACGCATCACCTCCCCATGGAGCAAAGAACCGACATATTACCTTCCCTGCAAGTAAGGAACCAATGCATCACCTTCCCTGAGAGTAAGGAACCAATGCATTTCTTTGCCTTTCCGGTGCCACACCTCCCCTGTGCCTGTTTTCGGGTTTTGATTTTGAGGCATCCCATGCACTTTGTGCTGAAAAGTGAAACATTCATATTTTTTTATGGATTGAACTGTTTAAACCTTTCTAAAGAGATATCTCGATTTATGTATGTTGGATTTTTGTTGTTTTGGTCTTGTTTTTATTAGACAAATATTGGCAATTTTTTCTAAACTGGTGTGGTGTTATTTTATGGTATTTTCACAGTGTTATTGTATGTGTGTACAAATGAT
The DNA here is from genome assembly GCF_964204655.1 of Triturus cristatus. Taxonomy (NCBI): domain Eukaryota; kingdom Metazoa; phylum Chordata; class Amphibia; order Caudata; family Salamandridae; genus Triturus; species Triturus cristatus. The sequence goes on along the minus strand of NC_140594.1, from coordinate 320,071,647 downwards.
TCATACAATGCCTCTGTAGTTTAGCCTGACTGCTCTGTGCCTAGCTACCAGCGGGTGAGCACAGGTAAACTTAGGTATGTACTTTACTCATCCTGACTAGAGTGAGGGTTTCTACTTGTACAGGGTGCATACCGACTGACAACCAGAAACCCCATTTCTAATATCCCCATTTATCCCCAAGGGAGCATCTTGTTACCATAATTACTGTATTAAGTGGTGTAGGGGTGCAGATGCACTGCACCCTATACTCGGGGTATTCTTGAACGCTGGCAATATTTGGTGTTATATGTGTCGTTTCCCTTTGGGAAGAGTGCAAATGTGCTGGGCCTGATGTTATTCAAGTTATAGATACGATTCATGTGGTTTCTCTAACCTAATCTGCTGCATTTCGTGCCCTGAGTTTATAATGCAGGTCCTTTTGCTTCTGGCATTGTCAGGATTTGCACAATATGCACTTATTGATGATTCATTTGGTTTTCTCCTACAACCTGATGCCGTTAATGCTCTGAGTTTATGATGTATATTATTTGTGGTTCTGGCATGTTCATGATAATTAGTATCACATCAGTATTTGCATAATACACATTGTACTCATGATTCATGTTGTTTTTGGTCTACGTTTTATGTACAGTATATATTTTATTTTTTATATAATACTATGTGAAGTCTATTTTGTGGTATTTATTGTGCAACTGGTGTGAGTGTGTTGAGCAATGCTTTACACATTTCCTATGGGATAAGTGTAACTGCTCTTGCCAAGCTACCAAGGAGGTAAGCATGTGCATCTAGGTGTATAACTTGCTTGCCCTGTCTGGAGTGGTGCATCCTACCTGGCTTAGGTGCATACCCTAGCCAACCAGAAACCCCATTTCTAAGAAGCACTGCACAAACGCCAGTCCAAATCCTTTCCGCTGAACACCAGTGTAATAAATTGGATTGCTGGTTGAGGGAGTGAAACCCTTCTCAAGCAGCCAGCACAATTCTTCCCAGGGTGAAGTCAAAAAAATCCCTAAATTAACCTGTGTTCAACCCTTGGGTAGCTTGGCACAGTTCAGTCTGGCTTAACTCAGAGGCAATGTGTAAAATATTTGTGCAACACTTGAAACAGTAATACAGTGCAAACACACCAAAAAAGGAGCCCACAACAGAGTTAGAGTTTTTTTAAAATAAATAACACAAGACCAAATCAACAAAGATCCAATCAGTAGAACCAGAGATATTCAATTTTAAAGATTTGGGTAAAAATAGTGCCAAAAGGTGTAAAGTGCCCACTGTAGATATCTGGTTGCAGCAGACCGGGACAAAGTCACAAGTTCAGGATGACCACGATGGAGCATGCACCTGCTACAAGGACCCAGTTAAGCCTGCTGAACAGAGTTTCTTGAATCCTGGTTTGCGGAGGTGTTGTGCAAGGGAAATGAATCGGTCCCGGTGTTGTCATTGAGGTTGCAGTTGAGAGATACAAAGTCCTGCGCCGAGGATGCGTTGCCCAATTGTGATTCTGAAGGTGATAAGGACTGCGGTGGCGATGGAGGTTGTTGCAATGGGTCCAATTCATGCAGCAGCAGAAATGCATTGGTTCTACTTGGTGTTGACCCGCACAGCAGAGGAGATACATCAGTTTCGCTGGATACACAGAGGCTGGCAGAGCACCATAGGCCCTCTTCCAAGAGGCCAGGACTGGGGTGGCACTATTTGGCAGGGTAGACTCACAGATAGCAGTCCAGGTGCAAGGTAGTTGGAGCCTTCTGTTCCTGAGGCTCAAGTCAGAAAGCAAGCCAACTAGCCTTGGAATCACTCTGGGGTTCTGGGTTCCAATGATGCAGGTCCAGTTCTTCGCACACAGGCAGGAGGGCAGCAGACACCAGGTCAGCACAGCAAAGTAGTAGCACAGAAAGGCAGTAGTCCAGCAGAGTGCAGCCCAGCAGAGGGGAAGGCCAAATAGCAGCATAGCAGTCAATCTTCCTGGCAGAGTATACACAGGTGTAGAAGTGTACTGAAGTGGTGATGTCTGAGGTCCAGTATTTATACCCAGCTTTGAAGTGGGGGAGAAGCTTCTAGAGGTTTCCCTTTGTGATCCCCAGGCATCCTGTCTTCCCTGTCCTGGCTCCAGACTAACTATAGGGGTTGTGGGAAGGCAGGGCACAGCCTATTCAGGTGCAAGTGGGGCCATGCCCAGCCTCTCATCCTGCCAGTGATGGCCCATCTAGTCACACCTCAACTCACTATTGTGTGTGACTATCTAGGAGGAATACACAATGCCCAACTGCCAGCGAAACCCAGTCATGTGACCAGAGACAGGCTACATGAATAAGGAAGGAAACTGCCAGCTTTCCAAAAGTGTCATTTTCCGAATTTCTATTTAAAATCTGGCTTCACCATAAGTTAGGATTTTAAATTGTGATTTCAGAGACACCATACATGAACTGGTTATCACTTTCTATTTGGAGGTTAGGCCTGGCAAAAGGCTTTTTTTGCCAGGTCAAAATGGTAGTTTAAAACTGCAGACACATAGGCTGCAATGGCAGGCCTGAGACATGCTTAAAGAGCTACTTTAAACTTTAATTTAGAGGCCCTGGGCACATGTAGTACCAAGTTACTAGGGATTTACCAGGAAATTAAATGTGCCAATTAGAGATAAGACAATATTACCGGGTATTAAGGAGTGAGCACATGGACATACACTGGTCAGCAGTGGTAAAGTGTGAAAAGTCCTAAGGCAAGCAAAAACAACACCAGGAAAATGGAGTAGGAAGGCAAAGAAGTTAGGGGGGAAGACCTCCCTAAGGCTGACAAGCCTAACACAAACACAATGTGCAATACGGCATACACAAACAATACACACAGCCCCTTGATGTCAGCGCTCTAGTGTTTCGTAAGCAGGTCTCTGAGTACCACTTCCCTCTCACTAGTGGTAGTGGTTATTCCACATTCACTATAGGCTACTTACAGGTAAGGACCCACTGGTATTCAGAGTCTTAGGAGTCCCTCGCAGACTCTGATAAAAGTAAAAAGTATTTCAGCGCCCGAAGCGTCATCTACCAGAACAAGTTCCCCCGGAGCCTTCAGGCCTTGTGATCATTCTTACCCGCTCCAGATAGGTAGTTATAACCGGAGTCTCCGCAAGGAGTAGCAGTGGCTGCTGTTGGTAAGCAGCACTCACAGCTCGGCTGGAGCAGCAGTTGACCGTCCACTGAGTTTCTTCCGGTGAAACTGTAAGTTCTTCTGATCCTTATCATAGGTGTGTGGTAGGTTGCTCAGTTTTCTTTTCCTCTGTCAGGACTCAGGCCCTCATGGGCCACCATGGGGGCCTCTCTTTACAGTAACAGCTTGAGCTAAGCAACGGTCCTCATCCTTCACGGCGACCTTATCTGGCATATAGGTTGCCAACTTTCCTCCAAACATGGGTCACAAATGCTCCCCAGCCCCCAGGCATATTGGGTCGCCAACTTCACTCTGCACACGGGCTATGGCCCGATTGGCATAACAGTAGTTTTCATGGTGGGTTCGTCTGGCATACGGGATGGCCGACTTTACTCCACACACTTGCCACGGCCTGATTAGCATGGCAGTGGGACTGACCACGGGTAACTCCGTGGCAGCCCCCTCTGGCATCCGGGGTTGTCTATTTTTTTACCTGCACAGAGTGATGACCCAATTGGTGCAGCAGCTGTCTACTCACACCTTGCTACGGGGATTCACTCACCAGGATCCAACCTTGGTCAGAGAGAGAAGTTTTGCAGAGCTTATTCTCCTCACACAGTCCAACTCGCTGCTTGACATTTGACAGTTTTGGGACCTTGAGCTCCCCTTCTTATATTCCATTCCCAGACACCACATGTGATTTAAAGTCTGAGGTGTTGAAGCTTGTGTTGGAGGACTGCATCCATCTGAGTGAATACCCACTCCTTTGCCCTGCTCTTCTTCCAGAAAGCAGTCTATGACAGCAGGAGCAACTAATCTGGTAGCCCCAAAACACAACCCATGGAAGTGATTAGAGGTTCACACCTGGATGTCAGCCACAGTGATAATTATTTAGAAAGATTAACCCATGGCCCCAAGCTCTACTATTTACAACTCTGTTATAAGCTTAATGGCTAGAGTGGTCGACCTCGAAGCTGGGGAACGAGGTTCGAGTCTCAGCAGAGACAAAAAACATCATGTGATACAGGACAAATCACGTAATCTCCCAGTGCCTAATAAATTAAATGCGTCAATCAATAATGCAACTGGTGTTCATGTTAAGCACTTTGATACCTTAGGGCTGTGTTTGAGTTACATAAACCCCCCCACCCCCCAAAAAACGATGTGGCCAGACCCCCTTCCCAGTGACCTCTCTGTGTATCAGAGAGCACCCTTTGAAGTGTACTGAAGAGCCTGGCTTTTCTTCCTCCAGTGTGCGTCCCAACTAGGAATGCAGCAATCCACAAATCTGTCTGGAAGGGTTACTCTACCTCCTTGTTCTCCTCCATCTATCCCTGGGTCTCCCTGAATCTTCCATGTATTGTACCATTCACAGGCACACATACACCCAGCACAGCGCTACATACTAATTTAATGTAGGCAAAGGGTGTGGCAAACACACAGCAGCAAAACTTTACATGATTGACCCTGTAGGCCTTACTCCAGTGAACCAGGTAAAAAGGCCTCTTCACTTCTTATGACTGCTACATGGTAGGCTGCCACCACTGCATTAGTGTAATTTAAATCCTGACAAAGGCAGTAGCCATTCACCACCAAGAGGGAAGCGCTTTGGCCGCCCCTACCAGTCAACAAGGCCGCAATCTGTGAGAGAGGCCTATGTCATGATGCACACGTATGATAAATCTTCCCTCATGACAACAAAAAAACAGAACCTGGGATTCAGACATTGTTGCAGCAGGGGCACTCAAGCCAGAGGTACACATCCTTCACCATGCAAGGAACTTTTCTGTTCCGACGGTCACTACATATTAGGGAGATAAAACAGTGTGTTCCTTGGCACTTTGAAACTAATGATATATGAAAATAGGAGCCCGAAAGGCAATGAAGGCATATGTGCAGGGGAAAGGAGAAGACCACAGCCTTGAGTCTGAAAAGACTCAGACTCATCTAGACCAGTGTTTCCCTAACTGTGGGTTGGGAGTGGATTTTTGGTGAGTCACAAAAGTCCAAGTAATAAATTGAGATTACTTTAAATTCTATATCTTGTTACATTTGCTGGGCTTCAAAGACAGAGGTCAACTGTCAGACCATGTTTCCTGACAAAGATCTGCTTATTTTTTTAAGTTGGACTGCCCTTCACAAACTCCTCCCACGTTGAAGTCAGAGAAAGAAAAGTAATGTGAATTATGTGACAATCTTGCTGGGGTAGAACGAGTGTGAAAGGAAATGCTGTAGGATGTGACTTTTCTGTAACACACAACAGAATGTAAATACTGGTAAATGAACTGTACACTTTCAGAATTAGGAAAGCAAAAAATTAAGCACATTTTATTTGTAATTTTGAAGTGTGATGGAAACAAAGATTTTAATCGGATCAAAACAAATCAAGACACTTTACTTGGTGATGCACAAATGATAATTATTCACAGAAACCCAATTTCCACGCATTGTAATTTGTGTAAAATATAGTTTTATCATTAAAAATGTATGCCTGTGCAAATTTAATGGTCATTTCTATGGAAAATATGATGTCGATAAATGACAGTAGGCAACCACACAATGCTTTAGTTGTATTAAACAAATCGTCCCCCTCATGTCAATTAAAGCTAGATGGGTCATGAAAGTTTGTTGTTCTAAAAATTGGGCCATGGTTCTAAAATGTTTGGGAAGCACTGATCTAGACATGACTAGACCTATGAATTTCAGATTCGCTTCCAGAGAACCCTGTGTGAAAAGGACAAAAAGACCAAGGCTGACTACTGATAGGCTACATGAATGACATAAATACAGTCATGTTTCTCTGAATAGAGGAGCATAGATTTTTAATCTGCTTCATGTGTTTAAATAACTGCCTTTGACATGGAAACATCTTTTTTTTTGAAAGATTAAGATTCTTTATTGAAGAGAATCATAAAACAATGCAAGAATATAAATATATGCGTTGCCTGAGCATTGTGAGTGCATCAGATATAGAACAGTAAAACAACAAAAATAAACAAAATAGTATGGATTGGTGAGCAGAACCATTGAAATCTGCAATGCTTAGCATCAAAATAATCAAAACACTTGAAGGAATTCTAGCGATTTTTAGTTTCTTAAGGGTAAAGAAGAAAAGAAGAAGGAGAGAAAAAGAAGGAAAAGAAAAAAGAAGAGAGGAAAAGAAGATAGCAATTACAAGATATATAACAACATGGCGCTACAACAATGTCTTAGCATCTAAACATCCAAATATAATGATAATTACCTCATGGAGAAACATTGGTGGTGCTAACAGGTCTGGAAGAGGTAACAGTTCCAGATAAGTAAGTTGTAAGTGAGAGCCAGATCAAATCTTTTTTAATCAGTAAAGAAAAAGTGTAGTGTCATGAGCTCTATCTAACCTGTGGTGATGACATAATAAATCCCGCCAGGCAATGAAAGGGATTTTTTTAAGTATCCTTCCAATTTGATGTAATAACTTGTAAGGCCAAAGCTAACAATCCATCAATACATTTCCGAATCGTCCTTTGAGAATGCCAAAGGGGGGAAGAAACACCCAAAAAAAGATGTACAATATTAAATGTAGTGTCTGTAGATAAAATAATATTAATTCTATCCCAAATGAGAGACCCAAATCTTTTAACTCGAGGGCACTCGAAAAGCATGTGAAGAAAATCGCTATTCTCTTGGGCACATGGGCAGCAATTAGTGTGTGTAATAAGGTGAGACCTATATAGTTGTGAGGGAGTAAAATACAGTCTATTGTAGAAGAAACATAATGTTTTAGTAGTAGCAGTGGTACAGGAAGTGGTGTGTATCTTGGCCCAAATTGCATCCCAGGTGCGTTGGTAAAATACTTGAAGCTCCCATTGTAGTTCTGTTTTGGATTTAGGTCTGTCATCCTGAGGGAGACATAGAGGTTTATATATATAGGAAGCCCTTAATGTGTGTGGAGAAGTCAAAGGAAGAAGAAGTAGGAAAAAGATTAAATGATGTGGAGGAGACCTGCAAAAAAGCTGTAGAAGAATAGAGCTAAGGCGCTGATAATGGGCCACATAATAGGATGAAACACCATATTTAGATTGGATGTCTATGAATTCTAGAACAGAATAGTTGGAAATAATATGGTCAACAACTATTATTCTTTTGTTGATCTACTCCTTCCAAAAAAGAGCTCCATTATTTAATTTAATCTGTTTATCATACCATAACGAAGTTTATAAAACAAAATTAAGTGGGGGATTGGATTGAAGCAGTAGCGGATTGACAAAAGAAAAAGAATGCAAATGTAAAGGTGTAAAAAAAGCTCTAAGGGCTTGAGAGATGCGAAAAGACTCCTCAAATGAGAAGTGGGCAGTTTGGGCTCATTCTAGGAGACCCCAGACTGTAGGTTCATCTAAAGAATGAGAAGAAAGAGAGGTCCAAACTTGATTAAGAGAGAAAGCCGAATGATAATGTCTAAAATAGGGAAAATTAACCCCTCCATTATTCTTAGGCTGTTGGAGTCTTAATAAGGAGATTCTAGGTTAGCATTTGTTCCATAAAAAAATATAAGTAAACGATTAATGGACTTAAAAAAACCTAAGAGGGAGCTTGACCGTAAGCATGGACAAGTAAAACGCGATGATTGGTAACATCATAATTTTAATAGTAGATAGTCTCCCCCACCAGGACAGATAAAGAAGAGACCAATTGATGGACAGATTAGTAACTTCTTCCTCAACCTGATCTAAATTGAATTGGATAGTTCCTTATATAGTATTGGAATAAATAATGCCTAAACATTTGATGGGCTTAGAATTCAAGGCAAACCCTGTATTATGAAACATGGCAGGAAGGCAATATTTATTTAATGGCAATACCTATGATTACTCTATATTGAGATTATATCCTGAGACTGAAGAATACTCGTCTAAAAGAGAAAAAAAGGCTGCAAACATGGTTTGTGGGTTGGACACATAAAGTAAAATATCATCCGCATAGGCAGTGAATTTCACTTCGATTTGTTTGTATTTAGATCCAGAAAAAGCAGATGCTCTACAGATTTTCTCTAAAAAAGGCCCTAAGGCTAAAAGAAAAAGAAAGGGGAGAAAAAGGGCATCCTTGTCTGGTTCCTTGATAAAGGGGCAAATAAGAGGACTGTTTGTCATTAACGAAAATAGAAGTAGAAGGTTGAGAGTATAAAAGATGAATGTAACTAATATACAAGAGCCAAACCAATACCATTTCAAGGTGCTAAACATGTAATCCCAGTTGACCCAATCAAAGGCTTTTTCAGCATCTAAGGTTATGGCAGCATATAGTATATTAGATTTGGATGCCATATGCATTATATTAAGAAAAGTTCTGGAATTATCAGAGAGAAAACGACCCTCCACAAATCCTGATTGATGAATGTCAATCAAGTCTGGAACAACCTGTTTAATATGTAAAGCGAGAGCCTTAGCGAATATATTGCAGTCAGTGTAAATAAGAGAAATAGGCCTATAATTCTCGCACTGTGATAGATCTTTACCCTTTTTGGGAAGTAAGCAAAGCATAGCTTGAGAAAAAGTTCCTTGTGCACATTGTTGTGTGGTAAAGTGGGAAATTAAAAGTAAAAGTTTTGGAAGCAAAAGATGTGAAACATGTGCATAAAATTGGACAGAAAACCCATTGGAACCTGGAGCCTTATCTTAAGAAAGTTGAAGTAGGGTATGTTTAACTCCCTTCTCTGTTATCTCAGTATCCAAAATAAAAAGGTCAGATGTATGATCTGATGATTTGGGAATAGAGTGAAAAAAGTGTCTAATTGATCAGCTGTAGGAGAGAGTTCTGAATAATATAGTTTAGTATAATATTGTAAAAAGCAATCTAATATTTTTGTGTCACTAGTATGTCTAACTCCATAAGTATCCACAATGACTAGTATTTTAGATTTCTGCATCATTATTTTTAAATATTTAGCTAATGCTTTCCCACCTTTATTGCGACCGCCATCCATTTTTGTGTTAATTTTAAGAAGAGCACCATAGTTATAATTCCAAGATTGTTTGTTATGCTATACTTTGGCTTGAATTAATTTAGACAGGGTATCAGAATTATTAGAGGATAAAAACGTATTTTCTGGCTCTTTAATTTGCGTTAACAGATAGGTGGTGTTAATAATTAGTTTTATTTCTAGTTAGCTTCAAACTCCATGATAAACCCTCTGGTGGTTTCTTTTTTCATCCTATATACAATTAAACCTTGAATCAACAGTAAGGTTAACAGCAAAAAAATAATTGTTAAATGGTGTGAATCATCAGTGAAATGTTTATCTAGCAGTAGTGCATTGTTGAATTTCTATCTATTGGAGCTGGGAATGTCATTAGGGGTGCCTAAGTCTAAAAGGACAGCAGCATGGTCTGAAATTAAAATGGAACCTATCTCAACATTAGATATTGACTTGAGAGCATTTTGTGTTACAAATAAATAATCCATTCTGGAATGTGAGGCATGTATAGGGGAGATGTATGTGAATTCTAACACGTCAGGATCAGCTATTCTCCAAGCATCAATCAGACCTCTGGAGGAGATAACCCTGTAAAAAGATTTCTGCATTTTTTGGGGGATATATCTGATCTGGGAATGATGGTCTAAAAAGGGGTCTATTCGTTTATTACAGTCACCTCCTACTATAAAAGTATCTGAAGAACAAGCAGATAAGAAAGAGGAAAAACGGTCCCAGAATTGGGGTTCAACCCCTGTCGGGCAATAGACATCACATAGTGAGTGAGGAAAGTCGTTCATTTTTATATTCAAACATAACCATCTACCAGCACCATCCTTAATTTCATTGAGCAGCTGAAAATGCAAAGATTTATGTAACAGAATTAGACACCATTCTTGTTTTTAACAGCAGAGGAACTAAATACAGAATCCACCCATTGTCTGTGCATCCATTCAATGTCGTTGTCTTTAAGATGTGACTACTGTAAGAAGGCTATCTGACATTTCAATTTGGACATATGGGTGAGTATCCTTTGTCTTTTTACAGGTTTTCGGAGACCTTTAACATTCCATGCAACAACACATAGATTGACCATAAAGAATATAAACAATACTTGATAACCTTATGAAACATGAATAAATTCAATTCAATATATAGGTGGAAAAGCAAAAATGCTAAGTGGTAAATAAAATGAGAATAAAGCAACATATGATTATGGAAAGGGAGAAGGACAGAAGAAAATGAAAAAGACAAAGTAGTGAAAGGACACAAAATAGTAGGGAGAAGACAAAAACTCCCCAATGTGAAGAAAAATAAAAAGATTACAGAAAATAGAAGGACTTCAGTGATTATGAAATTGGCAAAGAAGAAACAGAAGGTTAATAGAATGGAGCGGGGGAACGAGACAGAAATGACCAGCCCATGAGGGAGCCAAGGAAGAAAATAAGTACAAAACAAATAGAGTCGGGGCAGCCACAAAATAGGAAACATGTAACATAGAAGCGCTATGTCCAAATAGACAGAAAAAAAATACATCCAACAAACTTACCATACAGGAAAAACTTGATACGACAATTACACAAGGCAGAGACTGTGAATAGCTGGACATCACTATAACAACTTCAATGGATTCCGGAAAAGTAGAACCTGAAAAAGAACGTTGAAATCAATAAGAAGCAAAAGAATATGACAAAGCAAATCAAGTTTCACTAAGATTCGTGTTTTCTCCTTTATGCTCTTGGATGAACAACTTGAGTTGCTTTGGATCTTCAAAGGTGTTTGTATAGGTGACCTTTAAAAAGCAAGGGAGAATGAGCCCATACTGAGCATTCATGGATCTTAATGCGGGTCTCAAGTTCAAGAACTCTTTGTGCCTCGTGGCGGTGGCCTTGGAAACATCCTGACTAAAACAGACTTTATGACCAGCCCAGAGCATCTGCTTGTGTTGTTTGGCTGTAGTGAGGACTTCCACAAGGTCAGAATACTGTAGAAACAGAGCAATAATCCCTCTAGGTCCAGTCGATGATGCAGAAGGGGAAGGACCACTCTGATGGTCCCTCTGGATATTCAAATCAACCAAAGATTTCATACCAACAATTTTGGGAATGTACAACTTAAGAAATGTAGTCATATCCTGACCTTCCAAACCTTCCAGTATACCATAAATGCGCAAATTATTCCGAGGGTCAAGATTTTCTAAATCCTCAACCTGTCTTTTGACCTGCGTCACTTCTTTGGTCAAATATGAGACTTTTGCAATGACATCATCTGCATCATTAACCCTCTGTTCCACCTCAGTGAGTCAGGAATCAAGAACGGGCCTCTTTTCCTCAATCCACTGTATGGATGCTCTTGTCTCCACTATGAAGGGACTCATATTTCTTAATTGCTCCATAATGTCTTCCAAAGTCAAGGGTAGTGGGAATTTCGTAGGTGAGGAAGGGTCTTTTTTAACTCCTTTATCAGCACCACCACCTGACTCTTTTCGGCCAGCAGCATTAGAGACAGAGGAAGGCAACGATTTAGAAGAGTACCCAGCATCCATTTTTAAATGACAGTTTGATGAAAGCAGTCCTCCTAGAGAAAGTGGCAGCACTTTCACAGCAAGATGTGCACCCAGGCATAAAAAGTGGAGCACAATGGGGTGGATGACGAAGTACCCCTCAGCAGAGAAGAGTGTGGGCCATTAAAAAAAAAAAAAGAAAAAAGGATATTTCTTATGAGGAGAAAAACTCACAAGAGCCACTAATCAGAGTATTCAGTGAACTGCCTAAAATGGCGGCAGCATCTCCTGATGAGCCGGGAGCGGAAGGCAAAAAGCCTAAAAGACAAGAAGAAGACAAAATTCAGGTCTATAAAGCTTACATTGCAGCTCCACGCACCAACTGAAACCTCTTTCGACAAGAAGACATGCTAATGACAAAGAACCGCAGAACCATGAGGAGATAATATCCATGATGAGATAATATCCTCGGCTCTCGCGGATTAAAACTAGCCGTTGGCTATTTTGATTCGTTGCTCGACATGGAAACATCTTAACTTTCTGGGAATTTTCTTATGGCCACTAATTTGGTATAACCGCTAATTATATGGCAGAAAAATTTGCAGAAATACTGTATATTACACGAGTACGTGCTATTGCTGCACAGGTTGCAGAGTTGAGGTATTACCTTGTCACTCGTGAGCATGGTTTTATGCATGTGTAAGGGGTCAGAGAAAGACGGACCACGGTGTCTTTGGAATGGGCGCTGGGTCCCCGTAATTATTTACTGATACACAGGCAGACAAAAGAAACTGTGTTGAAAGTCACACCGGTGTCGTTCTTTGTCTTGAACAAATGGGTCTTCTCCCTTCGTTTGTCAGGGCTGGGCTGTATTCCCTCTCGTTGTTTGGTGCACCGGATATGGAAAAGAAAAACACCAAAAAAGGCACTGGTCAGTGCTCAGGGCACCACAGCATAGGAACAGGGGTACACCCGTGTTGGATTTCAGCATATGATGAGTGAGGGTTGCAGTGCGAAGCCGAGGGGAGTACCGTCACCATAAAAGAGGGGGCAGAGGTGTGACTTGGTGGGAATGCTCGGGTCACCCCGGTAGCTCTAAGACCCTATCCCCCTGTTAGCCTGTCGTTTTTCTAGCCCCCACCCCGCTCCCAATCCCACGAACTTTGGCACGCACCTGTTCGAGCCATGACCCTCCGTGGCCGTGGCGGGGCGGTGCGTCCTCCCGGAGGTCTCTTTGGTCTTCTCCTCGGGTCCCGGCTTCCTGATGGGCTTCTCTCTCCATCTCTCGCGTCTTCATCAGTCGGAACTCGTCTTCTTCCTGGTTTTCTGTTCCGCTTCCATCATCGGGAGGCTGCTTCTTGTTGGCCTCTCAGTGGTGCGACTCCGCCCCCGTAAAGGGAGGGGCGGGAAGTAATGGCCAATCCTCTTCTTCTTCCTCGCTTAGTCCGAGGAACTCACGATCGGCTGGGGGCTGGAAGGGAGAAAGAGCGGGTGAATCAAAGGGACTGTCAGGTGAGGTCCGCGAGGGACGGGGCACAGCCTGACACGTCCCCCTCCTAGAGTCATCCCGTTTGGGGAGGATAGGGAAGCGAGAAAGGAAATCAGCGTTAGCGTTCAGGGCCCCTTTTTGGTGGCGGACATCAAAGGCAAAGGGTTGCAGAGAGAGGAACCATCACCTCAGTCTAGGGTTGTTCCCTTTGTTCCGAGCCAACCAGACCAAGGGTGCGTGGTCTGTATACAGGGTGAATCTGCTGCCCTCCAGATAGTATCTTAGTTTCTCCACCGCCCATTTGATGGCCAGACATTCTTTCTCAAGGGTAGGGTAGAAGGTTTCCCTGGTGTATAGCTTGCGGCTGATAAACAAAATCGGGTGTTCCACTCCGTCCTGTGTTTCCTGTGAGAGAACTGCTCCTATGCCAACCTCAGAAGCGTCGGTCTGTAGGAGGAAGGGTCGGGAAAAGTCAGGAGAAAGGAGCACAGGGCTTTGTATGATGGCGGTTTTTAGATCGGAAAAGGCATGCTGTACTGCAGGGGAGGGGGATAACAAGTCACTGGTCTTGGTTTCTTTCTTAAGGAGATCGGTAAGAGGTGCAGAGAGGGTTGAGTAATGGGGAATGAAACGCCGATAATACCCCAAGAGTCCCAAAAAGGCTTGTACCCCTTTTTTGTGGTGGGAAGTGGGGCATCTGTTATGGCTTTCACTTTCCCCTGTTGTGGTTCTATACAACCGTTACCCAAAAGATACCCCAGGTATTTGACTTTGGAAAACCCAACCTTGGATTTCTTTGCGTTTATGTGTAGTCCTGCCTGTTCTAGGGCACCCAGAATCTGTTGAACGTGGTCCAGGTTTTGATCCCAATGCGTACTGTAGATAACGATATCATCCAGATAAGCGGATGAGTACCCCTGATGGGGTTTCAGGATACGGTTCATAAGCCGTTGGAAGGTGGCTGGGGCACCGTGTAGCCCAAAGGGCAAGACAGTGAAATGGAAAAGGCCGCCGGTTGTTATGAAGGCCGTTTTCTTCTGATCCGCTTTACGTAACGGTACCTGCCAATACCCTTTCGTGAGATCTAGGGTGGTGATGTATTGGGCGTCCCCTAACTGTTCAATGAGCTCGTCGACTCTAGGCAGGGGATAGGCGTCAATAGTGGAGATGGCATTCAACTGTCGAAAGTCGATACAAAACCGGATACTGCCATCCGGTTTAGGAACAAGGACGATGGGAGACGACCAGTCGCTGTGGGAGGGTTCAATGACTCCCATCCGTAGCATGTTTTGGACTTCCTGGGTCACGGCTGCCCTACGATTTGCGGGTATTCTATAGGGTCGCAGGCGAACCACCTTCCCCGGGATGGTGTGTATGGCGTGTTCTGTTAAGGAGGTTTTTCCGGGTTGAGCCGAGAAAAAGTGTGTGAATGGGATTAGCCTGTTTAACAGGGAGGTCTGTTGACAGGGGCTCAAAAGGTCGTTTACCACCAGGTGTTCTAGGGTGCTGTCAGGGGTGCCAGGAAGTTGGACCAGATGGTTATCCTGGGTGGAAGGGAGGGGCCCTAACCATTTTTTTAGGAGATTAATGTGATAGGATTGGGTTCGGTTGGGTCCAATTGCTAGTCGGTAGGTGGTTCTCCCAAACACCGCCATTACTTTATATGGTCCCTTCCATTCCTTCTGTACCGAGGTCAGGGTTTTTGGCATCCAACATTACGTGGTATATTTGCACCAATCTTTAGTGAATGGAAAACCAGATCGGTTTTAAGAACTTCAATCTACTCAGGGGATGCTACTGTCACGAGTTTTCCCATAATAAAAAAACCGCCACATCCCCATTAGTTACGATCAATGGTGTTTACATTCAAGTAACTTTATTGACACAACATTATACATACGAACAACTTCCTCATCAATGCGGGGGGTGACCTAAACATGATATATTGGCAACAGATCCCCGAAAAATGAAGCTACGCCTCCTTCATGCAGGGCACACCTTAACAAACATAAACTGCATTCTGTACAACGATCCCTTTTATTACATCATACATACTTTTATCTATTGCCAGAATTATCATGACAATTATTCATGAAACAACTAGACTGGCGATCGTTTTCCAGACGCTACCGCGTCTGTAACAACGTCCTACTTGTTACCGTAGTAACCAAGTCATGCAATGTAGTGACGTCTTCGGTCTGCGCCCACCAACACGTCCCCAATCAGAGTAGTGCAGCGGAAAGACGCTACCGCGTCTGTAACAACGTCCTACTTGTTACCGTAGTAACCAATTCACGCAACGTAGTGACGTCATCTGTCTGCGCCCACCGACACGTCCCCAATCAGAATAGTGCAGCGGAAAGATCGGATATAAGCGGTAATTGTTCGCTCCTTGACTATCCGTTCCAGCGATAGATGGAGAGGGGGTAGGTTACCACGTCCCGGGCGAAGGAGCACGAGTGAGTATTTCCCTACGAAAGAGGTGAGCCGAGCCGCACAACTTTAGAGTCTGATTTATTTCCAGATGCTCAAAAAACCTCTCTCTGTCTCCCCGTCCTTCAGTTTCTCCTTAGTGCCAACTCCACTACGCTGATGGGGGCCCTTATCCCTACAACTTTAGGGTAGGCCTTAATGACTAATCTAGTCGCCGATCCTTGATCCTCACCTTAGTTTCACGGATAACGTTAGTTGTGTTATTGATACACACGATCACACCACGGTACAGATATTGCTCGTTATCGTTAAACAGCCACGATATAGCTAGCTACAGTTCTCACGGGGCAAGTTTCACTGCCTCACACGAATAGCTGGCCAAGTGAATACACACGGATGCAATGATATTCTCACTGCACAGAAACGGATTCAAGATATTTTGGGATCATAGTCATCACGACCGTCTGATACGCATGTTATGTTTACTTTAGAAGCATGGCGTGCAGTGTTATTATCTTATGTCGCTTGTTTGACATTCGTGAGATAAATGTACCAGTATTCACCTTGATGTTATTTGTCTCTGCATATTTTTCTTCCCTGTCCCTGTGTTTGTCTCTCCCCCCCCCCTTTTTTTTCCCTACCAATCCAGGTTGGGTTGAGGTTTCCAGAAAAGACAGGTAAACCTCTCAGCGCAAAGACGCTGGACTAACCTTACTATTGAGGTTCAACAGGTCTACAGTATCACACCTCACTGAAACCTGTCATTCTATTTCACTCACAAACACTTTCACTCACTATTTAATTATTTTTTATAGGTCCTGACGAAGCGCATCTGGGATCCCTTAAGGACCCATTCGTAAGCGCGAAACATGTTGACCATTCACCAGTAGGCTCCCCACTCACATTCCTGAGAGCAGCAGTTACTTTCCAGGATCTGCCCTCTTTTAATATTTTTTTCATTAAGAGTAGCTCCAGGATAACCATTTTTAATCATTTGCCAGGTAGGGCAGTGAATAAAGGTCTGAAACTCTACCCAGCAATTTTTAAACCGCACCACCCACTTGTTTTCCATTAGGCCCACACACACCCATGCACAACTGCGGCGTCTCCAATCAAAAGATCTCCGCCAAAGAGCCCTCTTGCGGGGCCCGTGGGGGACTGCAGCGCCACCCCCACGAGGAGCAACGCCCTATGATGAAGCAAGACACCCGAAAGGGTGTGTGAGGGCACTATATACAAAAGGAGAAATTCCCCACACCACTTTGAGAGAACAAACACAACCATAATTCCTCAGGAACAGTTACCCTCTCGTAATATACTAGTTATTCTGAGGGAGCACGGGTACTGGACCTATTTTCTAACTACGCTCCCGGTCCCCCCCTCTTTTGTGATATAATTAACGTACGGCAGCCAGCCGCGGGACCTATCTATCTTCATTTCCTCTTTTCCTAAACTCTAGACAGCCCATTGTTCTGTCCTGAGCACTTACACTCACTATGGACACCGTTGGCCTCAGCTTTGATGATGACACAATAGCTGAGATACTTCGGGCACCCTCACTACTAGGAGAGGATGGCAGCGCTGCTACAGGCAGCAAAGCAGACGACTGGAAATCTCTACAGGCACTTAGGAAACTACAGATCAAGACAGCCCTACACGGATTAATGATGACGGAATATCTGAGAGCAAACGTTGCACCTAACGGCCTCCTAGTCACCTTACCCCCTAGAATTTTTTTAGAAGACCTGACATTCCGGACGGAATGGTCACAAATAGCATGGAAATGTACACGAGATTGGCTCGTGCTAATTATCAACACGGCTAAACGTCTCTCAGATGAGCTCCTCATCCAGATCACTATAGCAGAAAATGGTTTAAAAACAGGCATCTCTATTTCTTCGTACAAGTCAAGACTAGCGGAAATCAACGAGGAAATGAACGAACATAAAGACTTCCTGACTCAACAAAAAATCACAAAACTTCAAAAAGATCTAAAACGGTTCAATAAAGAAAAGGTATACCCTTACACAAAGGAAGATTATGTTTTTCAGAATCATGACACGTCCTCGGATGAAGGAAGCAGCACCCGGTCTAGTAGGACAGGGTCATTTGGCAGTGATTCTAGTTATGAGGGACAGCGGTACACACAGTACACCAGAGGGGCTCATCAACAAGGACGCCCCCCCTTATTTCAGAACCCTCCACCACCACCTCATTTCACACACCCATCGTTCCAACAACCGAACTATCCGGGACAATGGATGGGCCCTCCACCCATGTGGCACGTACCTCCAACTCATCATCTTCTGCCTACACAATTCCAGCAATTCCAGAACCCACCTTTTCACAACAGAGGGAGGGGCAAAGGAAGAGGCAGAAGAAGAGGAAACTACAAGAAGGTACAGTGGCAAGATCAGGAACCGATGACACTACGGAGCCAAGCGAGAGGCCAGAGACCCTAGTGGTGAACCTGTCCTCCAGACCACTTACAGAAGAAGAGACCATGCTACTTGAAAAGGGTTTAGGATTTGTTCCCACACCGAAAGAGGACTCTTTCAAGTTACATCAAGAACTTCACCAGTTCTTCCGCAAAGTTAGACTTAAGGCTTTCTTCCAAGGGAAACCTGATAATCCTCCTACGGAGACGGGTCTGAAAAAACCGTCAAAATTCACTCCGACCGTGGCTATGACACCCCACGAGGTCCTTACTTACGAACAAGCGGTCTTGAAAGACATAGGGACTCTTGACAGGAGGCAACCATACGACAATTTGTCAAAGGAGGAGAGACACATCCTACGTACCATTACAGATGATCGGGAGATAATACTGAAACCAGCAGACAAGGGAGGTGCCATCGTCATCCAGGATCAAGATTCCTATGACAGAGAATGCACTCGACAACTGAACAACACTACCTACTATGAAGTGATTACAGAAGACCCCACCCAACGTCTGTCCACGAGGATTAAGAGTATGGTCAACGAGGCGTCCATTGAAGGCTGGATTTCACAACAAGAAGCCAACTTCCTAACGACAGATGAACCACGGACCCCATACTTTTACACTCTCCCCAAGATCCACAAAGGGGTCACTCCCCCTCCCGGCAGACCGATTGTCTCTGGCATTAACTCTGTGTTGGAGCCACTGAGCAAATTTTGTGATTTTTACCTACGCCCTTTGGTGAGTCAGACGCCCACTTACCTGAGAGACACCACAGAAGTCCTAAATCTCATTGATCAATTCCCCGACGCCAACCGTATAGACTTTTTGGTGACCATGGACGTTGAAGCCCTGTATACGAATATCCCGCAGGATGCCACATTGGAAGTCCTAGAAGACACTCTCCGGAAAATCACACCATGGCCCTACATGACACCGATCTCCTTCATTTGCGACTGTGCTTCCCTGGCTCTCAAAGAAAACTTCTTTGCCTTTAAAAACCACCTCTACCATCAGATACAAGGCACGAGCATGGGAAGCACATTCGCGCCGAGTCTGGCCTGCCTTTACATGGCTCATTTTGAAGAGGGACACATTTTGGGAGACAACAACCCATATAAAGAGCACATTCTGCTATGGCGTCGTTATATAGACGATGTAATCGTATTCTGGCAAGGTACCGAAGACCAATGTACGGAATTCTGCAACTGGGTTAACACCCTGAATCCGTACTTGAAATTTACCAGCACCAGGTCACGTCAATCCATTCCATTTCTGGACCTTCTCATTTCCTTGGACAATGGGTGTCTACATACCACCAATTATAAAAAACCCACGGATAGGAATAATCTCCTTATCTATGATAGTCACCACCCCAGAGCACTTAGAAACAACCTACCGGTTGGCCAATTTCTACGCCTCCGAAGAAACTGTGACACCATAAAAGAATTTGAAACACAGTCAGATCTCCTCAGAGACAATCTGGAGAAACGGCACTATCCGAAGGGCATCATTCGTCAGGCACACAAGAGGGCAAAGAACAGCACTAGGGCTGCACTGCTCGAAACCAAAGACAAACCAGTACTAGACACAATGACCTGTGTCACTACATTCACCCCGAACTCGAATAATGTGCAAAGAGCAATCAGAAAACATTGGTCCATACTAAATTCCGGTTCATTTGAACCAGGACCACCACCCCTGTTCGCTTTTAAACGCACAATGAATCTGAAAGACCACCTAGTACACACCAGGCCCAAACCCCCAACCACACAACAAACGACACTTTGGTCTCTACCACCTGTAGTAGGCCACTACCCTTGCGGCTCCTGCTCGAGCTGTGCAGAGACCACGGTTTCCAAAGAAATCGACCTGGGCCTCA
This sequence comes from Triturus cristatus, assembly GCF_964204655.1. NCBI lineage: Eukaryota > Metazoa > Chordata > Amphibia > Caudata > Salamandridae > Triturus > Triturus cristatus. Next base: position 320,051,806 of record NC_140594.1, on the reverse strand, counting down.
ACACACCGTGGCGCCAATTAAGACACACCAACTGCAACACTACCAATTGTGTCTATACCATTATATGCCCATGCAACAAGAGATATGTAGGAATGACTACTAGAGCAGTTAAGGTCCGCATAGGAGAACATAAGAGCACCATCAGACGAGGTAAAACCAATACTAAACTTTTGACACACTTTTCAGAGGAAGGGCACGCCGCTAACAGTTTGAGATGGACCGTCATCGATTCCAATCCACATTGGACTAAACAGTCCCTGTTCAGACAAGAACAAAGATGGGTCCATAGACTGAAAAGCGATACAATAGGTCTGAACGACGAAATTCCATGGGTGGAGCTGACATAAGAACCACATATCCACCCTTACTACGTGATCAGACTATTGTTATTTTGCTCTGCCTCAACAATACTATCAGAATAGCTTCGATATGTTTATCAGCGAAAACAGTAGCCACTCTGTACCAGTCTGATTACAGGCATAGAAACAGACCCCCCATTCATCCAACATTACGTGTGGTATATTTGCACCAATCTTTAGTGAATGGAAAACCAGATCGGTTTTAAGAACTTCAATCTACTCAGGGGATGCTACTGTCACGAGTTTTCCCATAATAAAAAAACCGCCACATCCCCATTAGTTACGATCAATGGTGTTTACATTCAAGTAACTTTATTGACACAACATTATACATACGAACAACTTCCTCATCAATGCGGGGGGTGACCTAAACATGATATATTGGCAACAGATCCCCGAAAAATGAAGCTACGCCTCCTTCATGCAGGGCACACCTTAACAAACATAAACTGCATTCTGTACAACGATCCCTTTTATTACATCATACATACTTTTATCTATTGCCAGAATTATCATGACAATTATTCATGAAACAACTAGACTGGCGATCGTTTTCCAGACGCTACCGCGTCTGTAACAACGTCCTACTTGTTACCGTAGTAACCAAGTCATGCAATGTAGTGACGTCTTCGGTCTGCGCCCACCAACACGTCCCCAATCAGAGTAGTGCAGCGGAAAGACGCTACCGCGTCTGTAACAACGTCCTACTTGTTACCGTAGTAACCAATTCACGCAACGTAGTGACGTCATCTGTCTGCGCCCACCGACACGTCCCCAATCAGAATAGTGCAGCGGAAAGATCGGATATAAGCGGTAATTGTTCGCTCCTTGACTATCCGTTCCAGCGATAGATGGAGAGGGGGTAGGTTACCACGTCCCGGGCGAAGGAGCACGAGTGAGTATTTCCCTACGAAAGAGGTGAGCCGAGCCGCACAACTTTAGAGTCTGATTTATTTCCAGATTCTCAAAAAACCTCTCTCTGTCTCCCCGTCCTTCAGTTTCTCCTTAGTGCCAACTCCACTACGCTGATGGGGCCCTTATCCCTACAACTTTAGGGTAGGCCTTAATGACTAATCTAGTCGCCGATCCTTGATCCTCACCTTAGTTTCACGGATAACGTTAGTTGTGTTATTGATACACACGATCACACCACGGTACAGATATTGCTCGTTATCGTTAAACAGCCACGATATAGCTAGCTACAGTTCTCACGGGGCAAGTTTCACTGCCTCACACGAATAGCTGGCCAAGTGAATACACACGGATGCAATGATATTCTCACTGCACAGAAACGGATTCAAGATATTTTGGGATCATAGTCATCACGACCGTCTGATACGCATGTTATGTTTACTTTAGAAGCATGGCGTGCAGTGTTATTATCTTATGTCGCTTGTTTGACATTCGTGAGATAAATGTACCAGTATTCACCTTGATGTTATTTGTCTCTGCATATTTTTCTTCCCTGTCCCTGTGTTTGTCTCTCCCCCCCCCCTTTTTTTTCCCTACCAATCCAGGTTGGGTTGAGGTTTCCAGAAAAGACAGGTAAACCTCTCAGCGCAAAGACGCTGGACTAACCTTACTATTGAGGTTCAACAGGTCTACAGTATCACACCTCACTGAAACCTGTCATTCTATTTCACTCACAAACACTTTCACTCACTATTTAATTATTTTTTATAGGTCCTGACGAAGCGCATCTGGGATCCCTTAAGGACCCATTCGTAAGCGCGAAACATGTTGACCATTCACCAGTAGGCTCCCCACTCACATTCCTGAGAGCAGCAGTTACTTTCCAGGATCTGCCCTCTTTTAATATTTTTTTCATTAAGAGTAGCTCCAGGATAACCATTTTTAATCATTTGCCAGGTAGGGCAGTGAATAAAGGTCTGAAACTCTACCCAGCAATTTTTAAACCGCACCACCCACTTGTTTTCCATTAGGCCCACACACACCCATGCACAACTGCGGCGTCTCCAATCAAAAGATCTCCGCCAAAGAGCCCTCTTGCGGGGCCCGTGGGGGACTGCAGCGCCACCCCCACGAGGAGCAACGCCCTATGATGAAGCAAGACACCCGAAAGGGTGTGTGAGGGCACTATATACAAAAGGAGAAATTCCCCACACCACTTTGAGAGAACAAACACAACCATAATTCCTCAGGAACAGTTACCCTCTCGTAATATACAGGGTTTTTGGCAAACAGACCAAAGCCCAATCCCCCACCTGAAGAGAACGCCATTTTTTTCCCTTATCGTACTGGGCTCTCTGCTTTTCTTGTTGTTTTTCAAGGTTGGTGTGGGCTGGGTCCCGCAATTTCGCCAAATGTAATTTCAACTGTTGGCTATATTCCAGTAGGTCACGGGCGTCGTTGGGTTCCTCCTCCCATGCCTCCCTTGTCATCTCCAATAAGGTCCGGGGTTGTTGTCCGTACAACATTTCGAAGGAGGAGCATCCCAGACTCGCTTGGACCTGTCCCCGTATGACAAACAAGGCAAGCGGGAGGAGCTGGTCCCAACGCCGTCCCTCTAGGGTCAACATTTTTTTGAGTGTCAGTTTTAGGGTCCCATTGTACCGTTCCACTAGACCGTCAGTTTGGGGGTGATAGGCCGAAGTTCTTATCTGTTTAATCTTCAGAAGGGTACACACTTGTTTCATCAATCGGGAGAGGAAAGGGGTTCCCTGATCTGTTAAGATTTCACGAGGAAACCCAACACGGGAGAAGAATTCTAGCAGGCGATCGGCGATAGCCGCAGTGGTGGGTGCACGGAGCGGGAAAGCCTCAGGGAATCTGGTGCAATAGTCCACCAGCATTAGGATATATTGGTGTCCCTTAGCGGTTTTAGGCAAAGGCCCTACAAGGTCCATTCCGATACGTTCAAATGGCTTTCCTATGACCGGTAGAGGTTGGAGGGGAACAGCTCATGGGCGGTAGGGATTTTTAACTTGGCAAACGGGGCACTAGTAATTGGGGCATCTCGCCCTCTTTTGATATTCTAAACAAGGGATAGAAGGGTGGTCTGTCCTTATCGACGTGCCGGGCTTGTTGCCAGGTGGTGGCAAGGGATGGATCACTAGTCTGCGCCCACTGGAATCGTGTATCCTGCTGCCAGGGTTCCTGGGTAAGAAGGGTCGTCTGACCCCCTGTTTTCTTTGGGAGGGAATGGTTTGTCTTTGTTTGGTCTTGTATAAGGGACATGAAAACCCGGGTTATCTATGCCGAGGATTAGTTGTTCGGGGAGGGTGGTCAGAACCCCAATTGAGATCTTGGTGAGAGGATTGTTTTGATTGGTGAGGGACACCGTTGCTATGGGGTACTCCTTTACATCGCCGTGGACGCACCGGATATGTGTCTTCCCCCCTGGGGTGATTTGTTCCCTTTTTACAAAACTTGCATGGATTATTGACTGTCTACACCCCGTATCTAGAATGGCTTCTGTGGGAATCCCGTTTACCATAACACTTACGTAGAAGCAGGAGCCCACTTCTGCTGTGTAGAATAGGCTGCGGGGTATACAGCTGACATCCATGGGCTCGTCGGTATGTTTCTTAGGGCATGCTCTGGCGATGTGGCCCCAACCCCCACAGTCAAAACATTGTGGTTCCCGATGGGGAGGTTGGTCTCCTCGAGGGGGCGGTATTTTATCCATGTCTCTGATGGGTCGCAAGGGTTTCCGAGGGGCGGGTTGTGACCGGGAGGTTCTCTCTGTCTCTAAGTGGAGTAGGCAAGGTTGGGCCCTGGAATAAGAGGCGGCCATATCGACAGCTTGCTCAGGTGTTAAATTTATTTATTTTTTTTTTTTTTTTTTTTTTGAAACCGTTTATTGCAATCTCAAGAATATACAAGTATGGGCCTACAACCTTCCGGCCGGCCGCTAGAATGACAGGAGCATATGACATACGTTCAAAAACACTTGGCGTTGCAGAGAAGCAAAGTCAGGAGGTATCAACGTCGTGGGCCACATCACTCTGACCCCACAATACGGTTTCATTTTATACAAACAACACGAAAAACCACACCCGCAAGGCAACCCGCAATCGAAAGTAACAGCACGTGCTCCCCTAATGGGGGACCCCAGCCATCCACAGGAGTCTAAAGAGGGGAAGGGGAACAGATCGAGGACTGGGGGAACTCTGTGCCCGGGGCTAGGGAAAGGAGTCAACTAAGGGGACGGGGCTGGTGAGGCAGCAGGCAGCAGTGGTGGCGCGCAGATACCCCCGCGGTAGGCGTTCCAGGGGCCCCATACTTTCACCCATGCCCCAGGCTTACCCCTCGCCACATACACCACCTTTTCTCGGAATCAGGTGTTAAATTTGAATGCTGTTTTAGCCACCTCTGTGTGGGATATGGTAATGCCTCCACGAACTGCTCGAGGTAAATGGACTCCTGAAGTACTGGGTATTTTAGACCCAGCGGTGCAGGGGCACACACCCTATGACTTCTGGGTTCACCCTGTTCCGGACCTACAGAAACACAGAGTCTTCTGGGTTAAGTCAAAGATCGTTTATTGGCTGCAGACCAATTACAGGTATCCTAGAAGTACAACAGCGTGTATGTTCTCAGGAGACTGCTGAAAATCATAGAAACGGACTTCATCTTAAATACGCTTTTCCCTGCCTCAAGCATACATTCCTAGGTTTTATGATACGGTAATAAACAAGTGTACATTACAAAGAAAAGGCAGAGTCATGATGACCATCCCACATTCCAGTTCGGCCAGCCCACAATGATTTACACAGTAAGGTTCAGATCCCACATTTGATATCAATAGGCCCCAATAAAACACGGGCAGCTCCTGTTTTGGGAAACAAGTCATAAAGCAGGAACAGTCAGGTGTGAAAGAGATTAGCCGGAGGCTCGTGTAGAATGAAAGGGTTTTATGATGGGTCAAACCCTGATGCTAATCACAGGTGGACGGAGGAAGGGGAGCTCGTGAGACCAGTTTGACCTGGGGCAGCAGAGCCAGCTGCCCAGGTCACAGAGAAGTCACGGGAAAGCACATGTACTGTGAAGCCCGTATTTGCTCCATTATAGCCTATGTGAGGGCAATGACAAGATGGCCACCGCTTCCAAAATGGAACACGCGTAGTGAGGCAGAATAACGTGTACACAATGCATTCATAGCTAGAACGATATATAAAGCACTCGTACATGCCGCATTAATCATTTGCGGTTTGCTAATACCAGATAAACAGGGGTAGGGCCCTGTCCCCTACGCGGTGCCAGAGATTAAAGTACGACACTCCATGATCTCCTCCTTGCTGCGTTCTGTGGGTTTCAACCATTTATCCGCTGCCATTTTCAGTTTGAAGTATAACGTCTTGGGGTTATCTCCTGGAGCCCCTCTCTCCTTCCGGAACCTCATCCGATAGGTCTCCGAGTCCATTCCGAGGTGATCCAAAATAATAGCTTTCACCTCTTCGTAGGGTGTCACCCCACCCGTGTTGGCAACCTGGTAGGCTGCCTGCGCTTCACCCGGCAAGAACGGGGCTAGAAAGAAGGGCCATTTCGCCACAGGCCAACCAGAGGCCCGAGCGGCCCGCTCAAAATTCAAGAGGAACGCATCGGGGTCCTCTCTGGGGACATACTTCTGAAGGGAGACCGTAGGTGCAGAGGGAATGATCTTGATTCCCCTTGATGCTCCACGACCCTGTGCTGCCTCCTCCCCTACACGCAGAAGGGCATCCATCTGTCCCTTGATTAAGTCCTTGAACAGGTCCCGATCTGCTTGGGCCATGTTCATTTGTCTCTCCATGGCCCATTCCAGTTTCTTTTGCCCTTCAGTTAAGTGCTGGATTAAGGCCTCCATCTAGTTGTACAATGGAATAGTCCTCCTATCTGGCTTGCCACTTGTAAGGGGTCAGAGAAAGACGGACCACGGTGTCTTTGGAATGGGCGCTGGGTCCCCGTATTTATTTACTGATACACAGGCAGACAAAAGAAACTGTGTTGAAAGTCACACCGGCGTCGTTCTTTGTCTTGAACAAATGGGTCTTCTCCCTTCTTTTGTCAGGGCTGGGCTGTTGTCCCTCTCGTTGTTTGGTGCACCGGATATGGAAAAGAAAAACACCAAAAAAGGCACTGGTCAGTGCTCAGGGCACCACAGCATAGGAACAGGGGTACACCCGTGTTGGATTTCAGCATATGATGAGTGAGGGTTTCAGTGCGAAGCCGAGGGGAGTACCGTCACCATAAAAGAGGGGGCAGAGGTGTGACTTGGTGGGAACGCTCGGGTCACCCCGGTAGCTCTAAGATCCTATCCCCCTTGTTAGCCTGTCGTTTTTCTAGCCCCCACCCCGCTCCCTATCCCACGAACTTTGGCACGTACCTGTTCGAGCCACGACCCTCCGGGGCCGTGGCGGGGCGGTGCGTCCTCCCGGAGGTCTCTTTGATCTTCTCCTCGGGTCCCGGCTTCCTGATGGGCTTCTCTCTCCGTCTCTCGCGTTTTCGTCAGTCGGAACTCGTCTTCTTCCTGGTTCACTGTTCCGCTTCCGTCATCGGGAGGCTGCTTCTTGTTATTTGTTGATGGTGACCTCAGCTAGGCCTACCAGTGCAAGGGGTTCGCCCTTCTCTGCACAGAGTCCTCAGACCAATAGGAAGAAGTTGGCACAGAAACTGGAATAGAAAATACAAAGTTTAATAAACCTCATGAGGTGGAACTACATTCACACAGCACCCTTCGGTGTTGAGTGAAGTAGCACACTGAACAGAAGAAGCATGGTCCTTTTATACCCACACAGGGGCTGAAAAAGGCGGTACAAGTACACATGAGAAGAGTTATGCACATAGATGGTCATACAGAAACTGCACAGTCAACAAGTAGGAGGAGTAATAAGTTGCTGACATCAGTTAGAACAGCCTGACAGTTCTATACTAGGAACAGGTGCACTCTACTAGCTAAGCACATCTACGCATGTGCAAGACTCTGGGAGAGGGAAACAGCAAATGTCCAGCACATAGCTAACTAAAATGGCTGCCAAGTACAAAATGGCTTTCAGCTCATGCTAAGAGATTAATGCAATCTTCAACAGATGGTCCTTTTAGCATGAGCTAAAGACATTCCCATAATCCAGTAGGAAATATGCATATTAATTTTTTTCATAAATGTATCAATATCCTAATTCATTGCTTGGTGGGCATTTCTCATTCTAAATATTGTTAAGCTGGTATGTAGAAGGTATAAGCAGGAGTACAAAGGGAACAGAGCATTGGGTCATACAGATAGCAGGAGAGAGTAATTACTATTATCAGAAACAGAACTATTAGCTTTCTAGTCCTAAGCAAATCCTAGAACCATCCAGTAAAAACATTTTCAAGACTCCTGTGCATTTCAGTGACCATCAATTTCAACTTCAAAATAGCCAACAGCACATATCTAATAAAAACATTTTCACTAGACTTTTCCAGTGTTTCCTTTATGAGGGCTAGAGTATAAATCAAGAAAAGGGTAAAGTAACATTTGTTAATTGCTCAGATGAACTTTTCTCTCGCAGAATAAACATTATTCCTAATACAATTATGAAAGCAGTCAGACATATTATTTCAAAAATGATCCTGGATCCAGAGGACCAGGAGGACCACACAGGACCATGAGAATTATGACGAACAGCTGCAAAAGGTTGCTCCTCCTCAAAAATGGGACGACCAATGGGGTACATTTTCAACAAAAAAGAAAAAGAAGTCCTTGGGAAATTAAAGCCGCTGTACAACCAACCAGAGGGGAGTCTTCTCCCTGTGTCTGTTTGAGCCTCACAGGCAGGCTCTTGTTGGTCCCACGGTGGAGCTGCACAACTCGCAACTCAGGAATCACGGCCCAGTTTCAAGGTAAAAGTTTCTGCTTTCAGGATAGGGCAATCACCCACCAGGGCAAATGCTCTCAGCGATGCTGTCCAGTGTCTCAGGCAGTGCACCAGTTTTCTTCATTTCAATCTAACAGGTACCAGAGACAAAGCACCTGTACCCTGAACTCAAGTCCTTCCCTAACTCCTGTATTGCTCTGCTGGCACACTGCTCTTTCGTTGGGGCCATAGATTGCATTCAGTGTGCCCAGGTATCTCTTGACCAACAAAGGTGAAAACTTTACAGCCACTTTGGGACCAGGATTCAGAGGCCTGATGCTAGGATCTCTGAAGCAACCCCTGTTTCAAAGGGGGTTACCTCAAGCAAAAACTTTCTCGCCTTCCTGGTCAGTCTGTGACTCTCGGCTGGGCATCAAAAACTTGATCCACGATTTCTCCTTTCTGATTTGTGACTCCGTCTTTCGCCCAAGACAGTGGCAGGGGTACACACTTCACATCCCAGTGCTTCCGGCCTTCTACCTTTACTGATGTCCTGGTTGCCAGCAATGCCTGTGCTGGTTACCTTCACTTTGACTTCAAGCTGGACTGGTGCGGACTCTTCAAGCTGGATCTGATGTCCGCGCCCCTCTGGCAATGGTTGTAAGGCAGCAAATATCTATTGGTGGACAGAACAAAAGGTCTTTAGACAAGGCACAGAAATAATCTATCAACAGAGAGGATAGTCTCAGAATACTTCCTAGTCTAGGGACGCCCCATATATTAGCAAGGCACCCAAGAACCACTTTCATCTATGTGAGAGTAAAAGAAACAACAGCCTGGACCTATTGGCAAGTATAAATGGAACTGACAAGAGTAATACGTCACCCAATCCCAAGCAGCCAAGGAAGTCTGTGTTCATTTACTAAATTCTGAGGAAAAGAGAAAAACAATACAGACATACTCCAAATCCTTACATCTGTATATTCCTATCTTAATCATTTAAAGACCCTCAAGAAAAAAGGAAATGTTCTACACGTTTACTCATAGACTTTGCATTACTTGTACAGGACTGCAGACACTTCTAAAATGATTTCTCTTAATAAAAGCACCTACATTGTATGCTTAGGACCATGCTCTCATGTTATAGGAGCAACAGGAAAATCTAAAACTGCTAAATTAACAGGGATTCGTATTACATAAAGAACTAAAAAACTTCAACATAATGGGTACATTTTCTCCAGCAGAACATCTTGTGACAAACAGACTCCTATAAAACAATATTTTCCTCAAAAATGTTTGCTAAGGATCACATGGGCATCTTCTCTGCATTCTATTTTTCACAATCCAAACTATGCAACATCAGCTCTAGTAAGGACTGTCAGTTTATTTACACAGACTAGCTAATAAAAACTAGCAATGCCCTTGCAAAACTGTATGTAGCATGAGAATAACAAACAATAGCGGTGTTATCACCTGAGAATTTTAGAACAAAAACTACCCACAGCTAGTTCCCCTTAAAGATCAAATAAGGAAATCACAATCTAGACTACTCATCCTTTCATAATTTCATCAGACAGGATGGGCAGTAACATAGCAAATTTATTTATTCATTTTATTAATGCTAATAATGTTTAAAACAATATTACTGAATAGCCAATTAAATGGCTCATGGCTATTTCACAGACAGTTTAGACAGGCTCAAAAGAAATTAGGAAAAAGAGAGAGAAAACATAAATTTGCCTACCCTTAATTTGTAGAGGAGCTAGCCTTCTCCCCCCATTTTTGACAGTAGGAAACCTGTAACAGGTTTCATTCTGTCAACACTATCAACCTCAATTTGTAGCAACTGGGCATAAACAAACTCTGAGGAGCTAAATAGCACATTGAGCTAGCTAAATAACATTTTCCTTTAGCAAATGTACAAGTGTGACACGAGGGCACATGAATTCAAACTAAATCCCATTGCTTCTTTAATTCAGCCCTGAAAGTATTAGTGCTATACATATGACAGAGCCATTGTCTTAATAAAAGTTGACATATACCATTATTATTCAATCTGTTCATATGAGTGAACAAAAACTTGCTTTAGCAAAAAAAAGCAAGCAAAACCTCTTTCTGTCCCTGCCCTGCCATTTCGTCTTTCAAATGTCGAAATGTCAAAGCAAATGTTGCGCTGAGCCCTGCTTCTAAATGTAGAACTTCGACCTTTAACCTATTCGCAGCTGCTCCATCTTGAGGGCAAGGTTTTCATGCAGTTTTACTTTTACCAATTCAAAGTGACCCTGGAGACTGAGAGCGCACAACCCACTCCATTCTTGTCTACCAGCAATTCAGAGGTAAGCTTAATAACTTCTGCCAGATTTTTTGCACATATTTATATTTGTAAGCAGTGTGCCGAGTGCTTGTCTAGCAGTATAGATGTCAGCTATTCATTCTATGCTTACATATGTGCATTTACTGTAGCCTGAGGCAGTTTAAAAGCTGCTCTGATTGGAATAACCTCATTTAAATAGTGAATTTTACTCAATTTCGACTTTGATGTTTGGGGCACTTAAAAATGAATATCCTACAATGATTTTGCATAATAGTCATCCCCAGAATATCCCCTACATATTCCAGAGATGTGGCATCAGAAATGTATAATGTATACCCTTATAAAAATGAGTTTTGTATGCCTGGGTAAAGTGACATTTCACATGTAAGTGACCCCCTATTGCTGTATAGCATGGCTTAAATTCAATTTGGATGCTAGGAGGTCACAGCATCATTATTAGGCATTATAAATATTAAAAAACGAATGTAATGCACCTATTTTAAATAAAAAAAATTATATAATCAAAATATTTTTTTTTTTACATAAATCCAATCATTTTGATGAGTCCCATTATGAAAAGCAAGCTGCATCCCTTGCCTATCATATTTAAACGCATTCATCCATAGCCCTAAGAACGGAAACCGAACTTGAAAGTCTGCGCCACTTTTAAATGAAGGACAGTCATTATTATTTAACATCAAAACCACTCTTATCCTTATTTAAAAAGGCATTAAGAAAATAAATCCCTACTGTCAATCTGTCCTCTGTTTATCAAAAATAAAGAAACTATATTTCTAACTTTTAAAACAGCAGTCTGAAATGCAGGATTTTACACCGTGTTTGACTTCAGCTGTTCTCTGTGGCCGGAGTCAGAAATACCCACGTGCTGACACAGCTGCTTGACACGTAAAGGCGTCGAATTCACACGCCTTTCAAGTCAGCCTTTCCACAAATCTGTCGTTCTGTAATGTATTCAGGTCTGCAACAACCAACTCACTCAGATAATGTGAATGCCTGTTAATACCTAAAACAGAAGGATAAATGCTATGATATTTTGTATCTTAATTTATCTATTGCAAAACACACAATTTCGTTTTTTGAAGCTTTTTTTATTCCTATTAAATGTGGATTCTAATTTTATCTTTAACATTGTGGCAATTTGCACACATGTACAGTGTCTTACTCTGTCAATTTAATGATAGCGTGCAGCTATTTAGCATATATTATATAATTCATTGCTGGATTCTTTTAAAATGTATTTTATTTTAATGATATTTGGCATAACAGAATGATGACAAAAAAAAAACATTGAGCTCATTCCAGACATTTTCAAAACGGTGTCATACACATAATACAGGGCACTTAAGGCTAGCCATTCTTGCACCAAGAGCGCAATCGCTACTTACAAGTACCACTAATGACAAACCACGGACATTTAAACACACATTTAACCCACAGATCAACACTTAGGACAGAAACAAAAGACAGCCCACAGACTGTACTTAAACCAAACCATTTGTAAATACTAGTTGTAAGTCATATTCACTAGATTTGGCTGGCAGAACACCAAGAAAAGAACGCTCTGCATATCACCACTTATGAATGTTACTAAGTGCACAGACCAGGATCCTTTCTATGTACATATTTAGTTCCTCGGGGTACTAATCACCAAAGAATAAATACTTTTTTATACCTAAACCTAGTTAAGTATCCCCTCTAGGGGAGCCGGCTAATTATATACAAGTTTAAAAATGGTACATCCAAGAAGGCAACACATTCATAAACTCACCTGGGGGAAAACAAAAAGACCATCACGCATTTGCTTACAATTAACTGCTTTGTTCTTCAGCTCTAATGCTTCCACATAAATGTTCTTTCGCTGTTCTTTTTTCAATCAAGGCTTGCTCACGCTGCATTCATTCACGCACTTCTTTCTCCCACATTCGTACACAATCAAACATCTCTTGCCTAGTCTTTCGCTTAAACATACATTGTTCCACATACTCAATCTTTCGTAAATCAAATGACCCATACATAGGCCAACGCAACTCAGGACCCTTACGAGTGTATTTATTCCATAATGCGCTGTACATTATAGAAGAAAGACCATACTTAATATACATATCCCTATTAGGCGTCCCCTCCGGGGGGCTGGTTGTGCTTCATCTAGTCTCAAATTGGTACCACTACAAAAGCAACACATCCTATGAAGTGTGCTAAAAACAGGCATGCCAAAAATAGTGCAGAATATGCAGTATTATAATCAAAGTAGCACTTAAGGTACCTTTAGTACGATGTGCCGTTCAAATCAATTCAAATAGAGAAAATTCTCCTCATTACCTGCCTATATAGATTGCAATCCATATATAAATCTCATAACAAACCAAGTTGGCCAACACCAATTCCAAAATCCAAAAGCCACAGTAAGTGTTACTAAACTACCTTACCAATCCCAGGCATCAAAACCAACAGCAAGCGCCACAGAAGGACACTTACCAATCACTTGGTGTCCAGGTTCCAACTGCCAAGTTCTAAAATCGACCAAATGGTCACTGCACGGCGAATCAACAGAAGAGATCTCAGTCGAGGACCGGCACCACCTGGATGGTCAGATCAGAAAGAAAGGAAAAACGCCGTGGTTGCCAAGACTCGGGTCTCATCGGGCAGCGATTGCGTCCAGAGCGAGATTCCAATCCTTCGTCGCGACCAATCCTTTGGGCATCCGAGTCACCGATGAGCCCCAGTAGTTGGGCGTCAATTTGTTGATGGTGACCTCAGCTAGGCCTACCAGTGCAAGGGGTTCGCCCTTCTCTGCACAGAGTCCTCAGAAGAAGTTGGCACAGAAACTGGAATAGAAAATACAAAGTTTAATAAACCTCATGAGGTGGAACTACATTCACACAGCACCCTTCGGTGTTGAGTGAAGTAGCACACTGAACAGAAGAAGCATGGTCCTTTTATACCCACACAGGGGCTGAAAAAGGCGGTACAAGTACACATGAGAAGAGTTATGCACATAGATGGTCATACAGAAACTGCACAGTCAACAAGTAGGAGGAGTAATAAGTTGCTGACATCAGTTAGAACAGCCTGACAGTTCTATACCAGGAACAGGTGCACTCTACTAGCTAAGCACATCTACGCATGTGCAAGACTCTGGGAGAGGGAAACAGCAAATGTCCAGCACATAGCTAACTAAAATGGCTGCCAAGTACAAAATGGCTTTCAGCTCATGCTAAGAGATTAATGCAGTCTTCAACAGGTCTCTCGGTGGTGCGACTCCGCCCCTGTAAAGGGAGGGGCGGGAGGTAACGGCCAATCCTCTTCTTCTTCCTCGCTTGGTCCGAGGAACTCACGATCGGCCGGGGGCTGGAAGGGAGAAAGAGCGGGCGAATCAAAGGGACTGCCAGGTGAGGTCCGGGAGAGACGGGGCACAGCCTGACAGCATGTAAGTGATTGACATGCTTATAACTTGCCGATGCATGATGCATGTTATCGTTCTAAATGACTCTTGTAAGAAAAACTTTGCTACTGTTCACACATCACTGTTAGCAGCATGGATATCTTATACAGAACATACCTCTGAGCTCTAGAGCTAATGGGACAACCTCTTTGAGAAGTCTTATTATAGTGCACATCAGAAAAAGAATGTGGCCTAACGGTATCATCAAAAAGGAGCAACAAACAGGAGCAAGCTTTCAGTTTCAATATATCTCCCAGTTGAAGACAGAGCCAGACACACACTGATGCAGAACAACAAACCAGAGTGAATTAAATTCCTAAAAAAAACCTCCCCCAAAACACCAAGCATTGGCAAAGCCAATAGGCCTGACTTCGAGTGTGTTTTTTATATGACTATATTATGCATTATAAATGTAATAAAAGAATGAGAATGTATGTATGTTTTTAGGTTTCATGTGTAATCGTGCTTGCAACATTTTTGAAAACATATTGTATTCAATACATGTTCCATTGTTGGGGAGACTTACCTGAGGACTGTCCATCATACTCTTCGTGCTCTCAGACTCTGTTCCACCTGCACCTATGAAGAGAAACAAGGAAACATAAAACTGGTTAAAAAAAACATTAAATAAAGAAAGGACAGGAAAACCCATGCAACCAAAGAACGGGAGAACCCACCCTCATGCATACACACTGTATTCAAAAGCAGAACATAATCCAGCATCCAATGGTGAGGAAGAAGGAGGCGCAAGAGGAAACCAGTACCACGTGAGTTTGAGAACACTGAAATTGCAAAATCCTTTATCGGGAAGCCAGCAGAGAGCCCAGCTGGATCCAGAGACGCAAATGATAGCGAAAAGGAGGAAATAATGCTTACTGAGCAAGCTGGCCACCTCAGGCTGCCAGAAAGATTCCCTATTAGAGCGAGGGAGGAGGCCAATCGGATCCTCCTCTCCAGGTCCTAGAAACGCCATGGCCCATGGAGGGATCATGGCTCCCCAGGTGGGTGTCCCCTTGGCATCACCACACTCAGTGCCCCAAAAAACAAACTTGCTATCCATCCCCCAAGGCATAAAGGAGGGAGGGGAAAAGGATAATTGAGTGAGAAAAAGGATAGCTGCATTTGACTACAGAGCAATTCTGGAAAAGGAGACATAGGCACATTTGGGAAGATGGGCACCCAGAATGCACTAGATGTTGAAGCGCCTAATGTTTACCCAGCAAGAGACCAAGAGACCCATGTTCTGATGTAAAAACGGGTGGGAGACATTACTTTTTTTTCTGTTTTTCGTTTTTGCTTGTTCTGTTTTATAACTAATTAATAAACACAAAAAGACTGACTGTGTCTCATGTAGGATAAACTCTAAAAGGTGGAAACTAATAAAGTTTAAGGAAAAAAGCCCTGACCCACCCATTGGGTGGCATGCTTCATCATTGGGCCCCTACTGTCACTGACCCAAATGGATCCTATGGTGCAAACTTGTACCCAATAAATCTAAATATAATTATTTGAGGAGTTTAGCGGGAATGTTTTCATGGCAGTAATGCTATGGCACTCATATGGTCTCTCAAAAGTGAAGGCTATGTGCAAAGGGGACACAAAAATAGTAAAGGTGAAGATTAAAGACACCTACTGGGTGGAATGTTTGCGTTATTTGAATCCCCCAGAGGTGTGATTAAAAGGAAAAGTGGGGAATACATATTTCACCCACTAATTGGAGGTTGACATTTTTCTGCCCTTTCTAATCCTTTATAAAGGCGTCATCCACATTTCTCAGGACCATAAACACCCTCTCTGCTTTAACTATATAGTGCAAAGCATGAAATTTAATATAACCCCCCAACTGCTGATAGAAATGTGATGTTGGATGTTTGCCCCTATTGTCAGCGATATGGAACCCTACAAGAAATTCCTTGCTTGGGTTTGTGTCACTGCTTTTTAGCCTCTCCACGCACAGGGGGCAAAACTTGTAACAAAGTACAACTCTAGATATGATGCTTACTAAACATTCTGTTTATTCCCATATCCTGATGAATATGGAAAATGTATACAATGTTGTTAGTACTGGGGTCTCTAGTTGGCAGTGGTTTGCACCCTGTCTAAGTAGCGACTCTCACTCAAGTCAGGGTATATAAGTTACACCCTCAGAATAACCTGCGCTCACTCCCTTGGTAGCTTGGCAAGAGCAGTCAGGCACACACACAGTAATGCAGTGAAAACCATAAAAAGACTCCACACCAGTTTAGAAAAATAACCAATATTTGTCTGATTAAAACAAGACCAAAACCGACAAAAGTCTAACATACACAACTCAATATATGAATTCTTCAAGGTTAAATGAAGTTCTTGATCTTAAAAAGACAATTGCTCCGACTGGGGCTACTGGGTCGTGCTTGACGAGAACAAATCCACAAGTTTAGTCTGACCGCTAAGGAACACGGGCCGGATACAGGAGTCAGGCAGACCCCGGCACAGTACCTTGGAAATGTCAAAAATCAATGATCATGTGAGGCGCAGGGAAGGTGAGGCGTAGCAAAAGCAGGTGATGCGTTGGTTCCTTACTGCTGGGCAGGGTTATTGGCACGTTGGAGCTCGGGAATGGTGCATTGCACAGAGGAGGTGGTACAGGGTCACTGACCCACTAACACCCAGGGACGATGTGAGGAACAGGAGAGGTGATGCATTGGTTGCAGGTGCGATACCTTGATTCCTTCCTGCTGTGCGGTTTTACCGCATCGAGGTCAGACCACTGGGTCACAGCAGCAGTGTCGGAGATGGAATGGTGCATCACGGATGTCGGTGGTGCGGTGCACGGGACTCTTGCAGTGGCAATTCTTTGGAGGTACTGCAGTGTAATCAGAGCTTGTGTGGTAAGTCGCGTTGAGTAGGGACCACGGCTTTGGTACAGGCAGCGTCACGGCATCAGGGTTGCAGACAAGTACCTGTTTCGAAGTCGCTTGGCATCAAGTTCTTCTTGTAGAACGGAAACGCACTTCCAAGGGCCCAGAAACTGGAGTTGGCACCCCTTGGCAAGTAGGGCTCTCAGCAGACAAGCCCAGGTACTACAGGTAAAATCTTTGATGGCCCTGAGACTTTCAACAGGAGGCAAGCTCAAATCAAGCCTTAGGAGAAACTTGGAAAGCAAGATGTAGAAAGCAAAGTCCTGTCCTTTCACTACCAGGATAGAAGCAGCAAGCAACAGGCCAGTGCAGCAA
Source organism: Triturus cristatus (assembly GCF_964204655.1). NCBI lineage: Eukaryota > Metazoa > Chordata > Amphibia > Caudata > Salamandridae > Triturus > Triturus cristatus. The sequence continues at coordinate 320,034,677 of NC_140594.1, read as the reverse complement.
AGCAAAGAGCAAAATGGCAGTCCCTTCTGACAGCAACACACCTTTTCCTGACAGAATGTCCTCAGTCCAGAAGTGTTCTGAGTATATGGTGTCAGAGGTCTAGTACTTATACCCAATTCAGCCTTTGAAGTAGGCACACTTCAAAGGAAAGTCTTTGTAGTGCGCAACACCCTGCCTTTCCTGGACCTGGTTCCAAACACACTACAGGGGGGTGGAGACTGTTTTGTGAAGGGACAAGCACAGCCCTATTCAGGTGCAAGTGTCAACTCATTCCACCCCTCTAGCTCAGGAAGAGCCATCAGCATGGTGATGGGACATTAGGATATGCAGGGCACTCCTCAGCTGCCTTAGTGCGTGACTGTTCAGCATGAATTCACCTAGCCCCAGTGTCATCCGACCCAGAAGTGTATTCTAGGGACAGGCAGAGGCACAGAATGATTAAAGTAAGAAGATTCCAACTTTCTAAAAGTGGCATTTTCAGACCTGCAATTTAGAAACCACCTTCACTAAAAGATGTGTTCTTAAATTGTGAGTCCAGAGACACTATTCTCCAATTATTTATCAGGTCCTAATTGGAAGATACACTTGTAAGATGTTACACAGTAGCTCCAATTCTAACCTATGGGAGAGTTAGGCCTTGCTGTAGTAAAAACCAAAATATTTACTACCAGGACATGTAAACCACAACAGTCTTGGGCCTATCTTAGGGGTGCCTTACATGTAATAAAAGGGAAGTTTGGGCTTGGCAAGTGGGTGTACTGACCAGGTCGAAAATGGCAGGTTAAACTGCACACACAGATGCGGCAGTGGAAGGTCTGAGACATGTTTGCAGGGCTACTCATTTAGGTTGCACAATCGGTGCTGCAGGGCCACTGGTAGCATTTGACTTACAGGCCCTGGGCCCACCTGGTGCACTGTACTAGGGACTTTCTAGTAAATCAAAAAGGCCAATCATGGAGAAACCAAATATCATTACATTTTAGACAGGGAGCACTTGGCCTTTAGTACTGGTTAGCAGTAGTAAAGTGCCCAGAGTCTTAAAACTAGCAAAACCGAAACCCAGCACACGGTCAAAAACATGAGGTCAGAGGCAAAAAGACAGGGGAAACCACATCAAAAGATGCCAGGTCTAACAAATATGTTTTTTAATTCTTCATCCAAATCTGGTCTTTAATTTTCCAAAAATAACATACATTCTGCATATTTACACTATAAGGCTTGTCAAAGATTTTGCAAGTATTTCTGCCTTTGACATCCACTATTTGGTCTTTGTTGAGAATGCTGGTTGGCCCTTCCTTGCACATGCACCCTTGGGCTTCTTGTGCCCCTAGATGTAGCAGACTCACCAGCAGACATACTGCTCACACTTGAGTCCTTCACAGTTTCTCCCACAGATCTTGGTGGTCTATTTCCGGCTTTAGCAGTTTGCATTTCTTCGAGGGTGTTGGTTATCTATGCAACATCACCAGTGTAGTGCACTAACTCAACCTGCATGTTAGCTGTTTTCCTACACATTGTTGATGTCACCGTAGCCAACCGTAGGCACAGAATTTCCAAATATATATAGACAAATGTTTGTATGCATCTGTTAACGCCTGTGTGAAGCAGAGTCTTATTCCTTTTGAGAGACCAGATCTTTAATAGCCATTGTTAAGCCCTCAAGGCCTATTTTCCTAGCTCCATTGCCTTCTCTAATGGCTCTCTCTAATCTACCTGCTATTCCACTTAATTCGCATGTTGCTCTACGCTGGTTATGTGGTATTTTCCACATGGATTGCTCCAATACATGCAATTGAGCAGGAATAGGTGGTGACTCGCGGATATCTTGCCTCCTAGACCTCCAATCTGGTTTACAAGACTTCTTTCCCGATGCTCTACAGGTACTGATAGCATGCTTTGTTCTTCATTGTTAACTAAAGTGGTATTAATAGTAGTGTATACTACAGAACTAGTTGTGTTTAACTGAGTGCTTGATCCACTTTCTGTGTCAGTAGAAATGTTAACAGTTTTGGCCTGTTGAAATTCAGTGGAAAATGATGTGTCACCCAGGACGTCAGTTTCAGGGTCCGTAATATTAGTCAGTTGATCTGTAGCAAGTTAAGAAAAATAATGAATGTACTTTTTGAATAGTGAAGTTATTGCTTTTTAAAAAGTAGCAATTCTTACATTAATACATTTTATTCTATACCGGAATAATAATTTCCAACATCATCAATGATTAATTTTGTTTTCTTATGCCCTAATCCAAGAAATGTAAATGTCTATTTGTTATTTTTTTTATTTTTAAGACGACAATCTGGACTACATTACCCACAATACATTGTTTAGAACTCTATGAAAAGCAGATATACATTTAACTAATAATGTTGTATTAATTTAATTTGGCTCATGATGCTGTTAATGCATTATATAAAAATTATTGCACTGCAATATTTGGTATATCTATTTTGTGAGGTTTCAGCATAAGTTATCAAAATGAGAATATATGTTATTATGACAATATTGTACAACTAACCTTGCATATGTGATGCAGGGACAGAAGTATCAATAGTATATCATCAAGAGATGGAATCTTGCTGTATAGTCTATTCTATCATCTCTTCCATAGTGGTCGGTGGTGGTTTTTTAGACTTCTCTTCACCAGTAGGTGCTGCCTCCTGCTGTGTAGTTCCTATATTACCCATACAGGATCTGCGCATTTGGATAACAAACTGTAGGATTGGTGGCAGACTGATTCTGAGCACCCCCACCGAGAATGTTAGCCTTTCTGTTTAGCTAGCTGACAGTGCCACTAGACTCTCCTCTTATCGGGGAGAGGTTAGTTTTTTGGTAACCTCAGAACATGACAACCCTGATCCCCCAGGATCGTGGAAACAATGTACTACCTTTCGCCCAGTCACTCCTGCTCACTTATACGGTCTCAGAGAGTTACACAGAAGAAACCGTTTGGTATGTTACAATAAGAATAGATGTACTGCAACAACCGTTAGAGAGTAGCAAATATATATGAGATGCAGTACAGGATAAAAGGATAGTACAATTCTACCATCTCATAAAATATATACATGAATATAGAATGCATGATTAAAGTGTGCGTACTCCTACGATGCCTATCTAGTTTTACCTAAGTGTACCTAGCATGTGAGGAGGTGTGATGCCAAGAATTCCTCAAGGATTTAGTCTAACCCCATTACCTGAAGTAAGAGAGTGTGGGGCCCCATCCTGGTCTCAAGTTGGACACCCTGCGATGGATGTGTTAGACCGCTGTCAGCTGGAGCATCTGCATGTGGGAGCCTCAGCGTCTCTGCTCAGTGTGTTGGCCTGGAAGTCTCGGTTCCCTCTATCGAACTCTAGCAAGATGTGCGGTATTTATACAGAAAGTATCTAGGGTTTCTTTGTCCCTTGTATCCTGTATTAGCCATTGTTGGATTTGAGGATGACACATGGGATGAACCTTGTACGTAGATATTATGCAAGTGGTGTAGCCTCTGCCTGGTTTCCAAGAACCCTTATGAATATTCATTCATACTGTATGAGTCTATTGATGAAGTTATATGATGCTATTGTTCAGGGAAAAACCCTGTTTCTGCACCCAGGACTAGGTAAAGGTTCAATCCTAAAAGCTCGTTACTGTGTAGTATAAGGGAGATAATGTAGGTGAAGGTGTATGATATTACTCTAGCCTATATTAGGATACTTATATGAAACATAACACTCCATTCTGTTTTCTACCTTCTCTTTGGTACGGGAGCAGAGATCGTACTACCTCTTGTGTATTTCTTCGACCGGTCTTTTTGGTTACTCCAACACCACTCATTCTGTCCTGGATCCTGCTTCGTATTTCATTTTTATAGACTCAGGAACAGACATGGAAAATTTCTGAAAGAGCCTGTCACACTCCCCCTCACACTATTCCTTCAGCTCTGCATCATTATATTTTATTTTTTGCGTCCTCCCCATATTCTCCTGTGGTTTCTGGCTCAATATCTTCAGTGTTGTAAGTGCTTGGCTGGAAGCTAAACAATGACTGTGCTCTGTTGCTCCCAGGAAATCTACTCTCTGATTCCCTTCATGTGCGACATTCTAAAAATTCACACTGAATCGCATTTAGCCGATTTGGGGAGCACATGCATCAAGCTATTTTGCGATCGCAAACAGTGCAATTCTCAAAAATTATCAGTTTGCGATTGCAAAATGGCCTTTTCCAATGCATGAAAGGTTTTATGATTCGCAATTTAGGTAATCGCAATGTTTTGCTATTCCCTAAATTGCAAATGCAAAATGGGAATCACAATTTGCGATTACCTAATGCACATGCAAGAAGCCTTTCCTAAATGCGAACTGTGCATTTAGGAAACGCTAATTAACATCAAATTCAAGTTGATGTTAACCATGTGCATACTTTGAAAAATGCACAAAACTGCATTTTTCAAAGTGCTATGTGGCACACACATGCCCCTGTGTGTGCCTTACATGTGCACCTTTTTTTGTTAGGGGTGCCTTTATGGGGGCCTTAGGCCCCGGGGTACCTTTGCCTTTGCATTACCTAATTTGCGATTACCAATTAGGTATTTGTAATTTAGGTAATGCACGACCATTCTCACCTATGGGCCTTGGAGAATGGAGTCGTAATTGCAAATAGCGATTCCATAATTGCGTTTGGGATTCTTAAGGGATCGCAATTAGAGAATCCCTATTTGGTGTATGCTTTGTTGCATTGCATTTTGCGTTTACAATATAGCGATTTCTTCAAAATCACTATTTGGTAATCGGAAAATGAAACTTTCATGCATGTGCCCCATGGTACTTTAAAGCAGAGAATAATATCTATATGCTATTTACATAAAGTAAAGCTACATAAATTAACTTTAGCATTTCTTATTTTGCGAATCTGTATTATTTGCAAATTAGGAATCAGTAAATTTGTTTTTCGTGTTAGTGATTTTAGCTCTGTGGCTTACTGCTGAGATTACGGGTCTTCCAGCATGGGCATGAATGTATGGGGCCCTGTGAGTATTCTGGATTCTAACATGAGATAAACGATTTAGGGCCAGATGCATCAAAGGGTTTTGCCCATTCTGTGTCTATGTGAAAATGAGCCACGAGAAGGTAAATTCTGGCGAGTGAGCAGCTTTTTTTTTTTTTTTTTCCAAAACCTTTATTGGTCACCAACAAATAGTACACAGCTTCTCGCCTACAACCTGGGTTAACAGGCCGGCAGTAACAACATGCAGTTTCATAATCAAGAAATACTTGCTGGAAAGGATCAACTGATTAACACAGCATGACGCCCACAACCCAAAAGGGCCGGCCACGAAGTAATGTAACTAAAGCTGTTTAAGGATGCATTATTGAGCAGTTATATCAGCAAGGTGTATTCGAACATTAAATGCTTGAGGTTTCTTTTTTCTTTCATAACCAACCGGTAAGTTCAATATTATCTGTTATCTCCCAGAATGTGTCCACCATACTCAGAATGTTGCGTAAAGGACCGTTCAGTGCAGAGCTGCAGTGTAATGTATCCCACTATAGAGTGCAGCCAGAGCCCGGAGTGATGTCACTTTGCACCTTACTGACCCATCCAGTGACCAGGGAGGATATAGTTATGACCCAATCAGAAAACGTGACCTGGTGCTACTTCCTTTAATGCCATGCGGTGTGTGCTATCGTAGAGTAAGGTTCACTCTACCCAAGATCCAGGGAAACGGCAGACCCGCCACCCACCCCGCCCGTGTAGCCGGCGTACGTACATCAGAAAGCGTGTAACAGGTCTGGATGTACAAGGAGCGCCATGCATGTTGTGTGTGGGAAGGAAAAGAATAAGGGAGGTGAGGAAATCAATCAGCCGCAGTTGCCAGTGGAGTAGGTGCAGGACAGAGCATGTTGGATAGGCTAACCCTATCTATATCCCTGTTCCCGTCCACCTCGGATTCGTCCAGGTTCTGAGCCCGCAGGAGATATGTAGTGAGGGGGCCCCAGAGGTCTTTGGGACGTGACTTGTGAGGTAAGAGGTCAGCATAACTGTGAAGTTGTTCCTGCCAGGGTGACATCGTAGTCAGCCAAATCTTGAATTTGGGCGTTCGCCCTCGCCCCCATTTGCACGCCACATGGCGCTTTGCCAACAGAAGTCCAAGCGCGAAAAATTTCCGATGTGCCTTTATCGCCGGGTTTGAGTGTCACAGCAGGGCAATCTTAGGGCAGGGTGCGGTGACTACCCCAATCATTTCAGAAAGGGCCTCGAATACCGCCACCCAATAAGTAGCCACGGCCTGGCATGTCCATGCCAGGTGCATGAAGTCCGCGCCTGCTCTCCGGCATCTCAGACAGCGGTCGTTGTCCCTGAGTCCGAATCGGTACAATGTGGTAGGGGTAAAGTAGAGGCGATGTAAAAATTTAAAATGAACCAGTCGAGGGCGAGCATTACCTGTCACCGCATTAGTATGAGAACAACTTTCCTCCCACTGGTCGTCCGACATTGGAGCTTCCAGATCACTGTCCCAGTCCGCACGCGCTCTAAGGGAGGGGGGCGATGGAGCTGCTTGTGCATGTTTATATAACATGGAGACCACTTGTGTCGGAGTGGCTGCCTGAAGCAGAGCATGTAGAGGCACCAAGGTATCCGGCTCATCCGGGAAGTTAGACGTGACCGCCTTGATATTTTGCCGAAGCCGAATGTAAAGAAATGTATCCATTACCGAAGGAGCACTCTCTCCAAAGAATTGAGCCGCCGTGCGAAAACTCCCCTGGTGGTATAGATCACCCCACATGTGAATCGCGAGCCTTGTGAGCATTTTGCACCCAATTTCCTCGCGGGTAACACTCAATCTGGGGTCATGTGCCAGGGCCATACGAGGAGAATATAGGAATTTAACTTCCATTTGGTCCGCCATGCGTTTCCAGCCCCGTACAGTGCAGTCGACCGTGGTGGGGTCCCGATCACCTATTCGGGCTTCCGTGTATAGATATCCGGAAGGTTGCTCAGGCCTCATATACCCATCCTCCACTGCCAGGTGTGCCATAAAGGGAGGGGGGTGGAACCAATAGACAGCGAAGTGGCCCTGGGAGCAATCATAGTATCGCTGAAAGTTAGGTACATCAAACCCACCCTGGTGATAAGGCAACATAAGTGTCCGCAGCCCAATTCTGGCCTGTTTCCCACCCCAGATAAGTCGTGACAACTGGGAGTTGAGGGCCCGGAAGAAGTATGCACCTGGGCTATATGGTATATTGGTAAAGAGGTATAACAATTTGGGAAGGACCACCATCTTAATCAGGGAGATACGACCTGCCATTGACAGCGGGAGATGGATCCATTGAGTGACTTTGTCCGTAAGTTTGTATAGTACAGTCCCGTAATTAGCTCTAATAAGGGCCTCCCGATTTCTGGTCACTCTGACACCCATGTGCAGGACCGCAGCTTGAGGCTGGCGGTACAACAGCCGGATCCAGTCCAGGAAGTTGAAGGGCATGCCCATCCGTTCAAGTAAGGCCAGAAGGTAATCCCACTCAAGGGAATCGAACGCCTTAGGGGCGTCTAGGAAAACCGCGGCAGCCTCACACCTAGGATCAATATCCTGTATTACCGCCTGCAGAGTGCGCAGATTGTGAGAAGTCGCACGATTCGGGACAAACCTGGCCTGATCCGGGAGGACTAGACGTTCCATCAGGAGATTAAGGCGCGTAGCCAGTACCTTTGCCAATATTTTAATATCCGTATTCAACAAAGAGAGGGGCCTGTACGAGTCGCAGTGCTCTGGTGGCTTACCTGGTTTCAACAGAGATGTTAGGAGGGCTTCGCGCATCGTAGCCGGCAAGGTACCTTCTTCTAGGGCGGAGTAGTACACGTGCTTCAGTATTGGGGCCAGTACATGAATGAAGGCTTTGTAAAAGTCAATCGGTAACCCGTCCGATCCCGGTGCCTTGCCCGACTTCATGGACATTATCGCGTCTTTTATTTCGTCAAGTTCTAGTTCATGATGTAGGAATTTCTGCTGGGACGGACCTAACCAGGCAATTGCAGTGTCGTCAAGATACTCATGCAGTGCAAGCGGTGTCGTCCTGTGGGAGGTGTAAAGCTTGGTGTAGTGGTCAGTGAGGACTCTGAGCTGGTCCGTGAGGTTTCGCTGCGGGACGCCGTGTTCGTCTAGCAGGGAAGCTAAATAGTTTCGGTACCTAAGGGACCGGACTGCGGAGGCCAATGCCCTGCCGGGTCTGTCACCCTCGCCATATACCCGCGCGACAAAAGGTTTGCCTAGGAACTTGCATTCTTTAGCTGCAGCTTCAGAGTATTCATTCAGTTTCTCTCTAAGCTGTGCCGCAACTACATGTCCCCGCGTGTTCTGTGTCATCTCGCCTTCTAAGTGCCGTAGCTCGACTTCCAGCTTGCGCAAATCGCCGCGCAAAAATGTGAGGACTCCTCCCCCTTTAGCTATGCACCAACCTCTCACGGTGACTTTGAATGCTTCCCAGACCGTAGTAAGGCTGGACACTGAGTCTATATTACGCTCGAAAAAGTCTTTTATGTCTTGCTCTAGTTCCGCCCTAAAGGCTGAATCTGTGAGGTGCGCAGGATTGAGGCGCCAGCTCAAGTAAGGGGACATATCGAGGGGTATGCATAGTGAAAGTAGAACTGGTGAGTGGTCCGAGAATGTGCGAGCAAGATGAAGCGCCTTGACCAACCATGGGGAGAGGCCCGCCGACAGAAATATGTAGTCAATGCGTGCCCATGTGGAATGTACAGCAGAGTAGTGAGTGCCCTGCCTGAGTGAGGGGTGTGAGTGCCTCCATGCATCGACCAAATGGTGTTCGTCCACTATGTCTAATAACGTGCGTTGAGTGTGTGTGTAGTGCGACAACTGTGGGTGTGATCTGTCCATCACGGGTTTGAGCGCAGTATTGAAATCGCCCCCTAGTATGACATGAGATATACCCACGGTTTGTATTTTGCCCCACATTGTGAGAAACGCGGATGGATCATTTGTATTGGGGCCGTAGTAGCAAGCAAAAAGTATTGTGTGTGAGTGCAGTTTCCCCCAGATCATGCAGTATCTGCCACCAGAATCCACCTCGGTTCCCGCAGGTGTAAACCCCATCCCTCGTCTCACCAAAATGGTCACTCCTCTAGAATAATTCGAGTAAGATGAAAACACCTTGCAGGCAGCCCAGCGTGATGCGAATGAGGGGGTCCCTCCCGGCATTAAGTGCGTCTCCTGAAGCATGGCAATAGACACTCCCTGCCTGGCCAGGTATCCCAGGACTTGTCTCTTCTTTCTCGGGTTATTTAACCCGCATACGTTCCAGGAGACCAGCTGAAATTGCAAAGCCGGCCGCACGTCCGCTACGTCCCCCATTCTCCCAGACAAAGATATATGTGGCATGTAGTCATGGCATGTAGTTTCACATAGCACTCAGTATCACAAATAGAACAAACCCCCCCAAAGAAATACCCCGCCCACCCAAGTCCATGCGTGCGTTACTGGTGAGTCAATGGTTCCAGAAAAGAGTCGGAGTATACGCCCACCCACACCGGCAACCCCAACTAGCCGGATACACAGATCCCTCCCATCCCCCCCCACCCCAAACAATACCAACCCCAAAAACAGAAAGAGTATAACAGCTGCCCCATCCCTACTGAGGGAGGGGGTGTATTGGGGCTCGCCCATCGGGGGACAATGTCTAGGGGCGCCCAACCTGCCTACCACCTCCCTACTTACACCCACAAGAACCCAGATATGTACCTGGTTTCTCAGTGTGGGACGGAGGTGGGTGACCGAGCACAAAATGTAACATATACCAGTGCAAGTGTTATCAGTGAAAAAGTACCTCACCGGGATATACATTGTTCTGGCCGGGCAAGTTCAGCAGCGGCGTCAGCTTGAGTCCGGGGTGCCACCACGACATGTTCAGTCCTGTTGTACCATCGGTGAAGGTGACCTAGAGCGCCGCCACTCCGCGCCTTCTCTGGCTAGGTCCTTCTTGTGTTGCTTGATGAAGTCTTCCACGTGCTGCGGATGTTGGAAAAAATGGTGCTTGCCTTGATGAGAGATTTTCAATTTCGCAGGGTAGAGTATGGCGTATGGAATCTCCTGGGCTTGTAATTTCTTTTTAACCACTGCAAATTTCCGTCGGGCCTCCTGCACCGATGCAGTGAAATCGGGGAAGAAGGACAACGTTGTATTACAGTATCCCACTGTACCAATCTCCCTTGCGCGTCTTAACACCGCATCCCGGTCCCTGTAGTTAAGGAATCGCGCAATGATGGGCAGCGGCTGGGCTCCAGGGGGAGGACGGGCAGCCAGGGATCTGTGGGCTCTTTCCACGATGAGGTGTGAGGAGAAGGATTCTTTCCCAAATAGCTCAATAATAAGGTTCTCGACGAAGACCTCCATTTTCCCAGTGTTGGTGGACTCCGCAAGGCCAAGGATGCGGATGTTATTGCGACGGGACCTCGCTTCTAAGTCCTCATTCTTGTCCGCAATTATTTTGAGAAGCCTGTCCATTTGGGTTACTTGTCTGCCGGTAGAAGTGGCTCCATCTTCCAGTTTAGAGATCCTGTCCTCAGTCTCCTTAATACGAGTATCGTGATGCTCCAGCTTAGCAACAACGGTGTCCATTCGAGTGTTGATGGTGTCAATCTTGGAGTCTATGGTCGACAGGCTTTGTTTCATGCTCAATAATAGAGACTTCCAGTCATCGTCCGGGGGCCCAGCGGCGGGAGGGCTGCTCTCCGGTTCCGGTGTCGTTGCGGGTTTTTTTTATGTTTCGAACGGTAACCTGGACTGTCTGGCGTCGTTGCGGCCCATGACGCGGTTAGGAAGACAATCCCCGCACAGACCTCCAAGCAGACGGCAGAGGCAGGACAGGCTGGGAGATGAAGGGGGACTCCCCACCAAGACCTCCCTGTAGCAGTTTAACGGGTGATTTAGCTTGGCGCCTATTTGGTTGGCGGGTGAAAGCAGGCCGTATCACTCAGGCCCAGCAAGGGCCCAGCCGAGCCCAATCCCAGCAACGCAAGGGTGTCTGATCTGATGCGGTACCAGTAGTTACTCCGAGTAGTGTATAGCCGAGTGACACAAGCGGAGCCTGTACCTTCACGCTGGCAATGTAAATATCGCAACCGGCCTCCTGTCTGGCAGGCTGCGCAGCCCCGGTGTCGCGTGATGAACTTCCCCCATCACTCGGCAGGTTCCGGGATGTCCATGTGACCGGTCCTGGCCGTACCGGAGGCGGAGGTGATTTTTGCGGCCGGGAGATGCAGGGGGGCACCACACCACGACGTTCCTGCAAGTATAGAGAAAGGCGATTTGCACTTGGCGCCTTTCTTGGTGACGGGAGGAGGTAGGCCGCGTCTAGCCGGCCCAGCAGGGGCTCAGCCGTGCACCGTCACAGCAATGCCAGGGAGTCTGCCCCGATAAGGCGCCAGCAACCATCCCTTGCAGCGTGCAGCGGAGAGCCGCAATCCGTGTCCGTGTGTCAACGCTGGCAGTACAGAGTGCAGTTACTGGTCCCCCGCCTGATAGGCCGCCCAGCCCCGGAGCCGCGTAGAGAACCCCCCCCAGCACACAGCAGGCCGCGGGAGGTCCGTGCACGCCGCCCCGGGAGAGTAGGGCGGCCGGTGGTAGAGATGAGTATCGTGGCGGGGTATTGCCGCCACAAGGCCGATATTCAAGCGGGCAGAGTCAGTCCATGTCCCCGGCCCAAACGGTGTTTTCCCAGCCCAAGTCCGGGAATGCAGCCCAAGTTGCCGGATATTGTCCGGTCGAGTTCCCACACATATATGCCCTTCACGGGGCCGCTCACCGCAAATACTGTGCAGGTGTCACCGCCGCTGAGGTGGTAGCCGAGCTCCCTCCGGCGCACCGATGTTCCTTGCGGGACGGTGCTCCCGTTGCGCCGTGCAGGCCGCGAAAGCCCCGGATTTTCCCAGCGGGCGAACGCCGCCGGCCTGCAGGTCTCTGAACGGTACGGCACACCGCCTAGGGGAACCGCTGCAGATATCTTGGCTTTCCGCTGGGCGATTGCAGCGCTCTTGGCACCTCAGCGTTCAGCAGTCGTTCGTGGGCACAGTGGTGAGGGTTATGAGCAGTTTATCGTGGTCAGGATGCCATAAAGGATGTTGGAAGTGCCCGGTCTGGCGAGAGCCTCACTGCAGTGCGACCATCTTGGTTTGGCGCCACCTAGCGCCCCCCCTTGGCGAGGGAGCAGCTTTGACATTGTTTTGAGTACAGGCACCATCCTCTTCCGTGAAAGCTCATGAGGCCCTTATTACTTACCAATAGTGTTTAAAAGATACCGATTGGATATGCTACCTTCTTTTTTTGCATGCTATATATTTTTCAGCATGTATTAAACACTGAATATGATTTAGGCACAAATATTACATATAATTAATATGTGAGTGTAGTAGGGATCATGAAAGGTCCTGAAGAGAAAGCCATGGGGATGGCTGTTGAAACATGTTGACCATAGTGGGTGGCAACTTATAATAGTACACCCCTACATCTCCCCATTTGTAATGTTTCCAGCTAGGGAAGCTAATAAAGTTTATTTTTTCCACTAGCCAGGTAACTTTTAATCTGCACCACTATACCTTTCTTTGACCCTACCACTCCTGCCTTTGCACCACACATAGTCTTTTCACCTAATTAAGTGCTCCCGCGCCCACGTAGGTTGCAGCACGCCCCGCCCCGCCCCGCCCCGTAAGAGGGACGGGAAGACCCCCATGATGAAGCATGACCCTGAGGGATTCTTAGTGTGTGAGGGGTATTTTAAAAACACATAGTGTTTCCCATGACTCATTTCTTTGGGTTAAACACAATTTTCCCACCACCATTACTCTAGCTTTCCAAACAAGGAGAGAGAGATATTGTAAAGTGATAGAATCTTTTTGTTGTAGTAAGGTTTCTAGAGGAGGACGATTCTACTTTCATTCCTCTTCACTCCCTCTTTTTTTATTCTTATGGGAAAATGTGTTCATGCATGTGGCCCTTATACTGCTCAGCGCTGATTCAAGATGTGAGTGACAAAATCTCAAACCAGTAGCTGAAAAGGGCAGACTAAAAGAAGACAGTCACTGAGGTGAACTCATCCAAAGCTCACTCTCTTACAGACCGTTGAGCTATCATGACAGACCTAATACTAGGTCAAAAAAGAGACACAGAGGGAAAGCACGGGCCGCAAATCCTTGAAAAAGGCAAGGAAACATTGCAACACATTTACATATCTAGATCAGGGTCACATGATTTTTGAGGGACAAAAGTGCCACGACTGAATAGATCTTTTCCAAAAAGGATGGAACCCATATTATTGAAATTGAAAAGGCCTTAGGAATAGGCCCAACTCATCAAGTAGATCACAACCCGAATGGACCATGCTACAGGCAGACTCCAGGGCTCCAAGAACCTCCAGCCATCCTGCTGAAATAAAGATCATGAAGCTATAGTCATGTGTCTACCCAACAGAAGGTCCAGACCCGGACCTAAGGACCAGCACAAGGCTGAGCTGTGAACCATCCACAGGAACAGTTATTTTCCGATTGCAGTACTGGTATCCCATATGGCACCCTACAAGTAACTGTTGCTGTCCCCAGTGGCAGAGCACAACAATGCTGTAAAAGTTTCATCTCATCAATTATGTTTTTTAATTTCTTATTTGATCTGTTTCAACTACCTCTTTTAAATAATTCAGGTGAATTAATTTCTTTAAATAGTAATTATGCACAAGTAATCTCACAGATGCAGACTCATATAATTCAAGTGGCCTTAGGTAAATGAACCTGCAACTTTGTGTGACTATACAATCACATGTGCGTGTAGTGGAGTGTAGCCACTTCTGGGCTGGCAGCACAATATCAAGACTAGCCGCTGCAGGTAACCGAGTCATTTCTCCCCTCGTCCCTACCCAGCAGCCACCTATAGCTCCCCTCCCCACACACCTAAAGTTTCCTCCTATGGAAGATCCTGGTTTTGGTTCTTGTTTGAGGGAGGATGGGACTGTTGGGGAATTGTTAAATTAGTTGTTTGTTTTGTTTTCTAGGGTTTATTACTTCCCACCCTAATCCCCTGCAAACACAACAACCTGCACGTAAAAGATAACTTAAAAATCAAATAAATAATAATATTAACTTTACAATGTTTAACTATTTATACTTAACTTCCCACCCTGTACCCCTACAAACCTCACAACCCACTACGACACTATAAATTACTATTTTCCAGTTTAATTAAAAATATAAATTACTTCAAATTACAAACTATATTTAAAACATTAACAACAATTACACAAACAATAAACAATTAATTAATTTTAACACATAAAGAAACCTAAAAACAATATTTCTTACCTTAAGAAAATCAATATTGTTGTCTACAATATTTTTGCATACAATATTTCTGTGTCACGATATTAAAAAATCTATATTTCTGTAACTTGATATTTTTCACTCAATATTTTGTCCGAATACCACTCCTGCCACCCAAGAAAAGCCAGACACTTGAAGAACCAGAACCTTTTGGACCTGGCGGCGCAAAGTCTCCGGAGTTCTCCTGCTTTGCTACACAGAGACACGGGACACTCTGTCGGCGTTAGAAGATCAGATTTATTTAGCTGCAGCTAGTACAGTTATCCTAGAAGTACATAAAGTAGGTTCTCAGGAGACTGCCACTTCACTCTGTGGCGCATCATGTTAAATACTATACAATGATACAACTATTGACAAAATACACTCCCAGAGCATACAAGAAAGAGCCAATAAGGAAAGTTGGAAAACAAGGCGTAACCAATAGGAAAGGTTTGAATACAGAATACAGAAATATCAGATGACTCGAAGAGACCTCTCCTCCAACTATGTTTGTCATCCCACACTCAAGCTAATACATTAACAGATTCATAACTAACTTGCAGGTGGCGAGATACGTTTGTGTGTGTTGGAGGACAGTCGTGAAACGAGAGAATGCTAGCAGGAGACAGTGAAGGCCAGTCGATAAGATAAGGTCAGGAAAGAATAGTGTGAGCCAACAGATAGTTGAGATGCGGATTAGAAAAGCCAGACAGGGATTAGTGTACTCGGCTAGTTCTAACACCAGCTTTGCAAATAGAGGCCGAGGGCGTATTTCGACACCAGGCTACAGAAAAAGCAGAATAGACTTTGTTCGCCGTGCTGCCTGAGTGATGGCAACACAAAATGGCGGCGGGCCACAAAATGGCGGGTCGATTCGATCGTGATCGAAAATCGAAGTTCCTCAGACCCTCCTTTTGCCAGAACTCAGGCAAGATAGACTCATGTTAATCTGAGCCCACGTCAATAGCCATGAGGTCATCAAGCTGTTGCTGTAACATCATTCTTATGTTTTCTGTTACTTGTGGCTTGGGTTTTGGGATGCACATAGTAGCACAAAGATCACAGATAGCGGGACCACAGTGCATACATAGACAACAGGAAAATATAATGGTCTGGATTATACCAAGGAATGTCAATGCTTTCCAACCCCATTTGGACAGTAGTCCCCAAAACCATTCCGTTAAAGACCAATCTCCTTCGTCCTGATGAATAGACTCAGAGATTATGTGCAACTTGGAGATAGCTTAGTATACTGTCGGAGCGTCATTAGGAATGAAAATACAGCAACTTGACCCGATCAATTTGCACACTCCACCACGATCGGCAAGAACAAAGTCTAATGCAACTCGATTTTGTAAGGTCATAAGACGATCCGCCTGTAATTATGCTGTGATGTTACTTAAGGCTCCTACAGTGATGTCTATTGTAGTCTCTACAACACGGACCAATTGCCTTATATTTCTGCTGTTAGCCATTCGACCCCAGAAGGGAAGAAAACCTTTAAGCTAATCTCCTCCCTCTTGTCCTGCTGTGTCCTTTGAATCAATAATCCCTCTGCCGTATCGGGTTCGGTGATGATTTGCGGAAGCAGTGTAGGTAGGGGGAAGAAGAAAGGCTATATAACAAGTACCAGAGAAACCCATTGGTAACCAAGTATAAGCTCTATCATAGCAGATGAAATAGGTGCCTTGAGACGGCACTAGAGGAGGCGAGTTCTGAGAGGAATAAACGTACGTATAGGAGCAGTTACTCCTTTGTGTGGTGTCAGAAGAGCGATCATTTATCTGTAAGCAGAAGTTACCCTGATGTGGTATAGTCCAAATTGGCGAGGACTTCCCTTTTCCAACCTTACTACTAAGACTAGACATATATTGGGTGACGTTCCAATTAGTGTATGCTTTTCTTTCGTCAATGGAGATTTTACTATTTTCCATGATTTTAGCCATAACTACCATACCTTTAATCAAAGAACTATGACTAAACTCCGGATAATTAATATGTGAACTAACAGATCGTCTGAATTTACTTTGATAAGCGTTGGAGAAGATGACGAAGTAAGCCCAAGCAGAACCTTCATAAGAAAAAGGGAGAACTAGGTATGGCATTCCTTTCTCTGTGGTATGTGGCATAAGACCACACACCCAACAATCAGTTGTATTAACCACTAATTGGTGCTGATGTAATAGTTGGATAAAGGAATTGTTATAATACTCGGTTCTTCTGACGAGTTCATGTGAAGGAAGAGTATGAAAGAGGTGTGGAGAGATAGTAGAAGAAGACAAAGAGGAAGAAGGGGAGGCATCTTTTGCCTGCAAAGCATAAATTATCCAACTAATAAACGCCAAAACAATACATAATGATATAATAACACATAAAGTTATACTAAAACGACTGTACATTATTTTACAGGATGCTTTCTTCATTTCATCTCTTCTTTCTTTATTACTTAGTGTTGTTTCCATCTTACTAATGGATGCTCACGGCAATCTTGCTCAATCACTGAAGTCACGATGCTCTACCGTCCTATGACACTGAAGATCCTGCAGACCTATTGCCACTACTCAGGTCGTGACTTAGACTCCTACCATGACCCTGCAACCGGGACAGAATACTACACAAGGGAGAAGAGAGTCTTAAATGTTCTTCGGTCTAGGTCTCAAATTATAGTGTTCTTTCCCCGGAACATTCTGGTTTTGGAACAATGTTCGTGGTTCAGTCGTATCCAAGCGACGATGTGATGAAATTGCTTCCTGTAAAATGTCGTCGTCCTCTTTCTCAGACAGTGTCCCATTCAGGTGTGCATCGCTGAAGGGTACGAATCGTGGAGTCTTTTCGCTTTCACAGTCACCAACACCTCTGCGTACCCATTGATCGTAAGGCAAAGGCAAAGGCACTTTCTTACAATGCACACCGTGAATCCAATTTTTCTTTCCTTCGACTTTAACTGCTGTCCTTGTAGTCAACAAGACCATTCGCGGCTCCCGCCATCTGGGCTCCAAATTGCTGGACTTCTGAAAATTCTTCACGCATACCCAGTCACCTGGTCGGATGGAATGACCTGGGTCTGTGGAAGCCTCTGGCAGAGCACTCTGAACCTGTTGATGAAGAACACGCAATTTAGTCGTAAGGTCATGCAGATAATCAATCAACATTGGATATGGCAAGTCTGAGAATTTCTTAGGGCGAGGTATTCCCCATACGTTGGCCGGACGGCCAAATACCACTTCGTAAGGGCTAAGTCCCAAACGAGAGTGTACTGCAGTTCTGGTGGATAGCAGAGCTAACAGCAAAGCATCGGGCCAATTGAGTCCTGTACTTGCTTGAATCTTTGCTAATTTCAACTTAAAGGTTCCGTTGTAACATTCTACTAAACCCGCTGACTGTGGATGATTTGCCGCGTGGAACTTTTGTTTGATACCAAGACCTGTACAAACTTTCTGCATGACTTGGCCAACAAATTCGCTCCCATTGTCACACCAGACAATGCGCGGCAAACCAAACCTGGGGAAAAACTCTTTTAGAAGGATTTTAGCTGTGGATAGGGCTGTGTTATCCTTTAGAGCAGAGGTCTTCAAACTTTTGGATGCCGAGACCCCCCTGTCAACATTTTGAGGCGTAAGGACCCCCTCCTGACAAAAATGTCTAAACCTGTTGACTAAATTGCGTGGGATGAAAATGTAAATGAGGTTATGGGATGCCGCGTATTTTGGGATAGCATTGCTTCATTATTTTGATATTTGTTACACACAGTAACGCTGAGGAAAGATTTCACCCAATCAGTACCCATTTATAACCAAAATACAGCAATTATCATCAGAAAGATTTCAAGTCAACCTTTGTGAAGGGCCTTCCACTCTGCAGCAATACGTGCTGCCACATTAGAAGCTCACCTGGCCCTGACCGGAAGAAGCAGGGGTCCCTTAAAACCCTGGCGGTTTTGTGTAGAGTTAAGCCGTTTACCCATGCAGCTTTCCTCTCACCCCCTCCCTTCCATCCCTCTCTCCTCTCCTAACCCCGGATCCCTCTCTCACTTTGCAGGTCATTTTCTTTCACCCCTTTTTACAACTTCTGAACTCTCCCCATTCAACCTCTCACTTCACCTTTAATCACCTCTTGCCATTCTGTCCTTTCACTGCCCTCATCTCTAACAGTCTCTCACATTTATCTCATGGCCTCTCTGGCCCTGTCACCTCCCGTGCCCCTCAGCACTTCTCATTCACCTCGTCTCTTCATTCAAATTTTTGTCTATTTGTATCTTACACCTCTCCAGTCCCCCCATTCCTCTTTCACATCTCCCCTTTGTTCTAACAGAAGCCCTCACCTTTGGATCACACTCACTTCTTGCGTGTCCACACTTCTCTTCGGCAATTCACATTTCTCCTCATCCCTGACCTCATTTTGGGTGCGGATGCAAGTTCAGAATGGGATGAATGAATGTAAGATTACTGATGGGCTTGTTTGAGTGAGTTGCATATTGAGTAGTGAGGGGGACAGGTGAGTGAAGTGTCACATGAGTGCAGGATGAGTAGTGTACTCGTGTGACTGCAGGTTGAGGTATAGTGTGAGCAGGACAAGTGCATTTTGAGTGCAGAGTGATCACTGTGAGTGCAAGGTGAGCGGGTGAATGGTGCAAGTGCATGGTGATCAGTGTGAGTGCATTGTGATCACTGTGAGTGCAAGGTGAGCGTGACAATAAAGGGCGAGAATGAGGAATGAGCTGTCTGAATGCAGGGTGCATTCCCAGACCCATGAAGTAACTCAGCATGTTATTGACGGGGGCGTAGACTTTAAGATCTAAGTTAAACTATTGCGGCATTAATCGGGGATCGAGGGTGAAGGGAATAAATAATGTGCTGATCCTGCAACAAACTTCCAGTCCTATGGTTAGGGTTACCAGCAGATTATTTTGATGGCCCAGTCGGTACAAAAAAAAGCAGTCACCTAAAGCGGTATTTTCAGCGCTTATCTGCGCATACTTCCCAGGGCCGGCTTTAGTGCTGGTGGTGCCCTGTGCGACAATGTTTGTTGGTGCCCCCCCAATGACCACCCCCACCACGGATTCTTTCACTAGCACCCTTTAACAGTGACCAAGTCTCCATAACCCCACACTCTCAGATGCATTGAATTAGTTATATAGTGCCACTCATACCAGTGTAGGGTGTCCGAGCACTTTGCATCACACACACATTACACAGAGACAATCAATCATAAGTGTGTAAATCAGTGTATAGGAAATGTTACATAAGCCAAAGGACTAAAAGTATAGGAGTCACATGTCATCCATACTGGTAGGCAGTATAGTTCAAGAGTGCTTGGTGTGGAGAAGCACAAACTCAGAGTCGAAAAAGAAACAGCATAGTTGGGAGTTTCCTTTAATAATAAGAATTGATTTCTAGCCAAATTAACCCTTTTTGCAACATTAATCAATGGTCTAATAATGTATTCTTTGTAGTGTGCATGCTGTTCTAGGATAAAAGTTAATAGCTCACTATCCTATATTAGGACTTTAAGTTATAAATTGCAAGTAACAAAAGGATGTCTCTTTTGAAAGCAGTAACCTGCTGATCTCTTCACATCATACACACTCTGTAATCTACTTGGTACACGTTCTTTGCAGCAGGCATATTAACCCTCTGCACTAACTTCACCTAAGTCCAAACCTCAACTATACAAAATGCTGACCTCTCTCCGGGGAGATAATTAATCACACAAGTTATCTTGACATTTATGTGAGGCCTGGTAATTGCCGGGGAAAGAAACGCTGCAGCAGGTGCTTCAAAAGCACAATAAACTTACGGCGCCCCCAGGAAGCCAACTTTGTATTCCTTTCCATGAAATGCATTCTCACACTACGGCAGTGAATGTAAAATCCAAATGTAAGGAATAGGCACAGTGGGGACCCAGGGGGTACTGGAACCAGCAAAAAAACCTAAGCCTCTGTAACCAGTTTACAAAGGCATGTTAAAATGCAAATGGTCTTTAAAGACCTGTGAAAAAACACGGGGGTGCCGGAGATAGGAATCCAGACACTGCCCAGCTGAGCCCCCAGCAGCTCAAGTTTCACTGCAGCAGCCCGGGCTGATGACACAGGAGGGGAAAGTGTGTGTGGGGGGGGGGGGGGGCTGAAGCCCTTGGGCCTGGGCAGAAGTGTGACTGGGAAGGCGCGACCCCCTTTGCATCACTCCACGGCCCCCCTGGGGGTCGCGCCCCACAGTTTGAAGACCCCTGCTTTAGAGGGTATGCTTCTATCCACCTTTAAAAGGCGCATACTACTACCAGAACATATTTGAGGTTGTTGCATCGCTCCATGTGAATGTAATCGATTTGCAACACCTCAAATGGATATGTCGGAGGAGCAAAGTGACCTGCTGGAGTTGGGGTTCCCTTTCCCGGGTTGTACATTAAACAAACAATACAGTGCTTTACTACATTGTCTGCACATTTTGGGATATTTTCATTCTGCCACACTGGAGCCAGAAGTTTACAAATGCCTTTTGCACTTAGGTGGGCTGGACCATGTGCCATAGTAACCACTGGGAGAACATAGGCATCTGGTAACAGCCAACGTTGATGTTCAGATAATTCCACCCAACAACCCATCTCATCTAACATTCCCGTACTTTCTTTCCACTTGCTCATCTCCCTTTCTGAAACTTCTTTCTGAATCGCTTTTACACTTTCCACTGTATTCTCACACATTCCTCTCTCTCTGACCCAATTCGCAGGACCTGCCACATACATTCGACTCGTTGAATATCTCGCTGTCTTCTTCGCTATTTCGTCTGCAAATGCATTTCCTCGACTAACATCATCCGTTATCTTCTTGTGTGCACTACACTTCACTATCACTATTTGGGTGGGTAAGGCAAGTGACTCGAGGAGATCAGTCACTAACTGACCATGTTGTATTTTGGTGCCATGTGAAGTGAGGAAACCCCTCTCCTTCCAGAGACGCCCAAAATTGAACGCTACACCAAAAGCGTATTGGCTGTCAGTGTATACGTTCAGTCTTTTCCCTTTCGATAATACACAAGCTCTTGTTAATGCTATCAATTCTGCTGCTTGCGCTGAATTGTGTCTAATGCGTGCAGTTTCCACAATCGTATGTAAAGTAGTTACAGCATAGGCTGAAACTGTATCTCCATTAGGCATTTTAAAACAAGAACCATCTACCCATAGAGTTCCATCCGGATTCTCTAGCGGTGTGTCTCTCAGGTCAATTCTTCCTTTTGTATCTTCCTCAGTACGGAAGAAACAATCATGCTGATCCTCAACATTTTCCTCATTTGGAAGGGGCAACAGAGTAGCTGGATTTAGGGTATTACATCGCTTGATGTGTATGTGACTAGCCAAAAGCGTCAGCTCGTATCCAGTTAGACGTGCACTCGTAAGATGCTGTGTTTTTGTTCTGTTTAGCAAAGTATCCACTGCATGTGGTACCATGACAATGAGAGTGTTATCCAACACCATTCCAGCAGACTGTCGGATAGAAATTGCTGCTGCTGCTGTCGCTTTGAGACAACTGGGCAATGCTTTAGCTACAGGATCTAACGTAGCCGAAAAATAGGCACATGGCCGCTGTTTATCTCCAAATTGCTGTGCTAAAACTGACAATGCACAACCTTCTCTCTCAAGCACATAGAGCGTAAAAGGTAATCTGGGGTGCCTAGTACAGGAGCAGAACACAGAGCGGTACGTAAGTCAGTGAAACTCTTTTGGCACTCATCAGTCCATGGAAGGAGCTGAGGCGTATCTTTTAAAGTGAGTGCCAACAAAGGTTTAGCAATTAGAGAGAAGTTAGGGATCCACTGTCTACAATAAGAAGTGATACCCAGAAAAGCACGTACTTCCCTTTGTGTGGATGGTACAGACATTCGCGAAATCGCCTGAATTCGTTCTGGTGTCAATCGTCGTCCCTCCTTTGAGAGGAGATGACCCAAGTAGGTAACCTCTCGACAAACATATTGTAGTTTGGAAGGAGAAACCTTGTGATTCAGTTTAAACAAGTGGCGTAACAATGCAACAGTGACATTTTTACAGATATCTTATGAATCAGCGGCGACTAATAAGTCATCCATATATTGGATAAGAGCAGCACCAGACGGCAAGTGAAAAGTATCAAGATGACATTTTAAAGCTTGGCTGTAAATAGAGGGACTTTCACAATAGCCTTGGGGTGCGCGCTTAAATTGGAAGCTTCGGCCTCCAAGAGAGAAACCAAAAATGTCCCTACTCTCTTCTGCAATGGGAATACTAAAGAAAGCATTCTTTAGATCGATAACAGAAAACCAAGTCGCTGTGGAAGGTATCATTGTCAACAAAGCAGTGATATCTG
Source organism: Triturus cristatus (assembly GCF_964204655.1). NCBI lineage: Eukaryota > Metazoa > Chordata > Amphibia > Caudata > Salamandridae > Triturus > Triturus cristatus. The sequence goes on along the minus strand of NC_140594.1, from coordinate 320,012,004 downwards.
GAACAACAGGAAATTGTGGAATCACAATTTTGTTTACTTCTCGCAGATCAATTACAAAACGGTACACAGGAGGCTGAGAAGGATCAGTGCGTTTAAGAATAGGAAGAATAGGACTATTGCATGTGTTACCTCTTGTTTCTTCAAACACACCCTTCCGTATTAAGTCATGAATGATTCCCAAAAGCGCTTTCTCACCTTCAGCAGAGATTCTATACTGTGGGATGCGCGGTAATTCAACATTGGGCTTGAGAGTGACAACATAAGGCGGAATCTCAAGACAACCCACATCGTTCGGACCCGTGGCCCAAAGCGTTGCTGGAAGAGAAAGCAATTCGGGTGGAAACTGATCTTTGGACAAATACATTGGGGAGACCAATTTCTGTCCTAAAGTAAGATGTACGCCAGAAGGAGAACAATATATTGTAGCATGCATTCTTTTCAATAGGTCTAGACCCAACAGATTCTCACCACAACCATTCGTTAACAGAAGTGGAGCTTCCAAATCATAAGGACCAACTGAAATAGGCAAAGGGCAAGAAACTGGATTGCGAACAGGGGCGCCAGAAAATCCTACGGAAACATTCGTTAAGCCAGACAAAGGTGCCCCAGGGAGTTTAGAATGAATGATAGAACTTCTCATTGCTCCAGTATCCAGAAGAAATGGCTCTGAAACACCCATTGTAGTGACGTTAACATAAGGTCCATTTTGATCTACTGGGATTGGCACAACTCCCTTACTTTGTCCATGGCTGTCCTAGTTAGCATGAAGACTTTCATTCTCGCCTTCAACATAATGGTCTTCATTGTAATACTGTGCAGACCTCACAGTTTACTGATCAAAGTAGTTCACAGAATTGGGAGAAGGTAGGGCACGCTGTTCTTGAGTCAACATACCCCGACCTCTACCTCTGTTTGCTGACTGGAGGCCAGCACGACCTCGTGGAGCAGATAACGCTCCATTGCGCCGCAATAAAACCGGACAACTATTCTTAAAATGACCTTCCTCTCTACAATAGGCACATTGATTAGGACCTAACAAAGGTCGCGGATTGTATGGCTCAGGTTTTTGATACAACCTCTGAAACTGCGGGGGCTGCTGAATTTGAGGCTGAGCATAACGTGGCGGATAGGCTTGTTGCAAGAGAACCTTCATCTTCAATTCTTTCGTCTTTTCTCTTGCTTTTCTCTTTCTTCTTTGTCCCTATTCTCATAATATTGCGCAGTAGCCAATATCTGAGCAGAAGAAGAAACAGCCCATGAACTTTCTGAATCTTTTAATTTGTGTGACAGCTCTGGAAGCAAATTGAATACAAATTTGTCCACAAATAATTGCTGTCCACCCTCTGTAGCCATGTCTTGACCACTGTGGTCGATAAATGTCTCTTCAAAACGATTAAAGAAGTCAGAGAAACTCTCATCTTTCTTTTGTTTGCATGCTGCTAGTGTATCCCAATTAACTCTCAGTGCAGGCATCATAGTTTTCATTAACGTAATGATTCTACCAGGAAGTTCCAAGATCAGAGCGTCAGGCTTTGCGCCACCCACTTGGTCTCTATCTGTATTAGTTATAACATCCCAAGTAGCACCTAGTTCCTGTGCGTGATCCTCTCTACGCATCTTAGCCCATATTGTCTTTTGGACTACATTTCCCATTAGCATATCAATATCTGCTAGGTTCATAATACAAGCATCAATTGTCTGCGATAATTCTTTGAAATAACCTGCAGGGTTCTTACGAGGATCTGGTAGAGTCTGCTTAAGGGCCAAAACTTCAGATCTCTTCCAAGGGACATGTACCCATATACATTGGAAATGAGCAGGAATAGGTGCATTAGCACCTACTGCCGCAACTGCCTCCTTCCATACTGGAGGAACCTCTCTCATAGGGTAATTTTTCGACGTCAGTCTAACCGACGGATCGGAATCAAGGAAAATCTGAAAAAACAATAAGGATCAATAAGAGATAAGCGTCCTTACAGCTTCCTCAACTTTAGAACCTACAATAAGTCCTTTTTCAAAATCACCCTGAATATTTAACAGATCTTGTGAGACCGGACTCAAACTCACATCTTCCCATTCCTTAATGAGAATGTCGCACATTACATTGAAAGCATATCTTTGTGTAGGCGCATTCCATTGCAAAAAGGTAGGCATAATATCAAGCACACTATATTGTGGACCCTTCTTGATCCATCTTCGTGCAAGAGAGTCTAGCTTCTCTCGTTCCTCAAAATCTGGGAACTGACTACGAGATTGTCTTCGAACAAAAGCCGGAGACACATTTAAAGCTTCAAAGAAAGGAGATAGAATACTAGTAACAGAATCTGTGAGACGCTTACGCACAGACGGAGTATTAGACATAAGGATTGGAGACAGAGTATTAGGGGAATTGACAGGAGCAGAACTGGTAATTGCAAGAGGAGCAGAAGGCAAAGGAGATCTGAGATCAGGAGATGAAGGCAAAGAAGTTGAGACTAACGGTAAAACCAGCAAGGGCGGTAATACTGGAGGAGGCAAATGCTGAAGAGCCGGAACAGGCGAAAGTACCATTGGCGGCTGAACAGGCTGTAACGGCTGAGGTACATTGGCATTTTACGCATAGGGCGGAGGCAACCTTAATAAATGGGACATTAGGGGATCTTCTTCTATATCTTTCTTATTATCAGAAGGAGAAACAGGCAACATCGGATAGCATTTGTCTATCGCCATACGATGCTGTCTTTCTGAAATTTCAGTCGCATTATCAATTTCATCATCTTTGAACTGTTGAGCAGCCTGTATAATTGTCATACCCTGTGCTTTCCTATCTCGTTTTGCTTGTTTAATTTCTTTCTCTTTGGCTTCCTTACGCCAAAGGCGGAAAGAGTCAAACATTGCCGGCCGGGCTTTTCTTTTGAATAAAACTGCTTCCAAATTATCTAACACATCAGGATCAAAACTACCATTTTCTGGCCATTTTAGAACACCATCTTTCTTCGTGTATCGGGTCCATGTCTCGTTAAAGGCAAAGGGGCCGATATCATGTTTTGAATAGAGCTCATATGTGGGAGTTCCAACCGAAGGAATCGGACAAGAGTCCTCAAGTCGGGAATCCCTATTACAACCAAGACAACAAATTCTTCCAAACTTAGTCAGACCAGGCATCTCGAGATGTCTCCGGACTGTTCACAAACTTCAAGGGAGTAAAACTCAGTTTACGCAGCACAAATGCACTTACCCTCTGCTTTATCTTTTGCAAAAGATAAATCTAAGAACCTAATGAAATCAATCAAAGAACAAAAATTGTGGGCGCGACCCACGAAAATACTTAACTAAGGACGTCTTCTTCCACCAACAGAGGCCCGTCTATCGTCTCGCCTTACCATACATCATCAAAGAAAGGGCCAAAGCAGGGCGGCAGTCAGGGCAGCGGTCGTCAGTAGCCGTCAGGAAGGAGTAACCGTGCTGCAAAAGACCTTCGGACCACTTTCGACATACAGGGGTCGCTTAGTGTGGCTTGCGAACCCTCCGGAATTTTCTTGCGGGGTTCCTCACAACCTTCGAGCAGAACAGGTACCACTGAAGCCGCCCCACGTTGGGCGCCAGTTGAAGAACCAGAACCTTTTGGACCTGGCGGCGCAGGGTACGCCCAAAGTCTCCGGAGTTCTCCTGCTTCGCTACACAGAGACACGGGACACTCTGTCAGCGTTAGCAGATCAGATTTATTAAGCTGCAGCTAGTACAGTTATCCTAGAAGTACACAAAGTAGGTGTCATGGAGTTACTGACGTGTGAATGTGCGAACGCATGGTGGGTTCCGGCAGCCGGAGTCTTGCACCGCGAGGGTTAGCGGTCTAGTGCCAGCAACAGGAAGCACTGACGCACTTCAGGGCGAGACCGCTGATAGCCGCAGCGCTCGCTCCCGTCAGTGGTTCCAGTTTAGTTACCCCGCTGATGCCGTTGCCGTTTGCCTTACTCCTGAGAAATCAAGCCTTCAGATCCAGCCTCACCATTCGGACGGACCCCTACCGAGAATCGGATTTATACCGCGGCACGCATTTGAGAGCGTTCCGCGTCTTGCACGGTGCTGAAAAGCCAAACACTATCTTCCGTGCCACGCGGAGAAAGCGTGGGCACGGCTTTTGTCGGCACAGGAGCGCCATTTCCTCAGAAGCCTCACCCGGCGTTGAAGCGCCAAACTCTCCTCTCTTCCGTGCCACGCGGAGACAGCGTGGGCACGGCTCTTGTCGGCGCAGGAGCGCCATTTCCTCAGAAGCCTCACACGGTGCTGAAGCGCCAAACTTTCTTGTCTTCTGTGCCACGCGGAGAAAGCGTGGGCACGGTCACTTCCTGATTTTGCCAGCACAGGAGCGCTTTTTCTTCTTGTTGTGGATTATTCATTCCATGGCACACACAGGGAAGTGTGTTCATGGTTTCCTTTGGTTCACGTCTATTGCGCAGGAGCGCCCTTCTGCATGACCCCTTGCTGTCTTCATAACCACAGACGTCGGGAGCCTTAGATGCGCTCCTCTTCTGGGCACTCCACAAGCGGAGCCCGATCGTCAAAGCCAGGTGACTTTTGGATTCTTGGTTACTTTGTTCTTGCTGAATGAAAGTCGTGTATGATTGCATGCCCAATAGCAACAAGGTAGACGCTTCTAATAGCTTCTTTCCCTTGTGTAGCCGGCGATACCCAGAAGAACAGCCCCAGCCTGGTGGGATCCTTACCCTGGTCTTCCTTCACGACTTCCTTCCCGACCCATTTTTGGCACCTTCCCCGGATCCCATCCTTGCCTGGGTCTAAGTTGTCACCTTGATCAGGTAGGGAGGGGAACTGTGGAGGTTGTTCACGTCGTCCCTGCGAGATAGCTCCGCAAGCAATACAGGCAAGGCTTGTGGGGTTCTGACAGAACTGGAAGCCCATGATTTATATCTCGCCCGGACGTCATGAGCAACCCCGACATTACCCTGCAGGACATTACGGCCATGCTGACCTGTATACAGGCGGATAACCTGAGTCTCCGTCAAGACATCACGGTGCTCCAAGGTCAGGTAGCTGCAGGACAAACGGGGGCCTGGGGCCCAGACCCTGCCGTCAGGGCCAGACCAGGGAGTGTGCTGCACCCTCCTGTTTTTAATCCTGGGGGGGTGGTACCCGATCAGCAAGGCCATAACCCACCCATACAAGTAATAACCCCTCATCCGGTCCAGCTAGCATCCCAGAACGCTTTTACGGCAATAGCACAAAATATAGTATCTTTCTGAATCAATGCCAGTTGCACTTCATGGCACGTGCTTCCGCATTTCCGGACGACGCCTCCAAGGTCGCTTTTATCTTGTCATATCTTGGAGGTGACGCAGCCCAATGGTCCATATCCTTGGTCGAGAATGATGATCCGATGTTGTATAGCCTCCCCGTCTTTAAAGAAACCCTTCGGCGAATGTTTGCCCGTCATACGTTCGTGCAAGCCGCCGACAATGAGCTCCTAAATCTAAAACAAGGTTCCACCGACCTGTTGCACTACAGTACCACCTTCAATAGACTGGTCATTGAAGCAAGGTGGCCGGAATCCAAGCAGGTATCTGTGTTTTATAGAGGACTAAGAGATGACCTCAAAGGCCTCCTCTCTCAACAATCCGAACCTCCAGAGGAGATCGGAGCCTTCATAGACTTGGTAGTCAGATTGAACTTCAGGCTACAAGAACGAAAAACTGAAAAAACCAAAGGCACAGAGCCCCGGTTCCTGACGCTCCGAGAAAAATCCAGGGGCGAACCCGGGAGGAGCCCTGATGCACCCGAACCGATGCAGATCAGAGGAGTCCGTGGTCCACTAACCAGGGAGGTGTTGGAGGGAGGACCACCGGGGAGTCGGAGGGACTACTCCGGCACCTTCCTACCGCCAAGTTATAGCCGAGCGCCGCTGAGAAGCCTCCTAGGAGAGGTCCTTCTCCTATAATCGTACTAGGCCCAGTAACACCACCACACAGGACTCCGTATCAGTTGCTTATCTTGGTTCTTTATATAAAAAAAGGAGCACGTTCAATATGTACAGTGGGATCGAGGGATCCAGTAAGAGTCTCAATGTCTTTGAGGGAATAGGGTAGCGGGACAGTCTTAGTACCAGCCAGGTACGGAAGGGCTCTGCGCCAGACCTTGGATGCTGGTCTCGGAGCGGTTTGGACGTGGAGAGCCGCGACGGCGTCAGCAGGGCTCGGGTGGTAGTTCCGCTTGGGTCGAGCCGCGACACAGTCAGCAGGGCTCCGGTGGTAGGTCCGCTTCGGTCGAGCCGCGACGAGGTCAGCTGGGCTCTGATGGTCTGTTGCAACAAGGTCGGGCCGCGACGGCGTCAGCAGGGCCCCAAAGGTTCGTGAAGGTCTTGTAAGCCCGATGGAGCCGCGACGTCGTCAGCAGGGCTCAGTAGGTAGGTTCAGGAAGAGTCTTTCTCCGTAGGGTCAGCCGCGATCCGATCAGCAGGGCTCTTGACTCCGGGATACAACTGTCATCTTGTTGTCGGGTCGCCCCAGATATAGGTCTTGAGCCCTTTGATGTCCGGACCCTTGCGCCCAGGAGGGCGGAGAGGCCGGGTAGGGCGCGGCCAGATGCCCAGCAGGAGAGGCGCCAGGCCCCAGAGAGCTGTGGGGCGATCGCACCTAGGTGTGGAAGGACGGTTGGGGGTCCCATCGATACTGCCCTCCGCCGGGGGTGGGAAGGGCTCACGTGGTATCCCCCAGGCCAGGGGTTGGCGCCTCGATGTCGGGCCTCGCTGGGACCGAGGCCGGGTAGAGCAGGGTCACGGAGGTGGTCACGTGGAGTGACGTGTAATTCAAGATGGAGGAGCCCCGAGGTGCACGGGACCTCGTGCGGCTGAGCGAGGGGGAACAGGACCACGCCACGAGGCCGGCTCCAACACGCGTCCCCCCCAGCTGAAGGCAGGGAGAGTCACCCATCTCCTTGGGGGTTCTCCTCGCCGAGGCGGAAGAATCGGGACAGGCCGTCAGCATTGGCGTGGTCGTTGCCAGGCCGGTGTTCCACGGTGAAGTCCATCCCTTGCAGCGAGATGGACCATCGCAACAGCTTGGGGTTCTCGCCCCGCATTTGCATGAGCCACCGCAAGGGTCGGTGGTCAGTCTGGACCCTGAAGTGGGTGCCGAAAAGGTAGGGCCGGAGCTTCTTGAGAGCCCATACCACAGCGAAGGCCTCCCGCTCGATGGTGCTCCACCTCTGTTCTCGTGGCAGCAGTCGGCGGCTGATAAAGGCCACAGGTCGGTCGAGGCCCTCGGCGTCCATCTGGGAGAGGACCGCCCCGACCCCATACTCTGATGCGTCGGTCTGCACCACAAATTCCTTGCTGTAGTCAGGAGCCTGGAGCACCGGGGCAGCACACATGGCCGCCTTGAGGGCTTCAAAAGCGGTCTGACAGCGGGGCGTCCAGTGCACCACCTTGGGCTGTTTCTTGGAAGTGAGCTCCGTAAGGGGGCCCACGATGCTGCCATAATCTTTAATAAATCGATCGCCGGTAGTAGCCTGTGAGGCCTAAGAAGGCCCGGACAGCGGTCTGGGTTGCGGGGGGCTCCCACGCCTGGATGGCATCGACCTTCAACTGGAGGGGCGCCACCTGGCCACTCCCCACCTGGTGGCCCAGATAGGTCACAGATCCTTGACCGATCTGGCACTTGCTGGCCTTAATTGTGAGCCCGGCCCTTTGGAGAGCGGCCAGGACTTCGCCGAGGTGTCCCAGGTGCGCGGCCCAATGGTCGCTGAAGACTGCAATGTCGTCGAGGTAGGCCGCGCTGAAGGCTTCTAGCCCGGCCAGGACCTTGTTTACCAGCCTCTGAAAGGTCGCTGGGGCGTTCTTCATACCGAAGGGCATCACCCGAAAGTGGTAGTGCCCATTGGGGGTGGAAAAGGCGGATCGTTCCTGGGCGCCGGGAGTGAGCTTGATCTGCCAGTACCCAGCGGTGAGATCAAAGGTGCTTAGGTAGCGGGCGGCCCCTAAGCGATCGATCAGCTCGTCTGCCCGGGGCAGGGGGTGGGCATCGGTCTTGGTGACTGCGTTCAGGCCCCGGTAGTCTACACAAAATCGGAGTTCCGGAGAAGTACTGGGGGCGGCGGCCTTCGGCACCAAGACCACTGGGCTGGCCCACGGGCTGTCTGAGGGCTCAATGACTCCGAGGGCGAGCATCTTGGCGACCTCGGTCTGTATGCAGGCCCGGACTCGGTCAGGTACTCGGTAGGCGCGATGTCGCACAGGGGGGCTGTCCCCGGTATCCACGTCGTGTACGCACCAGGGGGTCACCCCGGGCGTGAGAGAGAAGAGGGCAGCGAAGGGTTGCAGCAGCCTCCGGCAGTCATGGCGCTGTTCTGGGGTCAGCGTGTCGGAGAGGTGGACTCCCTTCAAGGAACCGTCTTGGCCCGACGACCCCAGGAGGTCTGGCAGGGGCTCGGAGTCGCTTTCGCCCCCATCATCAGTAGCCAGCAGCAGGCTTAGTTCAGTTCGGGCAAAGTGGGGCTTGAGCCGGTTGGCGTGCAGGACCCGGAGGGGGTTCCTCGGGGACTCCATGTCGACTAGGTAGGTGACGGGGCTCTTCCTCTCAACCACCTTGAAGAGCCCGGTCCACTTGTCCTGCAGGGCGCAGGGGTCCACGGGTGACATGACCCAGACTTGCTGGCCTGGCTCGAACTCGATGGTCGAGGCATTTGCGTCATACCAGCGCTTCATGTCTTCTTGGCTGGCTGCGAGGTTGGCTTCTGCCAGGGCCCGGAACTTCCGAGTCTGGTTCCGCAGGGTCAGGAGGTACCGGTAGACGTCGGGGGGGGCACCTGGGACGTTCGCCTCCCAGCCCTCCTTGACCAGGCTGAGGGGCCCTCGGACGGGGTGCCCATACAATAGTTCGAAGGGGCTGAAGCCCAGGGATTTCTGTGGTACCTCTCGATAGGCGAACAGGAGGCAGGGCAGCAGGACATCCCACCTCCTCCGCAGGGGCTCTTCCAGACCTTTGATCATCCCTTTTAGGGTCCTGTTGAACCGCTCGACCAGTCCGTTCCCCTGGGGGTGGTAAGGGGTAGTGAATCTGTAGGTGACCCCACATTGTTGCCAGAGGGATTTCATGTACTTTGAAATAAAGTTCGTACCCCTGTCGCTCACCCCTTCTCGGGGGAACCCCACCCTGGAGAAGATGCCCATCAGGGCCCGGCCCACCACTGGAGCTGTCACAGTGCGGAATCGGATGGCCTCAGGGTATCGGGTGGCGTGGTCGACCAGTACCAGGATGAAGCGGTGTCCTAGGGCGGTTCGGGGGTCGAGGGGCCCCACGATGTCGATCCCCACTCGTTCGAACGGGGTGTGGACGGCTGGAAATGGTTGGAGGGGGGCTTTAACTCGACCCCCAGTTTTTCCGCTAGCCTGGCAGGTCTGGCAGGACCGGCAGTGGTGGTCCACGTCTCTCCGCATTCGGGGCCAATAGAAATGGGTCACTAGGCGGCTGTAAGTCTTGTCCCGCCCGAGGTGTCCGGCGAGGGGCACGTCATGCGCCAGGTTCAGGAGGAACTCCCGGAACAGGAGGGGAACCACCAACACCCGGCCGGCTCCCAGCTCGGCGACTTTCTGCTCGCTGTATAGTAAGTCATTGTCCCAATAGACCCAGTGGGTTCCCGTGGGGTCCCCCGAGGCCTGGGCGGCCGCTTGCTGTCGGGCCCCCTCGAGGGACTGAGGTTCTGGACTTTTAAGAGTCCAGAGGTGTCAGGGAAACAACACCCGAAGACCCCTGAGTTCCTCCTGTCTCGGTGCACAAATAAACAGAGACACGGGCTTCTCGATGGCGGCGTCAAAGACCAAGGTTTATTTACTGCAGGGATACAGAAATCATAGGAACCACACAGAGGCAGAATCTACGAGGCTGTTCGAATTGCATTAAGTGGGTTGCTTCTTAAATACAAGAAAAATGTCTTGGGGCAACATTACACGAATATTTCTCATGCCTAACCCGGTATCCCAAACAGACAATAAATAAATATCAAACAATGATTAGTTGTGGGTTTTCGGTGTTCAATCAGATCCTCTCGACAGTTTTTCATTCTCTACTTGATCCTCCCCATCATAAAAATCGTAACCTCCCCATTGTAAAAGCCCAGAAAGAAAGGAGCAGAGCCAGGTGCAAAGGATTGAAATGTAGGATAAGAGGTGTTTATGGATCATAAACGGGCAGGGCAATCGTCTTCGGCCTTTCAGTCAGGACAACGGACACGAGAACCAGTATAGCAGGACTGGCCTCAGGCAAGGGAGGCAGCTTGATTCTGCCTAGTCATGTAGCGTCAGCCTTTCTCGGGGCTCGAGCTTACGTGTCCTTAACAAGGTGACTCTGCCGGGGTCATCGTCCGTTCATTGACTATGTGAGGGCAAGAAACAAGATGGATGCCGTAACTAAAATGGATGCCGTGACTTTTAGAGAGAATGCCCTAGTTTCCAGTGAATTCGTGCTAGTTGCGCAGCGAAAACACTGTCACGTATACAATGGATCGTTTGCGGTTCATTGGTACCAAAATCGTGTCAGTACTATGATACCGAATTCACAGGTTCGAATCGCTACAGAACCTCAGACCGTCCTTTTGCCCTTACATAGGCAACAACTCACTCTATGTCAGAGTCCAGTTCTATGTTCATCAGGTCACTGATATGTTGTTGTAGCATTACTCTATCCCGTGGCGTATCCCTGAAAACAGGTGGTCTTCTTACGCATGATGAAACACAAACGCTACATAAGGCAGGGCCACACTGAATAATGAGACAGCACGAGAATAAAAATACTAACGTAACACCAATGACCATTAGAACCTTCCACCCCCATGCAGATAACAGGTTCCAGAACCATCCCATTAGTGACCAGTCACCTTCCTCTACGTGAATGGAGTAGGAGATTTTGTGTAACTTAGAGATGGCCTTGTATACTGTTGGCGCATTATCTGGGATAAAAACACAGCAACTTGATTGGATCATTTTGCATACCCCACCTCGATCTGCAAGTAACACGTCAAGAACCATACGGTTCTGTAACGTCATGAGGCGATCCGCTTGAAGCTCAGCTGTCAGGTTACTAAGGGCACCTGTAGTTTCAATAATGGTGGATTCAACTACTCGTGTTAGTTGACGCAGGTTTCTACTGTTGACCATAGGCCCCCAGAACGGGAGGAAACCTTTGAAAAAGTCTCCTGCTTCTTGGCCAGCAGTATCCTCTTTACTGAATACACCTCTCACAACTCTCGTTTTGTGATAATCCGGTGCAGCAGTGTATGTCGGAGGTAACAGTTGAGCGATATAACATGAGCCTGAGAAGTCAGCGGGCAGCCATGTATATGCTCTGTCTTGACAAACAAAATAGGTACCCTTAGCGGCTAAGAATGCAGGGGAAGATTGTGACGGGAACACGTATGTTTCAATGCAGTCACTCTTCCCCAGTCGAGCCTTCGGATTCCTCCCATTCCCTTGCAAACAGACCTGACCTCGGTGGGGTACGACCCAGATCGGAGTTGAGCTCTTACGTTTGTTCTCACCCAGAGTAATGCCATATTCTGTAATGTTCCACCCCATGTAGACTCGCAACTCATCCTTGGGAATGTACGGAGTATTAGTGACATCTCTCACCATATCAGTGATTCCTTTTACCAAGGCTCTATTAGCAGAGTTATACCGGGTGGAACGCGAAGGTCGTGGAGGGTAGGTCTCTAGAGCATAGGCGAACATGGTCTGAAATGCCCAGAATGATCCATTATAACTGAAAGGCAGAACCAAATAAGGGATGCCCTTGTCCATGGTATGTGGTATCAGGCCACATACCCAGAAGTTTGTTGTGTTAACCACTAGTTGATGTTGATGCAAGAGCTGAATGAAAGTGTTATTTATAAACTCAGAGCGTCGAGCTTGCTCGTGAGCAGGAAAAGGGTGGAAAGAGTGAATAGTATCAATAGTTGGGGAAACAGAAATATAGGGAGATACTGTGGACGTAACAGGTGCAAAGATCAATTGAATACCAAAAATAATTCCGCCTACTAGAGTTATAAAAACAGTCAGAAGTGTTAGGGCACATTGCATTAGGAAACATTTACTATACAATATGTCATATAATTTTGTCTTGTGCACATTTATGACTTTAACCCGTCGTAATTCAGGAAGCTCCATCTTCTACAACCGTTCGCAACGGATGGTTTGTACCTGTTAGAAACTTACCTCTGTTTATCCTGGGAGTTCCCAAGACAAACAGAAGAAACCGACCTAATGTCTGATTCCCTGTAAATTAAAACAAGGCACACGTTACGACCCTACGGTAACCCAGATGGCAAGGTGAAGAGAAACAAAAAAATAAAAATAAAAAAATAAAAATTCTAGCAAACTTCCTGATTGACTGGAATGTAGTATGATCAAAACATTTTTACAGTCTTTAAACAGAAGGGCAATAACGCAATGTCATTAGTTCATAACATGAGAACGTAGATTATATCTGTACTTTCCGGGTCTTGTTTGGTCTTGAAATAGCTGGTCCACAGGTGCAGAAATGTTCGATTCCACAGGAGACAAGTGTTCTCTTTGTGCAATACTTGGTTCAGGATTCAAAGGAGCGGTTTCTGCTGAGGTGCCAAAGTTCTGCGTTTCGGTTCGTGGATGGTCCGTTAGGTACTCTGCATCACTGAAAGGGATGTGCCTAGGAACAGGTTCTGTTTCGGACACACCAATTCCTCGTCTAACCCAGTTGTCATAGGGGAGTGGAAGAGGGACACGCTTTGTGTGGCTGGCGTGCACCCAATTCTTCCTTCCAGCTAGCCGTACTGCAGTTCTGGTTACGAGGAGGACCTGAAACGGGCCCACGAATCTTGGCTGAAGGTTTCGAGTGCGTTCAAAGTTCCGCACCACAACCTGGTCGCCTGGTTTCAACGTATGGCCTGGACTCTCCGGCAGTTTAGGCAAGGATTCGAATACCTGTTGATGAATAAGGCTTAGTTTAGCAGTCAAGTCATAAAGGTAATCAATCAACATTGGGTATTCGATCTGTTTAAATTCCTTTGGCCTAGGGACTCCCCAAACATTAGCAGGACGACCGAACACAATCTCATATGGGCTAAGCCCTACTCGAGAGTGTACAGTTGCTCTGGTGGACAGTAAAGCTAAAGGCAGTGCGTCTGGCCAAGAAAGACCAGTGGAAGCTTGAATTTTCGCAAGTTTCAGCTTCAGGGTACCATTGTATCCTTCCACCAAACCTGCTGACTGTGGATGATTCGCACTGTGGAATTTTTGTACAATTCCTAGACCTGCACACACACTCTTCATAACTTTCCCTACAAACTCACTTCCGTTGTCTGACCAATAAATCCGTGGCATACCATACCTAGGGAAGTACTCTTTGAGGAGGATTTTGGCAGTGGACATGGCAGTGTTATCCTTTAATGGGTATGCCTCAATCCATCTTGAAAAGGCACATACTACCACTAGGACATACTTAAGATTGTTACACCTGTCCATGTGGATATAGTCTAATTGAATCACTTCAAAGGGACAAGAAGGGGGAGCAAAATGACCAGTTGGGGTTGGGGTTCCCTTACCAGGATTATGCATCAGGCATACCATGCAGTTTTTCACCACTCTTTCCGCACACTTAGTAATTCCATCGTTCTTCCACACTGGAGCTAACATTTTACAGATCCCTTTCGAACTGATGTGCGCCGTTCCATGTGCCATCGTGACTACCGCAAGTACATACGCGTTGGGTAACATCCAACGTTGCTGCTCAGACAGATCAATCCAACATCCACTTGGATCCATTTTACCCGTTTTCTCCTTCCATTCATTCTTCTCATTTTCAGTTGCCTCATTTTGGATTGCTTTCACACTGTCAATCGTATTCTCACACATTCCTGATTCAGCAATCCATCTTGCAGACGTTGCAACATACATTCGGCTCGTCATGTTCTTGGCCGTCTCTTTGGCAACCTCATCGGCAAATGCATTCCCTCGGCCAACATCATCCGTAATCTTTTGATGTGCACTGCACTTCACAATCGCAACTTCATTCGGTAGGGTCAGGGATTCCAATAGATCGCTGACTAGCTGTCCATGTTGGATCTTAGTTCCATGGGACGTGAGAAAACCTCTTTCTTTCCAGAGACGCCCAAAATTGTGTGCGACGCCAAAGGCGTACTGGCTATCAGTAAACACATTCACTCTCTTTCCCTCAGCTAAAACACACGCTCTTGTTAATGCAATTAATTCTGCTGCTTGGGCAGAATTCTGACTCACTCTTGCAGCCTCAACAATCGTACTCAAAGTCGTAACTGCATACGCGGCCGTCACGTCACCATTCTGGAGTTTAAAACAGGACCCATCGACATATAACGTGCCGTCTGGGTCTGATAACGGAGTATCCTTTAAATCAATTCTACCTTTTGTCTCTTCTTCAGTTCTGAAACAACAATCATGGGGCTCTGAATCACTCGACTCCTGAGTAGTCGGCAACAGTGTTGCTGGATTCAATATGTTGCATCGCTTGATCTGAATGTGACTTGCCAACAGTGTCAGCTCGTAGCCTGATAATCTAGCACTGGTGAGGTGCTGAGTTTTCGTTCGATTCATGAGTGTATCCACAGCATGTGGAACCATGACTACTAGCATGTTGTTCATGACTAATCCGGCAGACTGTCGAATAGACACTGCGGCTGCTGCCGTGGCTCTTAAACAACTTGGCAATGCTCTGGCTACCGGATCTAACGTGGATGAAAAATATGCACAGGGCCGCTGCTTGTCGCCAAATTGTTGCGTTAATACGCTCAATGCACAACCTTCTCTTTCGTGGACATATAGAGTAAACGGCTTACTGTAGTCAGGAGTACCCAACACCGGAGCTGAACACAGCGCATTACGCAAGTCGGAGAAGCTCTGTTGACATTCATCAGACCATGGCAAAGGGCTTGGAACACCTTTTCCAGTCAGGGCTACCAATGGTTTCGCCATGAGAGAAAAATTTGGGATCCATTGCCTACAGTATGACGTAATACCCAAAACCGCACGCACTTCTCTTTGTGTGCTTGGTACAGTCATCTGTGAAATTGCTTTGATTCTCTCTGGGGTCAACCTTCTTCCCTCCTTTGACAAAAGATGACCTAAGTAGGTCACTTCTTGGCAACAATATTGTAGTTTAGAAGGTGATACCTTGTGATGTAAGTCTGACAAGTGACGCAATAAAGAAATTGTAGCTGCTTTGCAAGTTTCCTTGTCGTCAGCGGCTAATAAAAGATCGTCTACGTATTGGATCAGAGCAACACCATGAGGAAGTACAAGAGCGTCTAATTGACTTTTTAATGCTTGGCTATAAATTGAAGGGCTTTCACAATAACCTTGTGGAGCGCGTTTGAATCTGAAACTGCGTCCTCCTAAGGAGAAACCAAAAATGTCTCTACTTTCTTCTGCTATGGGAATACTGAAAAATGTATTTTTCAAGTCGATCACCGTAAACCATGATGCCGATGCAGGAATCAACGTCAACAATGCGGTGATATCTGGTACCACTGGGAACTGTGGAATCACTATTTTATTTACCTCTCTGAGGTCAATCACAAATCTGTAGATTGGAGGTTTGGAAGGGTCAGTGCGTTTCAAAATCGGCAGGACAGGACTATTGCAGACGTTTCCTCTAGTTTCCTCAATCACGTCTTTCTGTATCAAGTCTTTCACAATCAGCAAGAGTGCTTGTTCACCTTCATTTGAAATCCGATACTGTGGGATTCGTGGAAATTTAACATTAGCTTTCAGACTTACCACGTAAGGGGGAATTTCCAAGAGGCCTACATCGTTGCGACCAGTTGCCCAAAGAGTATCAGGGAGAGAACGTAGCTCCGGTGGGAGCTTGTCCATCGACATGTACATCGAAGAGATTACTCTTTTTCCTAATGTGAGCTGTACTCCCGAAGGAGAACAGTACAGTGTCGCATGCAGGCGTTTCAACAGGTCTAAACCAAGGAGATTCTCATTACAACCAGTAGTTAGGATAAGGGGTGCTTCTAACTTGCATGGCCCAACAGAGATTGATAAAGGATTGGACACAGGATTGTGAACAGGGGCGCCTGAGAAACCTACTGAAGTGTTCGTTAAGCCGGACAAAGGTGCGCCAGGGAGTTTCGCATGCATGATTGAGCTTTTTGCCGCACCAGTATCCAACAGAAACGGTTCGACCACGCCTGAGGTAGCTACTGCGACATAAGGTCCACTCTGATCAACTGGAACTGATACTACTCCCTCTCTCTGCCTGCGGCTGTCCTATTGCTCGCTTCTATGAATCTCTTCATTATGATCGTAGTAATCTTCAACATGGTACTGCGGAGATCTACCTGGCTGCGTAGGTTGTACATTTCGCTGGTCGAAATAATTCGATTGGCGATCAGCCTGTGGTGTCATTGTACCACGTCCTCTACCTCTAGGAGCTTGCATAAACCCAACATGACCTCTCTGTGCTGGGACACCACTAGTTTGTGGGTGTAGTACTGGACACTCATTCGTATAATGACCCTCCTTTTTACAATAGGCACACTGATTCCATGCTAACTGTTGTCGGGGTAAACTATAATTAAATCTCTGGGCCGTCCCTTGCTGGAATTGTGGCTGCTGTTGAAACTGGGGTCGCTGCTGTGAATCTGACTGATTTGAACGAGGCGGATATGCCTGTTGCAAAAGGACTTTGGTTTTTAAATCTTTCGTTTTCTTTTCTGACTTTTCCTTTTCTTCTTTCTCTCTATTCTCATAATACTGTGCAGTTGCAAGTATCTGTGCTGTCGTCGACACTGCCCATGCACTTTCAGAATCCTTTAACTTGTTACTAAGCTCAGGTAGTAAATTAAATACGAACTTGTCAACAAACAACCTCTGACCTCCCTCGGTACTCATATCTTGCCCACTGTGGTCTACGAAAGTCTCTTCAAATCTAGTGAAGAAGTCAGAGACGCTTTCGTCCTTCTTTTGCTTGCATGCTGATAGTTTATCCCAATTTACTCGTAACGCTGGCATCAGCGTTTTCATCAGGTTAATTATTCTGCCAGGTAAGTCAGCAATCAGAGGTTCGGGTTTAGCTCCGCCAACCTGCTGTGCGTCTGCCGCTATGATAGCTGCCAAATCACCTCCTAAGGCGACTGGGTGGTTCTCTTGTCGAATCTTAGCCCATATAGGCTGTGGTACTACATTACCAAATAGCATTTCAATGTCTGCCAAATTCATGATACACGCTTGGACTGTCTGCGTTAATTCTTTGTAATAACCAGCAGGATTCTTACGAGGGTCTGGTAATGCTTGTTTTACCGCTAATACTTCAGCCCGTTTCCAAGGAATGTGTATCCACACTCTCTGGAATTGTGCCGGAGCAGCCAAAATACCCAGAGCCGCATCAGCTTGAACTGCATCACGCCATATCGGTGGAACTTCCCTCATCGGATATTGGCCTCGTCTTTTCCTAGTTATCGGTGTACCATCAGGGTCTCTTGTCGCCCTAAAAGGGGACTCATCCCGATAGGCTAAAATCAATTCTATCGCTCTCCCTACTTCTGAACCTATCACCATTCCTGCGGCGAACTTCTGCTGAATATTTATTAAATCCGAGGGGGCGGAATCTAAGTCATCATCTTCCCATTCTTCACGCACAAGAGAACACATTACGTCAAAAACATAACGTTGAGTCGGTTCATTCCATTGCATAAATGTGTCTAACACTCTTCGTGCATCATACTTCGCAGCCTTCGACATCCACCTAAGAGCTGTCGAATCTAACGTGTCTCGTTCCTCGGGGCCAGGAAGCTGGCTACGTCTCTGTATAGAGTCAGAAACGGGGGTCCCAATTAAAGACCTGTAGAGAGGAGTTAAGATATTAGTTACAGAGTCGGTTATCTTCCGACGAACGGAAAGCGGAGTCAGAATGACAGGGCTCGGGGACAGGGCAGCTAAAGCAGATAAAGTAGTAAGGGTAGGAGTAGTAGGTAAAGCAGTTTGCGAAACGATAGGCAAAGGCGGAATAGGCGACCCAGGAAGAGGAGGTGCCGTAGGATCATTGATCACGGGAAAGACAGGAGCTGGATTCAAAGGAAGTGGAGCACCTATTCCATGCTGACCAGCAGCTGGCTGTACAACAGGTAGTAACTGTGGTGCTGTAATACCCTGTGCATACGGTGGAGGTGAACTCAACAGATAAGATAACAGAGGGTCCTTTTCAGGGTCCTCTATCGGCTTAGCAGGACAAGATGGCAATACAGGGTAACATTTATCAATTGCCAAATTGTGTTTTCTATTTTCTATCTCTATTGCTTTCTCGGTCTCGTTGACATGCAGCTGCCTAGCAGACTCCATCAAGGTCAACCCTTTCTCTTTCTGTTCTTTCTTCGTTTTCCTAATTTCTCTCTGTTTGGCTTCTTTGCGCCATACGCGAAAAGAATCAAACATTGCCGGCCGGGCTTTTCTCTTAAACAACTTCGTTTCTAAATTATCTAGAATTTCTGTTTCGAAACTACCATGCGGTGGCCAACTAAGGACACCATCTTTCTTGGTATAACGGACCCATACTTCATTATACGTAATAGGACCCACACCATGTTTACAATAGAGCTCATATGTAGGAGTCCCAATCGGAGGAACCAAACACGAGTCCTCCAACCGTGAATCCCCGTTGCAACGTAACCAGGACAAAAAACAATTGTTACCCTTAGTCATGACTACAAGGACAAATTCCAACCAAAATGCGCACAGAACTTAGGCCTACCAAAATGAACCAATACCAAATACAAAGATTCTTACCAAGAGCAACCAATGATAATCTACAAATCCAAAACAAACGTATCCAAATAACCAAGCTGAGCACAACCCACTTAATACTTAACTGAAATGTGGAAGACGTCACCAAGGAGAACCCGTCTACGTCTCGCCGTACTAAGGTCTGCACAACGGGTCCAAGACAGGGCGACAGTCAAGGCAGCGGTCCTCTGTAGCCGTCTGGGAACGGGAACCCTCGTGGAAGAGATCGTCGGGCCACTTTTACGACATGCAGGGATCGATGAAGCGGGGTACCTCTCTCCGGAATCTTCACACGAAACTTCTCGAACTTTTCAGGCTTTGGACCGGTACCGGATGACGTCGCCCCACGTTGGGCGCCAATTTGAGGTTCTGGACTTTTAAGAGTCCAGAGGTGTCAGGGAAACAACACCCGAAGACCCCTGAGTTCCTCCTGTCTCGGTGCACAAATAAACAGAGACACGGGCTTCTCGATGGCGGCGTCAAAGACCAAGGTTTATTTACTGCAGGGATACAGAAATCATAGGAACCACACAGAGGCAGAATCTACGAGGCTGTTCGAATTGCATTAAGTGGGTTGCTTCTTAAATACAAGAAAAATGTCTTGGGGCAACATTTAGGACGGGCAGGCCTTCTGTTCTTGCTGGAATTGTTCGCGGGTGGGGCCCCCATCGTGGCGCCACTGAGCCAGCTCGGGGATCTCGCTGAGGGAGGCGGCCTCGTCGGGAGACAGTTCGGATGGCCCGGCCTCATCGTCGGGTTCCTCCGTGCCGGAGGAGGGTGATAGTTCTGGGCCTGTAGGCTGGTCGGTGGCCGCGGCAGCGGCGGGTTGGGCGGTCATGGACCGGGTGGTGGCGCAGGCCCACTCAGGCAGCCCTAGCATCCCCAGATGCTCTCGGCGCTCCACCTGGGCCCAGGGGGAGCTCTCTAGGTCATTCCCCAGGAGGCAGTCCACGGGGGCGTCGTCGCGGACAGTCACTTTTAGGGTGCCGGACACTCCTCCCCACTCGAAGGGGATCCTGGCCTTCCGGCACATGCTTTCGGTATTGTCCGCGGTCCGGAGAGGGCATAGGACATGTGGCAGGATTTGTTCAGGGGTCACTAGGTGGCAGCGGACAGCGGTCACGCTAGCTCCATTGTCCCGGAGGGCTTCGGCCCGTCGTCCGTTGATGGTGACCCACTGCTGGTACTTCTGGGTGTTGCTTGGGATGGCCGCTCGGGGCACCATTTCTCGGGAGCCCAGGCAGACGAGCAACATGGCAGCTGGTTCCCACTCGGGGGACCCGTCCTCGCGGCTTTCCTCCTCTTCTTCTCCTTCCCCCAGGGCA
Organism: Triturus cristatus; assembly: GCF_964204655.1. Lineage (NCBI taxonomy): Eukaryota > Metazoa > Chordata > Amphibia > Caudata > Salamandridae > Triturus > Triturus cristatus. Next base: position 319,991,895 of record NC_140594.1, on the reverse strand, counting down.
GCGGCGGCTATTTGTCGGGGAGGGGGCCCAGCGGTCCCATTTCGTCGGTTCACGGGGCAGGCCGGGTCGCTCGCATAGTGGCCGGTCTGCTGGCAGCTGAAGCAGGTCACTGGTGGTCGGGGTCCCGGTCGGGCGATGGGGGTCCCCCTCCGGCCCAGGGTCGGGGACGTGTGGTTGGCGGCTTGGCCTCGTGGCGGGCTTCTGGGCGGTCCGGCCGGGAATTCTCGGCTGCGGTGGGACCCCCCTCCTCCGCCCCGCTGGCAAGGAGGTCCCGTGGTACTCCGTTGGTAGTCCCCCACGGGGTTCTGGGGGACCCTTGTGTTGACCCATCGGTCTGCTTCGGCGGCGAGCTTCCGGGGCTCGGTCAACTTACTGTCCAGGAGGTGTTGCCTTAGTTCCACAAAGCAGTTGTTGGCGAGGTGCTCCCAGACAATGAGGTCGAACAGTTCATTGTACGAGGTGACCTTGCTCCCTTTTATCCATCCTTCAAAGGCCCGGCTGAAGAAGTCCACGTACTCGACCCAGGTGGTACCGGGGAGCTTCTTGTAGTCCCGGAAGCGCTGCCGGTACATCTCGGCTGATAGTCCGTAGCGGGTGAGTAGGGCTTCCTTCATGTGATCGTAGGAGGTCATCACTGCGTCGGGGAGTTGCAGCAGGGTATCACGGCCCTCGCTGAGGAACCTCCCCCATAGGCCGGCACCCCAATCCTTCCGGGGTACCCGATGGGAGGTCATGGCTACCTCGTAGGCTCGGAACCACTGCTGGATGTCGTCGTTCTTGTAGTACTCTTTGACGACATCCTTGGGGATATGAACCTTTGGCTCGGTCAGTGGCAGAGCGTCCCGGGCCCCGGGGGTGCTGGTCTCCCCCGTTTTGGATTTCAGTTCGAGTTCTTTGAGGCTCCTCTCGTGCTCGAGGGTTAGCCGTCTCTCTTCGAGTTCTCGATGCCGTTTCTTTTCCTCGATTTCCTCTTGCAGCCGTAGTTGCTCCAGGGCTATTTTCTTCTCCGCCAGCTGGAGCTCGCCGTCCAGCCGGAGTCGTGCGAGGTCCATTTCGTGTGCCCGGACCCTCTCTCGTTCTCGTATTTCTTCGTGGGATAGGCTGGCTTCGGGAATGCCTCGCCCCCCATCTGTCGGGGTTGTGGTCGGCAGGTTTTCGTTCCGGGCCGAGGTCCCTCCGGTGCGGGGTGGAGTGGCCTCGGCTTCGGCCCAGGCTTTCAGGGCTTTCTGCATTTCTTCCTTGGTGCCCAATCCTGTCCTTGCAGAATTGTTTTAGTTCTTTGTGGGTGTATTCTTCCAGTTTTTCCAGCTGGAAGGTTGCGGCCACGGTTGCTTCTTGGCCGTCCATGGTTCCCTTTTCTTTTTCCGTCTGGTTAGGTAGTGGGTGCGTTACTTGCTTGTACGATTGCGTCTGGCTCAGATCCCGTCGCTGGCCACCAAATGTTGGAGGGAGGACTACCGGGGAGTCGGAGGGACTACTCCGGCACCTTCCTACCGCCAAGTTATAGACGAGCACCGCTGAGAAGCCTCCTAGGAGAGGTCCTTCTCCTATAATCGTACTAGGCCCAGTAACACCACCACACAGGACTCCGTATCAGTTGCTTATCTTGGTTCTTTATATAAAAAAAGGAGCACGTTCAATATGTACAGTGGGATCGAGGGATCCAGTAAGAGTCTCAATGTCTTTGAGGGAATAGGGTAGCGGGACAGTCTTAGTACCAGCCAGGTACGGAAGGGCTCTGCGCCAGACCTTGGATGCTGGTCTCGGAGCAGTTTGGACGTGGAGAGCTGCAACGGCGTCAGCAGGGCTCGGGTGGTAGTTCCGCTTGGGTCGAGCCGCGACACAGTCAGCAGGGCTCCGGTGGTAGGTCCGCTTTGGTCGAGCCGCGACGAGGTCAGCTGGGCTCTGATGGTCTGTTGCAACAAGGTCGGGCCGCGCCGGCGTCAGCAGGGCCCCAAAGGTTCGTGAAGGTCTTGTAAGCCCGATGGAGCCGCGACGTCGTCAGCAGGGCTCAGTAGGTAGGTTCAGGAAGAGTCTTTCTCCGTAGGGTCAGCCGCGATCCGATCAGCAGGGCTCTTGACTCCGGGATACAACTGTCATCTTGTTGTCGGGTCGCCCCAGATATAGGTCTTGAGCCCTTTGATGTCCGGACCCTTGTGCCCAGGAGGGCGGAGAGGCCGGGTAGGGCGCGGCCAGATGCCCAGCAGGAGAGGCGCCAGGCCCCAGAGAGCTGTGGGGCGATCGCACCTAGGTGTGGAAGGACGGTTGGGGGTCCCATCGATACTGCGCTCCGCCGGGGGTTGGAAGGGCTCACGTGGTATCCCCCAGGCCAGGGGTTGGCGCCTCGATGTCGGGCCTCGCTGGGACCGAGGCCGGGTAGAGCAGGGTCACGGAGGTGGTCACGTGGAGTGACGTGTAATTCAAGATGGAGGAGCCCCGATGTGCATGGGACCTCGTGCGGCTGAGCGAGGGGGAACAGGACCACGCCACGAGGCCGGCTCCAACAGGAGGAGAAAGAGAAACGACGGAAACAGAACTTATGCCTGTATTGTGGCAAAAGCGGACATTTTGTTAAGGAATGCCCTGTGAAACCAGCCAAAACCAAACCCAACAAACCGTATGTTCTTTCCATGACCCGCAGGGATGAAGCGGGAAACGACAAAACCCAGTAGGCGACGGGGGTAGGCTACTGGGTTCCTCCTCCATGCAGACCCTCCTTGCCGAAACTCTAGCCAATGTTAGGCATATGGGGTTGTCGGTAACCTTGCAGTCCTCCAAAGGCCAGAAATGGACAGTCATAGCCCTTATTGATTCCGGTGCCACGGGAAATTTCATAGACACATGTTACCTGGAAGGACTGGGCATACCCACAGTGATCAAGAGTAGACCAGAAAGCGTGAAAGCCGTGGACGGCACCGACCTGACCTCCGGACTTATACGCTATCAAACAGAAGCCATGAAAATGACGTGCACGAATGGGCACTCGGAGACCATTGCCTTTGCCGTTATTGATGCCCCCCAGTTTAAGCTTATTTTGGGGCTCCCTTGGTTGGTAACGCATAACCCATGTATCAACTGGGAGACCCAGATCATGACCTTGGACTCCATTCATTGCACCACCAACTGCTACCCTACGGAGGCAATAAAAGGTGATTTATTTATACAAGCACGTTCAGTGCCTTTAAGAGGAATGGGGTTGGTTACCCAAGAAAACGTACCAGAAGCATACTCAGACCTGGCCTCTGTGTTCGATAAGAAAGGGGCTAGCACCTTGCCTCCTCATCGCCCTTTCGATTGCAGGATAGACCTCATACCAGGATCAACCCTGCCCTGCAGTCGGGTCTATTCGCTTACTGAAAAAGAAAACCATAATTTACGTCTCTATCTGGACGAATATCTGCAAAACGGCTTTATCCGCCACTCCAAATCGCCTGTATCATCCTCTCTTTTCTTTGTGGCCAAAGAGGAAGGAGATCTACGGGCCTGTATTGACTTTCGAGCAATGAACGCGATCACGGTAAAAAACTGGTATCCCCTGCCCCTCATTTCCAACTTGTTAGACCAAGTGAAGGACGCTTCTGTATACACCAAACTCGATCTACGAGGAGCTTACCACCTTGTCAGGGTCCGAGAGGGGGACGAATGGAAGACCGCGTTTCGGACGAAATACGGCTTATTCGAATACCAAGTTATGCCCTTTGGGCTCTGCAACGCCCCTGCAGCCTTCCAGTTCTTCATAGATGAAGTGCTACGAGAGTATCTGGATCGTTTGTGTGTCGTCTACATTGACGACATCCTAATCTTCTCTAATGACATACCCGAACACATCAACCATGTCCGAGCTGTTCTAAAACAACTACAGGCTCATGATCTTTACGTTAAACTGGAGAAGAGCGTGTTCCACACCACCAGGGTTGAGTTCCTAGGACACATCCTAGCCCCTGATGGGGTCAGGATGGACACCAGAAAAGTCGAAGCAGTTCTACGATGGCCATCACCGTGCTCCGTTAAACAGGTCCAGAGATTCCTAGGGTTTGCCAGTTACTATCGGCGTTTCATTTCAGGATTCTCTAACATCGTCACCCCCATCACCTGCTTGCTGCGGAAAGGTGTGCCGTTTTCCTGGAGCCTTGCAGCGGAGGAGGCGTTCCAGAACCTGAAGAGGAGGTTTTCCAGCGCTCCCGTCTTGCGGCATCCTGACCCTGGACAACCGTTCATGGTGGAAGCAGATGCATCGCAAAACGTGCTGGGGGAGTGTTATCGCAACGCAATGCTGAAACCGGATTGCTACACCCTGTGGCCTTCTACTCCCGTAAACTCCTGCCTGCAGAACGCAACTACACCATTTTGGATCGCGAGTTACTCGCCATCAAGGCTGCCTTCGAGGAATGGCGCCATTACCTTATACACGCACGGCACCCAGTAACCATCTACACCGACCATCGGAACCTACAATTTCTTCGGTCAGCCAAGGCTCTCACCTCCAGACAATTAAGATGGACCCTGTTCTTCAATGAATACGACTTCCTAATCACTTATCGTCCCTGGCGAGAAAACGCCAAAGCAGACGCCTTGTCCAGATTGGAGGAAACCGAAGACACTGTATCAAAGACCGAACCGGTGTTCATCCTTCCCGAGAGCTGTTTCCAAGGGGTAGTCCTTTCATCTTCCTTCTTCATCCAGTTACATGACGATCTACAACAGAAAGAAGCCAAAGAATGGATCGGAAACCTGGACGGAATTACTACACACGACGGCTTCTTATTTAAAGGAAAACAGTATTACCTCCCGTTGGAAAGCCATCAACGACAAGCCTTGTACATGTGTCATGATCATCAGCTATCCATCCATCCAGGCTTCCATAAAACCCTGGATCTCCTACACAGATATTTCTGGTGGCCGTCCATGGATACCACCGTTCATTCCTACATTGCTCGTTGTTCAATTTGTATGCAAGGAAAAACCCACTCCAGTCCCCCAATAGGACTCTTGAATCCGATTCCTGTCCCTCCTTACCCTTGGCACACAGTGTCCATGGACTTCGTGGTGGAGCTACCAAGAACCAAGACCGGCTTTACCACCGTCCTCACCATAGTGGACCATCTAACAAAAATGTCACACTTCGTTCATCTGAAAAAACTACACTAGACTTAGCCCTTATTTTTGCACACAACGTGATCCGATTACATGGGGTGCCCTCGGTGCTGATCACGGACAGGGGCTCCCAATTCATTTCCAGATTCTGGACCGAGGTATGCAAAAACATGGGCATGGAAACCCGCCTTTCCACGGCGTACCATCCTCAAACGGACGGACAGGCGGAACGGACCAACCAAACTATGGAACAGTACCTTCGCTGTTTACTGTTATCCATCGAACAAGAATGGTCAGAAGCACTCTGGATGGTGGAATACGCGTACAACAACAACAAACATGCGTCCACGGGAATATCACCTTTCTTTTGTCTCCAAGGACGACACCCACGGTCAGAACCATGGGAAAGACCAACGCCCTGTAACATGCCTACTGTACAAGAGTATCACGCCCTACTTCACAGCTTGTGGCAAGAGGCCCGGTTCGAGCTTGCCAAGGCCAAAGAACAACACAAACATCACGCTGATGTTCACAGACAAAAAGAACCTGATTACCGGGTAGGGGATGAGGTGTGGGTATCGATAAAAAAAACCTTAACGTCCATGGACCTAAAAAACTGCTGCCACGTTATATAGGCCCTTTACCCATCGAAAAAGTGATCAACCCAGTGGCAATGAGACTGTCGTTACCCCAAAACATGAAGATACACCCAGTATTCCATGTATCCCTTCTGCGTCCCGCCCATCCGGACTCCCTTGTGGGTGGTCCTCCACCTCCCGTTCTTAGGGACGAGCACGAGGAATATGAAGTAAAAGCCATCCTAGATTCCCGTAGGACCAGGGGGCGGCTATATTACCTAGTGGACTGGAAAGGGTATGGGCCCGAAGAGCGCTCCTGGGAACCCTTGTCGCATGTGCGCCATGCTCCCCTGCTAGTGCGCGCCTTCCACTCTCGGTACCCATGCAAGCCACGGCCAGCTACACCCGTGTAGGGGAGGGAGACTTCTTGGGAGGGGGTACTGTCATGGAATTACTGACGTGTGAATGCGCGAACGCATGGTGGGTTCCGGCAGCCGGAGTCTTGCACCGCGAGGGTTAGCGGTCTAGTGCCAGCAACAGGAAGCACTGACGCACCTCCGGGCGAGACCGCTGATAGCCGCGGCGCTCGCTCCCGTCAGTGCTTCCAGTTTAGTTACCCCGCTGATGCCGTTGCCGTTTGCCTTACTCTTGAGAAATCAAACCTTCAGATCCAGCCTCACCATTCGGACGGACCCCTACCGAGAATCGGATTTATACCGCGGCACGCATTTGAGAGCGTTCCGCGTCTTGCACGGCGCTGAAAAGCCAAACACTATCTTCCGTGCCACGCGGAGAAAGCGTGGGCATGGGCTCTTGTCGGCGCAGGAGCGCCATTTCCTCAGAAGCCTCACCCGGCGTTGAAGCGCCAAACTCTCCTCTCTTCCGTGCCACGCAGAGGCAGCGTGGGCACGGCTTTTGTCGGCGCAGGAGCGCCATTTCCTCAGAAGCCTCACCCGGCGTTGAAGCGCCAAACTCTCCTCTCTTCCGTGCCACGCGGAGACAGCGTGGGCATGGCTCTTGTCGGCGCAGGAGCGCCATTTCCTCAGAAGCCTCACACGGCGCTGAAGCGCCAAACTTTCTTGTCTTCTGTGCCATGCGGAGAAAGCGTGGGCACGGTCACTTCCTGATTTTGCCAGCGCAGGATGGCTTTTTCTTCTTGTTATGGATTATTCATTCCATGGCACACACAGGGAAGTGCGTTCATGGTTTCCTTTGGTTCACGTCTATTGCGCAGGAGCGCCCTTCTGCATGACCCCTTGCTGTCTTCATAACCACAGACGTCGGGAGCCTTAGATGCACTCCTCTTCTGGGCACTCCACAAGCAGAGCCCGATCGTCAAAGCCAGGTGACTTTTGGATTCTTGGTTACTTTGTTCTTGCTGAATGAAAGTCGTGTATGATTGCATGCCCAATAGCAACAAGGTAGATGCTTCTAATAGCTTCTTTCCCTAGTGTAGCCGGCGATACCCAGAAGAACAGCCCCAGCCTGGTGGGATCCTTACCCTGGTCTTCCTTCACGACATCTACGGGCCTGTATTGACTTTCGAGCAATGAACGTGGTCACGGTAAAAAAACGGTATCCCCTGCCCCTCATTTCCAACTTGTTAGACCAAGTTAAGGACGCTTCTGTATACACCAAACTCGATCTACGAGGAGCTTACCACCTTGTCAGGGTCCGAGAGGGGGACGAATGGAAGACCGCGTTTCGGACGAAATACGGCTTATTTGAATACCAAGTTATGCCCTTCGGGCTCTGCAACGCCCCTGCAGCCTTCCAGTTCTTCATAGATGAAGTGCTACGAGAGTATCTGGATCGTTTCTGTGTCATCTACATTGACGACATCCTAATCTTCTCTAATGACATACCCGAACACATCAACCATGTCCGAGCTGTTCTAAAACAACTACAGGCTCATGATCTTTACGTTAAACTGGAGAAGAGCGTGTTCCACACCACCAGGGTTGAGTTCCTAGGACACATCCTAACCCCTGACGGGGTCAGGATGGACACCAGAAAAGTCAAAGCAGTTCTACGATGGTCATCACCGTGCTCCGTCAAACAGGTCCAGAGATTCCTTGGGTTTGCCAATTACTATCGGTGTTTCATTTCAGGATTCTCTAACATCGTCACCCCCATCACCTGCTTGCTGCGGAAAGGTGTGCCGTTTTCCTGGAGCCCTGCAGCGGAGGAGGCGTTCCAGAACCTGAAGAGGAGGTTTTCCAGCGCTCCCGTCTTGCGGCATCCTGATCCTGGACAACCGTTCTTGGTGGAAGCAGATGCATCGCAAAACGCGCTGGGGGAGTGCTATCGCAACGCAATGCTGAAACCGGATTGCTACACCCTGTGGCCTTCTACTCCCGTAAACTCCTGCCTGCAGAACGCAACTACACCATTTCGGATCGCGAGTTACTCGCCATCAAGGCTGCCTTCGAGGAATGGCGCCATTACCTTATACACGCACGGCACCCAGTAACCATCTACACCGACCATCGGAACCTACAATTTCTTCGGTCAGCCAAGGCTCTCACCTCCAGACAATTAAGATGGACCCTGTTCTTCAATGGATACAACTTCCTAATCACTTATCGTCCCGGGCGAGAAAACGCCAAGGCAGATGCCTTGTCCAGATTGGATGAAACCGAAGACACCGTATCAAAGACCGAACCGGTGTTCATCCTTCCCGAGCCCTGTTTCCAAGGGGTAGTCCTTTCATCTTCCTTCTTCACCCAGTTACAAGACGATCTATAACAGAAAGAAGCCAAAGAATGGATCGGAAACCTGGACGGAATTACTACACACAACGGCTTCTTATTTAAAGGAAAACAGTATTACCTCCTGTTGGAAAGCCATCAACGACAAGCCTTGTACATGTGTCATGATCATCAGCTATCCATCCATCCAGGCTTCCATAAAACCCTGGATCTCCTACACAGATATTTCTGGTGGCCGTCCATGGATACCACCGTTCATTCCTACATTGCTCGTTGTTCAATTTGTATGCAAGGAAAAACCCACTCCAGTCCCCCAATAGGACTCTTGAATCCGATTCCTGTCCCTCCTTACCCTTGGCACACAGTGTCGATGGACTTCGTGGTGGAGCTACCAAGAACCAAGACCAGCTTTACCACCGTCCTCACCATAGTGGACCATCTAACAAAAATGGCACACTTCGTTCCCCTGAAAAAACTACCAACAGCACTAGACTTAGCCCTGATTTTTGCACACAACGTGATCCGATTACATGGGGTGCCCTCGGTGCTGATCACGGACAGGGGCTCCCAATTCATTTCCAGATTCTGGACCGAGGTATGCAAAAACATGGGCATGGAAACCCGCCTTTCCACGGCGTACCATCCTCAAATGGACGGACAGGCGGAACGGACCAACCAAACTATGGAACAGTACCTTCGCTGTTTACTGTTATCCATCGAACAAGAATGGTCAGAAGCACTCTGGATAGTGGAATACGCGTACAACAACAGCAAACACGCGTCCACGGGAATATCACCTTTCTTTTGTCTACAAGGACGACACCCATGGTCAGAACCATGGGAAAGACCAACGCCCTGTAACATGCCTACTGTACAAGAGTATCACGCCCTACTTCACAACTTGTGGCAAGAGGCCCGGTTCGTGCTGATGTTCACAGACAAAAAGAACCTGATTACCGGGTAGGGGATGAGGTGTGGGTATCGATAAAAAACCTTAACGTCCATGGACCTAAAAAACTGCTGCCACGTTATATAAGCCCTTTCCCCATCGAAAAAGTGATCACCCCAGTGGCAATGAGACTGTCGTTACCCCAAAACATGAAGATACACCCAGTATTCCATGTATCCCTTCTGCGTCCCGCCCATCCGGACTCCCTTGTGGGTGGTCCTCCACCTCCCGTTCTTAGGGACGAGCACGAGGAATATGAAGTAAAAGCCATCCTAGATTCCCGTAGGACCAGGGGGCGGCTATATTACCTAGTGGACTGGAAAGGGTATGGGCCCGAAGAGCGCTCCTGGGAACCCTTGTCGCATGTGCGCCATGCTCCCCTGCTAGTGCGCGCCTTCCACTCTCGGTACCCATGCAAGCCACGGCCAGCTACACCCGTGTAGGGGAGGGAGACTTCTTGGGAGGGGGTACTGTCATGGAATTACTGACGTGTGAATGCGCGAACGCATGGTGGGTTCCGGCAGCCGGAGTCTTGCACCGCGAGGGTTAGCGGTCTAGTGCCAGCAACAGGAAGCACTGACGCACTTCCGGGCGAGACCACTGATAGCCGCAGTGCTCGCTCCCGTCAGTGCTTCCAGTTTAGTTTCCCCGCTGATGCCGTTGCCGTTTGCCTTACTCCTGAGAAATCAAGCCTTCAGATCCAGCCTCACCATTCGGACGGACCCCTACCGAGAATCGGATTTATACCGCGGCACGCATTTGAGAGCGTTCCGCGTCTTGCACGGCGCTGAAAAGCCAAACACTATCTTCCGTGCCACACGGAGAAAGCGTGGGCACAGGCTCTTGTCGGCGCAGGAGCGCCATTTCCTCAGAAGCCTCTCCCGGCGTTGAAGCGCCAAACTCTCCTCTCTTCCATGCCACGTGGAGACCGCGTGGGCATGGCTCTTGTCGGCGCAGGAGCGCCATTTCCTTAGAAGCCTCACCCGGCGTTGAAGCGCCAAACTCTCCTCTCTTCCGTGCCACGCGGAGACAGCGTGGGCACGGCTCTTGTCGGCGCAGGAGCGCCATTTCCTCAGAAGCCTCACACGGCGCTGAAGCGACAAACTTTCTTGTCTTCTGTGCCACGCGGAGAAAGCATGGGCACGGTCACTTCCTGATTTTGCCAGCGCAGGAGCGCTTTTTTTTCTTGTTGTGGATTATTCATTCCATGGCACACACAGGGAAGTGTGTTCATGGTTTCCTTTGGTTCACGTCTATTGCGCAGGAGCGCCCTTCTGCATGACCCCTTGCTGTCTTCATAACCCCCGACGTCGGGAGCCTTAGATGCACTCCTCTCCAATAGCAACAAGGTAGACGCTTCTAATAGCTTCTTTCCCTAGTGTAGCCGGCGATACCCAGAAGAACAGCCCCAGCCTGGTGGGATCCTTACCCTGGTCTTCCTTCACGACATCCTTCCCGACCCATTTTTGGCACCTTCCCCTGATCCCATCCTTGCCTGGGTCTAAGTTGTCACCTTGATCAGGTAGGGAGGGGAACTGTGGAGGTTGTTCATGTCGTCCCTGCGAGATAACTCCGCAAGCAATACAGGTAAGGCTTGTGGGGTTCTGACAGAAGGTTCTCAGGAGACTGCCACTTCACTCTGTGGCGCATCATGTTAAATACTATACAATGATACAATTATTGACAAAATACACTCCCAGAGCATACAAGAAAGAGCCAATAAGGAAAGTTGGAAAACAAGGCAGAACCAATAGGAAAGGTTTGAAAACAGAAATATCAGATGACTCGAAGAGACCTCTCCTCCAACTATGTTTGTCATCCCACCCTCAAGCTAATACAGTAACAGATTCATAACTAACTTGCAGGTGGCGAGATACGTTTGTGTGTGTTGGAGGACAGTCGTGAAATGAGAGAATGCTAGCAGGAGACAGTGAAGGCAAGTCGATAAGATAAGGTCAGGAAAGAATAGTGTGAGCCAACAGATAGTTGAGATGCGGATTAGAAAAGCCAGACAGGGATTAGTGTACTCGGCTAGTTCTAACACCAGCTTTGCAAATAGAGGCCGAGGGTGTATTTCGACACCAGGCTACAGAAAAAGCAGAATAGACTTTGTTCGCCGTGCTGCCTGAGTGATGGCAACACAAAATGGCGGCGGGCCACAAAATGGCGGGTCGATTCGATCGTGATCGAAAATCGAAGTTCCTCACACTCATTTTAGTGTTTTAGCTTTGCTTGTGCTTTTTTTAATTTATTTTTTTTACAATAAATGAAACTCACCATGTTAGCTCTGATTCAATAGTCATGGACAAAATGGTGGTCGAATCTAGCCCTTAAAATGTACTCTGGCGAACTAGTGAGTCGGCTTCGGATCACGAGTCACATGCCGAAATCTGTTCTTTTTCTCAGTGGAGTTCTTATATTTTCCTGGCATTCATGCACTGCTCATAAAATCCTCAAAAGATGATGTTAGGAATACTGGCAATATGTCTAACCTGTGGCAATAGCTCTGGATTGCATTCCAACCGATCGTTCTTTTGCTCACCATGACACCTCAGTTTGGACCAAGGCATATGCAAATCAGTCTTTTTTTTTTTTTTTGTAATATTCCTCATATACCAAAGGAGAAAGGGCATTCCTGATGGGAGTCCATAACCCCTCCTCATCGGTCATCCTATCCCAGCCCTGATATTTAAGACCGATGCGGAAAGAGAAAGGCTCAAACCCTCAAGCAATCACCGCATCCGATGTCCACTTCTTTTCGCGCTACTAGATGCCCCAGCGTCATTTTGAAGGGACCAGACAAGCAGTGCCCAGGTGAAATCATTGGAATATTCTTTATCTGTTCCGCCATGCAACCAAGGCTGCCCAGACTTTTCTGTAACTATTACTGTCACACGCCATATCGGATTCACTAGTATAGATTATATATTTCAGACACTCTATAAAAGTTGGAGCATTTATATTATTCCAGGCTCTACATATCTCTCGTCTTGCCAGGATGATCACATAAAAGATAAATTTGGATACCGGTTCATTAAGATGGTAATCTGTATGTAATCCAAACATAATCAATCCTGGGGTAATTTCAATCTGTTTATGTAATACCTCGGCTAAAAAATCTTGCACCTTAACCCAATAACCTGCTATTTCAGGACAGTCTATAAACATATGACGATCATCAGCCGCAGGAAGTTTGCATCTTGGGCAATAATGATATAGGCCTGTAATCTTTGTTAACTTTTTTGGGGACATATATACTCTATATGTGGTATATAAAGACTCCCTAAAAATCGAGTCGTATAGACCTATTTCATTGTTGAATACCGACTATAAAAGCTTTACAGGGGTCTTGGCAGCAAGATTGGCTAAAGTCATTAAAACGATTGTGCATCAGGATCAAAAGGGTTTCATTCCGGATAGACAGCTAAATGAGTTAACCTTTCAAGCTATTGCAGCAATAGATGTTGCAGTAGCTAAGAAGCTCCCGTGGACCCTTACGGCCATCGATGCCGCTAAGGCCTTCGACCAAGTATACTGGCCCTACTTGTGGTCGGCTTTGTCCAGTTTTGGACTTCCTCTTAATTTTGTTTCAGCTGTCCGGTCCTTATATAAGAGTCCTCGAGCAAAAGTCTTGGTAAATGGAGTGCTTTCAGATTGGTTTATAATCTCACGCGGCACGAGGCAGGGGTGCCCTTTATCACCCCTGCTGTTTAACCTCTATATCGAACCCTTTGTCTGTCTGCTTAGGGCTGATCCTGTGATCTACCCCTTTAGAATTGCAGACCTAGAATTAAAATGTGCTTTGTATGCCGATGATCTTCTCATGTTCTCCTCCAATCCAGTTGAGGCTATCCCAAGATTGTTTGAGCAAGCAGAATTGTTTGGAGCAATCTCGGGATATAAGGTAAACAAAGAAAAAAACGAGATTATGCACTGAAACCAAGCAGGAGGGACAACTGAAGCTAAGATACATATGAGGTACCTGGGTATAATTTTGTCCCAAAATATCTCGGAAATAGCCAAAATAAATTTGATGAGAAGTCATAAGGATATCTGTGGCTTACTACAAAGTTGGTCTGTCCTCTCTCTGAGTATTTTCTGCAGAGTAAACTTAGTTAAAATGATTATTCTGCCGAAGATTACATTTCTGTTCAATTCCATCCCATTGACGTTCCCAGCATCCGACATCGCCAAAATACAGAGGAAACTAGGCTCCTTTATCTGGAACGCTAAGATATCAAGGATCTCCTGGAAAAAATTAAGGAGAAGCCTTAAAACGGGAGGGTTAACTCTACCGGATATTTCCGTCTACTGTCACTCATTTCACTTTAAAAATTTCAGATTGCTAGCCGGAAAGATAGATGCCTCCTCTCAAGGTCTTCTGTTTCAAGCCTTACTACACGATATATCTAAGGGGCAAGAATATTTTTCATTCAAGTATGGCGACCCAAGGTTTTTTAAGAGGGTGAGACTAAAGATTCTGGAAACTGCTCTCAAGAACTGGGTGTATGTTAGAAAAAGCTTAAAAATCCCATATTATGCACCTCAAGCTCCGATTTGGGATTCCCCAGGTACACCAGAATGTCTTAATGACCAACTATCTCGCCCCCTTAAAATGGCTGGCCTTTTTTACTGGCAGGATTTGCAGAAAGACTCGCAGCTGTTGAACTGGGAGTCGCTATCCCGCCTGACAGGTGGAACTTTATCTAGGTATAAGTACTATCAGCTGGCAGGATGGTGGGCAACCAAATCTTGGGATTTTGATTCACAGAACCCTAAGTTTGACTATGTATTAAGAAGGGGTAGGTGGAAGCAGGAGGTTTCTATCTGGTATTCGGCCATCTTAGAGGTAGAAGTTATAACAGAATCTGAACTTCATACACTTTGGGGCAATGTTATTAGCGCGGATTCTAATAACCTCATGGAATTATGGGGGGACTCTTTTACCATGCAACATGCTGTGGTTAAATCAGCTCCTCTTAAAAGAAACCATCTATATACCACATATGCAAATCTGTCTTGACCCTGATCCTCATGGGAACAGTCCAGTGTGAACTGCCAGGACAGGTACCACCTGAACTGGAACACATGCCACCCAGGACCAGTTTTACGCTAGTATTGGGCTCTTCGGCTGGATCAAGCTTGGTTCCAGTGAGACAGTGAGCACAGGACTCATGTCTTAGCATACCCGTGCCACTTAGGGATGTACATGAAACACAGAGAAGGTGATAAGAGGAATACTTGAAATGTGTTTAACCAGTGGCAATTGCTTGGGGCACGAATCCTAACCCAGTGCTCTTTTCCTCACCGTGCCATCTCAGTTTGGACCGAGCATATACAAATCAGTCTTAGCCCTGTTCCTCATGGGAACAGTCCAGTGCTAACTACCATGCCAGGTCTTCCCTGAGAGAAGTACAAGGAACCCATGACCGGTTTCGCCCTACTTATGGGTTCATCAGCTGGGTATAGCTTGGTCCCACTAACACAATGAGCACAAGACCCGTGTCTGGCCCAGGAGTGTAGCTTGGTCAGTGAGACTCAGGGGGGGGAGTGTGTGTCTCAAAATTTCCAAGTAGAAAAGCAGTGAGTTGCAGACTGGAGGGGTGAGATAACCAAAGTTCAGGATGGACTGTGTCCATGAGGAACAGGGTCAGTACTGATTTGCATTTGATGGGCTTCTGTCTAGAGTGGCACAGTGGGCAAATACCAATGGGATGAAATGTTACCCCAAGCGATTGCTACTAGTTAGTCTGCATGCATTCATCCCATCTCCTTTTGGGTATGTGAATGCCAATCCTACGTGGGGTGTAGTATGGACAGAAACAAGTCTTGTCAAATTGGGCCCTTATTTTTAGGTCTCGCCTGAGACAGCGCTTTAGCGCTGCTCTCGCGAGAGCTTTTGTAAATGGGGGATCTGGAAGTGCAAACGAGTGCTTTCAGGCCTCCAAATACAGTGCATGTGCGCCGGGCGCGCGCGCCATTTGGCAGCCTGCACACCGTTTGCTTTCACTTTCGCTTTGATGTTTGATCGCGATCACTTTCACACAGTGCATGTGCGCCGGGCGCGCGCACCATTTGGCAGCCTGCATGTACATTTCGCGGGCGCTTTGATGTTCTCAGTGAGCCGCGCGGCCACTGCGAACATCAAAGCGCCCGTGAAATGTACACGCCATTTGCCAGCCAACACTGGCTAGAGCACATCGCTGCGTATGGCAACCCCATAAGGAGCTTCTCATGTTCCTAACCACATCACGGTGTGAACCATGTCGCAGCACCACGTTACAGACACATAACACTGGCGCTCCCTGTAGACACAGACAACAGTCCGCATTTCCACAAACACATGTCACTACCAGGGCCAGACACGACATTCTGCCACAGTGATTCAAGGCTAGTCAGCTTTTTCCAGAGAAGGATGGACAGCAAAGACCCAACCCGTGCACCTGTGTCCCATCTCAATGCCTGCTGCAGTGTGGCGCGGGTTTGAACATTTGTGCCTCCTCTGTCACTACAAGCTGAAAAGATTTTCCCCTTACTGCACACACACATCTGTTTACACACTGGCATACAAAACAATCACCCCCACACACTATAGACAACGCTAACCTCTAGAATGTCACACAAAGCTCGGCCCACCTCGTCTACACAAAAATGCAAAACTGTCCCACATAACACTGCCCATCGCGTATAACCAGTACCCGCGAGCATATATCAACACGTTTCTCTACACATGACCCCTCTAAACGCCTCAAAACACTCACTCCCTGAGCTGGACACAAGTACGCTGCCCCTCTCCAGAGGAAAAGGACTGTCGTTCCCGCCCACACAAAACACTCCCACTTCCTCGGTTTTCAATCCTCTCTCGAAAACAACACCAATCTCTTTTATCTGCATGCGTGTCTCTCACGTCTTTTTATATGGAGAGCGACAGGACGTTTGGGGTCGTTTGAAACACCCCAGCCGGTGCCGTCTTCTACACATACACAGTAATCTCCCATCCTTCTGTCCAACAGGCGTCGTCGCTCCCCTCCCCCACCAGTCTGCTGCTCCTGGCTGGCCCCAGCATGAACACTCCTTCCCCCTCCTGCCTAAACCTGCTCTCCAGGTTTTGCTCTCGCAGTGTGTATTTACACCTCCCCGCCTCCCGCCCATTAACATTTTTCTCTGATTAGCTCGTGCTCCTGCAGAGGACACGAACTTCGCTGTTGTGAGTCATCAGACTGTCAGGAAGCGCCATCTCTCTTTGGAGCGCTCCCAAACCCGTTCCTAGACAGACGTGTATTTTAAGGTGCCTGTGCCTGCGCGTGCCCGCCCGGCACTGGAACGGCGGCGCGTGCGCCCCCCCACCCCACGCATGCGCACATTCCCGCGGCCCAGTATTCGAGCACACTTGTACTGACTCATTGTTCTTTCCTATCGTGGCTCGCAGCCTCTGAAAGAAGCAACGAGTACTTTAAGTGGACATGCTACCTTCCAACGAAAAGCTTAGGTCTGAAAACACTTTTTGTATGGTTGCAGTGAAATGTGGGCATATTTTCCGACTACTAGTTGAAACATGCATGTCAACATTTGGTAACTGAAAAGAGGGAGGATATTGACTTTCCCCATTAACTTGCATTGCAGTACAGGACGTTTCGAGTGTAAGAATACAAGGGAGGGCAGCAGAATGAGAAGAGAGTCCTGTGAGTCTGCAATATTTCACATATTTGCATTGGCCTTGGGCTGAATTGGAGGACTGAGGGGGGTCCTGAAAGTTTGCCCCCAACACTGCACCGCAAGGGCCTACATTGCACTCCAAACCATGGGGCCACAAGCCAACAGGAAGGGGAAGCCACACACTGCAAGGCCAGGAGAGGGCTAGACCTCTGTAACATCACCTTCTAAGAATAACCTTATCCTCACCCAATTCAACAACAAGCATTTGAAATGCAATAGGTCTCGCATTTATACGAGTTTGAGCTATTGGCATTGTAAATGACAATGCTTTTTATTTAAGTTTGGTTTTTTTAAAACATAAATAAAAGGCACTGTCATTTACAATGCCAATAGCTCAAACTCGTATAAATGCGAGACCTATTGCATTGCAAATGCTTGTTAATGTATTTTCACTGCACACAGTCTTCTTTCTTCTTAATCTCTGCTACAGAAAGTCTTGATGGTAGTGTTGTCAAATTGGTGCATGAGGGCAGGTCTCCATGTTTCTAGTGGTCTCCTTTTACAAATCATTTTATCCAGTGACTTATGGTCCCATGTGCTAATCCTGAGCTGCAAATAGAGTAGGGCACATAGGCAAATAGGGCGATCCAATCGAGAGCCAAACCATGGGTCTGGCTTGGCTCTAAGAGTATAAGGCACGAGCTGAGCCATGTAAAAGTTTGGCATGTATATCATGCAACAGCATAATATAAAAATATGATCAAATGTCTTCAAAATTTAAAAAGAAAGTATTTCTTTAACACGCAGAAGTGCTTCACCTTAGTACATCATATTATATAACTACATAGACAGACATTTACTAAACGTTTTTAGAAACATTTACGGCTCACACCCCAATGTCAATGCTATTGGTAAACTGAGAGGCAAGTTAGTTGTCATGTAAATCCTTAATGTGGCCTATATTTTTTATCATAGATGGAGCAACATTAAAGTCTATTAAATCATTGTGATGGAGCGGGTAAAATAAATAGTTTAGTATACCCAAACTATTTATATATGTTTATATTAAAATGAATAAAGTACTAATTCTAATGAATAATAGTGTGTTGTGTTTGAATTAACCAACCTAATTAACCAAGAAAATACACGTGGGAATGCATTTGCATGGCTAAAATAATAAGTGAACTAAGTTTGTACGCATATTAAATTTATATGTTCAGCTTAAGCAGTGTGAACGTGATTTGCGCCTAAATAAACCAGCATTAACAGCTTTAAATGTTGCATATGGCTATATAAATGCATACACATAAGGGTATTAGTGAGGGAATAACATTGATTAATTGATTTCTATGTATTAATTACGATTTGTGTTTCTTTTACTTAAAGTTGACTATTTTGGCCTACTAAAAGATGGCTGCTGACTGAATCCTCACTAAAGTACAAGACTTCATGCAATTGGCAATAGAGAAAGGCGCCTGCACTGACTTCATCGTGCCCTCTCCTTGAACCTCTGAACCAGGTCCATGAAGACTACTCTGGGCGAGATGCCAATGTCCCTGAACATGGACCAAATGTTGCAATCTGGGAACCAAAAGCCACCTATTCACACTAGACTGATACTTTCCCGACCTGGGAACGACTTTCCCATGCGCTTAGTATATTCATCATCCGTATGTGAAATTTTATAAATGTTTCCTAAAGTATTGGGACGGGGCTGGATTCAACCAATCAACGACCTGGAAATAATAAAAATGATACTGTTTTATGTAAATTTTGGTATAAATATTAGTAGTCCAGAGAGGGAAAAAGGTTGGTCACCACTTTGGAGCTTGAGACGTACCCTGATCGATGCTACTCTATGCGACACTCCATGCTGACAGCAGAGGACGGGACGTTAGAATACTGATGATCTTTCTGAGGACTGGTGCTGACTTAGAAAACGACAAATAGCCAGAATAGGTAAATATGACAAAAGATAATATGGCATTGTTGGGATTTAACCTGCAATTTAATTAGATAAAGAAAATCATTATTTGAAGAATTGTGTCGGGTGATTATTTCTTGTAATATTTTATTGATTGATACGAGAGTTAAAGTGTTTCTATTAAATACCAACTCAACTAAATGATCTAGTCGACCTCCGGATGGAGGAACTGTTAGGGTAAGTCAATAGATGTGTTTCCTCTATCCAAAGTGAATAAACTGTAGTTCGGAAGATCGGGATTATCTCTCCCCCTGTAAGGCACGGATAGTTTGATGAGAAGGAATGTTGGTGTTATGGGCCCCACCAGCGTGTGATGTGTGTGTGTGCGTGTGACTGAGGAATCGTTCCGTCTGTGGAAGCAGGAGGAGATTTTTTGTTCTGAACTGCACCAGTATTTCTGGTAGCAAGAGATGGTTTTTATTGTTTTGGTTTGATGATTTTGGCATGTATATATAGCTTATCGATTTTTGATTGGTATTGATGTATGTATTAACACTATATGTTGAAGTCGTATTGAGTTCTATGTCGTCTGTACGGCTTCTGGGATGTAAGAAGTCGGTGACAGTTCCGTAGTAGGGCAGAGGTAAGCGCTGTTCTCGGGAAAGACGGGATTGTGGTTGCCCGTAGGTACACGGGAAAACGCGTGAAAATTGAAGTTGCGCGTCGCATTGTGAGAGAAGTGCGTATGATAGCAACGGGTAACCTGTGAAATTTTGGTCTTAGGTACCAGGAAACCAATTGGTATGCCGATAACGCTTATCACTGAAAAGGTAGCGGGTGTTCTCTGAGCTTGTTAGAAGGACAAAGTAGAGGTAAGCGCTGCTTTGTTAACGTATGTTATAATTCTGTAGTAGAACAGACTGTTCGCTGTTCTCGGGAAAGCAGGATTCTGTGTGAATGAACGGTATTTTCTTGTGTGAAAGTGTGTGAATGAAATAGCATTCAGATTAATTGCGGAAATCTGGTTTTATTTCTCAGGAGCATTGCGTTTCCACCTATGTGTTTTAATACCAGAGAAAAACAGTTAATTGATGCTTGAAAGAGGGGTGATGTAGAGGGATGTGCTATTTTGCCAACGGACGTAATAATTCTGTAGTAGGGCAGTGGTAAGCGTTGCTCTCGGGAAGACAGAATTCTCGTGGGAAAGATCTTTTACTATTCTGTGGTTAGCGGAGCAGACAATGGAGATGTTTGTATGTTGTAACTAACAAGTATTGTAAAATCAAAACAAAGTCTACCGAGTAGTCTTGTAAAGGAGGGGTAGACTGTAGACAGGAGACGGGAGCAGAAGCTACCGCAGCGACTGTTGACGTCAGGTGGACGGCGCTGGCATTGGACAGTTAGTCAGTGACGTAGACGCTCAAGGATTGGTGCGTTAGTGTGAGTCGCACAAGGCTTGGAGGTTGTGACGGTGACATGGACGCGCCAGGATTGGTGCAGGAGTGAGAGTCGCGTTACTATTGGACTAAAGATCGTGCTGTGGCAGGAAGGATTAAAAGGGGTTCACAAAAAGAAGGAAAATGTATTATCATTCACCCGAAAAGAAGAAAAAATCATTATTTAGTAAAATACGGAATTGGTTTGTGAAGGACAAAGAGATTGTGACTAGGGAAGGACAGCTACTTCCCCCAGCGAAAACCCCCGCATCCTTCATGGTTGCGAAATATGGGTACCATACTTGCATCTGGTTAGACAATTGGGCAAAGTATACAAAGGAAGACGGAGTTTTTGCGTTTCCAGAGGATGAGTCCTTTAATTTGGCAATATTGAGGAACTTGCGGGAGAGGATGATGAGCTTAGATCCGCGACCTAGGCCTACGCAGTTTGAGGCATTAACAGAGTGGGAAGACGAGATGCATGAGCGAGAGAAACAGAGAAATGGCAGTAGGTATCGGTATATGTTCGGACGGCCAAACGATCGTGAAACTCATAGTGACCGAATGAGAAGGTGGCGAGATGCTAGTATGATTGAAGGGTTGTTTCCCGTTAGAACAGAAGGAGAAAGTGGAGGAAGGAAATGCCTAGAAAAGAAAAATCACGTAGAAACCCGGAGGTATGGGGCTAACGAAACGGACGACGATGTCCTAGATTATATGTTTTACAAAAGTCCACCTCCATACAGGCAGGAACCGGAAACGCCAACCGCAGGTACACCAGCGAGGGAAACTCTGAGAATCATTAAAACAGAAGTTGTGACCCCCGAAGTAAAGAGAAGAAATTCACTTAAAGAGAAGGGAAATAGGGCCGAGAGTGAAAATTCTACGGAATTAGCAAAAACCACTTTAGAGCTAACAGAGAAAATAAGAGATTTGACGAAAAATCTAGAAGCAGTTACAGTCCCTGTGACCATAGGTCCTGTTATGCCTATTTTTGAGAAGCAGAAAGACAGTGAGCACGGACTAACAGTCCCGTATGTAAGCAGTAGACAGGAAGAACAGCCCCTGATGAGAGCAAAAGAGAATTCCTGGGAACATACTATGGGTAAAGGTGAATTGCATATGTCAAAGAACCCATTTTACTGTTCAGATACTTCCGAAAGAAGCAGAATGGTAAGAGGATCAATGTTAGAACCACAGAGATTGACAGAACCAGGAAATGTAGAGAAATCAGTGAGCATAACTACTGAAGAATTGAATGTATGGCTGAAAAACTTGCAGGATAAAGAAAAGGAATCTCATACTGTTGATGTGGAGAAATTACGGATGGTGTTAGAAGAGCTGATTGTAGGGACTATCCCCACAGAGAAGCTGAAAAATTACCAAGATGAGGAACTACTGTTCCTCTGTAAACGTATCACTTGGAGAGCAAAGAATTTACATGACAGACTAGCAGAAATAGCGAGTGAAATGGGAATTGACATGGACAAGGTAAAGGCTTTACAGAAACCATACCGAGTGGACTTCACAGAAAAAGACATTGAGAATCTGAACGCTGCAGGGCGAATAGGGCAGATTAGGGACATAATCACGGTATTGAGGAAATGGGGAGATGTGGACAAATGGAAGAGCAGGTGGTATAGGAAACGGGATGACACCTCAGACAGAACATTTCCAACGTTTCCTGCAGCAGAAAAGGAGAAGGTGGTGATGGAGTTCCCTATGAGAGAGATTCCAGGAGGGGGATATGTGCATGTCCCATGGACCAGACAGGACATTTTGTCATTTACAAATGATTTCCCTCAATTACGGGAAAAACCGGTCGAGTGGTACAGACAGGTAGACAGATTTGTGAAATTGTCAAAAGTGCTGTGGATTGATTTGAATAGT
This sequence comes from Triturus cristatus, assembly GCF_964204655.1. NCBI lineage: Eukaryota > Metazoa > Chordata > Amphibia > Caudata > Salamandridae > Triturus > Triturus cristatus. Next base: position 319,969,657 of record NC_140594.1, on the reverse strand, counting down.
CAGTTTGATATAATAGTGCCAGCAGACTTGTGGGCAGAATGTAAGATAGTCATAGATTGGCCCACCAAAGAATACCCGAGAGATCCCAAAACAGGAGCCCCAGACCCAGAGGTTATGAAAAAATACGAACAGGTCATGGCATTCTTGAAGAATAAAGTGCCTCCAAAAGAAACAGACTGGTTAATATAGATTGAACACATCAGGAAGCGAAAGAGTCAGTCCACGCGTACTATGAGAGGCTAATTTTGGCTTTCAAACAGTTTAGTGGGGATGTGTCAGGAATCCCCTCCCGCACATGGATTCCCTCCCACGATGTCACTGCCGTGAACCTGGTGCGCTTGGAGGAGAGCGGACTACAACTCCCAGAATGCCCTCCGGCAACAGTGCCTTATACAACTCAAGAGTTCTGGTTACATAACACCAAGGGTAACGCCTAGTTTTCGTGTTATGCAACTCAAGAGTCATGGTTATACAACGCCGAGAGTACTACTTAAGGAGAAGATCACTGGGACTCGGCGTCGGATATTCTGATCTTTACCGGAGTACCTGGTTGAGGTACACGGACCCGTTGGAGAGTTGAGCGGCGGAAGGAACATTCTAAGGAGCGAAGGAGAGGTGCTGCGTGTGCTTCCTGCCAGTGTCCTGTCCCGTTCTGAGAGCCGTATTCAACGTCATTGGGCACAGGTACCGTTGGTAGAGCCGAAGCTCCCAACGGCCTGACAATTGGAGAAAACAAGGTGGGTGCGAGCTGAAGCTCCCCACCCTCGTTACTTGGGTAAACACACGCCTAGAGCTAAGAGGCTATCCAGGAGGTGTTTCCGCGTCTTAGCCATCGACACTCGTAGGAGAACTGGGATAGGTAGAGTGGCTGCTCCCATCCATTCTCTGCACCACCTTGGGTATCATCACTTAAACCCGGATACAAGAGACGCACGCTAGGAGGTGTTCCCAGCATCTTTGTGTTGTGGCAGTACTCTGGGGGATACTGGTAGAGCGGCTGTTCCTAGGTGGTAGAGAGCCCGGCTGGGTGACTCCCACGTGTCCCCCCCCCCCCCCGAAGATTCCACAACCTTGGAACTACCCTTCACAGCGGTCGAGTGGCATTGTCGGCCACTGCTTAGCACTGTGCCCTCCGTTGGAGCATACCGGGTCCGGTGTGCATGCGGAGGACGGTTAGAAGAGCTGTGAATGGGTATCGTACTCTAACTGGTGATTCCAGTACAGGTATTCTTTGTTGTCTGTAGTTGTTTATCTTTTTATTAAATCATCCTTAAACTCCATTTCTCTGGTCCGTCGTCTGTTGGTCCCAACCCCGAGAAAGCCAGGACGTTACATGATATCCAATCTCTTCCATAACAATCTCCTGGTTGGGCGAACGACATGGCCACGATTGAGGATGTGTTGGCCGTCTTAGCCGCGATGCAAATCGAGCTCACCGCTTCCAGACAGGAAACAGCAGACATTAAGGCTAGACTGGACGCTCTGCAGAACGATCCGCTACAGGCGGGTGCCTCTCACACGGCCACTGCCCCTGCGGTTGTGGTAGAGATGCCCGTAGCCGTTCCTTTGGCGACACCAGAGAGGTACAGCGGAGACCCCAACACAGTGCAGGTATTCCTCACTCAAGTAGCACTGCATCTGTCCTGCAAAGCAAAGGCCTTTCCTACCAGCCAAGCCAGAGTGGCCTTTCTGATCTCGTATCTTGCTGGGAACGCGGCGCAATGGGCAGTCCCACTGGTGAGCAGGGACGACCCTATCCTATGTGATTGGGGAGCCTTCCGAGAGGAATTCTTGAAGGTGTTTGATCGAAGGGCGGACTCGTATACTGCCGATCGAGAGATGTTGGAGCTGAGGCAAGGCAACAATGATCTGGTGCAGTACCTTAATGCTTTTCGAAGGTTAGTGGCCGAAACCAAGTGGCCCATAGCCAAACAAACCGCGCTGTTTCACCAGGGCTTGAGCGAAGAGCTCAAAGATGTGGTAGCACAAATCGACCCCCAAACCAAGACATGTGAGGGCTTGATCAACCTGGTGCTACGGCTGGACCATAGATTGAACGAAAGAAAGGGCGATCACAAGAGGAAAGGGAAAGCGCTGCCATCGTACGTTTCGATGGGTGGCCCTGAGACCGATTCCTCCACCAGGACGGAACCCATGGACATAGGAGCTATAAGGGCGAGCCTTACAGCCACTGAAAAAGAATCACGCCGCAAGCAAGGCCTTTGCCTTTACTGCGGAAAAAGGGGGCACTATGTACGCGAGTGTCCAGCCAAGCCAAAAACCTCACGATACCGAGCGAACAAAACGGTGACAGCAGTGGTGGACACACCGGCGGAAAACTGAGGGACTCCGGGTCTAGGGAAGGGGCATCTTGGAGTCACACCCACATCCCTTCCATGTTGAGCCCGAATCAAGGAGGGCAAAGACATTTGTTTATTACCTTACACGTAGGAGTGCAGGACAAGTGGATACCTGTGGTAGCCATGATTGATTCAGGAGCCACAGGCATGTTCATGGACTACAATGAAGCACGGAGACTGGGTCTCACTCTCCTTCCCAAACAGATACCAGAGGAGGTGTATGCCGTGGATGGGAGAAGTCTGGTGACCGGACCTATCGGACAGCACACAGGAGAAGTACCGGTGAGGTTCGGAAAACAGCATAATGAACGTATCGATTTTAGCATAATCAGAGCCCCGCAGTACGGGGTCATATTGGGCCTACCCTGGCTCCAAAAACATAACCCAACGGTGGATTGGCCTACGCATCACATTGAGATGACTTCCCCGTTTTGTGAACAATGGTGCGGCATGCGGCAGGACCCCCACGAAGGTGAGGTAGGCAAAGGTCACACGGTCGCCAAGGCAGCAGAAAAGGCCGTAAAGCTGCCCAGAGTATATCACGGTTTCGGGGACGTCTTCGATGAAATCCGAGCGGAGGTGCTCCCTCCACATAGACCGTTCAACTGCCAAATCGACCTGGTTCCGGGGGCTAGCGTTCCCAGCGGCAGACTGTATGCGCTCACAGAACCCGAAAACGTACATCCACGGGGATATTTGGATAAGTTACTAGGGCTGGGGTTCATCAGGCCATCGAAATCCCCTGCCGCATCGCCTCTCTTTTTCATCCCGAAAGCGAATGGCGAATTGAGGGCCTGCGTGGACTTTAGGGCCTTGAACGCGATAACCATAAAAAACCGGTACCCCCTGCCTCTCATAAGCGTCATCCTGGAACAGGTAAAAAAGGCCCAAATATACACAAAGCTTGATCTCAAGGGGGCATACCATCTTGTGCGCATGAGGGACGGCGACGAATGGAAAACCGCCTTTAAGACCAGGTTCGGGCTCTTTGAGTACCTCGTCATGCCGTTCGGACTATGCAATGCCCCTGCCGCCTTCCAATACTTCCTCAATGAGGTGTTCCGGGAGGTATTAGATATTTACGTGGTCGTTTACATAGACGACATACTCATCTACTCCAACTCAGAGGAAGAACACGTACAGCACGTATCCGCGGTTCTCAACAAACTGAGGGAAAACATGCTATACTGCAAACTCAGCAAATGTGACTTCCACGTCACATCAGTGGAATTCCTTGGGGTGATGCTGAGCCCCAACGGACAGGAGATGGCGGAACGCAAGATCAGAGCGGTGGAGGAATGGCCGGTGCCCCGAGGAGTAAAGGAAGTCCAGAGCTTCATAGGCTTCGCCAACTTTTATAGGCGTTTTATTGAGGGGTTTTCTGGCTTGGTTGCCCCGATCACGCAACTACTAAGGAAGTCTCAGGAGTTCGTGTGGGGACCGGAAGCACAAAAAGCATTTGTGGCCCTCAAGAAGGCCTTCAGCACCGCCCCGGTGCTAGCTCACTCGAATCCGGAATTACCCTATGTGGTAGAAGCGGACGCCTCTGATGTGGCGCTGGGTGCCAATCTATCTCAGAGGAATGAGGTGTCGGGGTTGCTCCATCCTGTGGCGTACATGTCTCATAAATTGAACGACGCGGAACGCAATTACCATATTGCGAAGAAGGAACTACTCGTGATAAAGGACGCATTTGCTGAGTGGAGGCAATTGTTAATGGGGGCCAGACACGTGGTTACAGTATATACGGACCACAGAAACCTCCAGTTTCTGACGGCGGCGCAGCACTTGTCTCCCCGTCAAATGAGGTGGATGCTCTTTTTCTCCGGTTTCAATTTCCACATCACATACCGACCCGGTACGGAGAACAGGAAAGCGGACGCGCTTTCGAGGCAATCGAATGCCAGGAATCCGCAGCCGGTTGCCGAACATTCCATCATCCCTCCAGGAGTTGTGATAGGGGCGATTCAACCACAGACGTTCCTCAGGGGGGTTCAGAAGGGGACCCATACCTTCATGTGGCGGAGGTGGCTTCACAGTCACAAGGAGTGGCAGATGAAGGACGGGATTCCGATGAAAGGACGATGTATGTTGTTACCCACGCCTAGGCTTCGAAAACAGGCCTTCACCTGGTGCCACGTGTCTCCCTGTGCCGGCCATCTGGGTGTCGAAAAGACGGTAGCGAGCCTAGGACGGCAGTTCTGGTGGCCTGCCATGAGAACGGACGTCCGGAATTGGTGTTCATCATGTACCGTTTGCGCATCCATGAAATCGGACCACAGAAGATCGCAAGGACTCCTCCAACCCCTTCCTACACCGACCAAACCCTGGGAAAACATATCCTTAGACTTCATTGTCGGGCTACCAAAGGATCAAGGAAAGACGGCCATACTGGTGGTGGTGGACTATCTCACGAAGATGGGGCACTTCCTCGCTTGCAATCAAGTACCTTCGGCAGGAGAGCTGGCGTCGTTGTTATTGAGGAATGTAGTGAGACTACATGGCCTGCCCAACGTGATCGTGTCGGACAGGGGGTCTCAGTTCACGTCGCACTTCTGGAAAACTTGGTGTTCGGCGTTACACGTCAAGTCTGCAATGTCCACGAGTTATCACCCGCAGACGGACGGCCAGACGGAGCGCCTGAACCAGTCGCTCAAACAATATCTACGTTGTTTTGTAGAGCAAGGGAAGGATGAGTGGGTGGACCTCCTTTGGATCGTGGAAATCGCGTACAACAACGCCACACATTGTTCCACCAAGGCCTCCCCTTTCTATTGTAACTACGGCCATCATCCCCGGTTCTTGCCGTTTCTGCACCCGGGCAGGGAAGACAGATTGCCGACATCAGCCAAGCGGGTGGCCCGCATCAAGGAGGCCTTGCTGAGTTCTCGAGTTGCCCTGGAGGGGGCTAAAGCCTCGTATAAAGCCTTTTCTGATAGGAGGAGAAGGCCTGGACCGGTCTACAAACCTGGGGATTACGTCTGGGTCTCTACACGGCACATGAGATTCAAGAAAAGTAGCGTGTTCCATCCCCGCTTCATGGGCCCATATAGGATCCTTCGATGCATCAGCCCGGTGAACGTGAAATTGTGCCTGCCCCAGTCCCTGCGGATCCATCCCGTGTTCCACGTTTCCCTCTTGAAACCCGCGAACGTGGTGAGGCCTCGTGCGCCGGTGTCGGTGAATGTGGATTCGGAGGTGGAGTACGAGGTGGCTGGTATCTTGGATTCCACGTGGCGCAGGGGCAAACTATGGTATCTGGTGGCATGGAAGGGGTACGGACCCGAGGAGCAGTCATGGGAACCTGCGGCGGGGGTTCGCGCTCCTCGTCTGGTGTTGTCGTTCCATCGTCGATTTCCTTCCTGTGCTGGTCCTGATGGGGGGCGCTGATGGGAGGGGGATGTACTGTCAGGAATCCCCTCCCGCACATGGATTCCCTCCCACGATGTCACTGCCGTGAACCTGGTGCGCTTGGAGGAGAGCGGACTACAACTCCCAGAATGCCCTCCGGCAACAGTGCCTTATGCAACTCAAGAGTTCTGGTTACATAACACCAAGGGTAACGCCTAGTTTTCGTGTTATGCAACTCAAGAGTCATGGTTATACAACGCCGAGAGTACTACTTAAGGAGAAGATCACTGGGACTCGGCGTCGGATATTCTGATCTTTACCGGAGTACCTGGTTGAGGTACACGGACCCGTTGGAGAGTTGAGCGGCGGAAGGAACATTCTAAGGAGCGAAGGAGAGGTGCTGCGTGTGCTTCCTGCCAGTGTCCTGTCCCGTTCTGAGAGCCGTATTCAACGTCATTGGGCACAGGTACCGTTGGTAGAGCCGAAGCTCCCAACGGCCTGACAATTGGAGAAAACAAGGTGGGTGCGAGCTGAAGCTCCCCACCCTCGTTACTTGGGTAAACACACGCCTAGAGCTAAGAGGCTATCCAGGAGGTGTTTCCGCGTCTTAGCCATCGACACTCGTAGGAGAACTGGGATAGGTAGAGTGGCTGCTCCCATCCATTCTCTGCACCACCTTGGGTATCATCACTTAAACCCGGATACAAGAGACGCACGCTAGGAGGTGTTCCCAGCGTCTTTGTGTTGTGGCAGTACTCTGGGGGATACTGGTAGAGCGGCTGTTCCTAGGTGGTAGAGAGCCCGGCTGGGTGACTCCCACGTGTCCCCCCCCCCCCCGAAGATTCCACAACCTTGGAACTACCCTTCACAGCGGTCGAGTGGCATTGTCGGCCACTGCTTAGCACTGTGCCCTCCGTTGGAGCATACCGGGTCTGGTGTGCATGCGGAGGACGGTTAGAAGAGCTGTGAATGGGTATCGTACTTTAACTGGTGATTCCAGTACTGGTATTCTTTGTTGTCTGGAGTTGTTTATTAAATCATCCTTAAACTCCATTTCTCTGGTCCGTCGTCTGTTGGTCCCAACCCCGAGAAAGCCAGGACGTTACAGGATGACAGTCTGGGAGAAAAGGACCTGAGTCATTTTGTGTACAGATTTGTATATGGTCTGCGTCCCGAAATTGGGGACATGATCAAGCAGCACACCGTGGACTGGCAGAGCAAGAAAATAGATGAGATCCTGAGGCATGCTAAATACTTTAGTGATGAAATTGAGGCAAAGCAGCGAAAACTAAAAGAGAAGGCAATGTGGGCTCAAGTGAAGGTTGCAGAGAGACAGGAAGCTCAGCTGATAGAACAAGCAAATAATCCAGGTATTAAATCAAAGTTTGGTCCAGGAAAGGGAAAGGGTAATATAGAAGAAGCCAAGAAAAAGTTTCCCTGTCAAAATATCGGCAGATTAGGGCACTGGAAATCCGAGTGTAAGAATCCACCTCTTGCTAATTATGAAAATCCGTCATTAAATCCACAGGTGCAGTGTGAGGGGAGTGGCCCATCACCGCAACAGCAGAAGGCTGTTAATCTACAGAATCAGGTGCCAAAACCGCCCTTACCACAGAGCCGGAGTACACAGAGATATAGCAAAGAAACGGGATTCTACAATGAAGAACAGGTAAACAAACCGCAACGCGCGAGCGCTGTGTCACAGTATTGGATGCAAAATGACGAAAGTGAGCCAGAAGAAATTTATTGACCGTGCCTAAAAGAGGAAGCAGAGTGCGTACTTGGCGCATCTCTAGAAATAGATCAGACAGGACCATTTGTAGATGGGAAAGTTAATGATGAAAACATTACTTTTCTAGTAGACAGTGGAGCTACACGATCCACTGTCAGATCAGCAGATGTGAAAAATCTTCCTCTTTCGGATGAAACAATCCAAGTAGTTGGTGTGTCTAACACCCAGATTAAAACGTATCTTACTGATCCTGTAAAGGTCAGAATAGGGAAATTTTCAGACATGCATAGATTTGTGGTGTGTGACACCAGTCCTGTGAATTTATTAGGGAGGGATTTGTTGTGCAAGATGAATTGCACCATATTCTGTACACCAGACGGAATAGCCTTTGAAACACCAGATGAAGATGTTCTGTACAAAATGACCATAGCTAACCGAGAGTGTGAGATTGCTGGAACCTATGCAGTATTCAATCCAGATGAATTACCTCCAGAATTGAAACAGACAATAAAAGCAGCAGTCTGGGACTTCACTGGGGAAGATGTAGGCCTGATGAGAAATGTAGATCCAGTGAGAATTGCTGTAAAGGAAGGAGCTGTTTACCCAAACATTCCACAATACAGACTGACACCAGAAATAATAGCAGGGGTAACCCCTTTGATTGAGAAAATGATCCAGCAAGGAGTGTTGAGGCAGATAATGAGCAGTCCATGTAATTCGCCTATCATGGGACTGAAAAAGCCAAGTGGGAAATTCAGGATTGGGCAAGATTTGAGAAAGATTAACAAGATTGTCGTCTCATGTTGTCCAATTGTTCCAAATCCCTCAGTGATTTTGTATCAGATCCCACACGATGCAGAATGGTACACAGTAATTGATTTGTGTCACGCTTTCTTTTCCATTCCGTTGTATCATGACAGCCAGCCACTTTTTGCATTTCGGTTTGGAAACCGTATTTTGGCATGGTGCCGAATCCCACAGGGGTACACAGAGAGCCCCTCCATTTTCAATCAGTTATTAAAGAAATCTCTGGAAAGTCTTACTATGCCTGAGAGTTCAGTTTTAGTCCAGTATATTGACGACCTACTGGTAGCGTCAAAGACACGTGAGGCCTGTGAAACAGACACCATAGCTTTGTTGAATCACTTGGCAGATGGAGGGCTTAAGGTATCTCCAACAAAATTGCAATACTGTAAGAAGGAAGTGACATACTTGGGTCATAATATCGAAAAAGGCCTGAGAAAAGTAACCATAGACAGGATCAGAATCATTAGAGGAATGAGAGCTCCAATGACCCAAAGAGAGGTGAGAATGTTCCTAGGAATGGTTGGTTACTGTCGTCAGTGGATAAGTAATTTTTCCCTGATTGCCAAACCATTGGTGAAATTGACAAAAAGTGAGGTAAAAGACCCCCTTGAACTGAACAAAGAAGAATTGCCAGCATTTAAACAGTTGAAGAACAGTCTTTGTGAAGCCCCTGCACTGGGTATGCCAGACTATGAAAAGGAGTTTGAGCTAAACTGTAGTGAGCGAAATGGATGCGCACTTTCAGTGTTAATACAGAAACATGGAAGGCAAAGGAGACCAGTGGCATATTTCTCGTCAATGTTAGATCCAGTGGCGATAGGTTTGCCAGGATGTCTGAAAGCAGTAGCGGCTACATGCCGAAGCCTAGAGCAGAGTGAGGGAATTGTGATGGGGTATCCAGTAAGAGTGTTTGTACCCCATAGTGTGGCGATCCTTTTAACAAGGAGTCGAACACAGTTCATGTCACATAGTCGGCTGACTAAGTATGAAAAAGTCATTCTAGGTGCAAACAATGTGAGTCTGGAAAGATGTGTGAATGTTAATCCAGATACACGTTTGCCTGATGCAGAGAGCGTGGAAATAAGAGAAGAGGTTGATCATGATTGTCTGGATGTGCTTGACTACTGCACGAAACCTCGACCTGATATAAGAGATCTGCCACTGCCAGAAAGTGATCATGTGTTTTTTGTGGATGGATCCTGTTTAAGAACGGATGAAGGAGTGTTGAGCGCAGCCTATGCAGTGTGCACAGTTTCAGCAGTTATAGAAGCATCACCCTTGAAAGGAGTTAAATCCGCTCAAGTAGCAGAAAAAGTGGCATTAACCAAGGCATGCAAAATTGGGAGAAATGCAAGAGTGACTGTGATGACTGATAGCCAGTATGGCTTCGGAGTTGTCCACGACTTCGGCCAATTATGGCTGCAAAGAGGTTTCCTGACCTCAAGTGGAACTCCCATAAGGAATGCAGAAGTGGTTGGAAAATTGCTCGAGGCAATACAAATGCCCAAAGAATTGGCTGTGGTAAAATGTGCTGCTCATGGACAAGGTAGTGATTACATCACTACGGGAAACCGTTTTGCCAATGACATGGCTCAGTATTGTGCCCGAAATAAGTACTCAATTAATCGGTCAAAAGAAAAGGAAATGTCTTCTTGCTCCATAATGTTTACTAACGTTGTGGGAACATGGGATGAAGTGAGGCAGTTGCAGGATGAAGCAGTGGATGAAGAAATGAGGCAGTGGGTAAAAGCAGGATGTGCACCCAGGGAAAAGGATCATGTGTGGGTCTATCGGGATGGAAGACCAGTAATGCCTGATAGCATGATGTCAACCATGGCACGGATGTATCATGGACAAGGACATCTGGGAAGGGATGCCATGATAAGGGCTTTTAAGCAGACCTGGTACAATCCAAAATTCAGGTTGATAGCAGAAAGTCTCTGTCAGAGATGCCTGACATGTCAGCAGTACAACCCTGGAAGGAAGACTGTGGTGAGTCTAGGCACCATAGGCCGGGAGGGAGGACCTTTCACCAGAATGCAAGTGGATTTCATTGAAATGCCCCCATTTAACAAACTGAGGTATGTGTTGGTGGTAGTTTGTCTGTTCTCTAGGTGGGTGGAGGCATACCCGACCAGAAGAAATGATGGAATCACAGTGGCCAAGCTATTGTTGAGGGAATTCATTCCAAGGTACGGGTTCCCAATAACCACAGAATCAGACAGAGGAGGGCATTTCTACAATGAGATCATGAAATTGATTTGTGAAGCATTGGGTGTACAACAGAAACTGCATTGTGCCTACCGACCAGAGGCTTCTGGTGTGGTTGAGCAAATGAATGGTACTATCAAAAACAGAATAGGGAAAATGTGTTTAGCCACAGGTTTGAAATGGCCTGATGTCTTGCCTCTGGTTTTGATGACCATTAGGTCTACTCCAGATAGAACCACAGGTTTGAGTCCACACGAGATCATCATGGGACGCGCCATGAGACACGTGTTTGTGCCAGTCAACAAGCTGATGACTATAACTGATGACATGATTTTGGATTACTGTAAAGGCCTGGCTGACGCAGTTCATTCTGTGTTTCACCAGGTTGGAGCAGATGCCACCACACTTGAAAAGAAACCAGCCCATGATTTGAGCCCAGGGGACTGGGTGAGGATAAAAGTCCACAGAAGAAGAAATTGCCTGGTTCCAAGGTGGGGAAGACCAAGACAGGTCATCTTGACCACAACAACTGCTGTGAAGTGTGCTGGACTAAAAAATTGGATACATGCAAGTCACACTCTGAGAGTTCCAAATCCAGCAGACGGCATTGGAAAAGAATACTTTGACGAATCAGAATCAAGTGATGAGTCAAGCAATGAGAATATAAAGTCAAAAGAAAATCCTGAAAGGGGGGAAAATGAGCAAAGACTAGTTCAGACCCCCAGAGAGGAAATTCTGAGGAAAAGATTGCAGATTTCCGATGGTTCAGATTCTGGAGATGAGCAAAACGCTAATGGTGAACACAGAAAGAAGAAAAGAAAAGAAAAGAATGTCCAGTCAGAAGTAACTTTTACACCTGATGAGAGAGTAGAAGAAATTCCACCTGAGAAAATACTGGAAGAAGAAGAAGGGACAGTCACAGAAAGAGAGGGACAGATTGCGGAAAAACCCCGAAGAGGTGTAAGGAACTGCAACACCCAGCTAGGTGAAGGGACAAATAGTCAGCAGGAGGATTGCGTGCCGGAGACCCGAGGAGGGACAGAAGTAGGGCCAACCCAAGAGGTGGGAAAGGAGACTTCTGAAAAGGAAAAATCAAATGAGACAGAATCTGAGGACAGTGAAACCTAAATACCAGAGGGTCGAGTTCTGAGAAAGAGAACTTGGATTGAGAAAAGATCTTTGGCCAAACAAAATTAAGAAGCTGAGATATCGATTGATACGAGCTAAACACTCAGAGGCTGAACAAGTGAATGAAGTAACCAGTCAGCATCCAGAGAAAGAGGGAGAAACAGAAGTGTCAGAAGCAAACAAACGAGCAAGAAAACCAAACCAGAAGTATAAGTCACCTGAATGGACGTACGTGGCACTGCCTGAACAAAGGGAAGAGGCAGATAGTCAAGGAAATCCAGAGGAGACTTTGCTGAGATTGATAAAAGAAGAAGAAACAGGGGAAATCCTGAGAGTTATCTTATCCGACATCGGAGAAGAAGCGGAAGATCAGGAAATCCTGCATGTGGATGATGAGAAAGAAGTGAAAAACGACGAAAGGCCGAGCTGAGTAAATTAAATCGATCCTTGTAGGAATACACCGGATTGAATAAAGAAATTGAAATAGTTGGATCATCTGATAAGATCTTAGATCTTGTAGGAAAGCTACAAGAGGCGGAGTAGAAGAGGCTAAGTCAAAAGGCACGGTTAATTCTAACATAATGGCTAACATAGATGATAACAAGAATAGATGTACCTTCATGAGAAGATGGTGCAAGACATGTTGCTGCTGTACAGGACTATTAATGCTTCTTTGGAGCGTACTCGCTCTTTTGATCTCTTTCAAAGTAACTCTAGATACACTAGCAGGGCATACTGAGAATATGACTAATATAGTGAAGAACTCACAAAAGGTAATACCGGTTAGAACAAGCACAGAGCATGTGCATCAAGATAGGCCAATAAATGATTTTTCTAGTAATGTTTTTTCGAAATTATTATATGAATATGTAAAAACAATGGAAGTAAGGGATTGCTATGTCTGCATGCAATTACCTGCATCTGTTTCAGAAGGGGTGACTTATCATCACCTCCCAGCAACCTATGGAATAACATGTAGCGTTTTAACTAGTATATTTTATCAAGTAGGAAAATTAGAGTATAATTTGTCTAATATAGATAATATTCTTGGACGATTGCCCATGAATAAGGAATTAAATCCAGCTAAAGATGCTAATGTGTTAGGAGAAATTTTTATAGAAACTAAAGGACTAACTCTAGAATATATTTTTAAGAACAATTTAACTTGTAGTTTAAAAACAGAAGAGAAAACATTTTTGGATATGGTTGAAGAGAGAAGATTGAAAATACACAAGAATGCAGAGGGACATAAGGAAGGGGAAAACATTTGGGAAATAGATGGGAAAAAGGAGACACCGGGTGGAGTTAAACCGACAATAGCTATAGACTCACCCCAGAAAGGCAAATTATGCATCATGAGGGAAAGATCCCAATATGATTATGTTTATATAGGGACAAGTGAGTGTCATGATACATATTTTATTGCATCCGGATGGGGATTTAGAGGTGGAGAAGATCCAGTTTTCCCTGGACTGTACTATATTTGTGGGAACAAGGCTTACTACAGGTTGCCCGACCATTGGTATGGCACATGTTATGTTGGCCTGGTCTTTCCAAAGATTTTTCACATGGATAGAGTAGAAAATAGTTGACCAAATAACCTACTAATGCGTAGCAGAAGAGAAACTTGGTTAGAAATTGTAGGTGATATTTTTGGAGCCTTGATACCAGCAGTGGGAATATCTTGGAATGCAAATAATATTCGGAAATTGTCAACCATAGTAGATCGCTTGTCAACAAGCACCGCTGGAGGATTTATTTTGGTAAACACTGAGCTGGTTGCCATGCGTGCTATGATTATGCAAAATCGACTTGCGCTTGATATCTTATTGGCAAAAGAGGGTGGAGTCTGTGGAATGCTGAAAGTTCAACATTGTTGCACTTACATTCCTGACGAAAGCAGAGATCTAAAAGTCTATATAAAGAATATTACAGAATTGCATGATGAAATAAAACCACTGGAGGTTGAAAGTATCTGGACTAGAATTAGTAATAAAATGGCTGCTATTAAAGCTTATTTAGGTAAATTAGGTAGTACTATTCTAGGGAAAATATTATTCCCATTAACCTGTGTGATTTTTGTATTATTAATACTTAGATTAGGATGTATGTGTTGCAGATATAGAAGAAATAAAAAGAAGGTTAAAAGAGAAATTTACAAAAAGAGGGAAAAGAAACCAGAAAAAGATCTCAATTAAATAGAATTGGAAGAATGGAAGGAGAGTATGTATGACAAATCAAGGAGAGAATATGAAAGGGAAACAGAATTCTAATTAAGCAAGAAGACATTTCAAATTTCTGTAAAAGGGGAAATAAATTGAAAATGTTGTGGGTTTTGTGGTGATAAAATCACCAAAGGGGGGATTGATGGAGCGGGTAAAATAAAAAGTTTAGTATACCAAAACTATTTATATATGTTTATATTAAAATGAATAAAGTACTAATTCTAATGAATAATAGTGTGTTGTGTTTGAATTAACCAACCTAATTAACCAAGAAAATACACGTGGGAATGCATTTGCATGGCTATAATAATAAGTGAACTAAGTTTGTACGCATATTAAATTTATATGTTTAGCTTAAGCAGTGTTAACGTGATTTGCGCCTAAATAAACCAGCATTAACGGCTTTAAATGTTGCATATGGCTAGATAAATGCATACACATAAGGGTATTAGTGAGGGAATAACATTGATTAATTCATTTCTATGTATTAATTACGATTTGTGTTTCTTTTACTTAAAGTTGACTATTTCGGCCTACTAAAAGATGGCTGCTGACTGAATCCTCACTAAAGTACATGACTTCATGCAATTGGCAATAGAGAAAGGCGCCTGCACTGACTTCATCGTGCCCTCTCCTTGAACCTCCGAACCAGGTCCATGAAGACTACTCTGGGCGAGATGCCAATGTCCCTGAACATGGACCAAATGTTGCAATCTGGGAACCAAAAGCCACCTATTCACAATAGACTGATACTTTCCCGACCTGGGAACGAGTTTCCCATGCGCTTAGTATATTCATCATCCGAATGTGAAATTTTATAAATGTTTCCTAAAGTATTGGGACGGGGCTGGATTCAACCAATCAACGACCTGGAAATAATAAAAATGATACTGTTTTATGTAAATTTTGGTATAAATATTAGTAGTCCAGAGAGGGAAAAAGGTTGGTCACCACTTTGGAGCTTGAGACGCACCCTGATCGATGCTACTCTATGCGACACTCCATGCTGACAGCAGAGGACGGGACGTTAGAATACTGATGATCTTTCTGAGGACTGGTGCTGACTTAGAAAACGACAAATAGCCAGAATAGGTAAATATGACAAAAGATAATATGGCATTGTTGGGATTTAACCTGCAATTTAATTAGATAAAGAAAATCATTATTTGAAGAATTGTGTCAGGTGATTATTTCTTGTAATATTTTATTGATTGATACGAGAGTTAAAGTGTTTCTATTAAATACCAACTCAACTAAATGATCTAGTCGACCTCCGGATGGAGGAACTGTTAGGGTAAGTCAATAGATGTGTTTCCTCTATCCAAAGTGAATAAACTGTAGTTCGGAAGATCGGGATTATCTCTCCCCCTGTAAGGCACGGATAGTTTGATGAGAAGGAATGTTGGTGTTATGGGCCCCACCAGCGTGTGATGTGTGTGTGTGCGTGTGACTGAGGAATCATTCCGTCTGTGGAAGCAGGAGGAGATTTTGTGTTCTGAACTGCACCACTTGTACATCACACATCCTGCACTCAAGTATTTAAAAGTGTTCTTACATGATAGCAAAGAAAAAGGAGTCTGTGAAAAAATATGTGCTTAGGGTCACACATTTTGGTCCAAGGTTGTCTGATGGCCAGTGCTGGAAAGTAGGGGTATCGTGCCAGATCCCGGTTCATACAGCAATTTCTGAGTCCCATCTGGAATCCGGCTGACCCAATGTAATAATGCTGAATTCATCCTGGTGTCATTTTCCAACACCAGGACACAATTCAGAAGCATCCATACATTGTCTATTTTCCGTTTGGTGCAGAAACCTGAAGGCAGCATGTGAGCTTTCTTATTTTCACTTGCAGCCGGGCACAAAGAAAGGCCTGATTTAAAGGGTCATCAGCTCTTCTTTTGTTTAAGAATCATCCTGGCTGGGAGCCATCTGGAGCCTAACAACTAGATGCGAGTGCAATAGAAGGAAACAAAGGCACATAGCTTACCACATCACAAGTACTATGACTTGAAAGCAGGTTTTTGACTTTGTTCAAGCCTGTGTGTCAGAGATGTGCATGCAATATAAGAATGCAAGATTTAGCTTATGTGTATGAGTAATTATATTAATACTGATTTAAACGGCACCTTCTAGTTTATTACTAGTTATTTATTTTATTGCGCTGCTCATTCCAGTGTAGGATTTCAGATGACTTTACATCACTCACAGAGACACAATAAATCATACAAATGTGTAAATTAGTGTATAGGAAATGTTCCTTTAAAAAATCAGGGTTTTAAGGTGTAGGCATCGCATACCGTCCATACATGTAGACGTCATGTTAAGAGTGACTGGTCGGGAAAAACACAAAGTCAAGATATAAAATGTAACGTTGTGTATGGGGTTGTCTGTACTAAGAATACTTTATTATTTCCCATAGGAGTCCTTGACTTATGGTTTGCATGCAGGTGTGTGATGCTGGTGAATAGATCACTGAGCTATATTGAAAGGATTGCAACTTATGAACTGGAAGCAACAAAATGATCCCAGTGTCAATATAGTAGCCCAATTACCTATCTACATAAAATGCAAATCTGTGATATGCATCCAGCATGATGTGCTTTGCAGGAGGTATGTTGACCTTCTATGCTGCTTTATGAGTTAAAACTGTGATTGGACAAAACACAGAACTCTCCCAGAACTGTACTAACCACCAGAATTTTCCCACTGCTATTAAAATCCGTTTTCAATTGTTGGGCACACAAAGAACTGTGTACAATGTGCCTTAACCATATCAGATATTTTAAAAATACACCCTCATTATGACTTTACTGTCACGTGTCCTTGTTGCCAATTTCTGTGCAGCTGATTGTTTTATATATATAAGCTGACTATCAGATACCGCTTTTCAAACTCTGCCCCTCGTGTCTCCACACTCTTTTCTCTGTCACACCTTGACCCTCAATGTATGGGTTCCCGGAGTAAATGTTTTCCAATTCCAGAGCTTCTCATGGCTTGCCAAATTTTTGAAACGACGCTGTACAGCATTGTTAAATGGTGGCAGTACGGGTGTGTTAAAGATTCTATGTCTGCATATAACGATGGGTCATGAGATGATCCCACTGAATTGCATATGAGGCACTGCATTTGTATGATTTACAGTGCAATGCTCCTTGCCATTTGATGGCGAAGCTCCCTCGTTTTAGTACCAACAGCCATATAGCTTTACTATAAAAATTGCGTCTTCACTAGCACTTTTTTCTAAGTATAGGCTATATTTACACAAAGAATATGCGTTTTCAGTACAGTGCTCCGGATGTCTCACAGAAGCCCTATTTGTCATACATTCTTACTATTATTTTCCCCTCTAATACTCAATACAGTGCAGTAGAAATCGTTACCCACTGTCCGTACAAATAACATTCACTTGAGAGCTCAACTGCTCGCAAATTACAGTTCAACGTACATGACTTCACTGGACTCGTTCGTGATAAAGGGAATAGTGAGCAGGGAAGGGTCTCCTTGCCCTGCCGAGGCACAAGCATTACACCTGCTGTGTGCGCATCACCTGCCTTTATTTCTACTGGAGCCTCCGCTCTCGCGAGATCCCCCCGCATCTCTCAGCTCTGCGCCTAGGAGCAGTAGTGAATTGTTCGGGCGCGCGCAGCCTATTCGAACCCCTCCGCACGTTGTTCCCACCCCCGTCCCTACCGGCCCACTCCTCCTATTGAGCATTAACTGCCCTGTGCGGCGCGCGCTTTAACCTGGCGCGCGATCCCGTACTGAAAGGCTAGGCTCGTGCCGCTCTCTCTATTTCAGCCGGGCGCGCGCGCCCTGATTGACAGGCAAGATGTCGGTGAGGAGGAGAGAGGCTGCGGGGAGGGATGCGGCAGCCGGGGACGGCCGACGGGCGGCGGCGGCGCGATGAGGGACGCAGGACGGAGCTCTGGGACCGGCAGACCGGGCGCTTAAGAGCCCTCGGAGCAGCGGGCACGGGAATAATAGAGGGGCGAGCGAGCAACCCGCAGCATCAGCACCGGCAGCGCCACCTGCGTCTTCGAAGGGAGGAGGGGGCCGGGCACCACCGGAGAGGGAGCACAGCATCACCTGGGGCTAGAAAGGTGGCGGCAGTTTCACCTGGAGGGCTGGAAAATACAATTGAGGAGGGCAGCATCACTTGGAACAAGGGGCAGTTGTGTCGCTGGTCGACTCGGCATCACCTGGGAGGGAGGGTATTGCCTAGGGCACAGGGGTGGTAGGGCAACACCGCCTGGGGCACTGAGTGTGGGCATCGTCACAGGGGGCGGACAGCACCTGGACGGAACACAGTATCACCAGGTACATAGAGTGGGCAGATCACTTGGGGCACACAGAGTAGCATCTTCTCACAAGAGCTCAACATTACATATTCTGTCCTGGCTTAACATCTCCTGGGGTATAAAAGAGCAGAATCTGTTGAAAGGGGTGCAGTAACACTCTTGGGCATAGAAGGGCATCATCCGGAGGTAGGTGGGTGTCACTTGTGGCCACATAGGGTAATATCACGTGAAAGAGAAGGGGCATCACCTGGGCCGCTGAGAGGCAGCATTATTTTAAGGGGGCGCCGTAACACGAGGTGGGCACGGTTACCGAGGGGGCGACATCATCGTAGCAACAGACTGCTCTGGGGTCCTAGCGCTTCCCGGGAGGAAGGGGTACAGAGTAAAGGCGAGCATCACCTGTTGGGCGCTGCGTCAATCGGGGGCGGGGTCTGGTTTTACACAGGGTCTCAGGGAAGGTGAGCTTGCGTTGTCAGAGAAGCACAGCGTCACCCGAGGGGGCAGAATCTCTAAGTGAATCGGTATCTTCTGTTAGGGGTAGCATCACCTGGAAAGGGGAGGGCAGCATTACCTGCAAGATTGAAACACCATCACTTAAAGGGGAGGAGCTTCATCATCAGTAGTTAGCGAAGCGGGTATCACCTGAAAAGGGGCATATCATTAACTGGAATTCACATCACCTCGGGAGAGGGGGGTGTCATCGACTGGGGAAGGGAAGGCACAGAATACTTGCGCTTCCTCAACATCCCCCCTTTTATGACTGCGGTTTTGTATTGCTCGGACTGAGGCCTGTTATATGGCGCTTGTCTAAGGGCCGCTAGGAGCATATCTGGCGTTCACTGTATTTATAGGCCCCCTGGGTGGGCGAGATCCGTGCGGGCCGGTGGGTGAGTACGGCGCGGACACTTGGGTGGCCGAGGACGGCGCGGGCCCAGCCATGGACGACGAAAACCTGCCTCGAAGTGAGGAGCTGCCTCAGCCCCTGAGTTTGCAGAAAGCCCTGCAGCAGTGCGAGCTTGTGCAGAACATGATCGACATCAGCATCTCAAACCTGGAGGGGCTGCGGACCAAGTGTGCCACTTCCAACGACCTGACCCAGAAGGAGATCCGCACCTTAGAGGTAGGTCAGCGCGCCTAAGTACTCTTGGCGCTTCATGGAGGTGCCCACTGCAGACACAGCGCCTGTGTGTCATAAGTACCGGCAGCGCTGCACTGGTTTATGTGCACACAGGGCATCAAACCGCTATACAGGTGTTCACGGGGCGACATGCGGCTACCCTCATCACACATTAAACCCATATTACATGTACACGTGGCACTGCCTGGGGCTGCCTTCTGCACACACTGCCTCTATTTCACAGGCACAAACGACACCTAGGCTGTTTATAGCATGTATTCGTGGCGCTGTGTTGGACTTACTTGCAAACCGTTTGCCCCGGAGCTGGCGGGATAACTTGGTGGGTTGATCACCTGCTGCAAAGATTAGGGTGCACTTTGGAGGATACAAGTTCTAAAACTTGCAGAACTAACTCAGCTTTTCATCATACTGCGGTCGACATGAGTAGCAATGCAATGGGTCGCATACAAATGACCTGTCATTTGAATACCGAGATACAAATCAGTGGTGCGCTGTCGGAAAAGTAAATGGTATTATGAAGTTCGTCGCCGGAATAGATGGAAAGTTGATGTTGATGTGCACTAAGTTTCTTTTAAAACATCCCCTTTAAACCCACTCTTCACATTTCAAGTATCAGGATGCATGGGCATCCGTCATTTCATTCGAAGGCATTGTTCAGTATAAAGCAAAGGGGCCATGAAAGACAAAACTAGGAGGAGAGGTTACATGGGGTGCTGAGCACAAGCCCCGCCAAGGCTTGGCCACCCTACTCCACCTTCCAAAGCCATGAACATGTGCGCTTGGGGTGCTGGGCAAGTGCTGGCGGCAGCCACATGCAGCACAGTGGGTGTCTAGGTCAAAAGAGACGTCAGTGTGTAAGGAGGCGGCTATCCCCATTACCAGTGGCATGAGATGCTTCACTTGATAAAGTGTCCTTAAGATTTGTGATTATATTATTGTTATTACTGAGAATTGGGATATCTGAATTTTCATAATGCCTTTATTTTACACGGGGAGTCTTGCTCACCCTTTCTGCACTCTGGGACCTATAGTTGAGTGTGATTGATTTCTCTTTCTTTAGAGCTGCTTACCCTACGCACAGCGCCCGTCTGTAGGGTGCAGCTGAAGGGCATTTTTACTGGTTCCCGTATTTGCAGCTTAGATCCTTGCACTCCCTGCGCAAAGTTTATTCTTTGCACTTGGCATCCGTTTCCTTTACTCTTGGTTCCGTTCTTACATAAGCAGCACACATTTTGACAGCACTTCTCTACGTATAACATTTTTCCTGCAACCACTGTCTTGCAGCATATGTATCATGAGTTTGAGTGTGTTCCCGTTCGGAGGATACCTGGCCTGGCAGTTTGGGCTCGGCTGTTTCTATTGTAAAGGAGCCATGGCTGATTTGTATATGACTGGCTCCTTTTTAAGGTGCAATTGTGTACAAAAAATGATAGACTGGAATGCTGTCCAGTAATTATCCCTGGTTGATATTACACCAAGCACTCTACTTATCACTTCTTTGTTTTACTCATTTATACCATGTGTCCCATGTCTTGAGCCACATGCATCAACCTTTCCTGCTTTGCAGGACATATTCGTCAACTATTTTTTCTATTAAACTATTTTTTCTATTCCCGACTTTTTTATTGCATGATTACTTTTTATCTTTTTCCTTTTGATTATGGGGCATTTTTTTGTTACATTTTACTTGTGTGATGTGTTTTATTTTGCCATTCCTTCTTTGCCGTTATTTTCTTTTACAGGGTTAGCACTGTCTTTGGCAAATTTTCAAGGTACCCTACACCCTCTCTAAAATCATCCCAACAACCCAGGCGAATGATAATTTTATCTGTATTCCTTGCCTGTTATTTATTATCTTACTCAGCTAATCAGTGGTAAATTTCCATGTATCCCCTTCAAGTGGTCATTTTCCAAGTCCCTACTACAGTGGCATTTTTCCCAGTACCTACTTGCCTGTACCCAACACTAGGGTACTTTCTAGCTACTAGCTACTCATTCAGCTGTGTTAATTTTCCCTGTGCCATGCAGCTCTCCTACTCTAGGCAATGGAAGCAGGGTAAAATCCCTTCACCACATTGTCTTTTTTATACCCTGAAATGTGATTCACTATTGATAATAAAAGTGGAAGTTGTCTGGGAGGAAATTCTAGACGAATAGGGTAGGAAATTGGGTTTTTGATTGAGGGGGATGGAAACGTCACACAAACAACAACCACAATCCTTTTCAGGGTAAACCACAAAAGTAACTAAATTAACCTGTGCTTAACCCTCTGGTAGAGTGGCACAAAGCCATCAGGCTTAACTTAGAGGCGAAGTGTAAAGTATTTATGCAGCACACAAACAGTAATAAAGCGGAAACCCAACACAAGAAAAATCCCAACCCAATTTAGTAAAATTGAGTACATTTTAATAAATAAAATGATAGCAGAATGATAAAAATCCAATTAGTAGAACTGGAGCTATGCAATTTCAAACTCTTAAGTAGATATATTGCCTAAAAGCACAAAACATCTTATTGTGCTAGACCGGGGAAAGTCTCAAATTCATGCTGACTGTGATGAAGTGTGTGTTGGATAATGGGACCAGTTAGATCCGCCGAAAAAGTTATCTTCTCAAAGTCTGGCGCGAAGTGTTCCGTTCGTGGTGGAGCGATGGATGGTTATTGCTGTTGCATAAAGAGCAAACCGGGTGGCACTGTCTATCATTGCTGTAGTGCGAAGAACTGATCAGGCATCGCAGATGGTCATTGCTGGAGCTTCAAGTTGGCAGTCACCCTGGGCTGTCATTGCTGGAGCTTGAGGTGCGGATCTCTCGCTGATTGACGTTGCTGGCGGGCACTATAACTCGAAGATGCAGATTCACTAGATCTTCTCGTTGGTGGTTGTCACGGGTAGCAGAGTCTTATGGAAATTGGCCCAGTCGCAGACATGAAGCACCAAAACATCAGGATTTCGCATTTCTTTTTAGGAGGAGCTCAATTGATGCCAGCCAAGGGTCCAGGGCTTGAGGAGGCACCTCTTGGGGATAGGGAACTCACTCCAGTAGAGGCCTTGAAGGGCTCAGGCAGGTCCAGTGGCAAGTTCAGTGCAGCAGGTCAACTGGGCAGTTGCAGGGAGTCCTCTGGAGCCTGTAGCTCAGACAGGAGGTCAGCCAACTGACCCTTGGAGTCCCTAAGGTTAGTCTGGGATGAAGGGGACAAGTCTAGTCTTGCTTCTCAGTGAGCAAGGCAACCCTCAAGCAGCAGGGTAGTTCTCTGGTAGCAACAGGACACTCATCTGGTAGCAGGACAGTCCTTCCGTAATGTCCACAGGTCCGAGAGTGTTATGATGAGTGGCTTTGGAGGTCCAATATTTATACCTGCTGCCAACCTCTGAAGAGGGGGAATTCCCTATACTACCCCCACATCTGGTTCTGAAACGTTCTTCCCCTCCCCTGTCAAAGCTCCAAGAGGTCTGGAGTAAGAAAAGACAGGGCAGGCCAGCATCAAATTACTTTGTGCGTTTGTGAAGCAGAGTCTTTTGAAGTGCAAGTGGAGCTGCGTGCGACTCTTCGCACTCATCCTGTCCACACCGAATCCCACTTTCTGTCACTGTCTGGAAAGAATACACAAACCACAACAGCAGAGCCATTCCTAGTCCAGGACACTGCTAGTAGGCACAAATGGTTAGGTCAAGAAAATGCTAACTTTTTAAAAGTGGCATTTTCATAATTGTGACTTAAAATCTGACTTCACTGGTAAAGAGGATTTACAATTACAATTAATTTGAGTGTAAATAGTATATTTCTACCTGCTCCCACTCTAAAGTTATCATTTATTAAATGTAATACGTTGACCTAGTATTCACAGAGTGGATTCGACTTTAGTTGTTCATATTCTGGTAGTGAAAAACTCCTAAAGTACACATGTCCTACTTTTTAACCCCTTGCGTGCTGCGGACGGCCCCCGGCCGTCTGGCGTCACGGTGGGCATGTGCGGAGGACGACCAGGGGCCGTCCAAAACCCGCTCACTTATTAATTCGCACGCACAGCGGGGGAATGTGCGCAGAACGCAATGGGTTAAATACAATGCACCATGCCCTATGAGCCTTTAGGGCTACTTATAAGTATTAAAAAGATAGATTAGGCCTGGCAAAAGGTGTATTTTGCCAGGTCAAAATGGCAAATTAAAACTGCACTACACGCTGCAGTGGCATGCCTGAGACTTGTTTTAAAATGATATTTTAGTGGGTGTCGCAATGTGTGCTATAGGCACACTTGTAGTATTTAATTTAAAGGCCCTAGGTAAGGACTTAAAAGTAAATGAAATGTACCAATCAGGAAGATGCCAATTTGAATATATTTAGGAAAAGAGCACAAGCACGTTACCACTGGTTAGCAGGGAAAAAGTGCACAGAGTCCTACACCCAACAAAAACAGGTTCAGCAACAGAATGCAAAAACTCTTGGGGAGACACTGCAAGTAGGACCAGATACCACATACAGCAGGATTCCTCCTTATAATCAATAGAATGAGCAAGAGTCTCTGGGATCTGAGAAAGGTATTGGAAGTGCATGAAGGTGTGGGGACAGAAAGGTAACATGGGACATACTGTTTCGCTTTTGCGCAGCCAGGGCAGCAGCTTTCCAAGCACTTTGTCTCGCACCTTTGCATGTATAGGTTGCTAGTCTGATTAGGCTGTGAGTCATTACCCACCTTGGACATGCCCACCTGTAAGAGCGTTCAGAAGTGTAAGAGGGGCTTGACCACAAAGTGCGTCTCAAAATGTTGTCTTCTTTCGGTCTAGCAGGATTAGGTGGAATTTGTGCCTTTTAAAGACTGTGTATTTTCTGCTAAGGATACCAATGTTGCTTGGACTTCACTTCTTTTCCCATGCGTGGGGTTTAGCTGTACAGCAGTAGGCGGTGTCTCTGCCTTTAAACAAGGTGTGTGGCTCCTGTTCATGTCATCAACCCCCTT
Source organism: Triturus cristatus (assembly GCF_964204655.1). Lineage (NCBI taxonomy): Eukaryota > Metazoa > Chordata > Amphibia > Caudata > Salamandridae > Triturus > Triturus cristatus. Next base: position 319,945,451 of record NC_140594.1, on the reverse strand, counting down.
CCTTGCACCATTTGACACCATTTTACTTATTTGAAAATATCTCTACTGTGTGCATTTTGGCATATGGATTGTGGGGCCTTCTTTAATGACCCCCTTATTTTGGTGTAAACGTGCACAGCGCCCCGCTGCCCCTAAGGATAGGCTGGTGCTGCGTTCTAGTTGCCTATATGCCTTAGATCTAACTACAATGCAATTTGTGCAGCTGTCTGTCACACCTCCTCCATCACACTGCTAGGTTTGCGCCCCAAGACGAGAAAAGAATACCTCTCTCAATAAACAATAAATGTCCCAACCAAGCACTCCTCCGCCAAACCTGCTGCCCATCCGAAAATGCGCTTCAGAGCCCTAAATGGGGGTATGAAGTGCTGTGTAAATGCTACCACATAGTAATGATAATTCAGTTCTCCGCATGCGCCTGTTACCCTTTTTCCCATACCTCCACGCCCTTTGTACTTGTGAGTACCCCTCTTTCCTGTGGTAATTTTCTCAGTAATAAATGCATGGTACTTCCCAGTTCCCCTTCTCGTGCTGATTTTTACAGTACCTCACACTAGTGATAATAAAGCCAGTGCCCCGCATCCGTTGTGACTTTCCTATAATCAACGGCGTGGCACCATACCAGTCTCCCTTGCCTCTTGTAGTATGGCTATACCGCCAAACTAGTGATGATTCGTCAGTCCCCCGTGCATGATGTCATTTCCCCACACCTAAGTCTTGCGGTCATTTTCGCCTTCCCTGTCCCCTCTCCTCTGTGCTTGGCTTTCAGTGTCTCATTGCCTGCGGTGCCTTTCTGCTCCCGCCTGGTCGCGGGTCTGTGTATATGCAGCCGTGTGGCCTGGCTCTGAGAAGGGAAGCAGCTGGAGTGTGGCTACGCATTCTGCAGGTGGTTGCAAGGTGCTCCCGCTCCGAGTCCGGAGCACCGCCCCCATCGCGTCACTGACGTGGGGAAGCTGGCAGAGGCGTTTACATTTCCACGAGATGCGCAGGAGCCTGGGGTTGGCAGCGTGAGACCACGAGGTTCTTCGCCAGCGTTGATTTGTAAGCCATTGTATGGAAAACAAGACAGAAAAGGGGTCGGGGGTGCATTACAGAATTACATTTTTAGTGTGATCGGTGGAAATAGCAAATAAGCATTTCGGAGCAGAATTGAACGTGGCTGGGGAGTGCCTAAGACACAAATCAACACGTATTACATATATTAGAGGCAGTTTGTTTTGTGGTCTGTTTGCGGTTGTGTTCATTACTGCGTTTTCGTGGTCACTTCCTTCCCAGGATGCACATTCTCTTTTCCCCTAGTTGTCATTAACTTCTCTTTGAAGTCTGCTACTGATTTCCTGTTTTAAAACTTTGCACAAGCGTTGATGTCAGTTAGGGGTAGTCGGGTAGCAGGTGCTGACTTGCAATATTGTTCCTTTGGAACTGCCCTTACTACCGTGGGTCCCAAGGGTCATGCAGGCAGCGCAAGAACACAGTGTAGACAGGGCCCTGCTAACGTTTTGCAAGTTCCACTCCTTACCATTCACTAAGCCCCTAAGTACCGAATAGGAGGCTGTACGGAACTGAGGTGTGTCCCCTGGTGTGGGCCTGGGGCAAAGTATGTATGATGTAATTTGTAACTTCTGTTGTTGCTTACATTGTGAAGATGCCCAGAGGGATCATGCCGATTAGTGTAACACAAACATGAGGAACTCTGATGCTTTGAGACGCTTCCTTATGAAGCACCACCCTCAGCCTCTCTTTCTCAAGGTGCTGAGAATAGTAATCTTGACTAAAGTATCCTGGTAGCTTTATCATTGACGGTGCTCAAAACTATTTGAATTGTATTGTACTGTCATTGCATTTACATAGCGCTTGCTACCCCTGATGAGTTGTTGTAGCCCTTTTTCGTCGAGTAGCAAACAACTCCGGAACCCATGAAGGATTAGTGGTGAATCAGTACAGTGAAATATGAAAGTATTTTGAGTGGTGGGTATGTTAGTCAGTTATTTGGATTGAGAAGGATAGCGGAGGGATAGAGGAGAATCGGATCCTGTTCGTCAGTAGGCTTGAGAGCCTGCCATTTAGAGGTACCATGGTCCCATGCTGGTGATATTTGAAAGTTGTAGGCCAAGAGGTGAGACCAATGACGATGGCAACATATGTGACTTTATTAATGTCAGCTGATAGTTTTAAATATCTTGTGTCTTACATAACTGTTGATGGTCGTAGAAACTTGGAACATAACATACTGAATGAGGTCTCTGGGATACAGGCTGACCTCTCATTTTGGTCTCCCCTTCCTCTCTCTCTCATGGGAAGAGCAGCCATTTTTAAAATAGTGTCACTCCCATGACTTTTTGAGCAATTGCAACATTATCCATTCAAAATCCCTCCCCCTCCTTCAAACGTATAATGTTATTGATCTGGAGCTTCCCGTGGTCTGGTAACCTGGGACTGTGATGAGTAAGTGTGATAAGTCACTGTTTGATGGTGGCTTCGGTGCAGCAGGAATTCAATCCTTTTATAGAGTGGCATATCATCCCTCAGTGATAGATTATTGGTTATGTCCCCTGCCATCAGACCCTGCCTTTGCCACTGAGAGGTGGACTATGGGTGATGCTCACCTCCTTCATTATCTATACAGTGGGCGTATCCCGCTGTTGATTTCTCTGGTGACACAACAGGATCTGGAACCCGGGGACCTGACGTGAGACAAGAGACTTACCAGGTACTCCGCTGTGGGCTGGGTGCTGCTTTGGGGGACTCTGCAACCCTTAAGGCTTTCGGGGTTGTGGTTTGGCAGGTGCCTTCACGTTGGAGCATGAAATGCAGAGAACCCATATGGCCTCTTTTGAACAGTTGCAGGTCTCCTTTCATTTACATAATCAGCAATACTACCGCTATATGCCCTAGATCCACATATCAGGAACTAGAAGGAAGGGTATCCCTGAGTCCAACCCCTTGGAGGCTCAACTGGTCACAGGCAAGATTGAGCACAAACAGATCTATTCAATTTATCATACCATAATTAATAACTTACCTGATACACCTGATCAGAGTAGCATGTGAGAGAGATCACAGACCCCTTTAGGATGATGACAGGAGAGATGCGAGGATGGCCTCCAGGGTGTCAGTCAGTGCCATGCAATTTAGATTTATACAGTTGAGGTTACTAAACATGGTTAATATCACTCCCCTTAAGATGTTGTGCTTTGGGAGAGTCCCTTCCCTTGACTGCCTTAGCCATGGGTGGTAGGAGGGTGATTTCCTACACCCCATTTGCTGCAGTCCTGCACTAAAGCTCTTGTGGCATGGAGTGTTATCAATACTGAACGAGTTGTGGGTTGGCCACTGAGCCTGGAACCCATGCTTACTTTGCTCCATATAACTAACAACATTTTTGACTCTTGATAGATACAAGGCGGCTCCCCTCCATCCAGGACTAATGGTGGCAGAGAAAGATATTGCTAGGGACTAGGGTAACATGTTTTGTCCTGGGATGTGGGTTGAAGGGTTGGACCATTGCATGGCTTTTGAACGACCGATGTATGAGCCTGGAGGCAGCCTAACAAACACCAAGATCTGGACTAATTGGCAGACATACAGAGGGATTCTTGTGGGGGTGGAGGGGTTCTCAGAAATATGAGTACGTTGGATATCCTTGTTGGCTGAGCTGATTCTATGCTATATGCAATCTTTAACTTGCTGGGATGTGTTTAAAACTCTAGATAAGTGCAAAAGTGTATTTTATATGTGTATGGTGAAGACATGGCATCAGTCAATGGGATTGTATGGTATGTTAAATAAATTGTAAAACTTCACTAAAATTATATTATACAAATATACAAAATGGAATTTAAAGCAAAACCTATTCACATTGTCTCCAGTAGAGGTTCTGACATCATTATCTACACCTTACCCAGTACTATGAAATGCTCACGTTGCTACCGTTACACCTTCGGATTAATGCAAAACATTTGTGAATCCAAATGAGCAAAAAATACAGGATTCCAGTTCAAGCCCAGCATAAATATTGTATGCCCATTTCTGAACATGAAGTCTAAATATATATATAAAAATGCATGCAAAATCAATTTGTACTAGACCCCATGGATTCCTTTATCGCACAGCAACCTTGTCAGTAAATTTAAATCTCAGAAATATTAACCCGAGAGCAGAGTTGAAATAGCTTAAATAGTAGTAGGCGGAACAGAGGACCGACCGGTTCCTAGCCTCCACCACTAAGCATGAGATTCAGGATCCAAAAGCAAAACAAAGAGAACAATTCTGTCGGCAAAGTGATCCATCGTGGGGACCCAAATATCCAGCATATCCCCTGAAACACAAGTTTCAAGCAACACTTGCTTTCAGAAAAATAAATCCTGCAGGAATTGGGAAATATGACTGACATGGTCCATCACCCGATTATTCACCCTTCAAATGGAGGCTCTTGTGAGAGACAACAACCTAACAGCAACCCATTTTAAAGTATGAACTGACCGGTCCACTGGGAATGGGTGGCCTCAGACCTCATTGTTGGCATAACTTTCTCATGGTGTTCATGAAATTCAGTAATTCCACCACCAAGCTTGTCTGTAGATTTAATACTGCCTGGCCCATCAGCCCCAGCCCCTTCCATGTAGATGATTTTGCCCTGTCTGATCAAACACTCCAACTAGGCTGGCAAAAAACTCAAAAGTTGCTCTCTATCTAAGAATCATACCATCTGTAATCGTTACCTTCAGCACTGAAACATTCTCCTTTATCAAGATGTATTGACTGACACCAACATTGGAATGCTTCATGCATCAAGGATGTCACAGAGACTGCCATTTCGTTGTCCTGAAATTCTGTACTCCAGTATCCCAAAACTCATATGGAGCGAATCTTCAATAATGCCGAGACTGTATGATGGCACCAATTGAAACTTTATAAAGCTCCAGTAGTAAGGAACACAAACTCAAATAGCTTGGTATCCAAGATGTCGTGAATTTAGATAGTCATTGTTGTAAGCCAATGCTTCTGGCAATTACAGGGCAATGGAAAATTCATCCTCGCTACCTTCTAAAGAGAAAGCTCGTTTAGGCTGGAGATGGTAAATGCCATTCACGTTATATAAGAATCTTAATTCATGACTGCCATAATTTCTCAAATATCATAAAACATGCTCCACGCCCACAGTCATATCAAGACAATGGATACTCATCATAACATCAATTGCAAGAGGACAAAACAATGCACAATATTTAAAAAAAATAAAGGTCTTAAATCTTTCTGTTTCTTAAATAAAAGAAAAGGACAACCAATACATGAAGAATATTAAGTTTCCTTTATAAAGTGCCTAAACAGTATCCCTTATTTCCCCTTCTTTTTTCAGCCAGAAAGGGAATAGTTATGAGAGGATTAAGGCCTGATGTAATTTTTCATATTACCATATGAAGTAATTGATCCAGCTAGTGATAGAGATATGGGCATGTATCTAGGTTACCCAGGGAAGACGCTGGTATTTGGATTGAGGATTTCTGAGATAGATACTCCTTATCTTTCTGACGGGACAGAATCCAAGCAGCTTCCTGAAATAACATATTGTGTGGAAAGGGCTCCCAAATGGCAAAAACCTCTGCAGGTAAGATATGATCTTTGAGTTTTTGTACTTTCTTCTTGAGAGCTCCGGCCCATTTTTGCTCGAGCGGCCGACCTTGAGGCTGGCGGGAGGCTCAAACATCCTATGATTCTTGGAATAATTACTTAATCTCCCCGTGCCTAAAATTGAATGTGTCCATCTTTAATGCAACTGGTTCTCATGTAAAGCACTCAAAAAGCTTCGGGTCTAGTTCGCTCTATATAAAACTGTCCCCCCAAAAAACTGCTGGGTTTCAATCCAGCACACCTAGGCTATTCTTTCTGGACAATCCGGCTGAGTGAGGTTATTTAAAAATTAAAAAAACATATTTTTGTCATATATGCCTAAGAGGTCCACTTAATTTCAGACCCCTTTGGGAGATTTAAACGCATTTTATACAAACCGTTTCCAAAGGATCTCAAATATTCCCCTTATCTGTACATATTTGCTCAGACCAGTACAAAGCTAAGGGAGAGATCTTGTGCAAAATGTATTTAAAAGTGGTGAAAATGATGGACTCCCATACATGTTATTAAACCTCACTAGAAAGCCCGCCTGTAAAATGCTCTTGAATTTATATCCTGCAAATTACGGTTCCAATTCAGGTGATCATTAAAGGACAACCCCAGATATTTATATGATGCGACTTCTTCTATTTCCATGTTGTTAATATTCCAAATAAAATTGGGTGTCTTAAAAAAAAAATTAAGACCCAAATTAATTCTCAGGTGGTTTATTGCACAAGATTCTGTCACTGCGTCCAGCTTTTTTCGGGAGACATCTCGCAATATAATCTAGAATATCGAGGTCATCAACATACATCAAGCAGGAAATGTGAATTGCTCCCATTTTTGGGGAAAAAAAGAGTTTGTTTTACTCAGACATATGGGGAGATCAGCTGCATAAAGCCTGAAAAGGATCTGGGCTAACACACAGCCTCGCCGAATGCCATTGTTGGTTTTTATTTTTTAGTTAATCTACCCGACTCATCCATCTCCACCTGTGTCCAATTTGTGATATGCAATGCCTGAATCCGTGAACCAGGTCCCCCGGCCTTCCAACGGCAGAATTTAACTGACACTTTTCCCCTGTCCACTGTGTCAAAGGTTACATTAAAGCCCATAATGCAAAGCCCTGAACGAAAACCACCTTGTTCTAAAGGTGGGAGTTTTTATTCTAAGACCCAGTCTTCTAACTTTGTGAGCAAAAATTATTTGTTTTTAAGTTTGCCTCTTAGAGACACCAATAAAAGGGATGTATGATGATACAACGCATACCATCACAACGCGGTATGTTACATTGTGGTCTTGACAACGCAAGTTGTTACATCGACTTGCGTTGGAGGGCGCTGGATTTAGGAATAGTGTGAATTACTATTCCAACTCCAGTCTGTGCGGACAGTAGGGAAGGTGTTGGAATAGTAATTCACACTATTCCTTAGTCTAGAGCGCCCTCCTGTGCAAGTCGATGTAACGACTTGCGTTGTGAAAACCACGATGTAACCATACCGTGTTGTAATGGTTGCGTGGTAAAGGATGTTTCCCCAATAAAAGAAAGGTATTAGTCTACCTCAATGCAATTATAATTGATAAGGTCCCACCTGACATATATATGTAAGAAGCAATGAGATACTGTACTGCAAATTAAAAAAAACAGCTCATAGAGGGTTGAGCTCTGAAAGAACACTCATAATCCCCTTTAAAAGCTCACCAGTAAGTTTAACCGAACTTAACAAAAATCAATTTTCATGAGATGAGGAACGCGATTGATGATGCGTCATTACCTTTAACTCAGGAGTATGTCAGTAAGGAATTTGATGTATAACCACACAACTATTAAGTCTGTAGTTCCTTCTGATTGGTTGTTCTGAGTCATAATGTGAATGACTGGTGACCTTGAAACCAGGGCTTCACAGCTACCAAATACCCCTGCCAGGTAAGCCAGGTGCTACCAGACACTCACTGTTACTGTAAGAAAGTCCATTTACACGTTCTTTTTTCTCTTCATAGATGGGTATACCAACTCATCACCCATGTCAAAGGAATCTTCCATAATTTCTAGGCTCAATGAAAATCAAAACTTTGTGAGGTTCACAAACTCTGTATATACTCAAATGACTGGCTGCACAAGGTGAAGTGAATCAACCAATCCTTGAGATAAGCTCAAGCAGTTGGAAAACACTTGGGACAACCTACAAGCTAAACTTACAGGAGTACAACTGTTTGAATCAGGATAGGCCATATGCATACTGCAGATTTTCTTCAAATTGCACTAAAATAATTATCTATAACGTTTCCAGTTTGAAGTGAAACTTAAAAAATGGAATTAACTCTTTTCAAAGCCACAGCAATGTGGAAGCCCCTAGATGTGTTCTCCACCAGAAAAACTAAAGAATAACACCCAAAACGCTTTTATGCTTCTGCTACCAACATAACTACCTGTTCAACATGTCTCATGTGTATATATATTGCTAAAGTAGCACACTGATCTGTCTTGATTGACCATATTTCCCATGGTGACACAAAAAAATCAATCTGCTGTATTTCTGAGATAGTCTTCTTACCCAGACATCTGACATTAACATGCTCCCCATTGTATTTGAAGATATTCCAGATCACTTGTATGATTGCAGCTTTGTTGAGAACCTTTGGCCATCTAACTCAGAATTCCCCCTTAGCTTATTTATAATCTTAAAGTGCCTTCTTTACTGATGCATTCACTATGCATCCAGAAGGTGCCTGGTTAGAGATTGACTTGTGTAGGCACATATTCTTTCAGCTGAACTCTGTATGCCATTCTGGAACCCAAGTGACTCCGAATTCAGCCTCTCCTGCACCTCTCATCAGCATCACCACCCTGATGGAGTGAAATGCCACATTTGACATACATTTCACCTATTGCTTCAAGGATCTCTGCCCCTCCGTCAGTTGATACCTCTTGAATCGCTACATTAAATTGTCTCTAAGTAGGGCCTCGAAGATGTATGCCATATAAGGCTATTTTATTGATGGATATATTCAAACTGGAATACGTTATCTTCAAGATATAGCCACCTTCTTATCAAAAGGATATCTCCGCATTATATACTTGGTTGCTTTCGAAGCTCTCCCCATCAGATTTAGCAGCATGTTATTACCCTGCATTTTCTCAGACCGGTATAAGTGTGCTTTCCTAACAGGTTATCTTTGGTCATAAATGTAGGCAAGATGATCATCTCACACTTCTTGGGTGCTCTCATGACCAGCTTCTGGGTGGAGTGCTAACCAGGCATCTGAAAGAATAGGAGCCGCACTTTGGGGTTAAAGTGTTCCTTGTCTGTTTTATCGGTCTCTACTGAAGCGAACTTCAGGTTTTACCTGGCTTGCGTCAACATGTCACATACCATGATTTTTGGAATCAAACTACTTTCCTTCCAATTCTCCTCTTACACTAACGATTTAGAGGAAGTCGATTCAACTATCTTTATCCTGATATATCTTCAACCCCATCTTTGGTAACTGAAATGAGGCCCTACAGGCAGCCCTTGCATATATTGCTCTTTGTAATTCAATTAAGCAAGGGGAATGTTTGATCTGTTTTCTGCCCCTCTCCAGTCCTACATGAACAATGTGCAACAACGAAAGACAATTCTTTCTTGACTCCACTGACTCGTACTTAAAACTGATTACCTGTTTCCAGCTAGCTAGAAAAACTCATAGTACCACAGAACTGCACTGCACCTCAAACCCCAGGCTGCACTATAGTCAACAACAAAGGTTTTGCATCCTTTCCAGATTTACCAGAATTTACACTTTTTATCTTTGCTATCCTGCACATCTGGGTGTAGCTGAGCTCAGGCAAGTCTATTACGTCAGAACATTAGTCAATGGTGAGAACACAGATTTGTCCATGGGACAGACAAAACAACGAGTGGACTATACAAGGCATTTTTCCTCTTATAGGCTTAGTGAAGTGATGGGGCTAGTGGAGGATGCACATGAGACTTATGATAACAAATGACAATTTAAGGGAATACTAAGGGTCTGATTCATATGCTGACATGCTTTATAGGAAAGAATTGTGTAAAGGATGAGAGGTGAGGGGCATAGTCAAGTCAATTAACGCTTTATTTGATTTAAAAAGGTTAAATCATAAAAGCACAAAGCATTGTAAAATATAAGAAAAAAGTATACAATGTTTCAGAGCATATGTGTAAATTTAACGATCATTAAAAACCTGTTATATTACAGGTTAAAAATAACATCGATAAGTATAAGATAAAAGATATATTTCTATCATTAGAATTATATACAATTTAAGAAATGGCATTTTACCTTGCATCGTTTTCCTGAAACGGACCACCCCCTTCAGAAATTTAGCTATATGATCATTAAACATTGATTCATCTAGCAATTGCAGTTTGATGAAAGTAGGTCGACATTGTCTCAGACCCTGATATTTTAAAATAGGCAGTCTCCAACTTTTCCTGAGTAAAGAATAAAACTTAGAGAAAAAAGTAACATGAATGGTGGACTGTACAGATGTTTCATCACAAGGACAAAGGCATAAGGTGCGTGACCAATCATTCATCTTTGGGAAAGAAACCATATTATTGAAATTACCTAAGCGTAAGCGGGTCAGCACCATCCTGTCATAGTTCCCTGGCGTAGATGTTAAATAAGGTTGTACCCCCAAATGAGTCTGAAGCAGCTGATTATCTCTTGACAGATGGTTTCATGATGTTAATGGACAATCTTAATGTCTCATGGTGGTTTAGGCATACTGACTTTAGTACCTTCCTAGAGATGCAAGACAGGCTGTCGGGGTTAATAAAATACTCGGGGAAACCTATGTCATTTGCAAAGTCCCTGACAAATTTAAGCAAGGGGATGTGATTTGCCCATTGCAGGTTCAGGCAATTATTGACCAAATCCCGATTAAGGCCAGTCGCCTGACTTGTCCAAACCTTATGCCATAGTAGAATTGGCTGGACTTTGATTAAGTCCGAAAGATAGGGTAGTACCAATTCAGAGTGGCAAATGTAAGTAGCTGTACTATTTGGAGCGGCTAAGAGGTATTTTAAAAACCTGTTCTCGACTAGCTGTAGAGACTCAACATTTGTATGTCCCCAGATGCCAGCGCCGTAAATTGCTACGGGTAAGCATTTAGCTTTATAAACCGTCAGCAGGTCTTTATTCGGGCGCTTACCTAATTTCCTAGCGAAATTTGTCAGGGCCCCAATGGCTTTTGCAAACAGAAGTTTTCTGGTATTAACCCAAGATCCCCCTCCTTTCAAAGTAAATTCAAGTTTGTTAATATTTATGAAAATATCTCGACACTTGGCATTGGGTTTGCTACATTTCATGACAAAGGCCTTTGCGATGTTGATGTTCAGATCTAACCTTGTCTTAAAATTTACAAAACTCAAGACCATTTTTTGTAAGCCTAAATGGGTACGTGACAAGAGAACAGCATCGTCGGCATATAGCAGTGCTCCAATAGGCCGTCCACCAATGCTGGGAAAGTCCTGACATTCTCTCGTGAGGGTGACACCCAAGTTATTTATGTAAAGGCTAAAGGAGGCGAGCTAAAACGCAGCCCTGCCTTACCCCCTTTCCGACTAGAAAATTACGACTGCGTTCACCAGCCAGCCCATACCGTACACAAGCCTGGACATCCAGGTATGATTGTTTTAAGAAATTGAGCAGTGGCATTTCCACCCCCATAGTTTCTAAGATATATCATAGTTTCTGATGATCAACGCAATCGAAAGCAGAACTCAAATCTACAAAGCACATAAAAAGGTTCCCCCGTTTACCCTGGATATATTTTCCACATAAATGACTTAGATTTAGTCCCTGCTCTATGGTGCCTAATCCCTGGCGAAACCCGTACTGTAATTCTGAGAGTACACCTGTATTCTCCACCCAGTTTTGTAGTCTGTTTAAAATTATGCACCCTGCCACCTTCACGAGGGAGTCTAGGAGAGAGATGAGTCTGTAGCAGACAGGATCATTACGATCACCCTTTTTAAAAATTGGAACAAGTATAGACTCTGTCCAGGTTGACGTAAAGCCCTGTGTACAACAGGCCTTTAAAACAATGGTTAGTAGGGGTCCCCACAACAAAGGACAGGATTTATATAAATCCATGGGTATACTATCTGGACCGGAGGTTTTACCCCCCATGCTTGCATTGATCGCCATGACCACCTCATCCATGTTAAAGTCAATTTTAATTGGAAGATGGCTCATATGGCTAGGGCTAAAATCATCGCAGGGGAGCGGGTCTATACTATTACTGTATAGCCTGGAAAAACTAGTCGCCCACTGGTCTTCACTAATCGTGATTTCAATACTAGGGAGGTTAGTAGGAGCCAGAAACGGGGCATTCACAGCATTCCAAAAGCCTTTTGTGTCTTTTAGCTCAGAGGCTTTTTTAAGGGACACCCATAATTCTTCTCTTATTGCCTCTTTTCGCACATTCAGTGTTGTTTTATACTCAGCCCTTGCTCTTTTTATTACTCCGGGTCTCTCGGAATCTTATGAAAAGCAGTATTTAATGTAGCATGAGCTTTACTACAGTTAAAGTCAAATCAGCCTGTTTTACCAGTACGAGGTCCATTAGCATCTGATGTCAAATTAAGTTGGATAACCTGTGTAATTGTTCGAAATGATTTGAGGACATCAGAGTCTGGGGTGGTCTCATCAAGGCAAGCATTGAAGTCCGCTATGCAACTACTTAATAACAACTTGGTTAACATTATTGGGTCAACTCCCTTCCACTTGATCGTATAACCATTAATTCTATTTAGGACTAGGTTTTGGGCGGGTTTTGCAAACTTAGTTTCTACAGATAGTACTTTGGCCGGTAGGTCCAGGGTAACACTATAGGAAATGGTCGCTAAAAGCGACAGCATGAATAGCACAGCTGTGTAATCTGTTAGAAAATCTATTAGAGATTAGGACATGATCTATGGTTGACAACAGCCCACGACCATTGAATGTGCTACTAAATGGTATCGATGGGGAACAAAATCATTTGCAAAGCCCAAATCCAAAGAATATTTAAGCAGGTTAAGTTGTTCCCCGAGGGAGGTATGCAAGAAATGGAAGTTACCTATCTCATCATCCGGTGTTAGGCTGCAATTACCATTTTCGGAGAATGTACAGGGGTCAATATTAAAATTCCCTCCCCTAACTATGCAATAATCCACAGAAGGTTGCGTTTGGACTTTGTCCAGATGCTTCTGTAGACCCCTCAGAACTACCTCCATTTTCGGGGCAGGGATGTTATTATAAAAATTAATTAAAATAGTGCAATGTGTAACGTCAATGAACGTTTAGCCTATGAGTAATGTATGTACATAGGCCACCCTTTTGTCTTCCATTACTGGAGGGAACAGCCGCGATAAAAAAGGTTTTGAACCCATTAATATGCTGTGGGCTATCTACCCAAGATTCTTGGATGCAAATGATGTCATAGCTGATTATGAAATCATTCCAGGCTGGATTAGAAAGTTTGGAAAGTTATCCCGCTACATTCCAAAATAAGATTCTCACAAGACTAATCTTATTTACAACCTGTAAATTACCCTTAATATGGGTAGGTTCAACAGAAATTACTATGTGTTATCATCAGGCTTAGGAGGTAGATTTAAGAGAGGGGCACTTGGATTTATCAGATCTGCTCCCTTCTTATTATTGCCAAACAATGGAAACAGGCCTACTGGGGCGTCAAAGGGTTGATTGTCGTTCTGGGCTCCTGAGCTACAAGTAAAAGTGCCCACAAATACATTCTCATTGATTCTTGAGTTGCCACATATGGGATCTCTTTGGTCAATGAGTATCATATACATACTAGATTGAAATTTAACTTCATCCCCAATATGTGGTACATGTTTACCGCTGGGGGTGAGTCAATCATATCTTCCAGGGATGGAAGTATATCGAATCTATTTTGGATGGGTATACGGAATTGATGTTGGATGTTAAAGTTTGGAAATCTTGGCTGTGGGGCGTGGTAAGTTTGTTGCAAAGGGGGATACAAATATCCAAGAGGTAATACATTATGCCACTGATAGACACAGAGTCATTACTCAATCTACATAATATCTCACTCACCAATCTGGGCACTCTAAGTGTGAGGACAATACAATCACCAGGTAGTTTTTTTGTCCTATTCCCCACCCATCCTACTCTTCTCACTATTTTGAATTCAGAAAACAAGGCTTCTGTTAGGCCGGTTTTAGTACCGAGCCAACATAAGGCCTTGTTTCTCAATGCCTCCCATGTTTTGTTTGCCTGTGGCGAAAGGTGAGGTACATTCGCTAATATGATGGTATAAGGGGTAGCCTCAGGTGGCAAATTAGGTCTCACAACTGTCATGTCCTTTGAAAGGGCACTATTTATGGGAGGTGGGGGAGATACTCTTGACTCTTTGTAACCCGGGGCAACCCTGCTATTTGCCATAGTTCTACTAATATCTACACAATGTGTAGTGTCTGTGGTTTGAGTGGGGGGCCACCAGTGTGGAAAGATGTTCTTTTCCAGTGTCAGCTGTGGAATTAGAAGTTCTGATCAGAGAGGAAATGGGGTGTAGGCCATTACTGCTTCTAAGCAGGTCCTTAATAGCTGTAAACCTGATTAGTAATTTCTCTAGAGGCTCCATGATTGTTTTATGGATGGCATCAAGTCTACGGCAAATTTGTTCGTGGCCCTCCCTAGAGCCATTTTTATCAAAGGATGGTTTTGGGGGCCCCGCAAAACCCAGACCCACTTTTATTGATTTTTGTAGATTGGCTTTGGTCGTTGACTTTCTTCTCTTAGGTCCTTTTATTTTAAAATTGCTAGGAGAATTGCTAGGGGACACATCAGAGTGCGGAGCCACGCCTAACATCTCAGGGTTTTTGGGGCGCTTGGCCGGGGTTGATTTTCCGATCACAGTCAAGAATGTATATATTATCTGACGTATCCTGCACTGATCCATTTGACTGTGTAATTGGGACAGCAATAGGTTCCTGGGATAAGCATGACTCTGCCACTACAGGAGTTGTAGGGCCCCCAGGTTCCCCGCTACCCCTCATGCCCTGACTCAACAAGATTTCTACAGTATGAATTTGTTTCTCTATAGTTCCTAGTGCCCCTGTTAGATATTTCATAAGTGTGTTCTGTGACCCACCAGCCCTCCTTATAGTTGTCTCTGCTTTCCTTTTGCCCATGATGCAGACCTAACCCCCTTATGAAGGTTAAAAAACCCTCCCGTTAATTTTGCGATTACCCCTATGCACTCTGCTAGAGTGCAGCAAAGATTTCATGCAAGAAATTAAAATGCCTTAGAGTTTAACAAGGTTCCATCGTGAGGGGATTATAATAATAACATAAGGCTAAAGCTACATGGTGCGCACACAGCAATCCACAGCAATTCAATTTCGTCCGCTTACAGTAGATCATATGTAGTAGGGACGGCAGGAAGTTCACACAACGTAGGGCAATGCAACAGTTTAGGCAGTCCAAACTTATAGCCAGCCCAATGTGTCACTACAAACTCTCCCAGGAGATATAAGTGCTAGCGTCCCACCTGGAGATGAAAATGACGTGGCCCAGCCTCGGTCAGACTCGGACGGGCCCACCCTTCGCCCGGGCTTTGACTGGGCGTGGCCCACGCGTGTCCCGTGCCACGAGGGTAGTGGCAGCGCTTTATAGTGCGATGATAACGCCTCCCCCCACGGCAGCTGTGGCTGGTTAGGGAAAAGTGATGCACCCTGGGACACCGAGTCTCACCAGGGTGATGAGGCAACAAAGAACCGTGGACCAGCAGGACAGAAAAACAGAAGTTGCAGCAAAACAGCCTCACAGGAGTAGTCCCAGCAGTTAATGGAGTGCAAAGGAATCACCAGAGCGGGCATAGATAAATCCGACACATCATAGCAGTTGTAATACATGCTGAATAGTTCTGCTTTTGCAAATGCCCTGAGGACTCTCAGCGATGCTGAAAAATGTACCAAAAAGCATACATTTACAGATAGAATATTATAGCGTAGGAGGCAAGAACAATAGACATGTTGGGTCTAGAGGCCTTCACTAAGTTCATTTGTGAGTAGGGTTTCTTCTAGAAACTAGTTTATTATGTTGAAAATCAATTTATGTATATCCTCGATAACTTATTGGAAAGAAATTCCACATCAGCCTCTTTTTGTTAGAACTCTTTTTTGGTTTTATGAAATATAAATATATCAACAGTGAAAGATTACATAAATATATTTGTTGACAGTAGCTATTTATTTATTTTGTGTTTGCTATTAGAATGACCTTGAGTATCGCACCCAAGCATTAAGTAGTAAACATATCACAGTAAAATATAGCCTTAGAGCCCGACCTAGCAGGCTCTACTGGCCATTAAAGGCCTGCTCCAGCGTTAAACATGGGAGTGGGCCTTTAATGGCCAGGTAGAGCCCGCTAGGAAGGCTCTAAGGCTATTAGAAAACTCTCCTCATGCTCCGAGAGGCCTTTGTTCACAACAGCAGCTGTGAAAGAAAAATAACATTAGAATGTTGTTCTCCGGGCTTCTACCGGCCTGAAGAAGCCCAGGGCAATCCATGGTCTGCAATGGAGTGCTCAACATTCTAATGTTCTAATTCCGAGTAGAGTCTTGTTGGTTAATATTTTACAAGGAGTTCGAGGTCCAGTGGCCCCAGATCTTCGATTTTTTTGGCACAGCCCCTCCATTTCAATATCTCTATTTCTGCATTACAGCAGAAGTCTATTCCCCTGCACCATGTGGATAAGGAGAGGGAGGTCTGGGCAATGTCTGACTTGGCTACTAAATTTCCTATACCTGTAGGTGTTCTACGATGAGTGTTTTCAGCCCATCCGCTGATGATCCCCAAGAGCGCCACGTTGGGGCTTAGTTCTGCTGCACTGTGTAATGTTTGTTCAATCTGAGCATGAATCGATGTCCAGTTGGTCATAATAGCGGGGCATCATGGCAATCTCGCTTGCCCCATCTTCCATAACCTATCTTGGCTGTAATATATTCAGTGACATTAATAAAATTGTATTAGCCTGAGGTTGGAGGGAATGGACAGGACTCTCCAGACCATTTTCTCCTTGCACCTGTCTTTGTCATCATGTCAGTTGTAAGCTCGTTTGGAGCTTTAAGAGGGGGCCTGAGGCATTGATTGGAAGGTATCTATATAACCAGGAGATTATTTGCGGGGCCCAGGGGGCTTATCATTAGTTTAGTCTCTAATAGATTAATTTCAGGGTCATCCGCAAGTATTTCTCTGTGATTCTCAAGGGCATGTTGTAACTGAAGGTATTTAAAGAATTGTGAATTATAGAGGTTATATTCAGCTTTAAGGTTATTGAAGGAAACAATGTGATCTGTTTCCCATAGCTCGCCCAATGTTGAGGTCCCTATTCGGTCCCAACCTTGGAAGCCCTCCAGTTGAACTACCTGCTTCAGCCATGTCCCCTCCCACAGGAAGTCCACCTTCTATGATCTGGAAAGTGTTGCAAAAACCTGTGGGGACATGAACAGAGGTATTTCTTCTTTGAAAAATAGATTTCAATTCCCCTAAATGTCATGTCCTACTGAGAAGCTATGGAACTTTTTAGCAAAATATCAATGGCCTGTTTATGTCTTGTGGGCTCCTGTTTCCTTCCTGACGTTTTCTCCCCGGTCTAACATCAGTCACATCTATTATTGCCTAATTTGATGAAACCTCTAGTACAGTGATGTTTCTACTAATCTGAGATAGCTCTTAGTATGTTGGTATTTGTAAATTGGCTGTGCTACTCTTATAACCTATTTCACTTACTATGTTGCCTTGAAGTAGCTAGAGTTGCAGCAGTCCCTGGGTTAAATACTCCATTACTAATAACTTTCATCCTCCTCAATTAGAAACTGTGGGTGGCTAACCTTTTCTAAATCCATTAGCTCTCGGAAACAACTGCTTGTCGTCAACATAAAAGGAAAAAGACTGACCACTGCCTACTTCTGAAACAACCACTCATACTAAGCTCCAAAAGCAAAAGCCTGGGGGTTCACTCCACTCAGTTATGATGCTTGCTATCCACATCAAATTTCCATGCTTTCCATAACTTCTTAGTGCTCCCAGAAGCCTACTCCCTTACAACTCCGAAGGACACATTTATAGTAGCCATGATTAACATAACTCACTCGATTTGTTCACGCGCCATAGGGTAAAACCCATATTCCATTTGTTATTGTAATTAAGCAGAACAAAAGGATGTGAAAGTGGATAGGGAGAGGAAAGGACCGTAATAATTACAATATAAACCTGAAAACAGAAGTTTTCAGGTGTTTTTTAGTGTGAGCAAGATCGGCAAGTCAGCGGGTTATTCCAGAAGTTCGCTTCTGTTATAGCATAATCCAAATTTGCTTCTTCATGTTTTGGAATGAATGACCTGGTGAGCTTCACTCACCTGCAGTTTGTGAATAGGGACGTATTTAAACTCAATCCTATTTACATAGTGAGAAATCTGAAGACTTTCCAACAGTTTGAAAATGGTTGTCTGATTTATAGAAAGTCAGAATTCCTGGCAAGAAAAGCAAATATAGAGGAAAAGCATAGGTATGCAGGAAAATAGTCTGATCTAAGTATGCCATAGATACTCAAAATATATTACCAGGTGTGAATTAAGCTCCATAGCCAGTGGTTTGAGGCACGAGACTCCACTTAAACTCTTCAGAAAATGAAGTCTTGTATGGCAACACTTTGCATCAAGGAACATGTAATAAAGACGTTCAGGGGTGGTGTGGCCGGAGAGGCAAGATGGCGGCCACATTTTAGTTGCCCAGTCTGCACCATTAACCCTGCAAAATCCTTAGCCCATCCTAAATTTGTGTCAAATGACATACTCCCCAGGGGGGCTGAATAGCATGAGCGACTGCCACAGTGGTGGATCAGGTGGCGGTGGGGGGGGGGGGGGTGTAGGTGCCATCGTGGGAAATATTGAGGGGCCAGGCAATCTGAGGAGTGCAGGCAGTGTCCGTGCTACTGCCTCTGCTGTGATGGTGCTGCTCTGATTGCTGGAGGGAGTGAGTGCACAGTGCAGAGGAAGTGAGACTTCCTCTCTTAGTGGCAAGGGGCCAGGGCCATTCTAGGCAGCCAGCTTGTTTTGGCCGAGGGCCGGGATACCATACCAAACTTGCTGAGGGTGGGGCTGTGCCCTGGAGTAAGGCACCCAACGTGAGGTCCCTAGGAGCCCTGTTTCTCTCCTCTTCTTCTCCCCTCCCCTTTCCTCCTGTTTCGGGCTCCCTCTCCACCTATCTTCCACCTGCGAAGCGGTGAAAGACTCTAGGCATGAAGTGAGGACCATATCGAGAATCCCCCCAAGGCTCCGAGGGCACACAGGGTTCCTCGTCTGCGTCCTCTGTGCTCCAGGGTTGAAGCTTGACCTCGACTGCCAAACACTTGTAGGCCTAGGTATTGAAGTCAACAAGATACTGATTGTGCCCTGGCCTCGAGGGCGGCCCACAAGGGACTGGGACTCCACCTCCGGACACCTCCTTTGAAGGACACAGTTATTCTGAAGCACTTGAGCTCTAGCTGAGTTGTATTGGTGCAGCTCGTGCTGCCTTCCTTAGATGGTCTGGTGGGCCCACGGCCACCACGTGGGGGTAATGGCTGGACTGCGATGATGAAGCCCTTGCCACAACACGTGTTGGCTATAACGTCAAAAGATTTCACAAAGCATTGAAGGGAAATGATATCTTACAAATTTAAATTCATGAAAAATTGTGTGGAATAAAAAGCTTAAAAACATACAACAAAATTAGCTAGAATCTTCTTGCACCTAGGAACCTGACGCCTGGAAAAAAAAGAATCAGAATCAGACAATGACTGTTTCGAAAAGTATAACAGGAACATTGAAACTCAGCCCCACAACAAAATATACCCATGAGGTGGAGTCGGCCCAACCCCTGAGGAGTGCCACAGAGTTTTCCACACGGAACAGACAATATAACAATAACAAACAAACTCATGTATACTAGGTTGGGTGAGGAGAGGGTTGCACCTGCAATTTGCATCCACACATTTACAAATTGACTTCATTGCATTCCCTGTCCTTTGAAGAGACTGGACTGCAAAAAAGTGTGGAATGGTGTTCAGAGTCATCGGGGTAAGATGGCGAGGAGCATGCAGGATTCCATGGACTTCTGTAGGCTTCCTCTGATTACTGCAGCTGACATTGACAAAGTAGAACCTCTCTCTCAGGAACAGCTTCCTCTCTGTCACTAGAAACACAGCTTTCAGCAGGTAGTATAACTCCAATGATATGCACCTGCAGTAGCGTTTGCAAACCATTGACACATTTTGTTGCAAGTCAGAAAGAGTAGGGTGCACCCCTTTACCCAGTAAATAAGTGCAAGACACAAAGTTTTGCGGAGATTCCCGCGGCTAGTGCTATTGCTATTGGATGTTGGCATGCCAAATACCATGGCTTCGTTATCTTGATTCCACCCCATGCCTCTGTATTCCACCACAAGGCACTTACTTTCCCTTTACCTAACTCTAGCAGGTTCCTCCTTTCTACCTTTGTCATATTTTATCTGTCTTTCTCTTCCATCTTCTTTACCTTTATGCATGTTTTACTCTCTTGCTCTGTGTCAAAGATTGATGAGGAAAAATAAGTGCTGGTCCTCTAAAAGGAGTGGCAGTGGGCTCCACCTTCAACCGCCAGCTCATATTAAGCCCTGCCTTTACCAATAGCTTTACCTCATGATACCCAAGGAATTTCAGCCCGCCTATTCTTAAGTCACTTATATTTCCATATGGGTTTTTGGAATCTCAAATATTGCTACTAAGTGCAACAAAAGCTTTGCAAGTGTAAGAACCTTTCATACATCAGGTCTTGGTCCTTAAATTATCAACACATTTTTCGGTTAACACAGAATGAGGACAACCCTTTGCTTCATCCGACCACTAGTCCCTTAGTTTTTTCATCACTGAAGCAATCTTAGACTGCCTCTCCTTTCCATTATTACTTATGACAAGTTGATTTCTATAGTGTTTATAGTTTTTTTGTGACAAATGCATGTAACTGCTTAGAAGAAGGATCTCGTAAGTCATAATAGTACGTAGCCTAACGGCTAGAGTGGTGGACCTCGAAACAACGCTCAAAATACTGTGATTCTGGGCAAATCACTTAATCGCCCCCTGCCTAACAAAAATGAATGTGTCCATCTGTAATGAAACTGGTGCTCCTGTAGAGCGCTCTGATACCTGATATCTTCGGGTCTAGTTAGCGCTATATAAAACTCTTGCGACTTTTACTGTAACAATATGGTGTATTCAGTTTTGCAGATGTTGTACATGTACACTTGGAAAGAATTCCAGGCAGTATATTTTTTTTAAATTCCTGATACTTATTTTTAATGATCAGGGACATTTGTATAGCTCTTTTTGTAGGCATCTTGTATCTCACTTCAGAAAGTACTACCACTTCTAATACAATGAGCTCTTAAATACAAATTTTGCAAGCTATTTAGAATAATGTATTCAATTGTTTTTAAATTAGAATGGTTAAGCATTTTGAGAAATTGTTTACTTGCAGGATTTTCTTTGAATTAGTAGTATCCATTTTTTCATGGTAAGTTTCTTTTTCAGTGAAAACTGATGTGCAATGGGTGTACTCCAAATCCATTTATTTTACTTCTGTTTCTAAGGCTTAGAATCCACTAGGGGTATTACTTGTACCTCAGAGATAACTTCCATATAATGGTCAGAATCTGGAAATGGTCTCTGTATTGAGCGCTGCAGTCTCAAAGCGTCTTCCACTCCGAGTGCCAAGATGATGCAGACATTTACGAAAGATGATCATAAAATCTTGATCAAATTCAACAAAACCAATCTAAAAGGGAACACTGAAAAGAAGGAAGACAGCACAGTTAAGGAGAAGAGGGGAAGCAGTAATTGAGATGTGAGGTTAGGAAGGATCAGGATAAGGGGGAGATATACATGCTAGGGTAAATTTACTGGGGTATGGACAGAAGTAAAAGTAATAGGATCTATCTTGTAAGGCTTAGCTGTTCAAGGGTAAATGTATGGTAAGTCACCCTAGATTACAGGTTGGGATAGGGCATTTGGGTCTGGATAGGGGCAGAGCAAGTAGGTCGTAGGCAGAGCTAAATGTACCGTGTTATAGGTGGCGGTAGAGGTATCATGCTAAAAAGGAGCACAAGGAGATCCAGAAGGGTAGAGGTAAAACGGTTTAGGTAGGCAAGAAAAAGAGTATATTGAGGGGTAAAGGTATACAAATATAAGCAAGCTACCAAAGTACAGTAAAGGCCACATGCCAGGAATAATAGTAAAAATATTTTTGAGAAACAACTGGAGGGACATGTGAACAGCAAGGGGGTTAAGCAATGTCAACCCTCCCCGCCAAGGAAACCGAAAGGTTAGACAGTGAGTAAAAGGAAGGCAGTATGATTTTTTTTTAATAAAAGGGAAACAAGTGACCTATGTATTCCTGAAATAAACTGCTGAACATTTTGTTGACATAATATTTAGTCTTCAAGGTGGATTTCTAATCCTGGAAAAATAATTCACAATTTGAGGATACAAGCTGTGAATCAAGTTTCTACACAACGGTGGGCTCTGCGTGACTGTGCCACCTGTGGCAGCATGTAGGCATGCTGCAGTGCATCAAAGGTGCACTGAAAGAAAATTCATTTACTCCTGGCCGTGTCTGGATGCTGTAGACTCTGCCTTTAATACCAGATGGAACATATGTTATTACTCCTCAGAGGAAGCAGCCATATTGGATGCAGATAGTCCTCAAAGGCCTGAAGTGAGAAAGAGTCCAAAATAAGAAAACCTGAAGGCCCCTTACAAAGACATTGTATTAGATCACAGGCTCTTCGGGCATCTAAACTAAGTAGAGGCTGAATTGTTTAAAACCCCCCTCTGCAGTAAAGCATAAGGCATTAAGTGTCTGTATGTACATTGGCTAATATTTGGACTCAGTTTTCAGTAAGGAATTCTTATAATCTGAAAAGTGTCCTGTAGTCATTCCAAAGATGGTCCCAAGGAGTTTAAGGTTCAATGAATAAACCATTTATATTGTGCCGAGGAAGAGTGTTTGTGGCTTGCCAACCACTTGACAAATCAACACGTATTTTAAGATAATTTTTGCACCATGTAAGGGAATAACCCGACAATCATTAGAAAAATCTTTACACATAGAGAGATTGCACACGACACGAGTGCATACTCAACAGCCTGCTTTTTAAGCTTTACATTGCAGACATGAGTGTGGTATTGGCAAATGATCAATCTGATCCCCAAGCTGCCTATATTACAGTATGCAGACACCACTGTCATGCTTGACAAGTTGGCTGTCAGGCAACAGCATTTGCAGTCTGGACTTGAGGCATGGATCAGTAAATATGGCATTGCAGTGAACCCTGCTAAATCTAATGTCTCAACATTTTAGTGTTTGGCTCTATAAGTGTGGTGGGAATCAGACCCATCTTGCTTACTTAAAGTCTATGGTGGACTTATTGACCTTTCCCCTGGCCCACCTAGACAATTAACTCAGTCACCAACCTTGCGCTTCCTTTTGTACTCATACGTGCAGAGTGTTTGCCAGATCTTAGTTACGGGAAAACGGCCTTTCTAAGGAAGCTTAGTCAATGGCTAGATTTGGCACAGTGTGTATCTGATTTTCCTCCACAGTCGGACCCACATAGATCAGGTTGCAATTGAGGATGTTAAATCATTTCATTGTCACTAAGGCATACACAACCCACAAATGGTGTGAATTTAAGAGTACTGTAGGGGGCAGCCTAAAAGATACTTAGTGACAAGAACTTAGGGCCAGATTTCCGCCAGACTCCCAGTGGCACAGCGGTGGTGGTCCATCTCATTATGAGCTGACTTTTAGGACCGGCCACCGCTGCACCAGTTACACCAGGGAACCGTCGTTCCCTGGCGGTGGTGCAGCGCAGAGGGCTATATAATATGCAAGGCTAGACCGCCTCGGTCTGCCTAGCATATTATGAGTTTCCCCTCCGCGAGCCTTTTCATGGTAAGCTCACCACCATGAAAAGGCTGGCAGAGGGGAAAAAGCGGGCCCTACATGGCCCCATGGGGATGCATTCAGAGGTGAACTGCATGTGCCCCCCTCTCTGCGTGCACCACCAGTTCCAGCACGGCATGGACTTCACAGTCCCTGCCGCAGTGGAACATTTTACCCTTTCCCATTGTGGTGCCCTTTTTCAGAGCACCGCCGTGATCATGGCAAAAGCCACCTGTACGAGTTCAACTCGTTATCAAGCAGGCAGTCTTTGTGTGGCTTTTGCGCTGGCAGAGACCTGGCGCAGGAGTGCCAAAGTCGTAATCGGGCCCTTAGTTCGCTCAGGGAGAGGACAACATCTGGGGATTAGAGTTGAAAAAAAATATTTATTTTGCAATGGTTTGACTTTGGCCTGCCCTACAGCTCAATGAAGCAGGTCCCTAAAAGAAATAGAATATAAGCTTTTGAGGCAGATTACAAAAGATTGATAGCTGGAAAATGCCCAGGCTTGTATTAAGTTCTTATTTTCAGGGTGAAATGCAATCATCCCTTACATCTTCAAGCTGGCTATCATTTAAAGTCAGCTACCTGAGCATGAGGTATGGGCTGTTCCCTTTTGGCAGAGTTAGAAAACTAGTCTAACATGAAACATTTGTAGGCTCTGTAACTTGAAGAATGAGCCACCCTGGCCCATGTCCTATACTTCTTCACAGCCCTCATGCACGAGTGCAGGGCTATGTTACAGCCATCACTTCTGAGACTGGGCATGAGATATTCTGATGAGTCTGTTTGCTTTAACTATTGTGATATGCAACATCTTTATGGATTTGTTAAGTATGAGAAGTTTGAAGAGTTTATTTTGTCAGAATTGTTTGAGATCTTATGTATAGTCATGTCACTTACACTAAATTAGCAGTAGCCTGTACACACAACCCCAGGATTCACACATTTGATTGCATGTTTTAAAACCGGTTTGTGTGAAGTTTCTAAGGAAGTTAGCCGATGTGTACTGACTTATTTCACCTTTTAAATACAATGTACCATGCCCTATGGGCTACCTAGTGCCTACCTCAGGGGTGACGTATGCAATACAAGAGGAGTTTAAGGCTTGGCAAAGGGTTATATTTGCAAGTCTAATTGGCAGTATAAAACTGCATTCAGGCTGCAATGGTAGGCATGGGACATGTTTTAAACAGCTACGTAAGTGCGTGATACAATATGAGCTGCAGGCCCACTAATAGTTTTTAATTGACAGGCCCTGCGTATATGGTATACCACTCTATAAGGGACTTATAAGTAAAATACATATGCCAATCGGACATAAAACAATTTCACTTTGTCTAGGGGAGTGAGCACAAACAATCTAGCACTGGTTAGCAGTGGTAAAGTGCACAGAGTACTACGTCCAACAAAATCAAATTCAGCGTAAACAATGGAGGGTAAAGGCAAACGTTTTGGGGGTAAACCTGCAGAAATAGCCAGGTCCAACACAGAGTTATAGATCATTCAGTGTGGCTAGCGAGTTCACAACACTCCTTCCGAGGTGCTAGAGTTATATCAATATTTGGGCAGGGCGTAAATTAAAACTTTAAATTATAAATATAACATTGTAATGTCTAAGGTTTGTGTAGGTTAAGTTGTTTTTGCGTAGAAATAATAAAATGAGCTTTGCTAACTATAACAAATCTTTTTTTAACAATATTTTTATTTTTCAGTTCAATGCACAAACCAAAGAGGGCAAAAGAGTCACGTGCAATAAGCACCATGGTCCACATAACTGTGAGATAAATTCTCAGTGTTACATTGAAATCAAGAGTGCAAATCATAAGACACCGGTTTATGCAGCGGGCAAAAGAGAGTACACAGTATATATGGTAATACATTTCTCATATCACATTAATTTGGCTGGCGGCTATGCCAGACATCGCTCCAGGGTCTCCTTCTGTGGACCAACCCATAGTAGGCTCTCCACCAACCCCAGATTTTATCAAACTTACTGGGACAGCCTCTGCTACAATATGTCACCTTCTCTACTGCCTTATATAGGTCCATCCCTCATCTCCATTCCTGTATGGAAGGTACCCCTGGCGCCCCCCAATATTTAGACACATCCCTCTTGCCCACCACTAAACCCAGGTTACTAAGGACAAGTGTACGGCGTGGAATGTCCACATTGTTTGGAATTCCCAGCAAAACAAATAGTGAGTCGAGCTGGCGTGTCACCTATAGAATAGCTGAGAGTTCCTGAATGATCATCGTCCTGTAGATTTCTATCTGGGAGCACTCCAACAGTGTATGTATAATGAAACCTATGTCATCTACACAGCTCAAACAGGCTGGGGTGGGTGCTCGTCCCATCTTTTGAATTGTATCAAGCATAGATGTGCCCTAATGGCGACTTTAGCAGAGGAATAAGTGCTGGCTCCCAATCTATAACCTCTAATTTTCCCACATCTCTCTCTCAGCAGGCCTGGGGTATCTGGCATATTATTATTAATCGTTCTATATGTGTCGGAGATTGCGCCCTCTTCAGTTCATCCATCAAGATGCGTTCCTCAAGGAGGCATATTCAGGTATCTCAGTCCCTGCTAGTCCCTCAGCCCGCCAAGCATGTCTGAGTTGGGCGTACATCAGAAACTTGGTTGGATGTGGTTGGTATTCCCTCTGTTGTGAGGAGAGGGGCATAAGGTCCCCGTCCTCCAGGATATCTCCTAACTTGGAGATACCTATTACTTCCCATTCCCCAAATCCCTGCTGTTTTGCGATCTCTCTCAAATGCATCCCTTTTTCAAGGGGTGTTTCCCTTATGATTTTGTGGGCCCAGCCAAGTGTCTTTGTGGCTTCTCCCTAACTATTAGTGTTACCCTCGTTGCTGGCAGTAACAGCTGGGATCCCACTCCATACAGATAGTGTAGGTGTGTTCTGGGTGCCTACAGAGTATGCTCTAGCTTGAATGTTGGGTGGTCCTGCGGGGCTTAAATCCAATAATTAATATTTATCAGGTGTGCTGGCCAGTATTATCTTTCTATGTCTGGAAGTGCAAACCCTCCATTATATTGGTTACGTTGTAATGTCTTTAGTGAGAACATCGGATGCCTCCAACCCACAGCAAGGTCCTCAGGTCCCCATTGATTCTAGTAAACACAGCCTCAGGGACTGGATAGTATGTATACTAGAGTGCATATATTTTTTTGGGGGGGAAATAATTTTAAATAAGGCTGCCCACCTCATCAGGGTTAGAGGCAGGCCCATCCGCCTGACAATGTTTGCCTGAAAGACTGACAACACCCTCCTCACATTACAACTAAAACAGTGGTCTCTCTGCAATGTGACAAATACCCTGAGGTACTTAAAACTGTCCTCAGCCTCCCGAAGCCCGGGATAGTGGCAGCATCCTCCATTGAGTCAGTGGAGTATAAGGCATTGACTTGTCCCAATCTTTTCTGTATCCCGAGTGAGCCCCGTCCTCCCTGAACAGCGAAAGAGCACTGGATTAGTATTCACCAGGCCTGTTATGTATAAAAGTATATTGTCAGCATATAACAGTATTTTCTCATCTACCGCATCCCTGGCTGTGATTCGAAACCCCCCATACAAAAGTAGAGGCAAGAGACAGCCTTGCCTGGTTCCTCTGTCGGTAGGAAATTCAGTAGACATCTTTCTATTGACCCTGACAGTAGCAACAGGGCTTTAGTTGAGCAGCGCAACCCATTTTCTGAACTTGGGGCCACAACCAAATTTCAGTAGTGTCTGTTCAAGGAATGAGCAGTGAACCACGTGGAATGCCTTTTTGGCTTCTAGGGATAGGGAGACATGCGGTGCTGGGCAGATCTTCACTGCGGTTAACCAGTTATGTAGATTAAGGTGTGCTGACCTTCCGGGTATGAAGCCCGACTCATCTTGATGTATCAAAGGGGCAATGACCTGTAGTAGTTGAGTGGCAATGACAGTGGCCAGTAGTTTTGTCTCTACATTGAGCAATTAGATCAGTCGATAAGATTCACATCTGCCTCTAAGCTTCCCTTCGTAAGAAGGACTATAATGGTGGCTTTCCAGAGATCCGGGGAAAGTTCCCCTGATTTCCCAATCTTTCGGAACATGTTCAGTAGGTGGGGCTCAAGGAGATTTGCATATCACTTGTAAAACTCAAAACGAATGTCATTGGGCCCCGGTGTCTTCCCCGGCCTCAGTTTTGAAATGGTAGCCTGTATCTCACTAGGGGCCTCATGTAGGAAGCCAAATACCGGTCGGTAACGGCCGATTTTCGGTAATTATACCGTTACCGACCGGTATTTTGGCCATTGGTATGTAGGGGGACAAACTTTGCTTTCGGAATTTACCGAATCGGTAAAATTACCGATTCGGTAATAATACCGAATCAGTAATGTTACCGAATCGGTAACTTTTCCGAATCGGTAATTTTACCGATTCGGTAAATTCCGAAAGCAAAATCGAGATGTAGGGGGAGTGTGTGTGTGTGTTTAAGAGTCGGTATTTACCACCAACTTATAGTTGGTGGTAAATAATGAATGTATGTGTAAATGCATTTTTACGCGCGTAGCAGTGTGCAATGTGGCATACATACATGCCCTTAGGGCATGTATGTGTGCCACATGTGCACACATGGCCGAATCAGGGGTGCAACAGGGTGTCAATGTGACACCCTGCCACCCTTGTATGTGTTCCCCCCATTACCGAATCGGTATTTACCGATTCGGTAATGAGGCATACCTTCCCATCAATGGGAAGGTATGCCTCATTACCGAATCGGTAAATACCGATTCGGTAATTACCGACTAGTAACGATTCGGTAAAAAATACCGACTCATTACCTACATACCAGTTACCACTTCTAAAATACCGATTCGGTATCGTTCGGTATTTTAGAAGTGGTAACTGGTATGCTACCTACATGAGGCCCTTAGTGTTAGATCTTCCTCTAGGAGTTCCCATGCTTCTGCAACTAACATTGGGATAGGAAACTTGGCAAAATATTGTGCTATAGCCTCTGAGTCATGATGTGGTCTGGCATTGAAAAAATCCTCATAGTAACGCGGAAACTCGCCAACCATGAGGGCATCAGTATCACAGGTAGCCCCTTTCGGACTGACAATAATCGGTATTGGTGGTCCTGCTTGGGATTGGATAAAATCTTTCCTGGAGGATCGGTCCCAGCAGGTTTGGATGCCTCCCTTTTCCTCTACGGTGAGGAAGGTATCTACGGGTGTCCCGCAGGGCTCCACCTTAAGTCCTCTGCTTTTTAATATTTATCTTACACCCCTGATCTTTCTGGCAGAGGAGCTGGGTGCCAAAATAATTGCCTACGCGGATGACACGCAACTTCTTTTCACATGGAAGGATTCAGATCTGTCAACTGTGGCTGTGCAGAACTGTCTATCGGCAGTTTTTAGGTGGATGGCTTCTGCCCAGCTGAAATGTAATGAAGAAAAATCCGAGGTTCTCTTGTATGGCCAGTTTCCATCTAACTTTAGAGAATCTCTGTGGCCACCTGACTTTCCCCGTCCGATTTCGGAGGGTGTTCCTGTGAAGAATCTGGGGGTTTGGTTTGCAGAAGATCTACGGTTTACCTACCAAATTGATAAACTGGTTGGACTATGCTTCGGCATTCTAACGTCCCTGAGAAAGTTTCTGCCGCTGCTGCCTCAGTCAGCTAAGGAAACTGTGCTTCGTGCCCTTATCCTTTCTCGGCTCGACTATGCAAATGCTCTGTATCTGAGGATTCCAAGATATCTACTTAATAAATTGCAGACTATACAGAATGCTGCTGCCAGACTCCTTTTTAACATCTCAGGTAGACTTAGCATTAAAAAACAACTTTGCGATTTGCACTGGCTGCTGGTTTTCCAAAGAGTGCAATTTAAAGCCCTGACTTTGGCGCACAGAGCACTTTATATTCAAAAGCGGTTTGCTTTCTATGCCCCAAATAGTTTGCTGCAGTCCGCCTCCTTGCGACGGCTGGAGATTTCTCGCTTTCGCAGGGCTCGCTTGGGTGGCTGTCTCTTTCAGTTAAAACAGCCATTGCTTGGAATGCCTTGCCTCTGAAACTGCGAGTCATTCAAGATCTTAGGCTTTTTTAAAAACAATTGAAAACTTTTCTATTCTCAGGTGTGATCTAATGGTTTTCCTACAGGGTTTTGCTGTCAGCCTCCGCGCCAGGACACTCTCGAGTATTAGTGCGCGTTATAAGCATTGTATAACATATAACATAATATGCACCAAGCAAGTTTCTTGTTCCCTCTTGCTTAGCCAAGCCAGGGCATACCGGCTTTATCCCCATCTTGTAGAGATAGTGGAGTGCAGCTATTATCTGTTTTTTGGCCTCTTACTGAGCCAAATCCCTATAATCAGCTTGTAGGGTTGCAATCTGCCTAAATACTAGGTGGTCGACTTCCGTCCCAGGTGATGCTTCTAACTGCAGGATCTGGGTTTCCAGCTCCTTCAGCTCTGTTGCCTTTCGTCTCCTTTTCTTCCTGTGCAATCAAGTTCTGTGTCCGGTCTCTTGGCACCGCTTTAAATGCTTCCCATAGCACAGTCTTAGACTCTACTGACTTCGTTTTCTGTAAAATAATAGTTCAGTGTTCACTCTGAGACCCTGTGCCACCTTCCGGTCGTTCTAGTCCCATGCATTCAGCTTCCACCCCGTAGCCTCTTGTCTCTGAGACGCCCCACTTGGACCACCAGAGGTGAATGGTCAGAGAGGTCCTCATATTTCTCCTACCTCATCCTGGGGCACAAAAACATAGTTTAACCTTTTTTTCTCTTGGTAAATATTTTTATTTAACAAGTTCAAGATCAAACACTTACATTGATGATTGTACATGCACGTCAACACCATAAACAAATCAGAAGTACATTTATCCAGTATATGGGCACCAATTCATGTCTGCAACACACTCGAATAGTAATTTTTAGTGAAGGCTTGTGTCCACAGCACAGTGTTCACACACATATAATATAAGGGCAGATTTTGCTTATTTTTTAACTAGCTATGATGTGCACCCTTGTACGTCCCATATCCCTCAATATTTCCGCCACACATAGTTCAACCTTGAGTAGACCCTGTGCGTCCCTGAGAAATAAGCGTACCTCCTGTTGCCTGGTGCAGGCACCTCCACAGATCAACTAAGCCCAACTTATCAGCTACTTGAGCCAGCAACGTCATCTGGGGGAGACATTGTATGCAGTCCGAGCAGTCAAGATCTGTAACCATTACATCATTAAAGTCCCCACCTACAACATGCAATGTAGAGGTAGAGTCTAACAGAATATCAGTTATTTTGGACATAGTGGGCGCTTGTAGTCTTGGAGGGCCATATAGTCTCAGTAGAGTCATCTCTGTATGACCCCTGTGCTCCCACATTCCTTCCGTAGGGGTCTACCCATGTTCTTGTCACCTTAAAGGAGAGAATTTTCTTCACCAAAATGGACACCGTTAAATCCAGCTTGCACTAAAGTGAAATAGGCTTCTCTTCGCAAGAATCTGCAGTGTGTTCCTTGTAATGGGTCTCCTGTAGGAGAACCACATCTGGTTGTACTATCTTAATGTACTGCACCAGCAGGCCCCTCTTGATTTTGTTATTGAGGCCATTAACGGTCCAAGTCATTATCTTTACGGATGGGTCTTCAGTCAGTCATGTTTGAGCCATCTGGTATGATGTCTGTACCTGTTTGTGTGTGCATCTTTTAACATGACAATGGGACCTTATGCCTTCAGAATCAACAAAACAAGCAGTGATGAAACTGAATCTATCCCCTTACCCCATCTGTCCCCCACCGCACCCTTGTGTCTCCCCCACAGCCCTGAACCATGGCAACTGTACCAAACCATGCTTGAAGAGAGTTTGAGAGGTCTGTAGCCCACCAACCATTGTATTATTCAGAACCCTGAATAGTGAGAACAACAACAAAGAAGAACTTAAAAGTGAAAAACAAAATCAAAAGACCAAATATAGTCTCACTCCCAGAACCTCTGAGAGTTCTTGTGGAAGAAAGGGTGGTGGTGAAACTCTATGCAGTTCCTGCAGCTCCATCTCAACTCGATATAACCTTTCAGCTGTAATGTTTATCCTGTTCCGTACCGTCGCCACACTTCACAGAGGGCCAAATCAGGTGTTCCTGTTAAAAATGTGCAATCTGTATAGCCAATGGATGGGGGCCGCCAGTGTCCGGTGATACATCTCTCTCTCCATCACAGCAAAGGTTGGGTCATCAAGTTTGCAGTCATGAATTATCATTTTTGGGACAAGCTCAGCTCACCCTCGGTGTCGGAGGAGACTCTGGGTTTTCCCTCCCATCCCCAAATAGTCAGAGGGGTCCGCTTACACCAGAATAAATCAGTTTGGCTGCGTCTTTGTCGCCCCTGTCAGCGAATCTTGGGACTTGCTTCCGTCAGAGAGACATATCTGTTTGAATTACTCTCTCCAGCCACCTTTTTGGGAGGACGCTCCTCCAATCAAGTCCAAGCCTCCTCGTGTGAGTAGAAGAAGAGTGTGTTACCCTCACAGAGAACCTTAAGTGTTGCAGGGAACAACATATATTGCAATTGAAGTGCTCGCAACTTAGTTTTTACTGAGTCAAAGGTTCATCGCTGTTTTTGCACCTTGTGGATTATAGTCCGGGAACGCCATGATTCTTGAGTTCTTGTAATGGATTCCTCCCATACGGTGGACTTCTCTCAGTATCATGTCCCTGTCCGGGATGTTCAAGAATCATGCTATCACTGGCTGAGGGGAGATGCCAGTTTGTGGTTTTGCGCTCAATGCCCTTTGAGCGAGCTCTGTGACAAAGCAGGACAAAAATTGATCTGATGGGAGGGGGACTCTCAGCCACCTGTTTTAGAAAAGACCCCTATGTTGGACCCTTCCGCTGCCCCTAGAAAGCCCACAAAAAGCAAATTATATAGTCTAGCTCTGTTTTTTCAATCTGGCACTCTCCAGAACTTTTCTTTTGTCATGGCTCTGAGCTCCAACACATCTTTTCTCAGCCCCTTCACTGTGTCTTCCACTTCCGAGATTCTAATTTCTGCTGTTATGATCCTCTCTGACACATTCCACAGGTCCTTCCTTGGTAGGGAAACCTCAGAGACAACCTCCTCAATACTTCCATCCAGGACCTCTCAGGAGGTTTTGATTGCCAGTAGAAGTGCTGCGTTGTTCGGCATGTCCTGGACATCTACCTTTGCTTCTGCCTGAGGGGTCAACACCTTCATGTACCGATCCATTTTTCCCTGTCTGGGGGGGAGGGAGGGGTATGACATCTTTGTCTTTGGCCATGATACAAATTTTACCACCCCTTACTAGGGAGGGGTGTGGCTATGTCGTGTGAACTCGCATAGTCCAACCAAAGCCTAGGGCAGAGGTCCATGCATTATATTCACTACTGGGACCCTTTGATTTACATTGAGATCTGGTTCCACACCTGGGCCTCACAGGTGCCCCACTGGGCACTAGATATCTTCAGTCCACCTGGATTACTGGTACTGTACATTGAGGTGCCCCACCTGCCGGGGGAGGGGCACTGTAGGTATGTATGCTGCTAAACTAAATTCTGATTCTGATTGATCACTGCCTTCATATCTTCCAGGCTCATTCGCACCAGGGTTTTGGGCAGTTCTGTGTGAACTGAGCTTGTGGTGCGCCATCATTGCTCTGACCAACTTAGCAATTTATTTGTGTCCCAACAGCTTGCTCACACAGGGTTACAATACCGCGCACAGTGTCACATTGCGGCCTTGAATGGTGGAATGCATGCCACTTGGGCTGCCTGTGAATGAAGGGATGAGGAGTTTTGTCGGCACTACTGGGCACCTCAGCGCAGATCTGGCTCTCCCTGTAAGTCCCCATGCTGTGCCCGCAGGCCCACAAATGTTGGGGAGCACTCCTGGGCATTATTTTGTTATTCCTCATCTAATGCCCACCCCACTCAGGCACAAAAGGTATCACCAGATAGGGGTGTTTGTAGATTTGAACATGGGTGAGGTCCTCTTCACCAACATACACCAGCACTGCGCAAGACAAATTGGGCCACCCCAGCGTGTCTCTCATCTTCTGTATTGCATCCTGATTCCTGCTGCCGATACTCCTTTGCAGACCTGTTTGTTTGGGCTGGGTAGGGGCATTCTACGGCCTGTTTGCTTTGGCTCATCCGTCTATGGGCACAACTAGGCTTCTCCCTACATTACCACCGCTACTGGCAAGACACGGCCTAGAGACGGGCCATCAGCAACTCTCTCCTTCCCTCATGCATTGCGGGTCCATCGGACAGTGAGGAGGGGCAATGCGGTTGCAGTCCGTTTCTGCCTCTGCCTCGACCTCAGCCAATGATTGCCGGTTGCCCCTGTGCACTTTTCACCTGATGGTGACCTGCTGGGCTCAGCAGAACACCATGTCTGGGATTGCTTTTAAATAAAGCAGTCTTCTTTTTTTTAAATGCAGCTCATTTTCCTTCAAGGAAAACGGGATGCATTTAAAAAAAAAAAATGAAACGTTTTCTTTTCATTCTTTAAGGGGAGGCAGTGGTCCCTGGGACCACTGCCTGCCCTTAAAAATATATTTGAAGGCAGTTTCAAAGGGGAAGGGGTCCCTTGGGGACCCCTTCCCATTTGCAACTGCATTGTCACCCTCTTGAAGAGGGCAGTAATTTGTGAGTGTCTTGCGACTGCACTTGCGGTTGCAAAACATTCATACATGGCTCTGCAGTTGCTAATAGGAAGGGAACGCCCCTTCCTACTAGCGAGTCGCAATACACTATTTTGCGAGTCGCAAATTATTTGCGACTCGTAAAATAGTGTAAATACATGTCCAGTCTAAAATTGCATGCGCAAACGGGTCACAAATCCGTTTGCGCATGCAGTTTTACATCGTACATCAGTCCCTGTGTGAATTGTAGGATTAAAGAAGTGTATACTCCTTATTCACATTTCGATTGATATCTTAAATGGTGAAAGTTGTGCTCTTTGCAAGAGGGAAAATCTTTTGTTCTAAAGCCACCTCGGAGGTTTTGTAAAACTGCAATGGCTGACAAAGATACTGTGCTGTTGCAAGAGTAGGGAAAAAAGTGGCAAGAGTAGCAAAAAAAATGGTTGTAAACTTGTTACTTGAAACCTATGCAACAAAGTTATGTCATTTGGGAACATTAATCAGTACTCCTTCGATATCACGGATATGAAAAAGCACCTTGCTGACAATTCATTCCACCAGGTAGGCGCATGTGAAAAGAATGCGTCAAAAGGAGATCTATAAGAGACCAAAGCAGGAAT
The DNA here is from genome assembly GCF_964204655.1 of Triturus cristatus. NCBI lineage: Eukaryota > Metazoa > Chordata > Amphibia > Caudata > Salamandridae > Triturus > Triturus cristatus. Next base: position 319,910,545 of record NC_140594.1, on the reverse strand, counting down.
ATCTGCAGTGGTCACTTCTTCCGTACTCCAACATCTTTGACGACTTCTGCTGCATCAGAAAACTGGAGTTTCACCACCATTTGCTGCATCTATCTCGCCGGTGGCACCGTCTACTTCTTCTGCTTCATCTGCCCCCCTACCAACACCTTGTGCATCTGTCTCTCCACCAGCACGGGTTCCTTAGACAGCAGTGCCAATACAACTTTTGAGGCCAAACCATGAAATTGTGGAGCAACATGGCAATATATCAACATACTGTCTCCTTTGGCATACTGTCATTGTTGCAGAGAGGGGGATATGACCATCCATCGTGAGCTTCTCATGGCTCACCAGTGTCCTTCCCAACATCGTAAATGTTTAAAACAAATATATATAACTCAATAAAAACACTTTTCCCTAACTCTACAGACTAAACTGCCTCATTTCTTCGAGTGCATTTGAAAAAGAGTAATTAGCTGTATTTCACCTAAAAACACAGAACAAAGACCTTGTGGTCTAAACAATATGGCTGTCTTTTTATTTTGCAAGGGCTTTGATTAGCCAATAATATTGTGTTTCGTCATTGCCATGTACTGCGGTATCTCACTAGGTTACAGGAGTATACAGAGGTCCAATATATCACTTAGGTTTTTTCCTTTGTTACTTAAAAACAAATAAACAAATTCAGACCAAATCACAAAAAGGACCCTCTCCACACTATTATCTATATTCCTGCCATATTCCATGTAAATCCGTTCAGCGTTTTTGCTGCTACGTCTGATTGAAAAGTCTATGAAAAATGCATTTTTGGTGAAAAGTGTTTTGCCCCCCCCTTCCACCATTTTTCTTTGCTCACCTAATCACCATGAAACTTTGCACAATCAGCCAATGTAGAATAAAGGATAGGTCTGCAAAGTTTCATGGAGATTCATCAAATGGTGGCAATGTTATTAGCAAGCAAAAACCTGAGTTATTCCAATCCCTCAGAATCATAACTATAACTACAGAGTGGCTACTGCTACAGTGAATGTGTGTGTATGTGTATCTGTGTGTATATATATATATATATATATATATATATATATATATATGTGAACAAAGACCTTCTCTCAATTAACATAGAGTCCTTGCTCTCGATGGGGGGGTGTGACTGTGAATTTTATTGAAGGACTGTACCTTCAGATATGCGTTCCAACTGTCATCAGCCTTTTGCAATCTGGATTTTCCCATGCTTGCAATACGGTAAATGCTTTTAAAACTTTCCTTTGCGTGAAAATGAAAAACAAAAACTCCACGACTTTTTCAGCAAACTGGCGTCCTGGTTGACACTATTTTCCAGTCTGCTCGTGAGTTTTTGTTAATGTCTCTTTAGTATGCCTGCAAACTTGGTAGGAGTTCTTAGTTTTAAAAACAGCCCATTTCATTTCGATTCCCCTCCTTGGTTGAATCGGCATATGTATATATAAATTCACTGATAAAAACACAGGTGAATTAAAAAAAACCTTAGAAATTCAGAGAAAAAGCCCAAATGTTACAGGGACATTTTGGTTCAGCTCAGAGTTCAGTTGCACAAACCAATTGCAATTCAGCAGTTAGAGTTACCTCAGCTAACTATAACTTACACCACCGCAATGCACTGTTTATGATCTCACATATCACTCATGACATGGTCAGCGGGAAATGCGCGGCTTGTTAAGCTGTCCATCATTCTGGCAAAAGGCAGAAAGAACTTTGTATACTACTAAGGTTGGTGGGACCAAACAGTGAAGCATCCAAGTGATTTGTATATTTGAATACTCATAGCAATTTAAGGGAAGAACCAGGGTCTCTAGTCTCACCGGTTAAGGACAAGAAAGGACCCACTCATCACTGTCACTACAGATTCCCTCCAATAGATCAACGATACATGTACCTCCACCAAGCATTTCAGATCATCTTTCAATATGGATTTGCCGAGAAAACATACCTTCCCCAACCCATGAGTTAGAATAATGTGTCCTTTACAGAAGTGGAGCTTCAGCTGGGGCATCTGCTATGTTTATATTTGTACGTGCTTCCTGTTGAGTTCAAATTTCTGTGAAATGAGGTTCAGCCCCAGAAAAGCCCCAGGGACCCCATCACTTGGGGCCCCACCATGACTTAATGAGGAAGGGGGGCTGCGTGGCCCAGTACCCTGGGCCAGTTTTGGCCCCAGGCTCCACATCTAGAGCCTGGCTAAAATGTAATAGAGGTGAGGGGCTGCATGACCCCTCCCGGGGGCCAATTTTGGGCCCGGGGGTATACCATAACCCAGGGCTTGGTCATGTCTCCCTGGGTGCCCTGGCCCCACCCAAGGCACCCAGTGTGCATGTTGGGGACCACGGAGGAGCCTGATTGCCTCCGCAGTCCCAGTCGGCTCCCCGCCTCCTGCAACAGCTGACATTGCTCACACACACAGAGCTGCTGGAAATACAGCTTACTGTGTGCGAGAGCAATACTTTCATCTCTTTCCCTACCCGCATGTCTGCAGGCAGGGAATGAGATGAAAACTCAGCTTCCAGCAAGTGGGAGCAGTTTGACAGCTTCCGCTTGCTGGGTGCTGAGTGTTTGCTTTTGCCTGGCAGGAGCTTCCAGCTCCCACCAAGCAAAAGCAAATAATTGTCTTCCAAGGGTGGGCACCTGGGGAGATAGCAACAGCCGGCCCTGGGTGGGGTGGTCCTCAGGGCCCTATATGACTCCAGGAGAGGGGGCAAAGCTCCTCTCCTTTGTTCTGCATGGGATGGCCCATAGGAGGGGGTGGTCCCTGGAGCTGTATATGGCATGGAAAGGCTCCCTCTTTTTAAAAAATGTATTTGGCTCCAGGGAGGTGGTGGTCCCCAGGTCCCGGGGAGGTTCCACTATTCCCTCCCTATCTATTTTTGTATTTATAGCACTGGGGAGGTGGTGGTCCCTGGGGGGTCCATGAGCCACCCCTGATTGTTATGATTAGCATGAGCCCCCAGGAGGTGGTGGTCCTTGGGGCCTAAATAAGCCTTTGGAGAGGGCCCCTGTGTACCCCCTCCATTTTTGAATTTCTGAATGCCTCCAGGACCTGGCTCACCCGGTAGCTTTATTTGAAAACCAGCCCAGGAGACCGTGCTTGTTTTATTTTCTTCTTTTTGCCCCAAATCGATGAACTTTCATGATTTTGCGGCAATTTAAAACAAAATGCATTTTTGCCCTGGCTCTTGGACCCCAGGACCAAGAGGATTAGGGTGTTGGTACCCTGCTCGTTTTTTCGCATTTATTTTTGGGAATCAGCCGAGCTCTGCAGATCTCTTCACAAGCTTGATATTATTTGTGAAATTCCGTCCATCGGTTCAGGATGCAGATGTGTCTAAAGACTCTATGGCAATTAACTTGGGCAACACACTTTTTTGACCCCCACACCCTTTTTCCTGCCCCCACAAGAGAGAAAATGTTGACCTCCAGTAGGTAATTACCTACTGGCGGTCGCCAGTAGGTAGTTATAGTTAGGACCCTGTTTCCATAGGAAAACCGCAACATTCTATTTTGAATAACTTTGGCGCCGGTCGACGAATCCTCGCGAAATTTTCAAAATAGGTGGGGCGCTGCGCTCCGCTCCTACCCTGAAAGTCTCGGGGGGATTCGTCAAGCGGGGGCTGAGATAAAAGGGGGGTCCCAAAACGCGTTTTTCCCATGCATTTTTCCATAGGACCTTTAGACACAGCTACAGCCCGAACGACTGAACAGAGTTCCTTGAAATTTGGCAGAGAGGTAGTCTACAGGTCAAGGAAGTGCCTTTTGTAGGTTTGGTGTAAATCTGTTCAGTAGATTCTGAGAAAATAGCCTTTAAATCAATATATATATCTGAGCCAGCTTACGGTGCGCTTACGGTGCGCTTACCGTACGCGTACGGTGACATGCGCGAGCGCGATTCTGATTGGCTGTTAGATCTTAGTAAACATTCGAATCGGTCGAAACCAGGAAGCGGCGGCCGCCATTTTCTCTCTTGCACTCTGAGTGGGGATTAAAAAACAAAGGACCAAAACATGTAAAGGGGCTGTTTAGACAGCTCCTAAGCACCTAGCCATGTTGGGGGAGTCCCCAAATATCCCCCAAGGCCAAAAACGGAATTTTAATTTTTTCGATAATTTCGCCGATTACGCTTACCGTACTCGTACGGTAAAATATTTTTTTAAAAAAAAATTATCCATACTCTCCTACCCCATGTGTAAATGGTGCCCGAAGGGCACCATTTGTGCATGGCATATCACAGAAGTGAAAAATTAAAATATTACCTTTCACAACGAAGCGCATCATATGTCCTCCATGTGCGCACGGTGGCCCATCTAGCGTAACGTGGGCACGCGGAGCGCGTAGCGCGTAGCGCACCGCGTGCCCACCGTGCGTGCACGGCACTAACTGCGTAAAGTGGGTGCGCGGTGCGCGAAGCGCACCGCGTGCTCACTGTGCGCGCACGGAACGAACTGCGTTAAGTGGGCGCGCACGCCACGAATGGCGTAAAGTAACTTAGCATTTAAAAAAACGTGCAAATTCACTGAAAAAACCATAGGTTTCACACACGTTATAGTTAGGAATTAGCATTTAAAAAACCTTGCAAATTCACTGAAAAAACCATAGGTTTCACACATGTTATAGTTAGCGGAAATTTTACTGATAAAAAACCAATGAAATTCCCCCGTTATAGTTAATGCAGGCAACTATAACTCACGCGACCGCAATCTTCTGCTGATGACATATGTGTCTTTATGAAAAAAAAATATTTGTAATATATGTATAGCTAAAATTTAATGGAAGAAGACATGGGCAAATAAGTGTCTAAATACAGTATTAGCATCAGCAGAAGATTGCGGTCGCGTGAGTTATAGTTGCCTGCACTAACTATAACGGGGGAATTTCATTGGTTTTTTATCAGTAAAATTTCCGCTAACTATAACATGTGTGAAACCTATGGTTTTTTCAGTGAATTTGCAAGGTTTTTTAAATGCTAATTCCTAACTATAACGTCTGTGAAACCTATGGTTTTTTCAGTGAATATATATATATATATATATATATATATATATATATATATATATATATTTATATATCTAGAGAGAGATAGATAGATAGTTATTCACTGAATAAACTAAAGGTTACAAGGTCTAAAGCGACGTTATAGTTATGTTCAGATTTTACCTGAGCTAACTATATTTGATGCCCCCCACAGTGCACTGCTTATGACCTCACATATTGCATTACTCATGACATGGTCAGTGACATCACTGAATACATCACTAATGACATCGGCCAGTGAGTGCGAGTGTTTCTAACATAACATAACGTGTATTTGTAAAGCGCACGTTCACCCGCAGGCATCTTGGTGCTGAATAACAGATGTTTTTTGTTACCTAACCCAATGTTACTCTATTTATTGCCCTCAGATGGATGTAAGGCTGAGTGGACCCGCTAGGATTTAAACATGTAACCATGAGGTCGAACACAGGTCCCTGCATTAGTCAACTGATCCACTAGACCTGGCTGGTTTCATAAAAGCTTCCTACACTGAAAGATATATACTGAGCTGCTGCCTAAGTTAGATTACTATAATTTATGTACTACTTAGTGTTAGTATTTCTAGCATATATCATCTGAACTATATTCCTGTTTTTAAAGTGGGTACACTACTCATGAGTGAACTAGTCTCTACGCAGACTCATGTCCCCTGCTGATGTATGTGTATAGCAGTGCTTTGCAACATTCCAAGCTGTTCATTTCACTCCACAGTAATGACTGAATATAGTTGTGTTTTACAACATACTGACCACTTTGCTCAGACCTCTCACCTTTGTGATGAATGGGTATAGTAGTAGTTTGCAATAAATTAATCTGTTCACTATACCTCCCTGTAGGGTGATGGCTCAGTGTAATAGTAGTTTGCAACAGACATCTCTCTGCTGACACTTATCACCCAGACGAAGAGTAATTTTACTAGTGATTTGTGACATAGTAAGCTGTGTGCTAAGACCTCTCTACTTGGTGTGTGTTGTAGTGGTTTGTGTAAATCTGACTTCTGCACTAACTTCCAATGTTGCCGAATGGTGCTATAGTGGTTTGCCATAGACTAACCTGTCTCCTTTTCTTATTAAAAAAAAATGAAATGGTATTTTATGAAGTATATTGAACTTTACTTTGCTGGATGATGTCATCAAAGATGTCATGGGGCAGACTTGAATATAATCAATAAATATGCCCACTGGGGTAGAAGTGTAAGCTATTAAACATCACGTAATGAATTGCCCACTGGGGCAGAATTGATTAGTTATTTATGTTAACAGGACTAAATGAATTGTCATTCGAAAGTTAAAACAAGCAGATATACAACACATCATATGGAGGTGTTTGTAAATAATGTTTATTGATTTACGGTGATTTAAACAGTTTGTATAACAATGGAGTATCAGGTCTAGAATATTTTAAAATAGATACATTCAAATTTTCAGCTACAATGAATTACTCAAATGTTGAAACCACCATTGTAAAATGGATGCCGTTTTTGCTCTAATGGCTATGGCTGTTCAGTAGTCCTATCTTTATGTTCACTATAGTGCACTATAAGGTATTGGTGTAAACAAACTCGCTCTGACCCGTGAGCAACGAGCGGCTGCTCCGAAACACGTTGGGTGTTTTTCGCTGTATGGAAAAATAAACATCACTCGCTGTCAAGGAATTGGTCTCAACATTGGTTTCTTGTTTCGTAAACCCAAGGAATTAATATATGTTGTTCTCAACCTCGCCATGAGCCAGCCGCCCACAAGTGGCAGAAAACCTGTGAAAATTACTGATTTGAATATATATATGTATATATGTATATATATTTATTTTTTTTGTACCAAGAATGCAAAAATTCCACCTCTCCAGCAGAAAATTACGAGCCACTCCTGTTGCAGTCAAAAGGTATTTATTTAATGAGGCAGAAAAAAATATAACGTTTTTCGACCACACTCGGGGTCTTGGTCACATGATCACTTAATTCAGTTGAGTCATTTTAAAGAAACTTCCACATCGCACACGACGCAACAACAATAAACATAAATAAAATATATACATATGGACATGCATCGTGGGTTGAATACATTTGGTTTGATTTAATTACACCAACTGTGTTGATTTTGTTAAAGAACATCACAAAATTACTGTATAGTCGTTTACATCAATCATGTATCATTGCAAAATGTTGATTAGTGGTAGTATTCAAATTCATTTAAATGGTTAGTGGTTATTGTCTCCATCATCTGTAATCCTACTGCTCATGTACTTGTTTTGCTACACCATGTATAAGATTCAGATATTGACATTTTATTGAGTTCATTCATCATAATTAACAGCTTGATGTCAGAATATACATCATCTTTCATCAGTGTAAGTATAGTACCCCTATAACATTGTTTGACATTTTCATCCTAAATCTGTAATTACACACCCTATTGATTATGGTCATTAGCTCTGTGGCTCTAGTAACTGTAGGGTTATATTCCATATAGTATGAAGTGTTTATTATGTACCATTACCGCTTAAGGTGACTAAGTAGAGGCGATTGTTGCCTGAAACAACTCCAACTCCAGTGCACATAAAATTATTCTGGTGACTATTCCTGTTTTCAGGTCAGTCGTATCAAACTGCTCCTGTAATATAAACATACAATTGTTCGGTTAGAACACAGTCTTCTTTAAACATTACGATTGTATTCCCAGATAACCATACCTCCTGATCGCTAAGACTCTATCTTAAGATGTAATGCTAATTAGCCATTCAGGGCTATTCATTTCCATAAACCCAAAGTTAAAATCCAAATGACAAAAAATGGTTAAAATGTAAGTTTCATGGATGCCAGGAGACCCTTATGTTCATCTACAAATGAGAATAAAGTTCTTCATTATTATTTATTCCTTGTGGAAAGCTGGAGCCCGCCTGTAGAATTAATTGGGATTCCAGTCGGCACAGGGCAGACAGTCGATTGCCACCTCGTGGGGCACTACTGTCCGATCCTGTCTTGAAAGTTTCGGGGTGATTCGTCAAGCGGGGGCCGAGGAAAAAAGGGGGTCCCAAAATGTGTTTTCCCAATGTAAATTTCCATAGGAAATTTTAGGCAAAGCTACAGCCCGAACTTCTGAACGGAATTACCTCAAATTTTGCAGAAAGGTAGCTCTTGGTTCAGAAAGCGACCTTTTTGTTAAATGGTGTAAATCCGTTCAGTAGTTTTTTTAATATTAAAGGAAAAAGAACTTTATATATCTGGGCGGAGCCTAATCGCACATCTTATCGTGAGATCTGATTGGCTGTCAGCACTTCATCCAAGAAGTGTTGGCAGCCATCTAGGGACCAATATTCATGATCGCTCCTCATTAAAAAGCATTGCAGTGAATGTAAGGTTTTGAGGGTCACCAAAAGGAGAACATATAAAGGGTGATAAGACTTTAGTTACATTATAAATCATTTGTTTATGGTACCATACTAATTTTAGGATTTGTGGTGTGTTCTGAGGTGATTTTACCCTGTGAAAAAGCCTTCTGCTGGGATATCATTAATCATGTTTGAGAGAACTATTTTCTCATACTTTTCCCACAGAGGTTTGGAAGGTGATCTAGAAGCTAAAATGAGAGCATATTTTCTGTAAATTCACATTATCTTTCTCAGTCATGTGAGAATGAAGTCTGACATTCTCAGTAAAACATGTGCATCCAACAAGGGCACTGTCAGTTGATTCCTTTGTGTTCTACTGCAGCTTCCCAGAGTGTTCTAAAGAACAACTAAAGCAATAACAGTGTTACTTATAACAAAAGTATTGCACACCTGAAGCCATCTTGATTGGAATAAAGTGGTAACATTTAATTTAAAATGAGGGGTTTCATTTTGCCATAGAAATTATGACTAGTGCTGCAGAAAGAAAAATTAGGGCACATTTTGAGTGACTTCTCAAATCCTCTTCTATTTCATTAAAGAATTCTGACATGCGGACTGAAACATGCACTTTCAATACCAGCAGCAGACTTTGCTGGTGAGCAGTAGCTTTACTACAGTGATCTAATGAGCAACTAGAGTGCTAACATTCTGAATTTATGACAAATAGGTGACACATCTGAATGCCTTCTTGATGGAATCAAAGTAAAAATCAGAAGGTATTTCCTACTGAGGAGACTGTAGTAAATGAGGAAATTAGGAAACTTCATAACAAAGAAGTCTCCCAAAATGGCCACCAGAGACAAAAGAGCCCAAATGTAGCACAAATATCACCCAGATGTAGCCCACGTATAGCCCAATGAGAGAATGTCCCAGAGTGTTCGAAAGAACAATTAGAGCGCTAACAGTCTTACTTATGACAAAAGTATGGCACACTTGAAGCCATCTTGATTGGAATAAAGGGGTAACACTTAAAACATTTAATTTGCAAATGAACAAAATTAGGGGGTTCATTTTGCCATAGAAATTATGGTTAGTGCTGCAGAAAGAAAAATAAGGGCACATTTTGACTTCTCAAATCCTCTTCTATTTCATAAAAAAATTCTGACATGCAGACTGAAACATGCACTTTCAGTACCAGCAGCAGACTTCGCTGGTGAGCAGTAGCTTTACTACAGTGATCTAATGAGCAACTAGAGTGCTAACATTCAGAATTTATGGCAAATGTGTGATAATTTGAATGCTTTCTTGATGGAATCAAAGTAAAAAACTGAAAGCATTTGCTATGGGGGAGACTGCAGTAAATGAGGAAATTAGGAAACTTCATAACAAATAAATCTCTCAAGATGGCCACTAGAGACAAAAGAGCCCAAATGTAGCACAATTATCACCCAGATGTAGCCGACGTGTAGCACAATGACCGAAGTGTGCAAAACACTTTACATTTTTTGTGTTTTTGCAGTTTTATATAGTGCAGACTGGTCAGGTATTGGACTGCTTTACATGGGCATTGGTTACATCACACAAGGACAAATTCATTTTGGTTGCACACATGGGGAGATTAAATGATTAGACCAGAATCACAGAATGTTGAGCGGAAGCAGAAACTCCAACCTGGTTCCTCAGTTGCAAAGTCAGCAGCTCTGGATGTAACACCACATCCTCTCCCCTTAGTGTAGCATTTAATCAAGTGGTCAACTGGATACAAAAAACATAAAGATAACAAATTATTTACAAGTGCTTTGTTGCTATTTGAAAACTCAGAAAATATGTCCTCATATTAGTTTTTTAGAGCACTAACCATAATTTTGATGCAAATAAGACCCTCTCATCTATGTAATTTCTAAAGGAAATACTCTAGGTATTACAGTTTTGATTACATCAAGATGACGTCAGGCGTGCCACACTTTTGTAATTAATATAGAATGTTAGCAATCTAGTTGTTCATTAGGATACTGTTGAGAGGAAGATGCCAGGGACACGGACTCAGAAAATTGAAGGCAGGTAGGAGGGTGCAGAGGCAACAATTTGACCACACTGGGCAGGCAGGAAGGGAAGTGGCAGCACAACAGACTATGGAGGGCAGTGGAAAGGGGGGCAGGGGCAACAAACCAACAATACAGGACCGGCAAGAGAGGCTGTGGCAATATAATAGACCATTGTGGGCAGAAGGAAGAGGCAGTGGTACTACAACCATACATGCCAACAGACCCGATTCAGCCAGGAAACTCCCCATGTTTTTAAGCCCAAATGGGCTTTATTTGATCTGTCTCCTGTCTACAATCTCCTCTTTTTCAATGTAAGTCAATGGGGAAAATCAATACCCCCAGTTTAAAAAAAAAAAAACTCCCTCTTACCAAGTTCAAGATGTTATCAAGTATGGTACATTGGATCATGGAAGGCAGGAGGAATTGGGGTAGGGACATGGACTCAGATAACAGAGGACAGGAGGGACATGGAAAGGTGCACCAACCTGACCATACAGGACAGGCATCAGGGTTTGCAGCAGCACAATACACCACACAGGGCATGCAGGACAGGAGTGCAGCACACAAATCCATAGAAAGCAATAGGGAGGGGACAGGACCATGCGCATGGACAACAGAGAACAGAGGGGAAAGAGGCAATGGCAGCTAGCTGACCATAATGGACAGACAGGAGAGAAAGCTGTAGAATAATGGACCATAAAGGGCAGTAGGGAGGGATCAGGGGCATTACAATGGAACAGACAAGCCAGGAGGGAGGGAATAGGGGTCTGCACATGAAAAACAGAGGGCAGGGGGCAAGGGGCAGGGCAGGAGCAGCAAGCTGACCATGGAGGTTACGCAGGATGGGCACTAGAAGCAAGACACAGCATGGAGAGCAACAGTGAGACAATAATGGCATATACACAGACCATACAGGGAAGGTGGGAGGGGCCGTGGCAGCACAGAAGACTTGCATGGCCAGCGGGAGGGTTAGTGGCAGCACAATGGCCATGATGGGCAAGAAGCCCGGGGGCAGGGGCTTGCACAAAGGACCATGGAGGATAGAAGGGAGGGGTAGGAGCTGGGCACAGACAAAAGAGTTCAGGGGAAGGCTCCTCACAACAGACCACGTGGGGCAGGGAGGAGGAGCAGTTGCAGCACAACAGACTAGGGAGGGCAGAAGAGTGTGGCAGTAAAATGGACCGTGGAGGACAGGAGGAAGGGGATAGGGGCATGGAACATGGACAGACAGGGTAGAGGTGGCAGGGTCAGGTTACAGTCATCTGACAATGCTAGGCAGGTGGGAGGAGAGTGGTAGCTCAACAGAACACTCAGAGTAGATAGGAGGGGCAGGTCCATGGAACATGGCGGGCAAAAAGGACGGAGCAGGGGCATGCACACAGACATCGGAGGGCAGGGGAAGGAGAGTAGGGGCAGCAAGCTCAGCACAAAGGCTAAGCAGGAGGTCAATGACGGGGCATAGAATTGAGCAATGGAGGGCAGGAGGAGTGGACTGGGACATCATGCTAAATGGAGGGCAGTGGCAGCACATCAGACCATGCATGGCCGAAGGGAGGAGGCTAGTGCATGTATTCAGACAACAGAGGATAGGGAGGAGGTGGATGGGGCAGCAAGCTAACTGTTCAGAGAAGGCGGGAAGGCCAGTGGCAGAACAATGGCCACACAGGGCTGTAATAAGGGAGCAGGGACATGGACTTGGACAATGGATGGCTAGGAGGAGGGGAGGCAGGAGCAGCAAGCAGGTGTGGGGGCAGCACAATGCCAGGCCAGGCCCTGCTTCCAACCCTCCACCATCCATTGTGATATGCATCTTACTTAACGTTAAAAAAACCTAGAAATTTGCTAAAAAAAACAAAGATTACAGGGACGTTATAGTTGGACTCAGATTTCACTCATACACAACCAGTGAAATTCGACAGTTATAGTTACCTGAGCGAACTATAACTTACGCTCCCACAATGTACTGCTAATTACCTCAGACATTACATCATTCATGACATGGTCAGTTACATCACTCATGACCTCTCAAATGAGCTGTGAATGGAATGGAACTATACTCGCTAGAACTTTATTTAGGGATAGTGTGTGTATATTAACACTATAGGTTTCAGGGGTGTTATAGTTAGGAATTATTATTTTAAAAACCTTTGAAATTCACTGAAAAAAACAGAGGTTTCAGGGACGTTATAGTTAGAAATTAGCATTTAAAAAAACCTCAGCAATTCACTGAAAAAAACGCAGGTTTCAGGGACGTTATAGTTAGTTGGACATTTCACTCGTACAAACCCAGAGAAATTCATCCGTTATAGTTAGTTGTGCTAACTATAACTCGTGCCCCCGCAATGCAGTGCTGATGACGTCACATATTACATCACTCATGACATGGTCAGTGACATCACTCATGACATCACTGATGACATTTCAAATGACATCACTGATGACATCACTGATGACATCATCTATGTGATCATCTGATGCACCTCCTCACACCCTTATATAACCTTCGATACACCCCCTCTAAATTACAGACTACCATTCTCGAAACCATAGGCACACCAATACCAGTTAGTACATACCCACTCACTGATTCATAGGTCTACACATACATCCACTCACCTATACAGTCACTCATACACGAAGTCACTCATCAATATAGCCACTGAAATATGCACTCATACACCTGTACAGATATTCACACACCACCACTCACCCATAGTTACTCACACACCTAGTCAGTCTTGCAAAAAATCAATCACTCTCCCATTTACCCACCTGTACAGTTCTACACACACCACCTCACTGATTCATACAAATACTAACACATACTTACCCTCTTATCCAATCACTGACCCAAGCACACACTCCTCTATACAGCCACTCTCACAATCACTCACTCTCACATATAGTCCTTTATATAGTCCAACACCAATATATATTCCCTTTCACATATATAGCTACTCACACATGTTCCACTGAGATATCCGTTCACTCACCAACACACCCATACAACCCTTCTTAGATGCACTCTTGAAGCTGTACACCCAGTGAATCACCCACTCACACATCCATGCACAGAGTCACACCCCCCACCCACCCACACAAACACTCAGGCACTCATACAGATACTCAGACAACCAATCAATAACTCATAGACACTCATGTAGCTACTCACCAACACATGCAGCCGCTTACACACCAACTGACAGACTGACACAGACATTCACACAGATTAGTCACTAACACATGCATTCAGTAAGACACGTTTAATTACTCACTTATGCAGTCAGTCACGCACCTAATAAATCATCCATTCAAATACTCATACACCCACTCATTCTTTAATACACCTTGGCGCATATATGTATATATAAATATATATAAAACATATCTCTACTTTACAGAAACACACAGTCACTGGATGATGTCATCAGTGATATCATCAGTGATGTCATTTGAGATGTCATGAGTGATGTCATCAGTGACGTCACTGACCATGTCATGAGTGATGTAATATGTGACGTCATCAGCAGTGCATTGCGGGGGAGTGAGTTATAGTTAGCACAACTAACTATAATTGCTTAATTTCTCTGTTTTTGTTCGAGTGAAATGTCCAACTAACTATAGCGTCTGTTAGAAATGGGGGTCTCTAGTTTCCAAGGGCTTGCACCTTTGTCCAAATAGGGACCCTTCTTCCTAGTCAGGGTAAGGGAGTTACACTCCTAAAATAACCCCTGCTCTCACCCTTGGTAGCTTGGCACGAGCAGTCAGGCTTATCTTAGAGGCCGTGTGTATAGCATTTGCACATAACCAACAGTAATACAGTGTAAGCACTAGAAACGGACACCACACCAGTTTAGAAAAATATCCAATACTTTTATATACTTAAGACAAGACCAAATACGAGTAAAAATCCGTAATACAGTACATTAAAAATAGATAGTTCGCAAGATGTCTTCAAATTGCAAAAATACGTTGAAAACACAGTTCGTACGAGTCGGTAGCTCGGTCCGAGCCTACCGCGATGCTGAAAAAAACAGAGTCTCGCAGTTCCAGCTGACCGCGTCGGTACGGGCCAGCAACAGCGTGAACAGACTAGTTAACAGTACCTTTCTTATTGTGGCTTACACGGAGGTGCGAGCCGGTCGTGGCGTCCGTCGCGGTTGCGGTGCAAAGTGGAAGCGGTGCCGGGCACGGTGTCCTCTCGATGCGCTGCAGGCAGCGGCTCAGTGACGATCATCCAGACGGTGTCAGTGAGACCAAGGGGTGCGGTGCAGGGTGAGAAGGTGCTCAATGCGGTGCCGGCTGGTTGCGATGCAAAGTGGAAGCGTTGCAGGGCGCGATGTCCTCTTGATGCGGTGCAGGCAGCGGCTCGTTGACGATCGTCCAGACGGCGTTGGTGAGATCAAGGCGTCCGGTGCAGGGTGAGACGATGCTCGATGCGGTGCTGACAGGGGCAGGTTGCAATGCAGGCAACAGAGCCTGTTGGCGGGAATTGGCGTTGGTCGACCCGGACAGCTGTGCGGGATGAGGCGGTCACGGGTGTTGAGCCAGAGGCGACCGTGTCGGTGAGACCAGGCTGACGAAGTGAAGCAAGGTGGTGCAGGCTGCGGTGTCCACATGTCAGGGTGCAAGCAGCGGCTTGGTGTCGGCGGTGTCGGTCTTCGGTGAGACCAGGGTTGCGGTGCGAGATGCGGACGGTGCGGTCTGCGGTGCCCTCAGGTCACGGTTCATTTCTCTGTGGCAACTGAAACAACGGTTCCAGGAGTGGTACCCAGAGGTTGGTGAAGTTTTTGCAGTCCCTGAGACTTCTGAACAGGAGGCCAGCTTGATTTCAGGCCCTTGGAGATACTCAGCACAAGTAGAGCAAGTCCAGTCCTTTCACTGCCCAAGGCAGAAGCAGCAGGTGCAGGCCAACCCAACAAAGCAACAACACAGCAAAGGGGCAGTACTCCTCCTGGCAGCTCTACGAGCTCTTCTTCTTGGCAGGTTCCTTGATTCCAGCGAGTTCTAAAATCTTGGGTCTGGGCCCCAATATTTATACCAGCAAATCCTTTGTCCTCTGAAGGCAGAGGGGCCTTTGCCTAGTTCAAACCAGTTTTGGGTGCGTTCTGCCAGTGTGCACCTTCTTCCTTTGTCAGTGTGGGCCAGGGTCCTCAAGCGCACCACAGAAGGTGGAGCCAGCATTGTGGAAGGCAGGCTCAGACCCAGGTAATTCTCCTCCCATCCATCTACATGCAGATAGGTCTATTCAGCCCTGTGCTGACTCACCCTGTCTCCTGGTGTCTCCACCAGCCCCTGCCACTCACAAACCAGACAGACAATACACAACCTAGCAGAGGCAGGCTGGATGGTTAGGTCAGAAAATACCTACTTTATAAAAGTGGTATTTTCAAACGCAGGATGTTAAAACCAACTTCACTAAAAGATGTATTTTATCATTCTGAGTTCAGGCATACTAAACTCGAATTTCTACCATGTTCCCTGGGTCAGTTAGGATTATAGGGTGTTATAATCAAACTGCCCACTCTGGCCTATGGGGAACCGGTAGCCTTGCACTAGTGAAAAATGAAGTAGGCTGTAATTCACTACTAGGACATGCCACACACACGTCCCACCTTTCACATACACCGCACCCTGCCCATGGGGGTACCTTGGGCCTACCTTAGGGACGACTCACATGTAGAAAAGAGAAGGTTTATTTACTGGCAAGTGCCTGCACTTGCCAAGTCGCCATGGCAGCCCCTGGCTGCGCACAGGCTCTGCAATGGCAGGCCAGAGTTACACATTACGGGTTGTTTGCATGGGTGGCACAATCCAGTGCTGCAGCCCACAAAAAGCATTTGATTTATAGATCCTGGCACTCGCAGTGCACTTTACTAGGGACTGACACATAAATCAAATAGGCCAATCATGGAAACACCTATCCATAACACATTTTATAACAGGAGCACTCGCACTTTTCCACTGGACAGCAGTGAGGAAAGTGCGCAGAATCATTACACCAGCAAAAACAGAGTCAAGACTGGGAGGTCAGAAAGCAAGAACTCAAGGGAAACACGCCAAAAGATGCCAAGCCTAACACATGTCCCCTCCTGCTGAAAGTAGGGAGAACTACCCACCCTCCTGGGAGTTCTCTTCACTAAGGCGGAAGAACCTGGACAGACATTCTGCGTTGGCGTGTTCTGTGCCAGGGCGGTGTTCCACCGTAAAGTCCATTCTCTGTAGGGAGATGAACCAACTCAGCAGTTTTGGATTCTCACCCCTCCTTTGCATCAACCATCTGAGGGGCCTGTTGTCTGTCTGAACCCGGAAGGGAGTCCCAAACAGGTAGTGTCTCAGCTTCTTCAGCACCCAGAACACAGCAAAAGCTTCCCTTTCTATGGTACTTCACCTCTGTTCCCTGGGGAGTAGTCTCTGGCTAAGGAAGACTACAGGCTGGTCTAGACCCTCTTCGTTCAGTTGTGAGAGCACCGCTCCCACACCATGCTCCGAAGCGTCAGTCTGCATGACTAATTCCTTGGAGAAGTCGGGTGCCTTGATCACGGGCGCCGTGCACATGGCGGCCTTCAGGTCATCAAAAGCTTTCTGGCTGGACTCAGTCCAGATTACCTTCCTGGGCTGCTTCCTGGAAGTCAGCTTTGTTAAGGTGGCAACGATGGTGCCGTAGCCCTTAACAAATCTCCTATAGTAGCCGGTTAGACCTAAGAAGGCTCTCACCTCTGTCTGGGTCTTGGGGGACTCCCAAGCCAGAATGGTGCCGGTCTTGGGTTTTAGGGGCACCACCTGGCCGCTTCCTACCTGGTGTCCCAAGTACACCACATAACCCTGCCCAATCTGGCACTTACTGACCTTGATCGTGAGGCCTGCCCTTTGCAGAGCCCTCAACACTTTCTCGAGGTGCTGTAAGTGTTCTTCCCAGCTGGAACTGAACACAGCAATGTCATCCAGGTAGGCGGCACTGAAATCCTCCAGTCCAGCCAACACCTGGTTGACCAACCTCTGAAAGGTGGCTGAGGCATTCTTCAACCCAAAGGGCATCTCCCGAAACTGGTAATGATCGTCTGGGGTTGAGAATGCTGACCTCTCCTTGGCCCCATCCATTAAGGCAATCTGCCGTTAAATCAAATGTGCTGAGGAACCGGGCAGCTCCCAATCGGTCAATGAGCTCATCAGCTCTGGGGATGGGGTGTGCATCATTTCTGGTGACGGCATTGAGCCCACAGTAGTCTGGAGTGGCACCGGGTGCAGCAGCCTCTGGGACAAAGGCCACTGGGCTGGCCCAAGGACTTTTGGAGGGCTCGATCACCCCTAACGCCAACATCTTGGAGACCTCCTCCTTGATGCTGGCCCTGACCCGGATAGTCAACCTGTAAATCTTGTGCTTTACAGGAGGGCTGTCACCAGTGTCCACGTCATGGGTACACCAGTGAGTAACACCTGGAGTCAGAAAGAACAGTGGGATGAACTGTCCCAACAACTCGCGACAGTCCCTCTGCTGCTCTGGAGTCCGTGTAGGGGAGAGGATCACATCTTCCACTGACCCCTTGTGCTCCTTGGTAGACAGGAGGTCAGGGAGAGGCTCACTCTTCTATTCCACCCCATCATCTGTCGCCAAGAGCATACTCACTTCGGACCTCTCGAAGTGGGGCTTGAGGCGGTTCACGTGGAGGACCCTCAAAGGGTTCCTTGGAGTCCGCAAATCCACCAGGTAGGTGACTTTACTTTTGCACTCCACCACCTCATATGGTCCAGTCCACTTGTCCTGCAAGGAACAAGGTTCCACTCGGGCCATAGCCCACACTTTTTGCCCAGGTTGAAATTTGACCAGAGTGGCATTCTGGACATACCACCTCTTCATTTGTTCCTGGCTTGCTTCTAGGTTCGCCTGAATGAGTTTCCTGAAGCGGGCAGTTTGGTTTCTGAAGGCCAGCATGTAACTAAACACATCCCAGGAGTTTTCCTGGGAGCTGCCTTCCAGCCTTCCTTTACCAAACCCAGAGGTCCTCTGACAGGGTGGCCATACAGCAGCTCAAAGGGACTGTCCCCAAGAGACCTCTGAGGCACCTCCCTGTATGCAAAGAGAAGGCATGGCAAGAGAACGTCCCACTTACGCCTCATGGGTTTGGTTAGACCCTTAATCATGCCTTTCAAGGTCTGGTTGAATCTCTCCTCCAGACCGTTTCCTTGTGGGTGGTAAGGAGTGGTGAACTTGTAGGTCACACCACACTCCTTCCACAGGGATGTCATATACTTGGATATGAAATTGGTCCCCCTGTCAGAAACCACCTGTCAGGGAAATCCCATGTGGGAAAAGATCCCTATCAATGCCCAGCCCCCCATTGGTGCTATCGTCCTGAGAGGGATTGCCTCTGGTTACCCGATGGCATGGTCCACCAAGACCTGGATGTACCTGTTGCCCATGGCTGTCTTGGGATCCAGTGGCCCCACATTATCCATCCCTACCCTTTCAAAGGGTGTTCCAACAACAGGGAAAGGTTGGACAGGAGCCTTATCCTTCCTCCCACTCTTGCCTGGCGAGTTTGTCAAGACCTGCAGTGTCCATATGACTGCCTTCGCATTTGTGGCCAAAAGAAGTGGATGTAAAGCCGGTCAAAGTTCTTGTCCTGCCCCAAATGTCCTGCCAAAGTAATGTTATGACCCAAACCCAGTACGAAGGTCCTGAAGCTCTGGGGTACCACCAGCATATGGGCTGACCCAGGCTCAGCAACCTTCGGGTCACTGTATAGGAGACCATTCTCCTAGTAGATCAGATGTGACCCGGACTGATCACCAGCTGCCTGGTCTGCAGCCTGCCGCCACAGACCCTCCAGAGTAGGGCACTCTTTCTGCTCCTTGCAGTATTCCTCCCTGGTGGGACCCCCTTCTTGCTGCCAATGGGTCAGCTCAGGGATGTCCCCCGGCTTGGCTACTTGTTCTCCTGTACGCACCGGGGCATCTCCTTCAAGGTCAGCCTCCTCCCGGTCCGTGGGAACTTCAGGGGCCGGTTTCCCGCGCCCCCTGCCCTTTCTCTTGGCAGGGACTTGGGCCACTGTTTCATGCTCCAAGTCCTCTTGATCACCCTTTCTGGCTGCCATTGACCGAGTAGACACGCATGCCCACTCTGGCAACCCAAGCATCTCCAAGTGAGACCTGAGCTCAACATCCTTCCATAAAGACTGCTCCAGGTCGTTACCTAGCAGACAATCTACAAGCATGGTAGGGCTCACATCCACCCTCCAGGGACCTGAGACCCCCCCCACTCAAAGGGAACCTGCGCCACCATACACTGGCACTCTGAGTTGTCCATGGCAACTACTTGGTGGAATGCCCAGGGGACTACCTGCTTCTCAGAGACCAGGTTACACCGGACTGAGGTCACACTGGCTCCAATATCTCTGAGAGCCTCTACCCTTTTCCCATTGATGGTCACCCAGGTGCTAGATTTCTTTGTGTTAGGGGCACCTGGTTTCCTGGGACCATCTCACTGTCCCCTAGTGAGACGAGGGTCATTTCTATGGGATCCCCACCCTCCTGTGTGCGGCCCTCCTCCCCAAGCGCTACACTAGCCAACATCTTTGACTGTCCATCGGTGGGTGGCTGTGTCCCCTTTGGGCACCTGGGGTCCCCCTTCAAGTGACCAACCTGGTCACATGAAAAACACTTGCGGGGGCTGGTCTCAGCAGGCTTTCCTCTTATCTCCCTGGGGGGATGGGAACCTTTACCCTGGGTACTAGTTTGGGGCCCTTTAGAGAACTCCTGTGCTTTACTCTTGTCCCCCCCCCACTTTTCTGCTGGGGACCCTGCCCACCTTTGGCTGTGTCTCCCCCCAAACGCTTTCTTGTGGATCCTGGTACTCACCCAGCGGTCTGCCTCCATAGCAAGCTTCCTAGGGTCAGTCAGCTTACTGTCAACTAGGTGCTGGCGCAGATCTGCAAAACATAGACTAGACAAGTGCTCCTACGCAATCTAATTGTAGAGCCCCTGAAAATCTGTCACATTACTGCCCTTCACCCAGCCATCCAGCGACCTGCAGAACATATCCACACATTCCAACCAAGTGTTGGTCTCAGACTTTTTACTGGACCTAAACTGATCCCTGTACTTTTCAGGAGTGAGTCCATACCTAGTGAGGAGAGTGTCCTTCATGTCAGCATAGGTGAGGTCCTGCCCCTTACCCAAAGCTATCAGGGTATCCATAGCTTCTTCTGGAAAGAGAGGTAACAACCCTGCCCCCCAGTTCCTTTCAGGGACTCCATTCATATGAATAAACGACTCATACCCTTCAAACCACCTTTGTATGTCATCCCCCTTCTTGTACTCTTTACCTACATTCTTGGGGATGTGTACAATCCTATCTGTGTGCGCTGAAGAGTTGCTGCCACCATCTGAGCCGGATCTACTTTTTAGCTCCAGCTCCTTGAGACTTCTCTCATGATCTAAGATCATCTTCCTTTCCTCCATGGCTATTCTTTTGTCTTCCCTCTCACTTTCTATCCTGAGTTTCTCCAACTCGAACTTCCTTGCTTCCCGCCTGTCCACCAGGTCCTCTGGGGACAAGCTACTGCTGCCTTGCCTGGAGGGTTCTCCCCCTCCCAAAAGCAAATCCACCCTAGGAACAGGCTCCTCTGCCTCTGCACTGAGATCACCAGACTGCCCACTGGCATGTCAGGCTGCTACCCAGGCCCTCAGCGCCTTTTGTAGCTCATCCTTCCTGGTGAGGCCTCTGACCTGGACTTTCAGGTTCTTGCAAATCGCTTTCAATTCCTTTACGTTGTAGGATTCCAATCTACCCTCCTCAAAAGCAATTTACATTGATGCAATTGATGATGCTCTAGATTCAGACATGTTGAAGTATCAAGTTCAAACTGGGAAAATCAAAAATTCGGCCAAACAGAAAAAGAACCAGTATGTGGCACGTAATGGTCTGCGATATGGTAGTAGTGCACACCAATCACTTTAAGTCAAGTGCAAACACAAGTCCTGTCCTCACCGCTGACAGCCAATGTTAGAAATGGTGGTCTCTAGTTGGCAAGGGCTTGCACCTTTGTCCAAATAGGGACCCTTCTTCCTAGTCAGGGTAAGGGAGTTATACTCCTAAAATAACCCCTGCTCACCCCCTTGGTAGCTTGGCACGAGCAGTCAGGCTTATCTTAGAGGCCGTGTGTAAAGCATTTGCACATAACCAACCAAGCACTAGAAATGGACACCAGTTTAGAAAAATATCCAATATTTTTATATACTTAAGACAAGACCAAATACGATAAAAAATCCACAATACAGTACTTTAAAAATAGATTGTTCGCAAGATGTCTTTAAATTGCAAAAATACGTTGAAAACACAGTTCGTACGAGTCTGTAGCTCGGTCCGAGCCTACCGCGATGCTGAAAACAACAGAATCTCGCAGTTCCAGATGACCGCGTCGGTACGGGCCAATAACAGCGTGAACAGACTCGGTAACAGTACCTTTCTTATTGCGGCTTACACGGAGGTGCGAGCCGGTCATGGCGTCCGTCGCGGTGTCCTCTCGATGCGGTGCAGGCAGCGGCTCGGTGACGATTATCCAGGCGGGGTCGGTGAGAACCAAGGTGTGCGGTGCAGGGTGAGACGGTGCTCGATGCGGTGCTGGCAGGTGATGATGCAGGCGACAGAGTCGGTTGGCGGAAATTGGCATTGATCGACCTGGACGGCTGTGCGTAACGAGGCGGTCACGGGTGTTGAGCCAGAGACGACCGTGTCGGTGAGACCAGGCCGGCGATGTGAAGCGAGGCGGTGCGGGCTGCGGTGTCCACAGGTCACGGTGCAAGCAGCGGCTCGGTGGCGGTGGTGTCGGTCGTCGTCGTCGTCGGTGAGACAAGGGTTGCGGGGCGAGATGCAGACGGTGTGGTCTGCGGTGCCCTCAGGACACAGGGCCAGCGACGGAGTCGGTGACAGAGTCGGTCTCGGTTCCCTTCTCTGTGGCAACTGAAACAACGGTTCCAGGAGCGGCACCCAGAGGTCGGTGAAGTCTTTGCAGTTCCTGAGACTTCTGAACAGGAGGCAAGCTCGATTTCAGGCCCTTGGAGATACTCCACACAAGTAGAGAAAGTTCAGTCCAGTCCTTTTACTGCCCAGGCAAGAATCAGCAGCTGCAGGCCAACCCAACAAAGCAACAACACAGCAAAGGGGCAGTACTCCTCCTGGCAGCTCTTCCAGCTCTTCTTCTTGCCAGTTTCCTTGATTCCAGTGAGTTCTAACATCTTGTGGTCTGGGCCCCAATATTTATACCAGCAAATCCTTTGTCCTCTGAAGGCAGAGGGACCTGTACCTAGCTCAAACCAGTTTTGGGTGCATTCTGCTAGTGTGCACCTTCTTCCTTTGTCAGTGTGGGCCAGGGTCCTCAGACGCACCACAGGAGGTGGAGCCAGCATTGTGGAAGGCAGGCACAGCCCTATTCAGACCCAGGTGCTACTCCTCCCACCCATCTACATTCAGATAGGTCTATTCAGCCCTGTGCTGACTCACTCTGTCTCCTGGAGTCTCCCCCAGCCCCTGTCACTCACAAACCAGACAGACAATACACAACCTAGCAGAGGCTGGCTGGATGGTTAGGTCAGAAAATACCTACTTTCTAAAAGTGGTATTTTCAAACACAGAATGTTAAAACCAACTTCAATAAAAGATGTATTTTATCATTCTGAGTTCAGGCATACTAAACTCGAATTTCTACTATGTTCCCTGGGTCAGTTAGGATTATAGGATGTTATAATCAAACTGCCCACTCTGGCCTATCGGGAACAGGTAGCTTTGCACTAGTCAAAAATGAAGTAGGCTGTAATTCACTACCAGGACATGCCACACACACCAGGGCATGTCCTACCTTTCACATACAACGCACCCTGCCCATGGGGGTACCTTGGGCCTACCTTAGGGGCGACTCACATGTAGAAAAGGGAAGGGTTAGTGACTGGCAAGTGTGTGCACTTGCCAAGTCGACATGGCAGCCCCAGGCTGCACATAGGCTCTGCAATGGCAGGCCAGAGTTACACTTTACGGACTGTTTGCGTGGGTGGCACAATCCAGTGCTGCAGCCCACCAACAGCATTTGATTTATAGGCCCTTGCACTCACAGTGCACTTTACTAGGGACTGACACATAAATCAAATAGGCCAATCATGGAAACACCAATCCATAACACATTTTATAACAGGAGCACTCGCACTTTACCACTGGACAGCAGTGAGGAAAGTGCGCAGAATCATTACACCAACAAAAACAGAGTCAAAACCGGGAGGTCAGAAAGCAAAAACTCAGGGGAAACACGCCAAAAGATGCCAAGTCTAACAACATCACTGAAACCTGTGGTTGTTTCAATGAATATATATAGCAACAATGAAATCCACCATGTTGATCCCGCGAAACAAAAGGAGCGGGCGAGTCAAAAAGCATTATTATGTGCAACGGCGGGTCACTGTACCTTGCTTTGGATTTTGGACTGTCCTGTTCCTAATAGCGGGACCTTCTGCACAGCAACCCGAGGATTGTTTGGCAGAAAAGCGGCAAGTACTATCTTGAAGACCTTTCTCTGTCCGCTTTCTGTTGTCATAACCCTCAGCCAATGAGAGTCCTCGTTAGGATTTTTAACAAAAGCCCCGCGAATACTTACAGCTTGGAGCACACAGCAGACACCCTGCATTGAGAAAGGCATCCGCCAAAACGCGTCTGCCAGGGGCTGACAGTGTGGATATCGCGAAGATTGCTATGTGCATCCTGGTGGCTTTAAACCTGAGTTTGGCAACCCTAGCATGTGTCAGACCCGTTTTTAAACTAAGCAGGATTGGAGGAGTATATGTAGGCGGAGGTCGGCTCCGCTTTCTAGCACGCCCCTTGGTAAGGAGCGCCGCGTACTGTCGCCAAATATTGTGGTTTGTGGTGCATAGAATGCACAACGCCGCTCCCCCCTAACCTGGACTGTGTGAAAGGCACTGGGGAGAGGGAGCAGATTGACTGCTGAGAGGGTCACCTGGCAACGATGAAATCCACCATGTTAATCCCGCAAAACAAAAGGAGCGGGCGAGTCAAAAAGCATTATTATGTGCAAGGGCGGGTCACTGTACCTTGCTCTGGATTTTGGACTGTCCTGTTCCTAATAGCGGGACCTTCTGCACAGCAACCCGAAGATTGTTTGGCAGGAAAGCGGCAAGCACTGTCTTGAAGAATTTTCTCTGTCCGCATTCTGTTGTCATAACCCTCAGCCAATGAGAGTCCTCGGTAGGATTTTTAACGAAAGCCCAGCGAAAACGTACAGCTTGGAGCACACAGCAGACACCCGGCATTTAGAAAGGCATCCGCCGAAAGGCGTCTGCCAGGGGCTGACAGTGTGGATATCGCGAAGACTGCTATGTGCATCCTGGTGGCATTAAACCTGAGTTTGGCAACCCTGCATGTGTCAGACCCGTTTTTAAACTAAGCGGGATTGGAGTAATATATATATACATATATATATTATATATATCTCCTACTGGCAGTCGCCAGTAGGTAGTTTTAGTTAGGACCTATTTTCCATAGCAAATCCGCAACATTCTATTCCCAATAAGTCTGGCGCCGGTTGACGAATCTTCGCGAAATTTTCCAAACTTTTGGCCAGCTCCGGTCCGGTCAGACAGACAGACTGACAAAACCACTTTATTCGATTTATTAAAATCATAAAAGTACAATGCATAAAACACACATTGTCCAGTCGTATCCTGAAAGTCTCGGGGTGATTCGTCAATCAGGGCCGAGAAAAAAGGGGGGTCCCAAAACGCGTTTTTCCCCATGCATTTTCCCATAGGACCTTTAGCCTCAGCTAGAGCCCAAACTGCTGAACGGAATTACACCAAATTTGGCAAAGAGGTAGTCCTCAGTTCAGGCTTGTGCCTTTTGCTTAAATGGTGTTAATCTGTTGAGTAGTTCCTGAGAAAATTACAGTTAAAAGTACATATATATATATATGGCCTCGGAGGATCTGCGCACCCTGATCGCACCCTCTGCGCACCGTGCACGCACCCTCCCAATCACGCACTGAATGCTAATTGGCTGTCAAGTGGTTGTCAACATTCGAAACCAGGAACTATTGGCAGCCATTTTGTGCCTCGGTAGAAGCGAGGCTGAAGAAGTAAGGGGAATAAGTGTGTAAAACATATAAAGGGGGCAGGGTAGAAATACTCTGACCCTCTAGACCGGCTTAGGGGGTCCCAAAAGGACTCCCAGGACCCCTTTTTTTGAAAAAATGGCAAAATGCGCGCTGGGTGCGCGGATCCGGCCGTAAAAAAAACGAAGCGCGGAATTCCGCGCATCTTTAATAATTAGCCCCCGGGGGGGCCAAATCCCGGGGGCAAAAACCGTCCCGGGGGCAAAAACCGTAAAATTTAATGGGTGGCCCAGGGGGGCCTCCCAGCCGCGGGGACCGACTCCTGCAGTGTCCTGGGGTGCCCACCCCCAGGACACTGTTGTTTGCTATCAGAGGGCGGGATTCTCCCCCCCTCCCATAGCAAACTTCTTTTGGATTTTGAAAGAGAGCAGGGAAACCTGCTCTCTTTCAAAATCCAAACCATATTGCTTTTCCACACGGAGAGCTGCATGTCAGCAGCTCCCCATGTGGAAAAGCAATGCCGGCTCCCGAAGGACGCGGTTAGCCGGCTGGGATGGTGGGGGCGTTGGGGCTCCCCCCACGGTCCCCAACGTTTTTTATAAGCCCCGGGGGATGGGGACCCCGGGGATAATAAAAATTAGTGATAGAAGCTATTTTTTTTTTTTACGGTAAAATTAGGAGTCACGCATCCTATCGCGTTGGGTGTACGATTTCTCTTGCGTCGGGTGCGTGGTTCCTAATGCGTTGGGTGTGCGACTCCAAGTAATAATTGAAAAAAATATATGATAACAAAGTATTAAAAATATAGTTTAAAACATATTTAAAACAAATAAAAAAATAGTTAAATTTATTTACAAATATTTTACAAAAAAAATTCATTAAAAACATGTAATATTTATAAATTTTTAACAAATATATAATTTTTTTTTTAAATGGTGAAAAACAGTATAAAAACATAAATAAAGGAATTGATACACTGAAAAATAAAGATTTTGAAATATTATGAAATTCATTAAAAATCATAGGTTAGAGATAAGTTATAGATAGGAATTAGCATTTAAAAAACCTTTGAAATTCACGTAAAAAACCATAGGTTTCAGGTATGTTATAGTTAAGTATTATCATTTAAAAAACCTTTGAAATTCACTGAAAAAAACATAGGTTTCAGGCACGTTATAGTTAGGAATTAGCATTTAAAAACCTTAGAAATTCACTGAAAAAACTATAGGTTTCAGGGGCGTTATAGTTAGCTGGACATTTCCCTCGTACAAAACCATTGAAATTCCCCCGTTATAGTTAGTTCAGCTAACTATAACTCGCGCCCCCGCAATGCACTGCTGATGACGTCACATATTACATCACTCATGATATGGTCAGTGACATCACTGATGACATCTCAAATGACATCAGTGATGACATCACTGATGACGTCATCCATGTGATAATTTGATGCATCTTCTCACAACCTAATGTAACCTTTGATACACCCACTCTAAATTACATACTGCCATTCTCAAAACCATAGACACTCCAACACCAATAAGTACATACCCACTCACTGATTCTTAGGTCTACACACCCATCCACTCACTCACCCGTACAGTCACTTATACTTATGGTCACTCAGTACAAGACTATCATATGCACTCATACACCTATATAGACACTCACTCACTGCCACTCATCCATAGAGGTACTCACACACCTACTCAGTCACGCAAATAATTAATCACACTGCCATTTACTCACCTATACAGTTATACACACACTAGCTCAATTACTCATACAAATACTAGCACATTCTTACGCTCTTATACAATCAATGATACAAGCACACACTCATCCATACAGCCACTCACAATCACACACTCTCACTTATAGCCATTTCTGTACTCCAACACACATATATACTACCGTTCACATATGTACTAAATCACACATGTACTAATAAAATATAGATTCACTCACTAACACAACCATACACACACACCCCACCCACACAAACACTCAGGCACCCATACAGATACTCAGACAACCAATCTATAACCCATATAGACAATCATGTAGCAATTTGCAAACCCATACAGTCACTTACACACCAGCAGACAGACGGATACAGACATTCACACAGTTTAGTCGCTAACCCATGCATTCAGTAAGATACGTTTAATCACTCACTTATAGAGTCAGTCACGCACCTACAAAATCATCCATTCACAAACTGATACACCCACTCATTCCTCAATATGCCTTTCCCTATATGTAATAAATATTTTTAAACTTTATAGAAACACACAGACACTGGATGACGTCATCAGTGATGTCATCAGTGATGTCATTTGAGATGTCATGAGTGATGTCATGAGTGATGTCACTGACCATGTCATGAGTGATGTAATATGTGACGTCATCAGCAGTGCATTGCGGGGGCGCGAATTATAGTTAGCTGAACTAACTATAACGGGGGAATTTCAATGGTTTTGTACGAGGGACATGTTCAGCTAACTATAATGCCCCTGAAACCTATGGTTTTTTCAGTGAATATATATTTTCCCTCTAGAAAGACACTGGGCACTCGAGGCTAATGATCTCTTAATGATTTATTTTCACTTCAACGTGCAACCTAAATATATATATATATATATTTATATATTAACACTTTGAAAAAAGTGCAATATTTTGCCTCGTTTGCGCATGGAAAGTTTCAGGGTGATCGGTCAAACAGTGGCCAAAAAAGTTGGGGGTCCCAAAACATATTTCTCTAATTCATTTTTCCATAGAACGTTAGACATGGCTACAGCCCAAAAGCTTGAACGGATTTACTTCACATTTGGCAGAAAGCTCGAGACCCTAGAGTTCTCAGGATGTTGCGGCAGCCTTGTTAGTACTCATGGCTCAGTCCCAAGTCCTGCAAAAAAGCTAAGAAATAGACATAAGGGGGCAGGATAGGGATACGCTGACCCCTAGTCCTGGCTCTAAAAAAATGCTTTAAAAAAGTTGCAGCAATTTCAGGATGGATCAACGAATCTGGTGCAACATTCCAAAAAAAGTGTAGACTCCTGGGCCCGTGGAGGGCCTGGGTCCATGGGGCAGTGCAAAGCATTATTAAGGGAAGAGGGCATTTGGCACCCCTCCCTCTGAGCCTCTGGTAGTTCCATTGGATCCTATTCCCTGGCACCAACATGAACAGAAAGGGAAGGGGGCATACAGATCTCCTCCCTGAGCCTCAGTACCCCTGGGAACCCATCCCCGGTGCCACTGGTAAATTAAAGGCTGACAAGGCCTCAGGGACCCCATCCCCAGGAGGCCGTGCATGGTGTACGGCTAGCTGTCCCGGAGGTCAGGTCCTGCAGCTACCCCACCAGCTATGCACGGTGTGCGGTTTGCTGCCTATGAGGGTTTGAATGCAGCACTTTCAGCCTTGTGTGTGGGGGGTTTATGTATGGTAATAAAATTGTAGTGTACGTTAAAAAAAGGAATACACTGAAAAAACTAAGGTTAAAGTAACGTTATAGTTAGATGAAAATTACAGCAAAATTACGTTTTAATCGTGCAAAACCTCTGAAAACTACCAATTATAATTATCTCAAGTAACTATAACATGTGCTCTAAGGTAACTATACCTGCACCCTCGCCATGCATTGCTAATTACACAACATATTACATCACTTTTGCTATTTTCTATGATATCATTGAGAATATCACTGCAACATTTTCAATTAAATTATTTTTGAGAAACTGTGCATGGCTGGGGTGCAAGTTCTAGTTACCTTATGGCATGAGTTATAGTTACTTGAGATAACTATAAGCAGTGAGGTTTTGTACATTTAAAACAGTAAGTTGTCTTTAATCTAGTTCTCATTTTCTAGTAACACCCTCTGTGACAAGTTTCTGACCCAAATCTACCTCATGCCGATTAAACGCCTACATAACAAATACAATTTTACCCCCCCCAAAAAATACCCTTCCTAGAATCCCCTTTTATACAGTACTTTATTGATTAAAAAACAAATTGACTAAAACGTTACGAAAAAACAAGAAACAAATGGTGAACAGAATTTGGCTATATCGAGACACATGGGTATGGCCACAGAAAGGTGGTTGGGGTATAAGGGAGACCTGAAGAAGGGGATTTTATGGAGGAAACCTGTCAAATAAAAATGCCAGATTGAAGGGCGTGGAGTGGGTGCAGGCAGAAAAAGTATTTTGAATATCTTTGAAATTGGATGTTCAGACCAAACATTCTTAGTCAGGTTTGATTTTCTCCCACATCATATGAAGCCTTCTGTCCTCACTCACATAGGAGTTGTACAGTTGGGTCATAATTGATGGGCCGTATGTCTCTTGTCCAGTTCTTCTGAATGTCCTATGGGGCTGAATTAGAGTTTGGTGAGCAGGACACTCCATTGCAAATGCAATGCCCAACCAAAGCTACTCAGATCCTTGGCTCACTGGATCAACCCAGCCATAAACCTCATTTAGAATACGTCACTATCTTTCTGGCATCTTCTCTGATATTTGGAAGCATGCTTTTTTTACTCCCATTGCTGAAAAAAACGAATGCAAGGAGCTTGGTAACTACCGTCCAATCTCACTGCTACTGGCACCCGCTAAAATGTTAGAGAAATTGGTTCAACGGCAACTGGCCAACTTTATAGATGCCCTAACAGGATACTCAGTCTGGCTTCCGGGCAGGCTGCAGTACTGAAACAGCATTGGTGGAGGTGGCGGAGTCAGTGAGAATGTCAGTAGATGCAGGTGCATCCGCAGTGCTGATCCTTTTAGATCTGTCGGCGGCATTCGACACAGTGGCTCACCACAGTCTTCTGGACAGATGTCGACGGGGAACAACCTTTACAACGCAACTTTTACAACGCACTACCTTTACAACGCATTTTTTACAACGCATAATCCATTACAACGCATGACATTACAACGCATGACACTACAACGCATTTTTAAAAACTACCTTTACAACGCATTCCATTACAACGCATACTACCATTACAACGCATACCATTACAACGCATAATATTACACTACACTATCCAACACTTACCCTACTGTTGCACCCCCTGGAGTTAGAATAGTAATTTTTACCCCTATACTATCTAACACTTACCCTACTGATGCACCCCCTGGAGTTAGAATAGTAATTTTTACCCCTATACTATCCAACACTTACCCTACTGATGCACCCCCTGGAGTTAGAATAGTAATTTTTACCCCTATACTATCCAACACTTACCCTACTGATGCACCCCCTGGAGTTAGAATAGTAATTTTTACCCCTATACTATCCAACACTTAACCTACTGTTGCACCCCCTGGAGTTAGAATAGTAATTTTTACCCCTATACTATCCAACACTTACCCTACTGTTGCACCCCCTGGAGTTAGAATAGTAATTTTTACCCCTATACTATCCAACACTTACCCTACTGTTGCACCCCCTGGAGTTAGAATAGTAATTTTTACCCCTATTCTATCCAACACTTACCCTACTGTTGCACCCCCTGGAGTTAGAATAGTAATTTTTACCCCTATTCTATCCAACACTTACCCTACTGTTGCACCCCCTGGAGTTAGAATAGTAATTTTTACCCCTATACTATCCAACACTTACCCTACTGATGCACCCCCTGGAGTTAGAATAGTAATTTTTACCCCTATACTATCCAACACTTACCCTTCTGTTGCACCCCCTGGAGTTAGAATAGTAATTTTTACCCCTATACTATCTAATACTTACCTTAAATGTAATTTAATATTATGCGTTGTAATGGTATGCGTTGTAAAGGTAGTATGCGTTGTAATGGAAATGCGTTGTAAAGGTATTTTTTAAAAATGCGTTGTAGTGTCATGCGTTGTAATGTCATGCGTTGTAATGGATTATGCGTTGCAAAAAATGCGTTGTAAGTGCATGCGTTGTAAAAGTGTGCGTTGTAACGTCATACATCCGATGTCGACAGGTAGGGTTGCAGGGGGTAGCTCTTGCTTGGGTCTCACAGATTGATCACAAAGAGTCTTTCTCCAACCGCATCAATCGGACTCGAAGCAATTATGGTGCAAGGATCTGCCCTCAGCCCTCTACTTTTCAACATCTATCTGGCGCCCCTCTTTCCTATTATTGATACCTGGGGAGTGAAAGCAGTCTCTTACGCATATGACACCCAGTTAGTGTTATCTTTTGAAGACCACTCTGAGGACTCATTTGGCAGATTATCGGGGTTTCTAAAGGACATCGCAATCTGGATGAACATGAACAAACTTAAACTGAATGTGGATAAGACAGAGGTCCTATTCTTTGGTCAGGTCTCCCCTCTGTCCGCTGGACTATGGTGGCCAGTAGAACTGGGCCCTCTCCCAATCCCAGCAAATTCTTTGAGGAATTTAGGCATTAAGTGGCACTCTGACCTTTTCTTCTTAACTCAAGTCCAGTACATCTTGTCGTCCTACTGCGGGAAACTAAGAAGCCTCAGGAAATTCCTGCACCTCCTACCGGAGGAAAGTCACAGGGTCATAGCCCATGCTACAGTTACATCTCAGCTGTACTATGCGAACAGTTTGTACCTTGGGCTGCCTCCATATATGATCCACAGACTTCAGATGGTACAAAATGCAGCGGCAAGACTGACCTGCCGGGTGCCGTTCCGTCACAATATCTCCCCACATATTAGGCAACTGCACTGGCTCCCAGTTGCAAAAAGGATTGAGTTTAAGTCCTTGACCTTAGCCCACTGAGCCCTGCATAACAAGGGGCCCAGGTATCTCAGACACAGGCTGCGCCCATACCAACCTAAACCCACTCTAAGATCAAACTCACAGCACCTGCTTTGTATACCCCGTTTTGCAAATGGGAGGAAGAGCTTTCACCGTGAGGACAGCTGAGTTATAGAACTCCTTGCCAGCACATATGTGTTTGGTGGATACCGAACTGGAGTTCAGGAAGATCCTGAAGACCTGACTCTTTAGCCAGGATTAGCTCCCGGCCCAGTTACCCTACCTGATCTCTGCTTCAGCGCCGGGACACCTCTGTTTGAAGTAGCTATCACGCTTTACAAGTGCCACTATTATTATTATTATTATTATTATTATTATTATTATTAGAATACTGTTAAACTGATGGTCTGCCTACCCTACTTAGGTTTGGGAGGACCATAAGAGGACCATAAGCCTTCCATCAACAGAGCACCCATAAGCTACGTTGACTGAAAACTACTTCTAAGGTCTAGACAGAGGTGGGGCTGTCAGAGTAAAGCTTCACATTGCAGACTATGTGTAGAGTGGATTGTCTGTCCTTCACTGCAAGGGAATACCGGGTGATGAGGGACAGAAAAAAAATAATGCCCACACACCCTGGGAGGAAACTTGTATGGGCCATTAGTTTTTTGTTTTTGAAAAATATGTTTTTTTTAAAGTTTGATGGACAGAGTCAAAACTGACAGCAGCCTTACGCGAAGCTTTTTGTTGAAGGGGTCTGCTGTGATGGTAGTTCCTTTCAGTGTACAGAGATGACTGCTGGGCCACTGGTCATTTCTTAATAGAATGAACCACTGTCGATCAGGGTGACAAATGTTATATCTTCCTCTAGCCTAACGGATGGTACTCCATCCTCCAGGGGTTAAATCAGGACCTTAGTATCTAACCTTCTTTGTACTAACGCACTGCCAGTATTTCTAAAGGTACTACACCTGTTGCCTAAGTAATCACACTCCCAGCATCATATGGATGGCACGTGGATCAATATACCAGCCTCTCCCTTTATTTCTGAACTAGCTTTTTCTGAAAGAATACTAGATGTGTATGTTAATGCTTAAGATATGATCCCCCTCTACCCCAATTACTATGCAAATGCTCTGGATGTTACTTTGCTAAAATCAATAAAAATAATTTACATTTTTTTTTATATATATATGATCCTCCTCTGTCAGTTCAGATCAAATAACTTTATTCGATTCAAGTGAACCATAAATGTATGTCATTCATGCATAAAATAATTAAACAAGACTTAAAACTTTCTATACAGCAATTGGGATGAGTACATATATTAATTTGCAGTTTAAAATGTTAAGATAGATTTTTATAATATTCAACATTTTCTCAGTCTATCACAGGTTTACAGAACAAATTTAAAACCTAAAATCACTCAAAGCCCAGGTCCCCTATCACAATTCATATAGTTTCCTAATTAATACAGCAGTTCTAATGAAGTTGAGAACAGCGCTGCAAATAGCAGCGGTGGACAAAGATTGTAAATAATTAAAGCCTTCTTGATAAGAACAAGGGCTAATTTCCTTCAAGATAGGCTTAATAAAGCGTGCCCTTATGTCTTTATATAGCGTGCAAAACAGCATAAAGTGCATTGTGCTTTGTTGGTCTAAATTTGTGCAGGGACAGGAAGTCAGTCTCTCACACCAACTTGCCTGTTTAGGAAAAGCCACAAGAAAGTGCAATGTACAATGACGAAACCTGGTCAAGAGGAAACGTGATTGTGTATGAATAGTAACAGACAAATAAAATTGCTGATAGCATGACGGCCCGTAAGTTATTATCTCATCGGCCCAATTATACATTCTTAATTCATTATAATATGCATTTTATATAGTTAATCTCATGTTAGATTGTAATGTAGATGTAGTAGTTTCCCAAGCCAATCTCATTAAAAGTATCTTTCACATAACAGAGCCACGGAATAGACAGGGTCTTTTCCAGACTCATACAATCTCTAATAATCACCCTGGTGAATAACTCCTCCGAAGTTCACATTTTCCCCATAGGATCAGTGGGGCGATGTTTACTCTATCTTTAACATAGTCCAATCCCACTTCAGAGTGACAACAATTTTTGGTGGAACTAATGGGAACCATCAGCAATCTTTTTAAGAATTAATTTTCCAGAATTTGTATCTGGCTGCATTTTTGATTGCCCCATACTCCTGCCCCATAAGGTGCTACTGACAGGCATTTTGATTTATATAGAGTTAGCATTTCTGCCACCGGCTTATGTCCCAGCTTGCACGCAAAGCGGAACAGACCCTCTATGATTCTACTGGTGTGTTGAACCCTGGCTGCAATCAAATGGTCCCAATTCAGTTTGCTGTTAAAAACATTCCCCAGATATGTGAAATTAGGTACCTTATCAATAATATTTTCTTTTACCACAAATTTTCTCGTTTTTGTCTGTTTTGGGCCACAAACCATGATAAAAGACTTTCTGAAATTTACTTTAAGGTCCAGTGCCGTCATAAAATCAGTGAAGGCAAGCAAAGCTTTTTGAAGGCTATTGCCAGTTAGAGCCATCAAAACCGTGTCATTTCTGTGAGGTAATTAAACTTCCCAACCATATCATGAGTATGTTTAAACCTGCCAGATGAGTGGGCCTTTTCGCCATTATTCATGCTCCACTAGTAATCTCTACATTGCTGTCAGTACATGCCTACCCTTAGTTATACCTCATCTTTGATCGTGCAGTCTCAGCGTCTTGTAGGTGTCACTTGGAAGACGGAGCTAAAGGAGCGGCCTGTGCAGATAAGAGCTGTGGGGCCGGGTTGAGGGGGGATTCGACAAAAGACCACAAGGGAAAATTAAATAAATAATTCATTTTCCCTCGTCGTCGATATCCCCCCCCACATGGCCTCACCACTCTTACCTGTAAGGGCAGCTACTGCTGAGCTATATATACCTTCTGTACTGTACCTAGTATTAAGCATCACAGAAACAATAACAGGACTGAAGAAATACTAGTAAAGTCACACATCACTCCCAACTTCCCTGGGTGGTTTCCTTTTCTTCCTTTAAGAAACTACAGTAGTGTCAATATTGTGGTCACTTTTGAGCTCCTAAGAGCTATTCTGATCTTTGTTTCAGGTTGGGTAAATTGCATACCTGAGGCATAAACACTGTCTTTCCTTAATGTATTTTGTGTTGGCATGAACCTCTCTCTGCCTCTAATGTCATATCTCTTCTTAGTATGTCTTAAAACTTTTTAATGTGGCTAATCCCCAGTGTGGGTTAATTTATATTTTGACTTTAATGAAGTTTCTCTGCATCATTTACCTTACACAAATCGCATCTGCCCTGTCCTCTCCATTCTTTGCAAACAGTGACTACCTGGTCTCAGCTCCCATGTTTTAATATAATATATTTTGTTTTATAGATTCTTGATATACAATCTAGCCATAGTACACTTTATTCTGCTGTATTCCAATTGCGGAATTTCTAGAGGATACATTAAATCAGCGCTCAGTTTTCTGTGTGCTAATGAAGAAAAAGGACATTGATTATAGAAACACATTTAATCTTGCTGTTAACAATGGCATAAAGCTAATGTTGGCCTGTCAGAACTTTCCTTTGACAGCTTTGTAGGATTTACTTTATCAATTGACCAGCTGCATGTAATCTGGAATATGATTAATTTAAAAGATCTAGAATTGAGTGCACCTTTATTCCATGAATGTTGCAAAACCGTGTTCATGAGTATTTTGGCTACGACCGTATTAAAGCTTGCAGACCTTTCTGCTCTGTAAACACAGGTAGCAATTGACACTTCACCTCACTGAGGGCCACATGCATGATCGCTGCATTTTGCAAATTCCTAATTTCAACATTTTGCGACTCGAATATAGGAAGTCGCAAACTGAGATGTACAACAGTGTGTTTGACACTGTTTGCGATTCCCAGTGGATCGCAAATGGACCTGCTTCATCAATATTCATTAGGCAGGTCGCAAGTTGCGACCCATTGGGAATGCCCAACATCACAGGGATGGTGGCCTGCGGAGGTCAGCAGACCACCACGTCTGTGATTGCTTTTTAAAATAACGCAAGTTTTGGGGGGTGAAATGCAGACCCCTTCCATTTGCGAATGGGTAATCACTAACTTGAAGTTGATGGTAAACTGCAAATGTTTTGCGATCGCATTCCGGCGACTAAACATTCATACATTCCCCTGCTACTCACTATCAGGAAGGGAAACCCTTAACACGCCCCTTCCTAAATACTGACTCGCAAACCCTACTTTGCGTTTCGGTAATAGGTTACCATCTCGCAAAATAGGGTTAGTACATGTCAAAAGGCTATTTAGAGGTCACAAACAGCCACATGGACAGGTGATCTCCTGCACTTGCCAAAAAATGAATCTCTCCGAGTCTCTGACTGTCCCAAATGTGTACATTGAATAAGGGGCGTACCTCGGAAAAAAAAGTTTGTCAGAGGAATATGTGGTGAAAAAATTACTGTTCTCCCATGCAGGGACTTTTTCCAGTCTCCAAATAGTTTCCAAGTTACCTTTATTAACAGCCCAGACACCGTACACCAAACATCTCTATCCTCGGTCCACCTTTCTCCTCCTAGAATTCCCTCACCTACATTCTACCCTACATTCTGATCCAATATTTCAATAAAAATATGAAATGTATTCCACAAGAACATTACAACATTACCGCATATCTTCCCCATTAACAAATTAGGAAAGTTACAATTAGTAAAAAACTTGCTCATGCTCATGCTGAGAAATGTTACAAGCATGTGAGAAAACTATAAATAGACTGTGCTCAATAAATGTATGCAATATTCAAATAGTACCACCACGGGCAGAAAGACTGAATTTGGCCAAATATTTTTTGGGGGAGCAAAGGCCCTTGCCCAAGGGGCCACTCCCTCCTCCCTGGTGTCTAGTGGGTGGAGATTCTCCCCTTTCCAATGATACCTCTCCCATCTTTTTACATGCTCAGGGGGCTGAGATAGCCCCCTGAGCATGTAGAAAGTAAAACTGAAATGAGCCTAAGGGCTCATTTCAGTTTCTGTGAAATTACATCAGTGCTACGTGCGCGCTGATCGTCATTTCACAGAAACGGAGGGGGGTGGACCTAGGGAGCTGGGGCAGCTTTTCCCCAGCTCCCGAGACTTTAGGGGAGTAAAATAAATCTCTCTGGTGCCTGCACCAGAGGGATATCATGTGCAATGACATCGGACGCGCGGGAGCTGTCCGACGCACAGCAGCACTTATGTGTCGGATGGCTCCCACGCGTCCGACACATGCAAGGGGTTAACAAATCTTCACAACATTTTCACAAAACTTCTCCTTTTTAGTTCAGCTGCAGTGTTGAAAGTTTAGGGGTGATCCATCAAGCGGGGCCTCGAAAAAGGGAAGTCCAATTCCCCATGTTATGTCTATGGGGATTTTTCATTCTTTGGTGTTAGACCTGGCACCTTGGCGTGAGTTTCCCTTCCACTTTTTGCTGATGTGCCTCATTGTGTTTTGTTGGTGTTAGCTGCTCAGGGCACTGTGCCACTGCTAATCAGTGCCACAGTGCAAGTGCTCCCTTTTGAAAAGTGTATACATTGATTGGTGTCCATGTTTGGCTTATTTGGTTTACTATCAGCCCCTAGTACAGTGCACCAGGAGTGCCAGGGCTTGTAAATACAAATGCTGCTGGTGGGCTTGCAGCACTGGTTGTGCCACCCACAGAAGCGGCCTAGTAAAATGTGTCTAGGGTCTGCCACTGCAAAACCTGCGCGCGGTCTGGTACTGTCGCGCTGATTGCGCAAGTGCACCTACTTGCCAGTCCCCAAACCTTCACTTAACTACATATTAGTCACCCCTCTGGTAGGCCCAAGGGCAGGGTGCATTGTAGGTATAAGGTAGGACATGCCCTGATGTGTGTGGCATATCCTAATAGTGAATTACAGCCATTTTCGTTTTTCACTATTGAAGGCTACCTGCTCTCCATAGGCCAGAATGGGCTGCTGGAATTACTACACGCTGTAATCCCAGTGGACTCAGAGAGCATGGTAGAAAGTCAAGTTTAGTATGCCTGAACTCAGAATAATAAAATACTTCTTTTAGTAAAGTTTATTTTAATATCCTGTGTTTGTAAATACTACTTTTAGAAAGTTAGTATTTACTGACCTGGCCATTTCAGTCCGCCTCTGCTGTGTGTGTGTGTTCTGCCTAGTAACAGTAAGGAGCAGGGCTGGGGAATTCCAGGAGACAGGCTGGCTGCCAGGTGGTGGGTAGAGAGATTACACCAGGATGGGTGGGAGGAGTACACCTTTGACTCTGAATAGACCTGTGCTCTGCCACCACAATGCCGGCTCCTCCCCCTGTGGAGCGGCTGATGTCTCTGCCCTGCTGCTGAAAGGAAAGAGCAGAGTCACCACAACAAAGTGCTCCAGAACTGGACTGAGCCAGGCCCAGGCCCCCTGGCGACAAAGAACAAAAGAATTGTGCTATAAAAGAAGGAGCCCTGCTCCTAAGAAATCAGATCCTGTTTGCGCCAAGAAGAAACTCTGCCCGAAGAGAAGGACCTGGGAAAGCTGCATGGAGGACTACTGTCTCTGACCTGTGAGACTGGCCTGTGGTGGGTGCCTTGCTGCTGAAGGAGAGGAGGAAAAGACTGAGAAAAGACTTTGAAATTCAACTTGTGCTGAACAATCTCCAAGGGCTTGCTGGTGAACTTGCCCCCTGAACTGCGCCCCAGGAACAGTGGGCGCTACCTTTCCCTAAGAAGAAGAGAAGCTGCTGGAGGTGACCCTGTAACGCTGCCCCCAGAGAACCTGTGTGCTCCTCTCTCTCTCTGAGCACCGCGACGTCTGCCACCGGGGCTACCGTAAGCACCGCAAAGGCCTGCCTGGCCCAAGCACCGCAAGCAACAGCCCCCCGAGCCGTAGCTCGCAACGCAAGGAAGAGACCCTGGACGTCCAAGCGCCGAGCCTCTGCGACCCTGCGCCGCTGAGATCACTGTAAGGACCCCAAGCACCTGTTCGTCACCTGGACGAAGCCGACAGCGCTGGGACGCGCTAGGAATCACCCCCGAGCTGCCCCTCCTTCTGCCAACCTCGTTGTGCGCGGGGGACTGTCCTCGAGTGCTCCACGAAGCACCGCCGCCCTCTGACTGCAAGGGACGACAACGCGATGTGGGACACCTCCTTGTGGACTCCTGTGGCCGCAGCGAACCTTCCCATCAAAGAACTAAGGTATTTGTGACTTGTACGCCGTGGTGCGACCCGTACTTGCCTTTGTACGAGCCGTACCATCTCTGCCGTCCTTGTGGGGCGCGTCCCTGCCTCTGTACAGCCCGTACAGTGTAAAATCCATTGCCGGCGCTCACGCGGGAAGCGTGGGACTTGGCAAGAGACGTCCCGAACGAGTACGACGCGTACCTGCGAGGGTACGGTCCGTACAGTTCTCGTCCGGCATACGCGTACTCACGCGAGAAGCGTGAGGAACGGCACGACGCGTCCAAATAGCGGTACGACGCGTACCGGAGGCGCTACGAAGCGTACAATACCCCAAAGAAGCATTTTTAAAGTAGAACTTTGCCATTTTTAAGATCTGTGGACTGCCTGAAAGCAATACAAGTAACTGGAACATTATTGAAGCAAGAGAACTGTATTTTGACAACCTGCCTAAAGAAATCTTTTATATAAAGAACTTTATTTTGATATAAATACAGCCTTGTGTCTTTGTGTGGTGGGGAGGTGATTATTGTGTGGGATATCTTGAACGCTTAATCTAATGCCCTCTGGAAATCTAGCCTGACTGCTCGCGCCACGTTTCCTAGAGGGTGAGCAGGGGTTATTTTTAAAGAGGTAATCCTACGCCCTGACTTAGAGGAAAGGGTCCCTGCTTGTCGCAAGTGCATACCTGCGCCAACCAGAGACCCCGAATTCTAACATTTGGACACAACTACAGCCCAAACCACTGAATGGAATTACACCACATTTGGCAGGACGCTAGATGTTGCTCCAGAAAGTGTGTTTTTGATGGTAATTCGTTCAGTAGTTACAGAGATATTTAAGTTGAAAAAATATGGATATCTGGGAGACCAACAGCCTACTGAAACCCTACTGAAATTTGATTGGCTGTCAACAATTCAACCAGGAAGTGTTGGCAGCCATCTTGGGATCAATATACATGATAGCACCAGATTAAAATAGATTGTAGTGAATGGTAAGGTTTGGGGGTCACAAAAAGGAGACCGTATAAAGGGTAATAACAGATTTTAGTTACAATAAAAATCATTTGTTGATGGTGCCATACTAATTTTAGGAATTGTGGTGTGTTCTAAGGTGATTTTACACTGTGGAAAAGCTTTCTGCTAGGATTTCAAGAATCATGTTTGAGAGAAAACTGTTTTCTCATGATTTTCCCATAGAGGTTATAGAAGGTGCTCCAAGAGCTAAAATGAGAGCATATATTGTTTGTAAATTCACACTATCTTTCTCAGCCATTTGAAAATGAAGCCAGACGTTCTCAGTAAATCATGTATTTCCAACAGGAACAGCCTGTCAGTTGATTCCCTTATATTCTAATGCAGCCTCCCAGAGTTTTCTAAAGAACAACTAGAGCGCTTAACAGTGTTACTTATGACAAAAGTATGACACACCTTCCGCCATGTTGATTGAACAAACTGGTTAAAATGTAAACATTTAATTTAGAAAGGATCAAAATAGAAATAATGGTTAGTGCTGTAGAAAGAAAAAATAGAACACATTTTATTTTTAAAGTGAGTTCTCAAATATCTTCCTCTTCTATTTCATTGAAATATTCTGACATGCAGACTGAAACATGTACTTTCAACACCAGCAGCACATTGCTAGTCATTTCCCTGGTGCTCAGCAGCTGTACTACAGTATTCTAATGAGCAACTAGTGTGATAACATTCTGAATTTAGGCCAAAAGTGTGGCACATCTGAACGCTATCTTGATGGAATCAAAGTGGAAAACTGAAAACATTTTCTACTTACTGCGGTAAATAAGGATATTAGGGAGCTTTATAAATGAATAACTTTACCAAGATAGCCACCAGAGATCAAAGAGCCCAAATGTAGCACAAATATCACTCAAATGTAGCCTAAGTATAGCCCAATGACAGAAGCGTGCAAAACACTTAGAGGGTCATTAGGATGGCGGGCGAACTTTGTCCGCCCGCCATCCTGTTGTGGAATGGGACCACCCGCCATTGGTGCGGGGGTCCCGTAGGTGAAATTAGGATGCACCCGCCACACTGGCGGGCACATCCTGCATTCCTGACATTGCGGCGGGCGGTGGTGAGAGCACTGCACCAGGTCCCCCTCCTCCCTGGGGCTTATTTTATTTTATATGGGGGGGCCTCTACGACTCCCTCCAGCCCCAGGGACCACCATCTTCCCGGGGCTTTATTGAAATCTGATGCAGGGGTCTCATGGACCCCCGCAGCCCCAAAGGCCACCACCTCCCCGGGGCTTTAATTTAAAAAAGTGCGAGGGTACTGTTACCTCCAGTAAGGCCCACACACATAGGATTGCAAAGAGGTCTTTGAAGGTCATGCCCCTTTTATCCACCACTCTGCAAACGCTTCGCCAAGTGCACTACTGGTTGGGGAATGAAGTCCTCTTGGATTATGGACCTTGGAGGCCAAGAAGCCCTCCTGGTACTTTCTGTAAGTCCTACACAGTGGGATTCCTGAGAGCTGGTCCGAGGCTAAATCTATGAATCAGTGAATGGGTGTGTAGGTACTGGTATGGCTCTGTGAATGGGTTTGTGAATGGTTGTATGGGAGTGGCAGTGGGTATATAAAAGATTCTACAGAAGTTTGAGTGGGTTCATCAGAGATGCTGTGGATGATGTCATCATTGATGTCATGAGTGATGTCATTTGAGAGGTCTTCAGTGATGTCATCAGTGATGCCACTGACCATGTCATGAGTGATGTAATATTTGAGGTCATAAGCAGTGCATTGTGGGGGCGCGAGTTATAGTTAATTCAGGTAACTGTAACGGCTGAATTTCTCTTGTTTTGTATGAGTAAAATCTGACCCAAACTATAACATCCCTGTAACCTTTGTTTTTTTGTGTGAATTTCTAAGGTTTTTTTATTCTATTTTCTAACTATAACATCCTTGTAATCTTTGTTTTTTTCTGTGAATTTCTAAGGTTTTTAAATGCTAATTCCTAACTATAATGTTCCTGTAACCTTTGTTTTGTTAGGTGAATTTCTAAGGTTTTTTAACTAGCAGTCACGTTTGCAGAGTGGTGGAGAAAGGGGCCTGGGCTTCCGACAAGCTTTCAGGTATTTTGCTGTGTAAGACTTACAGGAGGTACAAGCAGGGCTTATTGGCCCAACTAGTAGTGCGCCAAGTGGCACGTTTGCAGAGTGGTGGAGAAAGGAGGTTTGACCTCTGACAACTTCTCAGCAATCCTGCTGTGTGGGACTTACTGGAGGTAACAGGAGGGCCACCTCCATCCTGGGGAAGACTGCCATTGGACCGTGGAGAAGTCTGGGGCTCCTGTGGATTGAACTGTGAGTGGTTGGCCAAGCCATGGCTTTCACCTGGGAGGTTCAGTCCCTGCAAGTCAGTGCTCAGTCCCTGCAAGTTGGTGCTGCTAGCCTGCAGGCAGAGCCTCCTAGCCTGCTGGGGTCAGAGTGGCACCCCACCCAGAAGGGTTTGCCGTGTTTAAAGAGATCCACTAGTTAGCTAGTCGGCTTTATCATAGAACAAATGTCAATAGTGACATTTCATTTTCATGGCTGATCCAGCCAGTGGACAAGTATGGGTGTTCCAAGTCAGTGAATCACATCACCATTCAAACAAGCCTAATTTGACTTACAATCAGGCCTACTACTATTATTTGGCAGAAAAGACTACTGAAACCCAATGCAGAAAT
Organism: Triturus cristatus; assembly: GCF_964204655.1. Lineage (NCBI taxonomy): Eukaryota > Metazoa > Chordata > Amphibia > Caudata > Salamandridae > Triturus > Triturus cristatus. The sequence continues at coordinate 319,867,376 of NC_140594.1, read as the reverse complement.
AGAAACATATGCACCGAAATGTGATTCGATCCACAGTATCAAGATGTACCCCCTTTTAGTCTTTTTGTCAATGTACTATAGATAAGCCTTAGCGCACTCAGAAGACTAATGTTCTTGGTCGATGCCTGTACTAAACTCCTAGAAATCTACTTCTATCAAATCACAAGAAAAATTGTTCATATGTATTGTGGGCTCACCCAGATAGATCTTGTCAGTTAATTTGTACCCTCCTACTTTTAAGGCTAGACTACATTCCATTTCATATCATGGTAGTTCACTCAAAACGTTTCCTTCTTAGGGATGCTTGTTGATTTTGTCATTTTTATTACATAGCGTTAAAACAACTCACGTGGGGTATGGAAGGTCATGGCTAACCTCAGTTCTGAGCAAGAGGTAAACCATTCATTACATTTTAATCTGTCATTGGATGGACATGGCCTAGGGGTGTGGGTTTGTCAGCTCAACATGGCCACTGACCTGTTTACTTACTTGGTAGGTATGGATTAGGATTAAGCATGCTTCCTTTTTGGACATTATTTAATTCTTCAACAACTTCTTCGTCTTGTCCTACATAGAACCAGAATGTACTCTTTGAAAATGTCTTCTGATTAGTATGGCTACATGGCCATTTTGACTGCTTTTCCAATTTGTCTGTAGCTCTGCAACCACAGACAATAGCTCTTCTCCCCAGAATGACTCTTTACTTTTAGTGATGGTTAGTTGTTAGGTTTCAAGATTGGAGGTTTCCCCTTTGGTGTTCGGATTTACTGATATTGGATAAGAATCTTTAGGCTTTTAGTGGCTACGGGAGTAGGTGGCTACCAAATGTCATTTTTCAATTGTGCGTAATAAATGCTTCTTGTGAGTGCCCAGATGAACATTGTTGTTTTTGTCTTTCTGGGAAATGTTAGAGAACACTCTGGACCGAAAAACTGGGAAAGTCACTTTTACTATTGATTAGTTTTAGGTAAAAGCTTTTATCTTAAGTTGATTATAGTTCACTCGTTATTTGTGATTATGAAGCCTTTACGTTTGTCCGAAAATACATTTCTTTTTATATTCCAGATGAGTTGGTCTTCAAGGGGTTACATATTATGGACAAGACTTAAATGACTTGATTACCAAAGTCTTGATTACCGAAGGCTAAACAGATAAAAATCAACTGGTACAAGTTAAATTGCAAATTGTGAAAGGCTTTTCAAGACCTTTCTTCATCCCTAGCAGACAACAATTTCCAGCCATAGAGACCAATGAATTATAGTTTTGCTTTACTTGAGATGTTCAGTGGGACTATAAATCATTTTGAATACAGTGCAGATCAGATTTGAATACATATTTTGTATATTTGTCACAAGAACCAAGCTCAAGTCATAATTGTGGTTTTCTATGTTAGAGGAAGCTGTTACGTCTGGACATTTTAGAGAGAAACATCGGCTAACACTGAATAAGGACTTATGTTAAGTTAGTGAAATACTCTGTATCCATCTAGTCCACTATAAAGATACGTTTTGATTTGGGCATTTATGCTGCTGATAGTATATGGATTCCTTCTGAAAGTATCTGATATTTCCCCATGGACGCAGACATAAAATAAACATTATTAGGCACTTTAAATATACATTAATCCTCAAGTTACTAGAAACCCATACTTGCCCTCACATTTTAAGCCACTAGTTTCACTCCTGCATTAACACCTCAATGCTAATTTACTTCTGCCTGATCCTTAGGAAAGGCTTTAAAGTCAACCGTTCTGTTCCAACATTTCCAACAAAATGACGTTCAGGAATACTTCACTTTTGTCTTGAATGCAAAAGGTTAGAACTATGGTTGTTCATTCGAACTCTGTTGTGGAGCTTCATTTGATCATAAGGGAGTTGGCTAATGCACGGCTGCAGATGTTGGACGTACGTTTTCCTCTGCATTTTGTTCATTAACTGCAGTATCATCTTTAAGACATGCTTTCTGTTCTACTGCTTTCATTCCATCAAGATGACATTCAGGTGTGCCACTTTTGATATAAATACAGAATTTTAGCATGCTTGTTGTTCATTATAAGACTGTGAAGAAGCTGCTCTTGAACACTGAGAAATCAACTGAAAGGCTCATGTTTTACTCAGTATACCAGACTATTTTCCTCAAATTGAAGTGGGAGATATTTGAGTATTTATGCAAAATGTGTCCTCAGTAAGCCTCGGTGAAATCTAAGTACACTGGCATATTTTGCATTAATTCTGGAATTTCACTTCATGCTTGTTCTGTGAAACTTCTAAAATTAAGCATTACTCCTCTTTTCATTCATCTCTAAAGAAAATGTTTTCAGTTTTATAGCTTTGATTCCATCAAGATTGGATTCAGATGTAGCACACATTTGTTTGATATACAGAATGTTGGTGGTCTAGTTGTTCATTTGACCACTGTGGTTAAGCTGCAGTAAAAACAGAGGAATAGATTGACAGGCTGCTGTTGGTCTTATAAATCATGTTTCCCTTCCTCTTCTACTCTTTTTTTCTGACATTGATGAGGAGGATATTTAAGAATTTACATAAAATGTGTCTTCAGTTTATCTTTTTTAAATCACTACCCATAATTTTTATTACAAAATGAATCCCATGAAAGAAAGTGAATTATTAATTGGGGTGGATTGTAATCTACCAAAAGTAGAAAAGTCACTAACTTGTTAGGTCCAGGCAAAGGTTTCAATAATTTAAACATGAGCTCAACCTCTTATAGCTATGGCACAAAGCAAACAGTATTAACTTAGAGAAAATATGCAAAGCATTCAGAAGCATCAAAACAGTTAAAAAGTCAAAACGCCAACCCAACAAAAGTTCCACTCTAATTTATATAAACAGAGAAAAAATTAATAAGCAAAAGGACAACAATATGGCAAAAATCCAACAAGGGGAAAAGGCGACATTCATTTTTAAAGATTTAAGAGAAAAAGCCCCAAGAAAAAATAAAGCTTCTAAAGGAAAGTACTGTTCATGCGTGACAAGGACCTAGCACTATTTCAGGCCAACCTTGATGCATTTTGGTTGGGATACTTAAAGACGATAGATCCGAGTCAAAGATTTTTCCTTCTGACTTATACTGTGGAATGGAAGTCAAAATCTCTCAGTGTCAAGGCTATAAACTCTGTGTGAGGGAGTACTCTAGACACCGGATAACCATTGGAAGAGGTCCTAATGAAGTTAGGTTTTGGTGGGAAAAGCTCAGTGCAGGAAAAGAGCAAATTTTGCACTCAAGGAAGTCCTCTCGTCAAAAACCTGTGGCGCCTTTGCTCAGTCAAAATATCAATGTTAAGACTTGGTCTTTTTTTTGGAGCTCAGACTGATCCAGCAGGGAACGCTGCAGTTTGTTTCTGGGAAGGTTGCAAAGTGGAATAGGCTTGTAGTGAGGGCCCACTGAACAGGTTTTTCGAGGGGCAAAAAGCTGTGAGTGGGCCAAACTTAATTTTCTTATCCAATGAGGTTGCTCTTTGGAAGGATTGACTTGGGGGGTTGGTCCTGGACCACTGAAGGTCTGGAAGTCGAAAATGTTTCCAAGTCCACATTCTTCAGGTATTTCTTTCATTCTTTAAGTTCTTCTTGACACCACAAAGGCTGCCAGAAACGTAGGGACAACACTTACGGGTCTGGACCCATTCCAGCAGAGCCCACCAGGAGTGTCCAGTCCTCTTCCAGTTGCAATTGGTCACTGGTTCCTCCAGGAAAAATGTCCGTTGTAGCTCGTGATGTCCCTGTAGCCCCACAGGAGGTCAGCCAACTGATCCTTGGAGTCCACTCATATTGTCCTGGGTACAGTTGGGTGTAGGTTGTGCCCTGCAGGTCTCCTCACAGATCTCAAACAACAAGTGAAATCCTACTACTGTTCTTCCTCAGGTCCAGAAAGTGTTCTGAGGAGTCGGTCGTGCAGGTCAGTAACCAGTGGATGGGCGGGGAGGGTGACTCCTGGACACTCCCTAACCAATGGGGAAAAATTCCCTGGGGCAACCCAACCTACTTTTATTGAACATCCTGTTTGCTTTACTGGAACCTGACTCAGAATGCAGTATGGAAGTAGGGAAGAGGTGTGGCGCCGCGGCCAGGGCGACTGACGCTGGAATCTGGGGCTCGCGGTTCGATCCTCGGCACCGGTGGCAAGTCAGCCCAGCACCATGCAACTCTGGGCAATAGCTTACCTAATCTTCCCGATGGCCCCACAGCGCCGAATGCCTTTGGGTAACTGTTCGCGCTTTACAAATACTGAATTTACATTTACATTTATTCAAAGGGGAATCCAAGATGACACAGGGCGTGTACCCTTGGGGTGAGCTTGTGTGCTTGGCAGGGGTATGTTTATGGGGATGAGCAGCCCCCTCCTAAACTTTTCCTGGGACCAGCTCTACCTCCCATTTGGCTAGTGCCAGATTGGCTACCCTGGGTCTATGGAGCAAAGGTTTCCTGTTTCTGTGGGGTCTCCTTACTCTATTATGAATGGCCAGGCTTCTCCATTGTCCCTTTCAAGTTAATGAAGTTCCCAAAACATCTCCAGCTACACTTCCTGAGCTGACATGAATGACCTTCTCTATACGCAGCCCATATTGTTACTAGGCATAAGCTACTTTTCTATATTAGGAGCAGTTTTCACACCTCATTAAGGTCAAGACCTGGCAAGGCAGCTGCAGTCAGGCAAATTATCCTCCAGGAGCAGATGGACCCCCTCTGGGGGCAAAAAAAGAGAAATAAATAGGCAAAAATGTATGCGACCCGACGGGACTCCTGTGCGATTGTAAAAAAACTAAAAAATTGAAAATGGTGGCTTGGGCTGCTTTGTTCTGTGAACAGGAGTTTTGTGGCCCCCGCAGCCTCTACAGGCCCTGTGGAGCTCACCCCCGGGGATGAAATAAATATATATGATAGGGGGATGCACGGCCCCCCTCCCTGAACCAACAGAGGCCTTAGGTAGCCCACCTGGACCAAAAACATTATATATTGGGAGGGGCATATGCGCCCCCCTCCCCAAGCCATCAGAGGTCCCTGAGAGCCCACTCCCATGGCCGAAAAAACATTGTATATGGGAAGGGGGGCAAGCAGCTCCCCCTCCCTATGCCATCAGAGGCCTCTGCAGCCCACTGCCAGGGCTGACATATTTCAAAATTTCCATTTAAAATCTCTGTTTCAGCACAATTTAAAATTCCCAAAAAAGTTACTTCATTTTTGCTTTCCTAACTACTGAATGCATACAGTTCAGTTACAAGTGTTTACATTGTGTTTTGCGTTGAAAAACACGTGACATCTTAGTCTTTCCTTTCATACTTACTGTACTCCAGCAAGATTGTCACATCATTCATTTTAAAAACTCCTCTCACTGTGCAGTCAGAGAAGGAAAAGTAAACTTAATTCCTATAGTAGAGGAATAAGTAGGAATTTGTCAGAAGACATAACCTGACATTTGACCTCTGTGTTTGAAGAACTGGAATGACAAATTAAATGCAGAGTTTAAAGGCATCTTTATTAATTGCTTGGACTTTCACAGCTCATGACCCAACGTTTGGGAACCACTAATTTAGACCATACTTGCATCTACCTGCACACTTTAATTCAGGGGTGCTACTATCACGCTAACCAGAGCATGTGGAGGCGCCATATGCAACTAACCTAGAATGTGCACAGGAAATAAAAAGCTAGTAGCTTTAGCATATGTCCCTATAACAGAAGTCACTAAATGTTATGACATGTTTTTGAATCCCCCTACTACCAACAACATGAAACAAAATTAGCTCCACTATTTTGAGGATAGTTGTGTTGGTAAGCTGCAGACACCAACCCAAGTATCATATTCACATGATGGAATGTCTGACAGTACCATGACCCTAGAATCAAAGCAACGCAGTAGAAGGTTGACACAGTTCCTTAAAAGGAGAACTTGAAAGAAGCCATACTACACATTACCATTTCCTATAAATACTTTAAAAAGAACAGTTATGAATAGCACAATCCCTAACCCATTCCAACTGAAAAAATCTCTAAACCATCTAATCGAATGCTTGAATTCATAGCATGCAAAGTACGACTCTTTGCTAGCAAACAAGAACTACCATATTTAGTCATTAGCAAGAACTCGGCTTTAAAAAAAGACAGCAACACAATGCAAATATGCCTAAAACACACTCATTCTTTATTAATCTATTATTTATTTCTGAATATTAAGGTAAATGTATAATAATAATCTAAAGAAAAAAAGTTCAAAAGATAAAAATTCTGAATTATAATTAACATTTACTATAATAAATATGACAAAAATTAATATACAGTGCAAAATAACACCCCTTATTTTAAATAAAAAACACTTTTATATCAACCATAAAAATATGCTAACACCATAAAAATAACATACATAAAGAATAAATAAACAAACAACATCAAAATATTAACACTGCCCTCCATTAACATAAATAAATAAAATAGGATAACACTATTAAGTAGCTGAAGTCATGGTCAATGAAATGACGATCCAAACAAATGAAACTCCCATACAAAATTGATAACAAAGAATCTCAAAAAATGCTAAAATAAATGAGAGAAAATTAGAACATGTAATATTAATCCAAAATTCCAGGGAATAAGTAAAAAACCTGAAAAATTATATAAATGTCCCAGTAAAAACCGATCAATGAAAACATAAAAAAATAAGTTTGGTTAAAAAATAGTAAAATGCTTCTAGGTTTAAAATAAAGTCAGACATCTGACAATAAAAGCCTGTAAAGGAAAAACATACAACCTCTTCTGAATGCCCAAAATGGGGAAAAGGGGGGAGATTTGGAGCAATATAGGGTGTTGGAAGGTGAAAGCTGAAATATTTACTGACCTTGGGAATATATGAAATCCTAAATAATAAGCCGTCTTTTGTATTCCCCTTCTGAAGTAGGTGCAAATTGCACTCGTATTTTAGAGCATGGGGATTAGGATTCGCTCCCCCATAAATGCCAATGAAATTTTGGAAGTTACAAAAAGTTATGAAATGAGTAAGACTACCAGCCCTAACAGATTCTCAAATATCATATATAAAAAAGCCCTGGAGATTTGGGAAGGCATCTTCTGTCCACAGTAAAATGAAATGGTAAGTAAGAATCCAGCAAGCTAAAAGGTTTCCCTAATAAAGCCACGCATTGACATTTCTTCAAATATGTTTGCTTCCTTGCTGTTGAGGGAAGATGAAGACTAGACGTGACAATGGCCTAATTTCTAGAAAACATGTTGGGTTCAATCTTGACCAGATGACTTTCACCTAATTTTTTCACATCATGAAATGATCTGCAAAACAATTTCCATATAAGGGTTAGATTAGATATTCGTTTGGATTTTTATTGGGGATTGACGGCTCCCTAGGTCTACATTGGCTGTGAAGAACCTGCTGAATAAGTTCCTGACCTTTTTAGATGGCCTAGATATGAATGCATGGTCAATGTGTTCTATGATGGGGGATGAAAGGAAGGAGTGATGAAACACTGCAGCCGTAAGCACGGGTGTGTGCTTGCCACCCTGTTGTTCTTACATGACTTTTCCTCAAGTTTAAAGAAGGCCAATGGTAATCCTAAAAAATTAGACCGCACACAAGTAAATTTCTTGCAGTACACAAATCCCATCCATGACTGCACACAAACTGCACTGCAGAAAAAGTCAGCAGCTTTAGAAAATTATTGTATAGCTAATAGACTGACTATCTACACAACTAAAATCATGGTTATGCATTTTGGTCAATTTATTTAAAGAAAAATGTCATTTACTTGAAAAATGAGCAGTCCAAATGTTGACAATGTTACACTATATTAATATATAGGCGTTGTCTTTATTGACTGACCATGTCCAACAATTGTTCTCCAAGGCATGTCTGCATTGACTGGACTCTTTCACTGTAATAGTTATTAGCGAGCTTATACAATAGTCTCATACTGAAGAACTGTTTAGCAAAAGGTGTCCTAATTGCCACTTACCAGGACTTGTCTTAAGGCAGCCAGATATTACTATCTTTTAATGGCATGCTCTGCTAAAGGGTTCTAATTATGCCTTTCGTAGTTGGAGTTGAGGAACTATCCCTCACACTGGGTTTGTGCTCCCTGGTGCTATTAAAAGAAGTGGCCAGTATACATTTTTAGGTCTCGCGAGCCAAAGGCTCGAAGAGACATTTTATATGTGGGATTTTCAAAGTGCTACCCACAGTCTTTTGGCTGGCCTAAACCTTGAGTACACGATCACATGCACGTGCACAGCTGCTCCTCTGCTCATTGCATTCCCCCCTCCCTTCTCACCCAGCCCTTTGATGCTCTGCTCGATTACTTTCACTTTAGCCGCTTTGACCCTTGCATTCCCCCCTCCCTTCTCACCCAGCCCTTTGATGCTCTGCTCCATTACTTTCACTTTCGCCGCTTTGATGTTTGATCGCAAACACAATGTTTTTAATTACTTTAGTTTACTTCACTTGCAGGAAATGTTCTAATTTTGTGTTATGTAAAAGCGGGTAACAGGTCTGTCAGCACCGGGCCCTCTACCAGCCGAGTTCTTTGATATGCGTTGAACATACCGACATTAATGTGTGGAATACTTCCGTGTTTACACAACTGCATTTCTCCCCCCCCCCCCCCATGTCCTCTAGCCATTCTCTCCTCCCTTTCCTGCTCGTTCTCCCTCTTGTATGTCCTTTGGTCCTTCTCTCCTCCCTTTCCTGCTGTTTCTCCTTCCCCGCTGTCCTACTGTCTACGCTTTCATACTCTCCTGTGTAGTGTCTTCTGTACAGTTTCCTGACGATTGCCTAGTCCCTTCTAGTCTCTATTCTTTTACCTTTCCCCTATGATCTGTCAGCCCCTATGTTCGTCGCTTGCTGCTCTGTTCCTCTCCCGTCACTCCTTTCTCTTTCAGTTGCAGCAACACTCTAGTGCCCGAAGTTACATATTACATAGCATAGCCTAATCCTTACACATGGCACTTTTGCACAGCGTTCTGATCCCGTTCCCTCGACGCCGAATGCATAGCATAACAAAACAAAGCATAGCATAACAAAACACAACAAAACATAGCATAGCATCACAAAACGTAGCATAGCATAACAAAACAAAGCATAGCATAGCAAAACACAACAAAGCATAGCATAACAAAACATAGTATAGCATAACAAAACACAACAAAAAATAGCATAGCAACAAAAAATATCAAAACAAAACATAGCATAACAAAGCATAACAAAACAAAACATAGCATAGCATAACAAAACATAGCATAAAAAAAATAACATAGCGTAGCATAACAAAATAAAACATAGCATAGCATAAGAAAACACAAAACATAGCATAACAAAACATAGTATAGCATAACAAAACACAACAAAACATACCATAGCATAACAAAGCATAGCATAGCAAAACAAAACATAGCATAACAAAACATAGCATACCAAAACACAACAAAACATAGCATAGCAAAACAAAACAAAACATAGCATAGCATAACAAAACACAACAAAACATAGCATAACAAAACAAAGCACAGCATAGCAAAACACAACAAAACAGCATAGCATAAGAAAACATAGCATAGCATAAGAAAACATAGCATAGCATAAGAAAACACAACATAGCATAACAAAACATAGCATAGCATAACAAAACACAACAAAACATAGCATAGCATAACAAAGCATAGCATAACAAAACACAACAAAACAAAACATCATAGCATAACATAACAAAACACAGCATAGCAAAACACAACAAAACATAGCAGAGCAGAACAAAACATAGCATAACAAAACACAACAAAACATAGCATAGAACAAAACATAGCATAGCATAACAAAACAAAGCATAGCATAGCAAAACATAGCATAGCATAACAAAACGTAGCATAACATGACAAAACACAAAACATAGCATAGCATAACAAAACAAAACATAGCATAACAAAACATAGTATAGCATAACAAAACACAACAAAACATAGCATAACAAAACATAGCATAACAAAACATAGCATAGCATAACAAAACACAACGTAGCATAGCATAGCATAACAAAACAAAACATAGCATAACAAAACACAACAAAACATAGCATAGCATAACTAAACAAAATATAGCATAGCATAACAAAACAAACATAGCATTACAAAGCATAGCATAACAAAACACAAGAAAACATAGCATAACAAAACATATCATAGCATAACATAACAAAACATAGCATAGCAACACACAACAAAACATAGCATAGCATAACAAAACACAACAAAACAAAGCATAGCATAGCATAACAAAACAAAACAGCAAAACACAACAAAACATAGCATAGCATAACAAAACAAAACATAGCATAGCATAACAAAACATAGCATAGCATAACAAAACAAAACATAGCATAACAAAACATAGCATAACATAACAAAACTTAGCATTGCATAGCATAACATAACATAAGAAAATATAGCATAACAAAACATAGCATACCAAAACACAACAAAACATAGCATAACAAAACATAGCATAACAAAACATAGCATAGCATAACAAAACACAACAAAACAGCATAGCATAAGAAAACATAGCATAGCATAGCATAGCATAACAAAACACAACATAGCATAGCATAGCATAACAAAGCATAGCATAACAAAACACAACAAAACATAGCATAGGATCACAAAACATAGCATAGCATAACAAAACAAAGCATAGCATAGCAAAACACAACAAAGCATAGCATAACAAAACATAGTATAGCATAACAAAACACAACAAAAAATCGCATAGCAACAAAAAATATCAAAACAAAACATAGCATAACAAAGCATAACAAAACAAAACATAGCATAGCATAACAAAACATAGCATAGCATAACAAAAAATTGCATAGCATAGCATAACAAAATAAAACATAGCATAGCATAAGAAAACACAAAACATAGCATACCAAAACTTAGTATAGCATAACAAAACACAACAAAACTTACCATAGCATAACAAAGCATAGCATAGCAAAACAAAACATAGCATAACAAAACATAGCATACCAAAACACAACAAAACATAGCATAGCATAACAAAACATAGCATAGCATAGCATAACAAAACACAACAAAACATAGCATAACAAAACAAAGCACAGCATAGCAAAACACAACAAAACAGCATAGCATAAGAAAGCATAGCATAACAAAACACAACATAGCATAGCATAACAAAACATAGCATAGCATAGCAAAACACAACAAAACATAGCATAGCATAACAAAGCATAGCATAACAAAACACAACAACACAAAACATCATAGCATAACATAACAAAACACAGCATAGCATAACATAGCCTAGCATCACACAACACAACAAAACATAGCATAGCATAACAAAACGTAGCATAACATGACAAAACACAAAACGTAGCATAGCAAAACAAAACATAGCATAACAAAACATAGTATAGCATAACAAAACACAACAAAACATAGCATAACAAAACAAAGCATAGCATAGCATAACAAAACACAACGTAGCATAGCATAACAAAACATAGCATAACATAACAAAACATAGTATAGCATAATAAAACACAACAAAAAATAGCATAGCAACAAAAAATATTAAAACAAAACATAGCATAGCATAACAAAACATAGCATAACAAAAAATAGCATAACATAGCATAGCATAACAAAATAAAACATAGCATAGCATAAGAAAACACAAAACATAGCATAACAAAACATAGTATAGCATAACAAAACACAACAAAACATACCATAGCATAACAAAGCATAGCATAGCAAAACAAAACATAGCATAACAAAACATAGCATACCAAAACACAACAAAGCATAGCATAGCATAACAAAACATAGCATAGCATAACAAAACACAACAAAACATAGCATAACAAAACAAAGCACAGCATAGCAAAACACAGCATAGCATAAGAAAACATAGCATAGCATAACAAAACACAACATAGCATAGCATAACAAAACATAGCATAGCATAACAAAACACAACAAAACATAGCATAACAAAGCATAGCATAACAAAACACAACAAAACAAAACATCATAGCATAACATAACAAAACACAGCATAGCAAAACACAACAAAACATAGCAGAGCATAACAAAACATAGCATAGCATAACAAAACACAACAAAACATAACATAGCATAACAAAACATAGCATAGCATAACAAAACAAAGCATAGCATAGCAAAACATAGCATAGCATAACAAAACGTAGCATAACATGACAAAACACAAAACATAGCATAACATAACAAAACAAAAGATAGCATAACAAAACATAGTATAGCATAACGAAACACAACAAAACATAGCATAACAAAACACAACGTAGCATAGCATAACAAAACATAGCATAACATAACAAAACACAACAAAGCATAGCATAGCATAACTAAACAAAATATAGCATAGCATACCAAAACAAACATAGCATAACAAAACACAAGAAAACATAGCATAACAAAACATATCATAGCATAACATAACAAAACATAGCATAGCAACACAACAAAACATAGCATAGCATAACAAAACACAACAAAACAAAGCATAGCATAGCATAACAAAACATAGCATAGCATAGCATAACAAAACAAAACAGCATAGCAAAACACAACAAAACATAGCATAGCATAACAAAACAAAACAAAACATAGCATAGCATAACAAAACATAGCATAGCATAACAAAACAAAACATAGCGTAACAAAACATAGCATAGCATACACAAAACATAGCATAGCATAACAAAACATAGCATTGCATAGCATAACATAACATAAGAAAACATAGCATTAAGTTTGATAAACTCATAGTAGTGGGCTAGCTAGCTTTAACGGCCAGTGAGTGTAAGCAACTCCGTCAACCCAGAAGCAGTCACTCGGTCACCTTTGCTCTTGTATTGCAGTGGCTTCGTTTATTAAACAGTGCCCATATTTATACTGTTAGCACTTTACTTGTGCAAATTTCAGGGCTCACAAAACTTTAATGAATTGAAATTCACAACTGAGGCTGTTAAGTTCGTGCTATATAAAACCCTAAGGATAAATAAAAAACATTGCCATTTACAATGTGAATATCTCCAACAAACACAAGACCTTTTTCAAAGTACAAAACATTGCCATTTACAATACCAATAGCTCCAGCTCCAACAAATGCAAGATGCTTCCCGGGACGCAAGAAATTACCATCGCCTATAAATAAAGCTTGGCGTTCCTGGCGTTCGAGGACGGGCGGCAGAGAAGAAACAGGACTCTGTCTTTTCCTTCTTACCCAGAGAAGAAAAAAAAGCATTTCCAATGCAACGGTCTCGGCATTGTTAAAGTTAGAGCTATTGGCATTGCTCATGACATTATTTTTGTTTATGTTTTTGTTTTTAAAACATGTAGAGAAACGGCATTGTTATTTACAATGTCAATAGCTTAATCAGTGTGTGTGTACGTGGCTCTGTGTGTGGGTGCAACTGCAATAGGTCTCGCATTTGAGAGTGATTAAGCTATTGACATTGTAAATAACAATGCTGTTTCTTTAAATGTTTTAAAAACAAAAACATAAACAAAAATAATGTCATGAGCAATGCCAATAGCTCTAACTTTACCAATGCAGAGACCATTGTATTTGTGTTTTGAAAACCTGCAAGCAGTGCGTTAACACTCACTTTGTACTTGCTTTGAGAAGCAAGGCTGGCAGTAACTGCGCCTCTTTTACTGCCAGCTGTTAGTACAAAGTGCGTGTTTACGGACCGCTTACAGGTTCTCAAAACACGTAAATGAAAGGCATTGTCATTTACAAGGACAATAGCTCAAACTCTCTTAAAGGCGAGACCTATTGCATTGCAAATGCTTGTTATCTTTGTTATCAAGACAAGTTAAACATTCAGTGCCTGCAGATTGTTCAATTTACTATGCAAAAAGCATAGATGTCAACTCATGAAGATGCCAGGGGTACCAGGAGTGACATCATTTAAACTTTAAGCTGCTGTTTCCTAACAGGAAATGACATCACATGACCTTTTAACCCTGCTGGTGTTTGAAAATGTTGTCACATGACCTTTGACCTCATGACATTAAGGCAGTGGTACAGCTGAAGTAAAAAAAGCAAAACGCTAAATGAAAGATTAAATATGTACAAGATTACTGAAAGAAGAGAATCAAATTGGGATGCAGTAGCCATCTACACAGATGCAACCAGCATGACGCATCCCCACATGCCTATAAGTAGGGCCATATACCAAGACACAGCTCAAAATGCCCAGGTCCAGTCAAGGGCCAAACACATTGCTCAGTGCCCACACACACACATCCTTCAGTTCTTCAACAGAGCCTCCAAAGAAAGGTGCAATCATGCTTCCATGGGATACCAAATAGTTGTCGCGTGGGCAGCAGCAGAACAGAGGCAGGCACCCAAATGTCTGACCATATGTCGATTTGTTGGCGGTATAACCTGCTGGGCCCCACCTAGGATTTTGTTTTCCCTCCTGAAGGGGGAGGCCGTGAAACAGCACATGTAAAGCTTAGCAGATAAAGTGAAAGTAACTCTATTGCCCTTGTTAATCCTAAAATGAAATAAGGCTTTTATAATAAACCTGCAGGAGAGAAACATTTTAATACATTAATGCGTGCATTGCACACACTTCTGAATGTTTTCTGTTTTCAAAATAAAACATTCAGAAGTGGGATACAAACTTTAATGAAATAAAACATTCCCGTTCTAGTGGAGCTGCAGAATGTAAACAGGGGACACCTGAGCCCCATTTTCCTTCTGTTCCTGACACTGCCTTTGTGATCTCTGAGGCAATGGGTCGCAAATCCAGTGCGAGAGGTAGCAAGGAACAAGCCAAGAGTCACTCCTGTGACACCCCAGACCCCTAACATAACATAACATAACATAACATAACGTGTATTTGTAAAGTGCACATTTCACCCAAGGTATCTCGGCGCTGAATAACAGATGTTACCCCTAAGTGACATCTATGGCTAAAGTGAGACAAGCTCGGACTCAAAAACGTGACAGAACTCAAGGAATTATGATGCATGTATGCAGTGGTATTTATATGGCATAAACCTAGCTAGGGAGCAACAGTGCACTGTACATTACTCAAGGGAATGATAAACAATCTTCAGGATTGCGTACATCAAGTGGGGATTCCACAAATGCACTTCACTCTTCACATTTCACATTTTTCGGCACAGAGATATTAAGTCATCTGCCCAGAATCAGGATCAGAGGTCAGGATGATCCAAACCTGAGTTCCAAGGCTCCAGTGTCTGCAACTTTGGCTGCTACGCTGTGAAACGGCTTGCATTTTGATCCAGAAGCAATCTTCAATGGACAGGTCTTGAAAGATTCAGAGTCTCCTGGAGCAGAATGCATTCACTGATAAATAACCTATCGAGCACAACCAATCTTTGGTACATTTCTGTCCGCCAAGAGGGACTCGTGTAACCAATTACCTGGTGAATGTGCCTACTCCTAATGTCCTCTGTGAGCATTTATTATTTCGGTTAGGGTGTGCACACCATTTGACTTAATTTGGGGGCAATAGTTTGTCAAAATGTCCCATTGAATCACACCAACCCACTGAACTGATACATTATGCTTTCATGTCTTCTTTGTAAGGCAACATAGATAAAACAACTGAAACCTCTGAATGACACACTATTACGTTGGCTTGTGAAGATTACAGTCTCACAAGGTAGCAATTAATGGTGCCCTCTGTTTTTTATGTGTGTAAGAAATGCTGAATAGTCCCTGTATTCAGACATACTGTTTTTTAATTTGGATTATTAATTTTAAATACATTCGTTTTAAGTAGTATGATTGATTGTAACACACATAAGAAGTTGTTGTCTAGTTTTGTAATTTGCATTTTGACACTGTTCTGTTTCTATGGACAGTAAAGTCTAATACATTTGAATTCCACTACATGTACTGCCCAACTATCCACAACACTGTATAATTAAAAATATGTAGCCATCCAGCTGTTTAAATGGCTCTACAAAACCAACATAGTTGCTCTCTACCAATTATATTTATAATTTATTTTATTTATTCCCGGTCTTATATAGCACAAACAGACCCCAGGGAATATCTGAGTGCCTTACATAGGCCATCAGCTAAAACATAGTAATACAATATGATTCATGACAAAAATTAAAATCTTATTGCCTGAAGAACAAAAGTAAATAAACATACTCAATGTTTAGTAGTTCTTATTTTCAAGGTGGGAAATGTTGAAGAATAAGGATTTTTTGTTCTTTTTTTAAGAAAACATGGGAGGGGTCGGGCCAGATGGCCGGTGGGATGGCGTTGCATATCTTGTGGGCAGAGCTTGAGAAGGCTTGTTTCACAGTTCTATACTTTTTGAAGGCAGGGACTTCCAGTCTCGGAGTCAGAACTTCGGAGAGAGCAGGAGCCTCCTGAGATGGTGAGTTTATCTGTCAACAAAAAATTCTCTGAGCCTTTGTGAAAAGGTTTGTGGATTATGCAGGCAGTTTGACGGTACTTCAATGGGGAGCCATTGGAGAGTGGCCATGGCAGGGTTGATGTGATCAGATCATCTTGTGCTGGAGACTAAGCGGGCAGCAGTGTTGAGGGGTGCTTTTGGATGGGTTAGGTGAATTCTGGGAATGCCCATTAGAAGTCAGTTGCCGTAGTCAAGTTTTAAGAGATCCTTTGATTGAACTACTGCTTTGAAGTCACACTTTTTCCCTCTGAGAAACTTGACTTGGAATTGAGGGAACCTTTGCTATGGTGTTAATATGGGTGTGATGACTAAGGTTAGTGTCAAGTGTGAATCCTAAGGATTGTACCTAGTCTACAAGCATTGGATTACAGCCAAGTAGTTTGAAGAGGGTGTCCAGGTGAGTTGCAGTGTAGAGAAAAGAGTAGAAGGAACTATGTTTTCTGGTGTTCAGTATGATGTGAGATCTGCTCTTTCTCCCATGCTGAACAAAGTCTTCATGGAGCTGCTAAGATTTCAGATATAGATGAATAATACACAATTTTATTGATGTATATTTAATATACACTTGATAAAGGGACAGTCTTGTATGATCAAGCGCTTCTTGTAATTAAAATCAGAAAAGGCTGAATTATCTTTTCACATTCTGTCATTCTGCCAACATATGAATGGACAAACCTTGCGATGACCCACAAGGCTGGCTTCTAAAGCAGACCCTCCAAGTTTCATATATATCTCATTGTCCACTCTAACAATGGCCAGCTTCTTCTAAAAATCACATTTTATATCACTGATTCTGTCATACAACCCATGGTACAAGCACTTCTTATTTCCTATGCATGCATTGATAGAACCACTCTGGTCATATTCTGTCCTGGCCGCTCTAAAAGCATTACTGCATACTAAAGCCGGACTGGCCCCTTGAATCCAAATAATATAATCAGAAAACCGCAGTCCGTCTGTCCCTATGCTAACTTCTTTTTAGATTTAAATTTCTTTATTGTTTTATCAAAAGAGAGACAAATTAAGACAAGGCAGGCGGCAATCCTGAAACACATAACTCTAATCATGAATCCCAAGAGCTCCCCCTAAACCATCTCCCTTTACTCTTCACCCAGGATCCACCCAACCCACCCATCCCATCCAAGCTCTAGTCATGAGTATGGACACCAAAGCCACCTCGAGAGTGCGGAAAGGGTGGGCTATGTGAGTCGCAGAAGCCACAAATATTTAAGGCATGAAAGTTCATGGAATTCTGTGGTAAGCAATGATAGGAACTGGCGCCAGAGATCTAGAAATGAAGCCCCCTGGTTTGAGAGGGATAGGGAGATACGTCCATGCCCAGGATGTACCAAAGTCAATGCAGCCAACCCACATGAGTGGGGATGCGTCCTGACCCCAGGTGTGAGAGGACGTTCTGAAGGGCTGCTCCCAGTGCCAAGTCTATCTGTTGGCCACTGTGGGACTTGAGGGGGAATGTGATCGCATTAGGTAAGCTTAAGATAGTGTAGGCTGGGAAGCGGGGCAGCTGTATGTCGAGGTGGGCATCCATATCATCCACTACTTGCACCCAGTAGGTAGCAGTCTTGGGGCAATCCCACAGCAGATGTGTCAGAGTACCTAGGGAACCACGGTCACGCAAGCACAGGGGGCCACGAGCTGGGTTCCCCCTGTGCAGTGTGGGGGAGGGAGATACCAATAGGTGGCGATCTTGGTTGCTGTTTCTATGCTTGCCATGTTGCAGTTGGTGTGGCGTGTGCTGTGATAAATTGCCTCCCATTCCCGCTGTGTAAAGGAGCGGCCCAGTTCGGACTCCAATCTTCTCTGGCCCCGGGATTTAATAACGGGCAGTGGGGGGCGAAGGAGGCCGTATATTTTGGATATGAGGTGAGCATCTGAAGTTTTGAATAGCAGCCACCTCTCAAAAGGGGTAAGATGGCGTTTAGGCTAGCACGAGGTTAGATAGTGGGGTGCATCTACCTGTTTCTGATCTGATGGTACCGGTATCTTTCGGATTCAGGGATGCCCTGTTGTAAGCGGAAGTCCTCGAATGAAAGGGGGCCAGACTCATCGAAGAAATGTCCAATAGATCTAAGGCCCTCCTGTCTCCACTGAGAGAAGGCCCGGATCAGAGACCGTGAGTGGAATCAGGATTGTCTGCTATGGGCATCAGAGGTGATGGGAATGAAGTAAGGCCCCTTCTGTCAGAAACTTTGTCCCATGCCGCAAGAGGGCCCGCTTGATGGGAGAGAAGTATAGGCTTTTGGGATGTGCTGGTTTGTGGAGGAAGGGAATCTTCCACAGGGAATGTCCCGCCACTGCCTTATCCATGAAAAGCCAGTGCTATTCAGATTTGGGGCACAACCATTCCACAAAAGTCCTAAGCTGCACAGCCCAGTAATACCACTGCAGATTAGGCAGCTCCAGACCTCCCTCTTTCAGGGGCCTGTAACAGTCTATATGCAAGCGAGGCCCCTTATCCACCCTTATAAAGCAATCGATCTTCCATTGTACAGTGCAGAGGGACCCGGGGGCGGGGGTGGTTCCACCAGGAGGGCTTGAAAAAGGAAGGGTAGCTTTGGTAGTATAGCCATCTTTTACGCCGCAACTTGGCCCGGCCAAGAAAAGGTGTGTGGTCTCCAGCTGCGCAGGCCCGCTTGAATTTGCTAAGTAGGGCTGTATAATTAAGGAATGCCAGGTTTTGAGGTTGAGCTGTGAGCTGTAACCCGAGGTAGGGGACCATGGCTGAGGCCCATTGATTAGGGTAAGAGTGTTGTAACTCAGAGAATGTGAAGCCCCTGAGTAATAAATTGTGAGCTTGGCATTTATGGACGTTGACCTTAAATCCCGCAGCCTGGGTGAACAGTTCGAGTTCAGCCATGAATGCCGGCAGTGATCCTTCAAAGGGGCCATGACATCATCTGCATATAGACTGATCGTATGCTTGTCCCCCCTGAAATAAGCTCCAGTTTTAAGGGGGTTGTCTTGTATCCTTTGACCCACTGGCTACATATACAGGGTGAATAAGAGGGGAGACAGCCAACAGCCCTGCCTCATACCTCTACGGATTGAGAAGGAGGCGGCGGTGCAAACGTTCACTTGCACTGTTACAGAGGGCCGTGTGTAACTGCTCAGGACCCACTGGGTAAACTGATTTGGAAATCTAAAGTACTGAAGGGTCTCTCTCTGGTACAGCCAAGGAAACCTATCAAAGGCCTTTTCTGCATTGATAGATAGAAGCATGCGTTCTGTATCGAAACGCTGTTCCTTATTGATAAGGTGAAGTAGCCTTTTCGTATTGTCGCCACAATAGCAGTTGGGGACAAACCCCGCTTAGTCTGGATCTATCAAGCCAGACAGGAGAAGGGTAAGTCATGAGGCCAAAATCCCAATGAACAGTTTAAGGTTGACGTTCAACAAGGAAATCGACTTTTAAGAGGCACAGTGGGGCTTGCTCTTGCCAGGCTTGGGTATGACAACAATAGCAGCCCCCAGCATGGTCGGGGGTGTGTGCGGCGGAAACCCCAACAGCATTGTAGACTTTGGTGAATATGGGGGCCAGGATGGGGCAGAGCGTCTTATAAAAAACTTCAGAGAACTTGTCAGGGCTATGGGATTTAAGTGGCTTTTGCCGGGAGAAAGCAGACACCACTTCATAAACCCGAATCAGGGAGTCCAGAATCACAGGTTGGTCGAGTGTTAGCCTCTTGGAGGCAGCCTCCCGGAGGTAACAGGCCAGGGCATCCAGGGGGAATGACTGTGCCGCCTTGAGGTCTGTGTAGAATAGGCGGCCTGAGCGGTCCATTGCATTGTCAAAGGCTATGTTAAGGTTGTCCACAATCAGCAACAGCCGATTTGCCGACCTTGTCAACTCTGCTGCTGCCTGGCTCAAAAAGGTCTCCTGACCATCATTTGGGGCGTACAGTCATTGTAAAGGTGTCTGAGCCCAGCAAGAGTGAGTAAGCTAATGACCTGCCCCTAATTTCTGCCTGCTTTAGTCCAATCTTCCCGGGGAAGGCAGAGGAGACCAGGATGGCCAACCCCGTAGACTTGGTGGGAAGGGAGGTGAAGAGCTAGTGAGGGAATCCCCCAAGATCAAAACCTATGGGTATTGCCCGCAAGAAGGTGGGTCTCTTGGAGAAGGCATATATGGGCCCCAGAATGTTCCAGGTAAGAGAGAATGGCACACCTCTTTATAGGGTTATTGAGATCCTTCAAATTTGGTGTGACAATCTTAAGGTCCGGGGTCATCAAGGGGACTTTAAAGTGAATCTAATTGATGCTGCCATCTGGGGGGAAATCAGGTGGCCGGGGATCGACCCCATGGAGCAAGTGGCACAATGTGTGTCAGTGGAGGGAACCGCCCTTGGGGAATCCAGGGATCGAGGGAGACCAAACATCCTGATAGAAACCCAACAAATATTCAACACAACCAAATAAATATTATCAATGTCATGGGCAAGAAGCCCCATGAGAGAGGTGAAAGAGGCCAGTGGCACCCCACTCCACCACTGTCCCGCCCAGGGCCACCACCTGTTCAGAAAGATAGAGAAAGAAGGGCAGATGGAGAGTAAACTTATGTCAGAAACAGTGATTGGGAGATGTGGCAGAAATCAGGGCTGATCCGGGTTGGAGGAGTCCTCACTGAGGAACGCTAAGACCGCTCCTTTGCCACTGTCTCTGGATCTGGGCGGAGCCAAGCAGAAGAGTGGCCTACGTTCTTCCATCTGCGCTCGCCCCACCCACCGGCAGAGACCGCTCCAGGGATTTGGCTGGGATGTCCAACAGCTGGCAGGCCTCTTTGAGTGAGCGGAGCTGGTGATACTGACTTCTTTTTTAAGTAACAATGATATTTGACCTAACTTGCCTTCCTGCAAAGCTATCCAAGCCAAAACCCTAGCTTACCACTTTAAACATTTCTGGCAGTTCTAGTGATTTGATAAGCAAACAAATTCTGAGGACTTGCAACTGCCGCATCAGAAGAGGTAATTGCTCAATTCTTCACAGGTGTGCGGATACAATATGAGTTCTCTGCAAGCTGACATTTACTCACAAACTTCTCTTCTTCAGAAAACACTCTTTTTTATTAACATTAAGAAAGCATTTAAATCCTGCCTCAACTTATTCTTGTTCAGTTTTGGAATCTTCATTTTCTTCCTACCATTCCAATCCCTCCTCTATACTATTGTATAAGTGTTCATTTTTTCATTTTTAAATAGAGTACATGGAGAACTTGCAGCTAAACCACCACCCCAGAGAGAGTCCAAGAAAGGAGACCGTGAAAGACAGCTGACACAACGTTTTATTTATTAATGTCCAGGTCTTTAGAGCACTATCTGGTTATGCCTGACTGCAACAAGGGAAATGTTTAAGGCTGACCGCATAGAGCATGGGCCAGATACTGGGGCTAGGTTCCTCCTGGTGAAAAGTTTTACCTTCCGACTTAGGGTCTGATTATGAGTACAGCTGTCCATGAGACCGCTGAACCCGTGATTGAGGTGTGGTGGCAGTTGTGGACCACCGCACCAGTTGTCTGACCGCTGCATTACCAGTGAGGCGGTCGGACCATGCGGGGACCGCTGCAACCGCTGGGGATCCACGATCCCTGGCTATGGTGCAGTGGTCCTGAGGCCGCAATATGCTTGGCGGTGCCACTGCGGCACCGACAAGCATATTACGAGTTTCCTCCCCACCTCACTTTTCACTGCAGTGAGCCTGGTGTGAGAAGTGAGGTGGGGAGGAAACAAAGGGGCCCTCGTGGCCCCATTGTTCCTCTGGGCCTGGGGATACATGCAGGGGGGTATTCATGGTGTGCTCCCCTGTGTACATGCACCCCCTTTTCCTGTACAGCAATGACTCAACAGTCCATGCCATGCAGGAACGGCCTCTGACCTTCCCATTGCGGTGCCTTTTTTAAAGACACCACCATGAGAATGTCAAAGGACGACCTGTCAGACTACAAAAATACTTGTAATCTGGCAGGCAGCCTGCGGTGAGCTTTGGGAGTGTGGGGCGGACCATGGCAGATCGCTCCTGCACCACCAAAGTTGTAATCAGGCCCTTAGTCTCTGGAATGAAAGTCAAAAGTACTTACCTGGCTATGGCTCCCGGCTGTGCCTGAAGAGGGCCCCACATGGCCAGATAGCCACTGGACGAGGTCTCAGTGAAGCCGTTGAGAGAAATGGGAATTATGTGCCCAGGGAAGGTTCTCCATGGCCTGGATACATTTTGTGCCTTCCCCTGTTGAAAATTTCTACTTTTGGTGTTAGTCACTTGAGCTTGGAATCTTCAAGCAGGGCAAAGCTACCTCTGTAGCCAAAGAGGGCTTCAGGAGGCTGGATACCTTCTCTGTGAGGTCATGCAGAACTGAATTTGCCGCTGTGGAGAAGAAAGTAGTGTGAGCAGCCTTAATCTTTGTCCCAGAAGCAATGCACCTTTATCTGATCAACTTAGCAGCTTGGTCTCGGTCTCGGTCTCGGAACCTGAGAATCCAGGATAAGACCCCTTGAAGCTTGTTGTGTTCCTGTAGCCCAAATAGGAGGTCACCCTTCAGATCCTTTGAGCCCACTTCTTTGTCCTTAGCACAAGGGGGAGACGAGGTCCAGTCTTTAAGGTTCTTCCCATGTCCCTGACAGCAGGCTCTATGCTTGTCTGTTCTTCCACAGGTCTAGAAGTAATCTGAGGGAGTGTACTGTGGGTGCCACATGTATGTCCAGTACCAGCCTGTGGATGGGGGAACTCCTGGCCACTCCCTTACCAATGGAGAAAAAGTTCCCGGGGGGAGTCCTACCCACTTTTGCAGCACTTGATATGTGTTTTACTGCATACAATCCCACTGTACCCTTCTCTTCCCAAACCCAACATGCCAAAACCTTTCTTCTCTTATGCAGCCCTCTTCTGCTCCCCCCCCCCCCCCCCCCCCTAGCGTGTGGCCAAGGAAATGAGCAACTTCTCCTCTGTGGTCACTCAAAACCGGTTCTGGGGTAGCTCCTCTCCCACTGGGCCTGGTGCCTGACTAGCTTAGAGGAAAAAAGAAGGGAGCAGGCCCATGTGTTAGCTACATTTGCATATGGCAGGTAAGGCTTCTTTGAAGTTAATTAGGTTCCTGGGTACAGTCAAAAGGGGTTATTTTGACAGGTCAATTTTGCAGTCTAAACCTGCACCACTAGGCTATTAGTGGTAGGCATGCAGTCATACACTGCCACTATAGTGGATAGCACACTGAGTGCTGCAGTCCACTCGTGACATTTAGCTTACACTATGTAAGTAAAATATGCCAATCATGGGTATGCCAGTTTCATCATACTGAAAGGGGAATCACAGGCACTTTTCAATTGGTTAGCAGGGGTACAATGTGCAGAGTTGTGCAGCCAACAGAAACAGTCAAGGCATACATCTGGGCTGGGATAACACAAAGGGTGGCTATTTTCAGCAAAGGACATCTACAGTCATCTTATTTATGTATGGGTTGGGAAACATTAGCGATGCATTTTAGGATTTTTCCATGCAGTGTTTTATGTACTAGGCAGAATGTCTTCAAGTGAGATTGCTTGATAGGTAACCAGTGTATGGCTACCAGCGATTGTGTTATCTGTTCCAAACAATGTGCTACAAATATCATAACAACAGTAACATTCTGGTCCAGTCTGGAATTACAAATGTTCATAGCTGGGGATCTTCTGTACATGGTCTGTCATTGGTTCAGCAATGATATTAGTGAAAGCAATAAAATAATATTAGGTAACGTTCTACTGCTGCGCATTGATAATGCCATTGTGTTTAAAAATGCCTTTCAAAAGTTAAATTTACAGAGAAAAATTCCACTTACATTTTTCAGCTTGTCGTAGCTTGATTAAAGTGAAGATAATCTCCTAATGAGGTGGAAAATATTTTGTAATATGAAAAAAGTTGGTAAATTAAACTGTGAATATTTGTAATGCGTATTGCTGATCAAAAAAACTGAAAACGGGGACGTTCACAAAACTTTGCTTGTGAAAAATAAACTTTGCTCACCACTGGAATGTTTCCATTGATACTGGGAGAAGATGTGCAGCCACTAAGATATGTGTCTTTTGAAATAATTTAGTGATAAATGTTTGATTTGCCAAAGAATAAAGGACTTATTGTTATATAACTTGGAACTGATATGCTATTTCAAATATGTACAAATCCTTTTTTTAGCTAATGTTCGAAAGTTTAACAGATGGATCGGTGACAGATGTTTGAAATATTAACACTGAGGATAGACAGATCATTGGTGTATAAAGGGATATACATTTTTCTTTTGAATCTGTGACACCAGTGCGGTAGAGAATGAGACAGAATTTAAGAAAAGTTTGGATAGTGTAATTTCATGGGAAGAAAATAATGAAGCTAGCCAATATCATACTCCTCAAAGTAAATGTTAGGAGACTGCAACCTTCAAGTTTTCTCAAAAGAATATTTAGATCAGCAAATATTTCGGCCCACTGAGTTCTATAATCCTAAAAAAAACATGTTACATTACAGGCTTTTGATGTGAAACATAGCATCAGTCTTGTACTCACTGAAGATTTCTTGTTGACACAGTTTCTCACGAAAAAAAATAGTTTAGAGTACTGAAGGGAGCACATGTGAGCAGAACTTCAGGATAAAGAATGCTTGGAACTGCAAAATCCTTAGTTATTTTCTGGAAGTCTGAGGATTTTGCTTGAGCCTGTACCTTGGAGATATATTGTTGGCGAGAGTAGCAGCTTCAGTTTATAAACTTCTTTAGCCCAGAAAGGTGAGTGTAAAGTTGGAAACCTCAAAAGTCCCAACATAGCTACATTGAGTGTCTCTTGTGGGCATACAGTTTCTTCTTGTCCTTAATTTAAAGGGGCAAGCATTATACGTAGGACTTTACAAAGATTAGCAACAATTTTAAACACAATCCAATGCAAACAGCTAGCCAGTTTAGCTTATTCCTCATGTTGGAATGATTATCTCTCCTTTTCAGGCTACCTATAAAATGCACTGTGGCATTTATCATAAGCAGCTATTAATAGGGAGGGTAGAGCTCTCAAGCCTGGAGTTACCTATGCTTCCCACTACAGCTGTTCTGCCCTCAGACAGGATAAAATATAGAATCTGTTACATTTGATGAAGTTGAAAATGCAGTGACATTAACTCGGGGTTTAATCCTTCAGTTCACCTGCATTATTTTGAGTCTGGCGGATTGCCAGATTTTCAATTGCGAGGCCCCCACTGGCTCCATCATCTGAAACTTTACACGGATGGCCTGTAAGAACATCAGACCACCGGCCTTATTAGATTGAAGAGTCTGATGTGTTCTTTTTCTGTTTGGGATCACCAGGAAAAACTTACCAGTCCTAAACAAAAAAAAAGTGACTTCTGACCCCCACAACCTCGGAGAAAACTCATAGGGTGTCATGATCATTAGCATTTTGTCTTTTTATAAACAAACTCCCACTCCCACTTTGGGAGTTTGTATTTGGAAAACATAAACGTTTGGTGATTGGTTGCCTCAAATATGGTGGCCACATATCCACCTTCCTGTGCCTTCATAGGAGCTCCAGTTACAGAATTTAACATTCAACTTTAATTATTGAGCATCCAACGTCAAACTAAATATTGAATTGAGGTTGTTAACAAGGACATAGAAAGGTCAGGTACCAACGCTTCTTTTGATCTTCTCAAGAGTCATTAACAACTGGTACTTGCATATCCTTTTCAGCAAACTTGCATAGGAGAAGAGTCCCACAGTAGCTTGTGTTCATGCCTGGTAAAAGTGTTTTTCCACTTCGTTAAATTTTTTTAAAATTCACAAATCTGCAGTGGGCAAGGCAAAGAGCTGCGGTTAAATAGAGGACCATGTGATCTGATATGTCTTTTACAATCTCTCTGGAACTACAAATTTGATAGAAAATAGTATTCAGAGTGGATCAAATTAAGATATAAGAATCTAAAGTTTGTGTTCTTACAGACAGACACAGGTTTCTTTTCTTTCTCTTGTGGTTTACATTCAGACTTCCAAACTTTTTTTGGAGATTGAAATCCATCAGCAGCAAAAGAACATAAACTGAGGCTCGGCTGGGGTCCACTAGGTTGGATACCTTGTTATTGCGGTGCTGCTTAACCATCAAATTTTGCATAAAAACCCTTAGGTAGATCATACCTTAAAACTGGGCTGTATTCATTGCATCTTCATTGAATAAGCTTGACAGGTTGTTGCAATCACCCACCTTTCTAAAAATTATTTCCTGTGCTTCCAAAGTTCCCAAATCTCCATGTAAAGCTTCTTGGATGTGAACCCATGCGTTCGAGTAGAAAAAAGGTGTCCCCCCCCCCCCCCCCCTCCACTAACATCCTCTCCTAAAGTCTAGTCATCAGTGGTCTTATTGGTTATCTTCTTAGTAGAAAGAGCTACCTTGAAGCTGGAGATCAATCATGCTTTCCAAGGATCAGGAAAGAAATCCCTAAGTATGCAGAATTCTCACAGTCAAAGACAGAATCCTTTTTTTTGTAGATCAGAAAAAGGTTAGATTCCTGAGCCGTAATTTTAGGAGTCTGGCTTGGTATATGGTGCCCAATTTTAAGTGTAGCACCCTGCACCAATCCAGACAACCCTTATGGTGTTTTTAGTGGTTTAGACAACCTTAGAAAGCTCTCTAAGTGGTAGCTGTGGAGAGCAGTCTTCAGGCTTAGTCTAGGAGGAGTGTAAAGCTGATTGCTTCACCAGTAACTCATCTTAGAGTGCAGATTAAGTGAAAAAGAACCACACAGTGTAGTTATAAAAATAGTTATTTATTACAGACACTCACTAACCCAATGCAATATCTCATACCAGGAGATATAATTGAAATACACACAATACTTTGGTAAAACGACAAGTAAATAGCACAAGAATACAGTGGGCTCCCGGGGGTGACCAAACCATATACAAAAAAAGTGGGATGTTACTAACGACTAAAGTCGGGAGTGGACCCAGAAGGCTTGGAAGTGCTGGGTAATCAAGGAACCACCCGAGGTAAGGACCCAGGAACCCCACTACGGCCATGTGCTAAGTGGATACATGACTGCGTGCTCAAGGCAATGGAGAAGTGACAGTTGCAATTCTTAGGAAAAAGGACCCTTGGAAGACACCCGTTGGAAGATGGACGGTTCAAGATTCACCCTACCTGTGAATACCCAGGAGACCAGGTTACCTGCCCCAGGGAAGCCGGGTGCATAGGTACGAAGTAACTTTGGGAACCACTGTAGACCCCTATGGAGCAAGATGCTGCTGGCGAAGAAGCTGGAAGAGTCCGGTGGAATCCAAGCCTGGATTCAAGAAGAGCAGAACCTGCAAGCAGAGGGGACACTCACTCAGGAGTGACCAGGAGTGACCAGGGGATACAGGAGTCGTGTGCCCACCAATGTCGGCTGTTGCAGGGGAGTTGACGGTGCCTTTGTTTCTGCAGCTGCGTAGACCAGGGCGACCAGGATTAGTATACGAGCTGTTGCACGTTGGATGTCGATATCCAGAAGTCAGTGCCCGGCGGGAGCACCAACAGGCCTTGGCAATGGCAACACGTGGAAGAAGATTAAAACGAATGGTGTCAGGCCTAGCAAGGTCCAAGGGGCTCACTACGTTCAAGTGAGTAAGGGTAGGTCCCGAGCAAACAGGGAAGCCTACTGGAATCACAGAGGACCCTCGACAGGGCCCAAAGATCAATGGAGACCAGTCACCCAGCCTTAGCAACAGTCAGCCGACCTGGTCACAGGGACTCGATCCTGGTGGTGTCGGCAAGGGATCCTGGCCTCAGGCTCGGTCTGAAGAAAGTGCAGGCCTCGAGGAAGTTGTAGAACTGTTACCTGTGTTACTGACCCGGCTGGAGACCAGGATCTGCAATCGGTCAGCTTGTGTTACAGTTCCTGCAGATGCAGGGAAGTGACTCCTTGACTTCAAGGGAGATTCATTCAGGTGTCTTTGGATGTTCACAGGACCTGGAAGGGACCTGTATGGAGCAAGGACACTTATGGAGCAGCAGGCTTGCAGAATGAAGAGATCAGGAGCAGACGGAGTCTTCCCGGTTGCAGTCTCGGTTCAAGGGCAAAGTCAGATGCGGTTAGTCCGACGCTGTCTGCACGTCTCGGTCAGAATGTTCAGACGGTTGAAGAGGATGCAGAGTTTGATCTGAATCGAATCCCACAACGAATCTGAGGACTCATCTTCAGGTACGTCCTTAAGTACCCTAAGGAAAGGGTCAGAATAATTCAGGGGTCCTTCCCAGAGGAGGGGCTGGACAGTGGGGAGGATACTCTCATGTCCTTTGTCCAGTTTTGCACCAGAACAGGAGCAAACGGCTCCCTGAAATGGTTTGAGCTGGAGCATGCAAGGAGGGCACCAAATGGGTCCCTCAAGCAGTCTGAGTGGCACTGGCAAGTGCCCCCACACTGTCCTAATACACAGATCCTGTATGGGAGGTGGTCACATCTCCCTGTGACATGATACCTATTGTTCTGCCTTTCCTTGCTCGAGCTTGGCTCAGCAGCAGGAGGGCAAAATCATGACTCAGGTCGGCAGCAGCGCTGGCTTGCATTCTGGTACTGGAAGACTGTACCGGTACCACTGAGGGCTTCCCAAAGGAGCTCTACAGTGCATGGAATCATACCTCTCACACAGTTTACGGTGTGGGGGTATGATTCCAACATGTTTGATACCAAACATGACAGGGTTCCTTACAGCCAGTTTAGACATTGCCATCGTATAATGACGCATGGCCACTCTATATATATAAATATATATATATTCAATTAAAAAAGCAAAGGTTTCACACATGTTATAGTTAGCTGGACATTTCACTCGTAAAAAACCAATGAAATTCCCCCGTTATAGTTAGTTCAGCTAACTATAACTCGCGCGCCCGCAATGCACTACTGATGACGTCACATATTACATCACTCATGACATGGTCAGTGACATCACTCATGACATCACTGATGACATCTCAAATGACATCACTGATGACATCATCCAGTGAATGTGTGTTTTTCTGAAAATTAAATATGTTTTATATATGTATATCTCAAGGTCGATGGAAGAATAAATGAGTATATAAGTGTCTAAATTGATGATTTGTTTCTGAAAAATTGATTGTATAACTGACTGATTAAGTGTATCTTTTTGAATACATGGCTTAGTGAGTAATGTTTAAATGTGTAAATACCTGTATCAGTCTCTCACTTTGTATATAAGTGGCTGCATGGGTTGGTGAGTAGCTACATGAGTGTCTATATAGGTTAATAGTTGGTTTTTTGAGTATCAGTATGAGTGCCTGAGTGTCTTCATGGTGCGGTGGGGGGTATTACGTAGTGCATAGATGCATGAATGAGTGACTCACTGTTTGTATGTGTTGAAGACAGCATGTGTGCAGGACTGTATGGGTGGATGAGTGTGTGCATGGGTGTGTTAGTGAGTGAATGACTGTCTGAATAGTGTCTTCATAAGTAACTACATATGTTTTAATCTAGTATATGTGATTATTGGTGTTTATAAGTGAGTATATGTGAGAGTGAGAGATTGGAAGAGTTCCTGTATGAATAAGTATGTGTTTCTATAAGTGATTGTTAAAAAGACTAAGTATGTGTAAGTTTCTGTAAAAGTAAGTGTGCTGGTGTGTGTATAACTGTATATGCAAGTAAATGGATGTTTGATTCTTTATTAGCATGAGTGACTATGTGTGTGAGTAACTCTATGGATGAGTGGGATTGTGTTACAGGATGTTTAGGTGTATGAGTACATATGATGTGTGAGTACATGTATGAGTGACTGTATAGGATTGTTGGTGGATGAGTGGATGTGTATGTGGATCTTAGAATTACTGAATAGGTTGTTGTAACTGTTATTGGTATGTCCATTGTTTTGAAAATTTTAGTCTCTATTTTTGAATGTTTGTATCAAAGGTTATATTAGGGTGAGAGGAGGTCTACCACTCTGTCACAAGGATAATGTCATCAGTGATGTCATTTGAGATGTCATCAGTGATGTCATGAGTGATATCACTGACCATGTCATGAGTGATGTAATATGTGACATCATCAGTAGTGCATTGCGGGCGCGCGAGTTATAGTTAGCTGAACTAACTATAACGGGGGAATTTCATTGGTTTTTTACGAGTGAAATGTCCAGCTAACTATAACATGTGTGAAACCTTTGGTTTTTTAATTGAATTTCTAAGGTTTTTTAAATGCTAATTCCTAACTATAACGTGTGTGAAACCCATGGTTTTTTCAGTGAATTTCAAAGGTTTTTTAAATGCTAATTCCTAACTATAACGTGTGTGAAACCCATGGTTTTTTCAGTGAATTTGCAAGGTTTTTTAAATGCTAATTTTTTTTTTTTCTTCTTTTTTTTTTTACATATTTGTATTTTAATTTTCTATCCTTTTTTAAAGACTATGGTTAAATTTTTAAAATTCTACAATATGTTTTTTTTAACATATTTTATAAAATAAACAGGTAAAATTTATTAGCAATACATTTTTTCCTTTTTTTTTACATTTTTTTTAGTACGCGTACCGTAAGCTTACGGTAAGCGTACGGTTTACGCAATGTCCGTAATTTATCTACGCTGTTTGCGTATAGTTACGCAATTTGCGTAGCCGCGCGTACTCCGCGTGGGGCGTGTACGCGTGTACGCTACACGCGCACGTTACGCGGAAGTGTCGGGGAGTGACTGTTATGCGCATGCGCGCGAGCGCGTGTCTTTTTTACGCGCATGCGTACTTTTGCCGTAAGCGTACCGTAAGCGTACGGTAGGTCATGTGATCATGAAACACAACTTTTGATTGGTTGAAACTACTTTCAGTTCTAGAACTCTCCTACACCACACCCATTCCCCTCATTTCTGCTTGTGATCCCTTAGGAGAAGGAGCTGGGTTGTCTTTGTGATACGATGGCAGAACAGCAGAGCTCTTCTGAGAGTGAGGCTAGCAGCACTACCTTGAGGCAGAGAGCGAGGAAACAAAAGACCTCTTACGTATGGGAGTATTTTACTTTTCCAGAAGGCCAGCAAAAGGTAAATGCACCCTTAGTGACTTGCAAGCTGTGTAAGCGTGTACTTTCAAGAGGTAATCCTGACAGGAAGTATTCCTTTGGGAATCACACCATGATGAGACACCTTAAGGATGTACACAGAAGGACACATGCTCGACTTACTGAAGGTAACCCTTCAGTAAATCAACCAAGCACATCCACAGCAGCTCAGCCTGGACCATCATCTGCAGAGCCGAGTCCTTCTTCTGCAGGTCAGGTGAGCCCTTCATCTGTGGTGGGAGCATCTCCTTTTTCTGGTCCTCTGGAAACTAACCCTCGGTTTCTGAGGGTTGATATACGGTGCGCCACTTGTCATGATCTAATTTGTCATAGGGAGACCAGTGTTGCCCTAGTGAACAATAAAATAGATCAGCACATTTGTCGTAGAGACTAATATTCCCACTCTTACTTTCCTCTGTCCCTGCATGAACACAACGGCTCTTTTAAGAGCCAACCTTACCTTTCATCTATTTTTTATATATTTTTTTTTAAACTTTTTATATTTTATTTTTACCGTACGCGTACGGTACGCGTAATTTTTTTTTTTTTTTTTTTTAAAAACACTAAAAATCAATTATCACATTACAAGGTCCTTGAGAGACTACAATTAAAAACTGCAAATGTGATTGTAGAGAAGTGGAAAAAAGGGACCATGACATTATTGACTTACCATACCCACTCAAAAAAAGATTTATTCATTTAATTTTTTTTAATTGCTTTAAAAATGGTTCTAGTTTTCGAAAATTTTCTATCTCAATCTGAAAAAAAAGAAAAAAGTATTAATATTTAATAAAACATTTAATAATACAGTACACATATTTACATATTTTTCAAAAAATATTTTTGCCTTTTTTTTGCTGTTTTCAGAAAATATTGCATTTCACTATAAATTGTGAAAGCAATTGCATTCATCATTTAACAGCAGGCAAAAAAAAAATTAACAATCTCAAAGATTGTTTTTAAAAAAGCCCACAATCTCTTTTTGCATAAACATAACTTTATAGAAATGCATAATATTCTTAAAAAATATCATCTAATATCAATACTTATTTCTTTAAAATACCGTTTGATATTTTTGTTTCAGAAGTATAATCACAATAATATATGTCAAATAACTCCACAATACATCTGGTTCCATTTCCTTTAGGCCAAATAGTAATTTTAAAATTCTTTTTTTGTTTAATTTCCAATGGTAATCCAATAAAAAACCAAAGTTTAAATTGTACAGATGTCACCGATTCTCTGTAAGATTTTGGTTTCCGAAAGATTAATTAATAATTAAATAAGTCCACAATAGAATTGTTTACTTTTCCGCATGGCCAAATAGTAATTTTAAAAATCTTTTTTGAAAAAATTTCCAATGGCAATCCAATAACATTCCAAAATTTAAATTGTGCAGATGTTACCGATTTTTTTCTAAATTTTTGGTTTTCCAAAGTTTCCTTAAAAAATTGAAAAATTCCACATTACAATTGGTTACCTTTCCATTAGGCCAAATGATAATTTGTTAAATCTTTTTATTTGTAAATTCCAAATGGTAATCCAATAAAATGGTAAAATTGTTTTGTCCAGATGTTGTCAAATCTCTCTAAAATTTAGGTTTCAGGAAGATTAGATAGGAATTTGCTAAATCAAAAGGCAAACGTTGCTTAAAAATCAATTGGGAATCATTACACAGTGTCCAGCCTTTTTCACATTTAAGATAAACTGTGTTATGACCAGAAGTTACAGTAGGTCCATCATGGAAAATTATTGCAACTGTTACAAAAGTTTTTCCTGAAATTGATAATTGCTGTCCTGTAAACTTCTTTATTAAAGTATCCAATTTTGAACCATCAGCTCTACATCGTTGCATCATTAAAATTACATACTGTCTGTATTCCTTTAAAATTAATGTTGAAAACATGTCAGATTTACACTCACCGCATTGCATGCTATGATTAGCATCTTTAACTAATTTAGCAAAAGTGACTGTTTTACTCTCTGGCAATGTTAAATAAATAAACCTTTCAGAATCAACATTAGAGCCACATATATTATAACAGTTTTCACAACTATGTTCCCATTTATAAGAGAGACCAAATAAATTTTCAATGTTAACCCCTTCTTCTTCCAGTACCTGAAGAAAATAAATCAAGAATTCCTGTGCGTCTTGCTGTACATTTTGAGAAAACTGTTTTCGTCCTGAACATACATCTAAAACTTTTCTAATTTCAGTAGCACTTTCTATTTGAGTTTTATCATTACTCAGCTTTTCAAAAAGGAGACTCAGCACAGTACAGAATCTTTTTCCCTGATTTACTATTATCTGCTC
The DNA here is from genome assembly GCF_964204655.1 of Triturus cristatus. Lineage (NCBI taxonomy): Eukaryota > Metazoa > Chordata > Amphibia > Caudata > Salamandridae > Triturus > Triturus cristatus. Next base: position 319,833,507 of record NC_140594.1, on the reverse strand, counting down.
TTGCAAACTTTCCAGATAAAATGCAACATTCAGCACTACATTAGCGTAGCAGTTGACACCAGAGCTATTTTCAAAATAACATCCTACAACCTGTTCTTCATTTTCCTTATTCTTTTTGCTTGCAATTACATCACTCCTCTTTTTTTTCCTCCTCTCTACATCTTCATTACAGATATTCTCATTTCTCCTTTTACGAGAAACTACACGTTTCTCCAACACAGGATACTGACCTAAATGAGGAGCATAGCTTCTTCTTAATCTATTATACTCCTTTACACAGTTTGTATCAGCACTAACTTTTGAACCATCAAAGTCTATCATGAAAAAACCTGATAATGTTTTCACTCGTGACAAAGCAACATATGCCATACCTTCTTTGAACACAGTTGAACCAATGTTCACAAATGCACAATCTACAGTCAATCCTTGAGACTTGTGAATAGTTACAGCATATGCTAGCGAAAACGGAAACTGCTTCCTACGTACATATAAGTCTTTCACAAGCATGAAACGAACTGTACAACGACAAATGTCTTTAACTTCTTCTATCTGATCAAATTTTATTTTTAAACATTCAATTCCATCTTTTTTCTGATAATTAATAAAACCCACAACTCTTCCCATAGCTCCATTAACTAAACCTTTTTCAACATCCAAATTTCTCCTTAAAAATACTCTACAGTTCATGCAAACATATAGATTTTTTTCTAATCCAGCTGTTTTGGAAATCTTCTTCTCTAGTGAATCCAATTTATTTTTCAGTGTGCCTGTTAATGTGACAGTAATTCTTCCATCCTCAATTTTGTCCACTGCTTCCAATTTCCTGATATCTCCCTTTTCCAATTTCAAAAGCTCCTCATTGAATATTGAGCATTCACGTAGAGTTGGCATTAAGCAGATGACACTTTTGTTTTCTGCAATGTTCTTGTATATCTTCTCTGCAACTATTTCTTCCTTTGGAAATAAATTATGTAGCAGCCGAGTCTGTAATGCTTTTTTGCCAGCTTCTGTGAGTAGTCCAATCCTGATATCTTTCAGAATACTTCCATATTCTTCATCGTTTGCTTGCCTCATATTAGTTGTAAGTTCCTTGTACTCAAAGAAGGACCAAATATTTGTATTACCGATGCTTCCCAATGACTTCTTCGTGTCTTCATGTGTCACAGTATTGAACACTGGTTGTCCTTTAACTGGAGTAAGTTGCAAAAGATCTCCAAAAACTATGACGTGTTTTCCTCCAAATAACACGTCATAGTCTGACTTCAGAATTTGCTGCATTCTTAAATGCACAAAGGCAAGCATTAAGTTCGATACCATGCTCACCTCATCAATAATGAGAACTTGCATCTTCTTCAATACTCTTGAAACTTCCAAGCATGCTTCTCCAGTTAGCTTGTTGTATTGTATTTTGTTCTCATGCTCCACTGGTAACATTAGCAAACGATGTAAAGTGATTCCTTTTATGTTATATGCTGCTAACCCAGTTGGAGCAGTAACCACACAAGACAAAGTAGAATCCGTTTTTTGCTGTAGGTAGCTTCTGATGACTTTTATTAGGAAACTTTTTCCAGTTCCAGCTTGTCCACTTACATACATCCTGATTGGATGAAATGATGTGCATGAGCACTCTTCTTTTTCATGTAGAAATCCGTGATCAATTTTGTTTCTGATCTCTTCATAAATTTGTTGCTGCTCTTCGTTCAGTTGTCTTTCCAAATTTTGTAAGTCTATAAATTCTCCTTGAGCTTGATTCATAGCCGTTTCCACTTCATTCATGGCTATTGATGCTTCATTTTCAACGATTGGTTGTCCTAGGGGATCTTGACTGAGTGTTCCTGAACTTTGGCTGTCCTGAGAACTGTCACTAGCTATTTCTGCTGCAATTGTAGTTTCCTGTTCAATTTCTTCATTTAACATTTGCAGATAAGTTGTGAATGTATTGCATTGTATGCTGTCTTTGCAAGCATTAAAAGAATCTTCATAGCTTTGAAATTCTCCCAGTAGTTCATCCTCTGTACGCCATGGTTTAAACAGCTGTAAAAGAGCCAAGTAGTAAAATTCCTTTTTGTCAGTAGTGTCGCAACTCAGCTTCCGGTGATTTATCAAACTTCCTTTTGTTTGCTTCACCAAACATCCTTCCTCACCAATGACTTTATATTTTCCATTGTTGATGTCTTCTGCGGCTTTCCGTGAATAAATGTAGTTCTGCAGCACTTCATAGAGACACATGTTCTCCAGATGATGACTTCTCTTGGGATAATATGTGTCCAACATGTTTGATTTCAAAATATCTGTACTTTCTGGGTCATTCTCGGCCAAATATTCAATTTCTCCAACAGATTTCAGTACCCGATTTCTCATTGCTGCAAGGCCTAAACTTGCCCAAATTATTCTTCTTGATTTCGAGTAGAGACTTGCAGAAGATAACCTATCTGAACATTCGTAGGATCCAATTTCTCGATGCGATAACATCTTCAAACTGAAACTGTACAGCTTCTTACTGACAGTTTTCTCGTGAGAAATCTCTTCCCACATTTCCTTCAATTCTGTTTTTTCTGATTTCGTAATGTAAGACGTTACATATCGAGCAACAGCAATGGAATTGTCAGCTACATACTGTATATCCATGTTAGCGTTCCACATGGATAAAATCACTGGGTTGTAGTCATTTATATTTTTTGATTCTTCTTTTCTTTTAAGGTTGTAGGTATTCTTAGGTGATTTTCTTGTGATAGTATGTCTCACAGATGACATAAAACTGTTAAGTCTTCCATTTGAAAGAACAGGTCTAGGAAATCCAAATCGACATTTAGTGTAGTATTTATCTTTGCTCTTGTATTTCCGTCGACAGTATTTTCCACACCGATGACTTTGGAAACGTAAAACTTGCTCTTTTAACTTTTTCTCTTCTGTGCTTTTTGGTATAGCACATGTTGCATATTCTTCAATGTAAGATAACACTGCTTCATCAGTATCTGTTCCAAACTTTGGGGCATCCTTGATCCACAACAGCATATGAATATGAGGAGCACCTCTTGCCTGGTACTCTTTTCTCCAAAAGAAATCCACTACTTCTCCTAGAGGTGGATTTTTTTTATTGCAGATGAAGGACATCATAGCCTCAAATCTATGATTGAAATATCTGCAAACATTAACCGGATCCAATGAGCACAGTTCTCCTGCTGTCTTGTATTCGATGTTTTTAATGTTTGAATTTGCCTCTCGTAGAAAATCCAGTAAATCATGCCAAGCGTACTCGGCACAGCTTAGGGTAAGGAACCATGTTGGAGTTCCTAAATTCCGTAACATGCATTTTAATTCACCATGGCGTCGGTACCAATATTCATTTGTCCCACGCTGACAAGCCATCAGATTGATCAGTTGTGTTTCCAAATGATCATCTCGGTGCTGCACTTTCTCCATAAAATCCTTAGCAGACACATTTTGTAAATGTACTCCACTTTTTAAAATGTGATTTACTGCATAAGACAGTGCAGACAAGTCGCTTTCAAATAAAAGATGGAACAAATAAGGAATACTTTGTCGAAATCTGGGATCTTCAGCATATAGTCTTGTAGTCCGATACTCAGAAGCTGGAATCTGTTCCGGACGTTCATCGTATCGTCCTCCTTTTCCTTTAGGAAACAGCTGGGGAAAACATCGAGCTTCCAAGCTCTCCTCCCATACACTCACGGGAGTTCCTTTTGCTTTCTTCATCTGAAATAGATCAATATTGTCTCCCATAACTTCTTTTGAATGAAGAGGATGTATGCTAAAATGTTCATAAATTTCTTCTTCCTTTGACTTGTCCACTTTTTCAATTTGTCCAGTTGGTGTTTCTGTGTCTTCTTGTAAATCTTCTTCTTCTTCTTCTTCTATATAAATTGATTCATACCATTTGTTATTCCTTTTCAAATACAAATTTGCTCTTTGTACTTTCCGTACATCTACCAGCTCCTGCCAAATCTTCTTATTCTTTGTAGGTACACCATTAACCAGAATAATTAATGGTTCAGTTTCCAAAGTATCCGCATCAATAGTTTCCATATTTTTTTTCAAATCCAAGGGCAAATACACCACTCTACCTTTTAAACCTCTCAGTAAATCTGAAGGAGGTAATTTACCAGTTTTGGGCTCCATACGTACTATGGTCTGGAACGGATGAACACATTGAATGAGTATAGACTCATATGTATTTAATTCAGAAAGTTCAGCAGGAATAGCATCCAATTCTAAATTATTATGTACAGCTCTGGTCGGCATTCTATTTTCCTCTAACTTGTTGTAACAGTATTTACAAATACGCTGAACTTCACCCAATTCAAAAGGCAAAATCCTTCCACTTATAATTATCTTCATTTTCACTCTTTCTGTAGAGATCAACATACCTGGTTTGTTTTCTATATTGAGTTCTGCGGCAACAAATAAAAGTAATATTTGGTCTTTCATTAGAGATTATTGCAAATTTTGTTATGTGATCATTAAATGTCTTACTTACAGAGGGTTCTACATTTTCTTCCACTTCTTCCTCATTTACTGTGTCCTTCTCTGCACTGTTTTGTTCAGGACCAAAGTAACAAAACTGAAATTCATCAACAACCTTCTCTACATCTGATACCGTTCCACGGAACAGAGCCCTATTCAATTCATCTAACTTTATTGCTGGACTTTTAGCAAAATACAACCGTCTCACAAACTTTCTCATTTCAGTATGATGAACAGCCAGCATCCTAAAATGATGGAAAACACTATTACACACTTTTCTAGATAGACAAGCCAGAGAATGACCCTGCAAACCAGTATTCTCTCTCATTCTGCATGGATCTAGACTTTGAAGCACCTTAATCTTCTGTTTCACACTTTTTTTGCTATATTCTCTTAGAAACTCACGAAATTTATCAATAGATTCCTGACGCACAGTGCAAATACTACTACAATTCCAAGTGTACACTGGGGCTTTAGGACGTCTCCCCATAGCCTCATCCGCCATCACTTGTATCTCATCTCTTGGAACCATTATCTCCTTCTCCATTATGCAACCATTTTTCACTTCATAAGCACGACCTCTGGTGTCAACTGCATGCAGCAAACTATTACTTTGAAAATAACTCTCTTCATTAAAAAAAGGTTCACTACTTGAACTATGCATCCATTTTCCTAAAAACACTTTACAAAAGTTTGTTCTGTTCACTACTCTTTTCCTTTTGCTATGTGATTTCAGTACATTAACCATTTTGTCTAATGTACGCATCCTATTCAAAATTAAAATGAATAGTTTCCTTTTTAATTCTAATGCCTTTGCTGCAATGGCTTCAATTTCTTTTTTTCTCTTATAAAACTTTGCCTTTTGCTTATATTTCTTCGCATCCTTTATCAAATTGGACATAACTCTCCTCTGAAACATTTTTCTACGTATCTCTTTAAACGCTGTTTTTCTGTTTAAGTTTATCTTTTTAGTTGCAGAAGGTATATTTGCATTAACTAAATTCTCAATTTTTTCCTGTCCTTTTCGATTGAAATTATTCTTTCCAGTACAGACATTTTGTACATTTTTCCTTTTTTTGAATATGTTCCTTAGAAAATCTTTTGTTTGCTTAACAGAAGATGTTTTCTTCTTCCCAACATGAGCATCTTCAACTAACTTAGGTCCTCCAGTTGTCTTCAAATATAGGTTTTTTTTGTGCTCTTTTTTTACTCTGGATTTTGTAGGCATCTTAAATTTTGTTCACTGCTCTTCAGCAATACCTGAAAAAAACTAAAAAAAAATTCCTTTATTTTATTTAAATATATTACTACATTTGTTTTCACATTAGTCACAAAACGAAATTTCTTTGCCAATTTGAAAGCACACTTACTGCTCTTTTTTTTGGCAAGTGATAAACACTTTTACAGACTGACACATTATGAATCCACTTTTCAGATTTTTTAAAAAGCACATGTCCAAACTGCTTTTACAGACCAGCACCATTTGTAACCTGGGTGTCTGCCTACACTCCAGCAAGGGCAATCCGCCTTAGTGATGCTGAATGTATTTGCATTACTGACTGAAACCTCAAACCCCACTCGCTTGTGAATACTGTGCATGATTCCACATGGTAAGTAGCTGGCTGTGTGCTAAGAGTCAGCTTCTGCACCAAAAAAAGGCTCCCCCTTTCCTTCTAATGCAACTGTGAAATCACCAGAGCAATACGCAATAAATCTCTGCCTGTAATTCCTATTTGCACACAGAGTCATGTTTTCACATTAGTCACAAAACGAAATTTCTTTGCCAATTTGAAAGCACACTTACTGCTCTTTTTTTTGGCAAGTAATAAACACTTTTACAGACTGACACATTATGAATCCACTTTTCAGATTTTTTTAAAAAGCACATGTCCAAACTGCTTTTTCAGACCATCACCATTTGTAACCTGGGTGACTGCCTACACTCCAGCAAGGGCAACCAGCCTTAGTGATGCTGAATGTATTTGCATTACTGACTGAAACCTCAAACCCCACTCGCTTGTGAATACTGTGCATGATTCCACATGGTAAGTAGCTGGCTGTGTGCTAAGAGTCTGCTTCTGCACCAAAAAAAGGCTCCCCCTTTCCTTCTAATCCAACTGTGAAATCACCAGAGCAATACGCAATAAATCTATGCCTGTAATTCCTATTTACACACAGAGTCATGTTTTCACATTAGTCACAAAATGAAATTTCTTTGCCAATTTGAAAGCACACTTACTGCTCTTTTTTTTGGCAAGTGATAAACACTTTTACAGACTGACACATTATGAATCCACTTTTCAGATTTTTTAAAAAGCACATGTCCAAACTGCTTTTTCAGACCAGCATCCTTTGTAACCTGGGTGTCTGCCTACACTCCAGCAAGAGCAACCAGCCTTAGTGATGCTGAATGTATTTGCATTACTGACTGAAACCTCAAACCCCACTCGCTTGTGAATACTGTGCATGATTCCACATTCAAACCCTTAAACTATTCTTTTATTATACCAGTACACCTTAATTTATTGTGAAAACATAGTCCATATTATTTTACTTGTTCCTCACATTTAAATTTCTCCCAAAACAGAAAATAATAAACACAACTTCAACAAAAAGAATTGCATTTCTATTATTCATTTCTTAATTTACCATATACATCCCCTCTCAAACTCTAAACTCACCTTTAAAATTAGTTAGTTGTGAAAGAAATGTGGCACTCAAACAGCAGATTATCAGAGCCAGGATCTCTGTTCTCTACACCTCTCTCCTCTCAGCAGAACCAGATAATGGCAAACTTTCCCTCTCTTTTTCCACACATATACATGTCAGTTTCAAATCTCAGTGCTTGCCCCTTTTTTAGGTCTCGCGAGCCAAAGGCTCGAAGAGACATTTTATATCTGGGCTTTACAAAGTGCTGCCGTGGCCTAAAGCTACAGTGCATGTGCGCGGGCGGGCGCGCCGCGCTTACTTTCACTTTCGCGGCCGCACGGCCGCTTTGATCACGATCACTTTCAATTTCGCGGCCGCACGGCCGCTTTGCTGCGCAGACCCAGCCTCCTCTGCCAGCACACCCACAACTGGCAACATTACTAGCGCTTGTCTATATTTTTGCTCTTACTATCCCTCTCCTGCTGTCTCGTGATGCTTTTGCTCTCTTTCTCTTTTTAATGTTTATCTCTCATTTATTTCCTTTGATATTTTGTTAAAGTGAACTATTGCTTGCTCTTTACGCTGCCTTCATATCCCTGTCACACGTTTCCTCCTTTCCTCTTTCTCTCCCTCGAATCTTTCTTTGTCTGTCTTTTTGCTTGTTCATATCACACTCATTTTGCCATCTTTCTTACACCCTCTGTTCTCTGAGCCTCGCGTTCAATTATTTGTACGCACCCTTTCCTGATTACAAACTTTCCACTTTAGTTCGCCTCTTTTCCTGGACACTTAACTTAGCTTCCATCCGTTGCTTCTCTTTTCTTTTCCCTCTCGTTCTCTGCAGTTTATTTCTTTATTCTTTGTTTCTATTGGTTTAGCTAACGTTTGGTTTAGTACTTCACTTCCTGTCAGTCCTGACTCTTTTAGTTGTCCTTTCACCGCTCCGTCAGAAGAGTAGCTCCACTCCTTTCATTGACTCACACCGAACCGTGGTTAACGCAGCAGGGCCTGTGTTATCTAAACCACGGCCGCCCACGTTTTATGCCGGGACAGGATCCCATTTAGAACGGCCCGCCCCCTCCTTCCTGCCTTAGCTCCTCGGGAACGCTAGCGCTGCCTGCATCCTTCAGATTTCCGAGTTATCAGAGCGCGCGGTCGGTGGCAGAAAATACGTTTGCAATAGTAGTCCTGCAGCATCCAGGCTGGAGCCTGCCCCTCACAAGTCGCACATGGGGACTGTGCAGTGAATCCTCGGGACTAATGTGAAATATACAGCTGTGGTGAAGGCTGAACACATCACTTACGTGGGTTATTTTACCCCTGTTCAAAAGAGCACCGAGTTGCAGCATTACCCCATTCATTTATGTACCCTATTTCAACAAGCATTGGCATAGCCAATAGGTCTCGCTTTGGAAACCTTATAAGTATTTAGTTATGCAGCACAATATCCTTGGTGCAAGATCATCAACTGTTGCATGGCTAAACACTTATAAGGTCCCAAAGGCGAGACCTATTGGCAATGCCAATGCTTGTTTCAAATGTAATCACACATTTCTATTGGTTGAAAACCAACCCTTTTACAAAAGTACCCTTCCCCCAACTTGACTTCTGCCTAGTACCCTTCCCCCAACTTGACTTCTGCCTGCTACCATAGCAACAGCTCATGGAACACTGCTGTGTGGAGTCAGGTCAGAAGTTCGCCAAACAATGTTTCAATTCCACAGAGCAAGAGTGCTTGACTTTTCAAACCTAACAGCAAATCCATAGTACTGTTCTTTGGTAACACATTTTTCTGTACCAATACAAAACATGCTTCTATTAATTTACACATACAGCCTAGTTTTTATTCTAGAATGGTATGAAACAGCCAATCAGTTCTTTTTTTTAATGAAAAAAATATGTATGCCTCCATTTCCAAACTGTCTTTCTTTTCATATTGCCATTCTACTGAATTACACCTCCTGAGTGCATCCAGTTCTCCTTTGAAGATGTTCACAGTGTGGATTATAGGGCACAGCTATGTCTTCTGGAGTGAAAAGTTTGCAGAGAAAACAGGTATGGTGAGAGACCTTGCTTTGCCAAATGTAGACATTAAATGGATTGGTCAGAGAGGGTTAAAGTGGCACCAATTGATGCCATTGGTGAAATCCTTCATGCACATCCAACACCCTGACCTCATAATAGTGCACTGTGGTGGCAATGACCTAGGCACTTTGACTGGGGTAGGTCTGGAAATGCTTATGAAGGACACCTTTGCACAACTGTTTTCACTTTTCCCTAAAACTGCCTTTGTGTTTTCCAACATATGCCAAAGGCAAAAATGGAACTGGTCCAATCATTTCTGTCCGCAGATTGACAAAGCAAGAAAGCACGTCAACAAATCTGTTTCTGCTTTCCTCCGTGACTATGGTATGGGTTCCATTTACCACAACAACTTGCGTTATGACATGCAAGACATTTATAGAGGAGATGGTGTACACTTCAATGATGAAGGGAACAGAGTCTTCCTCTTGAACCTTAGACTCTGCATCGGTACTTACTTGTAGGTACCACTAAAAAATCACTTCATAAACACAACGGCTCTTTTTAGAGCCCCCTAATATCTAAACACTTAAATCTGCATTTCATTTCTTTTTTTTTTTTTTTTGTTTTACCGTACGCGTACCCCGTGATTTTTTTTAAAATCAATAAATGTTTTCTTTGTACTTTTCTGTCCTTCTTTGACCCCCTTACAAATGTTAGGGGGTCTGTAACTCTCCTCCTTGCCCCCTTTTCTTGTTATCACTCTTTTTTTTCTGAGTGAAACACACGAAATGGCGGCCGCCGCTTCCTGGTTTCGACCGATTCGAATGTTTACTAAGATCTAAGAGCCAATCAGAATCGCGCTCGCGCACGCCACCGTACGCGTACGGTAAGCGTACCGTAAGCGCACCGTAAGCTGGCTCAGATATATATATTGATTTAAAGGCTATTTTCTCAGAATCTACTGAACAGATTTACACCAAACCTACAAAAGGCACTTCCTTGACCTGAGGACTACCTCTCTGCCAAATTTCTAGTAATTCTGTTCAGCCGTTCGGGCTGTAGCCCTGTCTAAAGGTCCTATGGAAAAATGCATGGGAAAAACGCGTTTTTGGACCCCCCTTTTATCTCAGCCCCCGCTTGACGAATCCCCCCGAGACTTTCAGGGAAGGAGCGGAGCGTAGCGCCCCACCTATTTTGAAAAATTCGCGAGGATTCATCCACCGGCGCCAAAGTTATTCAAAATAGAATGTTGCAGATTTCCTATGGAAACGTGGTCCTAACTATAACTACCTACTGGCGACCGCCAGTAGGTAATATATATATATATATATATATATATATATATATATATATATATATCGTAATGGCTGATGCACTGACCCCAAAGGTTGCAGGGGTGTCCTGCTCCTGCAGGTGCACCCTCACACTTAGAACCGAGCACACTGTCTTCAGGACTAGAAGGCCTACTAGAGGGGTGACTTATAGGTTTTAAGTGCAGTGATGTTAGCTATAAGGCAACTTATGTTTTGTGAGAGGTGCAAGCAGCAACTTACACAGGCTGCAATGGCAGGCTTGTAGTCAGAGTTTGGAGGGTCCTGTAGTATTCAGCTTTACTGGTAAGTTCTGTGTTAATGTTAGAACTCTACTTATGTTCTAGAACTATAGAATTGTATGATGTATTGTGGTGTTCTCCTTGTGGTCAGTTCTGCTTGGAGACCGTTCGTGCTGGATGTAACCTGTAACGCAGTGGTTGGGATAAAGGAAACCTACATTTCTTTGCTTACGTGTTCCGTCTTTACTTGAAGATTTACTACATCATTTTTGGCGACGATTGATAGTCTAACCCCTGCCAGCTTTCTAACCTGACAACCCACGGACTCTGTTTCCACCATGCCTTGATATTCAGGATCTCTACAATTTGTGTTTATTTTTATATCCACACAAAGTAGCAGGAGAGAAACTTCTTTAAGGGAACTCCGCCTGCGGCGTGTGAGTCAAACATTCCCTTTTCTCTCTTCTATCATTGCTGCTCATTGCCTGCTTACCTTCAAATCCTCTTTTACCGTTGCTCCACGCACAGTCTCTATGAACACGAGGTCGAGTATTCTGAAACTCTCCTTGTGCGTTCCATCGTTTCAAGTTCCTGCCAGTGTACGTCAAAGCGTACGATGTCACGCCGCGTAACCTCTAGCGGCCATCTTTATTATTATTTTTGTTTTGTGTTTTCATGAACATCGTCTGCTGCCACCGTTCGTACTTTCTTCCACTCGCGTCAGCTGTCTACCATCGCTCGGCAATCAGCTGTCATCATTCATTCCACTTCAACTGCTACCTAAAGAGGATACAAGCTGGGTCACATATCGTAGTAAGAAAACAAAAATCTTCTCTTCCTTATTTTCTCGTTACTCTGCATTTTTGGGTTTTACTCTCCTCATTGTTTAATTGTACACCATTTGTTCTACTTTTTAAATTTTTAAATGGAGGGAAATTCTTCCAGCACAACGTCAGTTGCACCAAGTCCTACACAGACTTTGAATGTCAGCATTACCCTTAATACCCCCAAAGAATTAACCAGTCCAGGGTAACCTAATGTGAAATGACAAGAATGGAAAGAGTATTTTGTCAATTAGATCGCTACCTTAGAAGACAACGGTAGTGTCATGTCACCTGAAAGGAAAAAATAATTTTAATGCACTGTTTAGGACCTGAAGGTCTCAGAGTATACAACCAAATGCAGAAAGTGGAAAGAAGTGGAGATTTTGATGTTTTCAAATGTACTATTGCTGATCTTGATGATCATTATTCACCAGTTGTGTATGTAGCAGTATCTAGACGCACATATTTTAAACGTAAACAAGATTCCAATGAGTCTGTTGAAGACTATGTTTCTGCGTTAAAAATGTAGCCATTAAATGAAAATTTGGCTCATTACATGATGATATGATCAGAGATCAAGTTGCCATGTGTACCAAGAATAAAAATATTCAGGACAGGCTTTGGATCGAAGGTGAGGCAAGTCTCAAAGATATCATCACTTTAGTCAAAGAAGCAGAACTGTCTGAAAGATGTGCTAAAGCTGTAACTCCTTCTAATGATGCTGTGTCAGTTATTAAGATCAATGACAATAAAAGAGGGAAGACTACTACATATAAATACCAAAAGACATTTCAAAATGTCAATTCGTCAGTCTTGTTTGTGTGTTATAGATGTGGAAGTACATCACATACTGCAAGGTTTGATAGATGTCCTGCGAAATCTGCTAAGTGTCTAGAATGTGGAATTATAGGATATTTTTCCAGAGTGTGTAGAAGGAAATGTTATAAGAACACTTGTGTCACTTGTGTAACGGATAATGGTTCAGACTTGTCTGGTAATGACTTTGATGAGTCTCCTGAGAATTCTGATATAATTTCCGCTGATGCAAAGAAATACGTTGTAGTAAATATTAATGGTGATGATAGTAACAAACCATTGTGCATGATCTCTTTTGGTGGTATAGTTCTACAAGTTGCAGCAGATTCTGGTTCAGCGTTTACCATTATTGCTCGATCCATCTGGGAAGACAAATTTGTTAATACCATTGGTTCCTACTTACAACCTACTGATGTTAATCCAGAAAGTTTCACTGGAGAAAAAATTGAAATGTTGGGTTATATATCTCTTGTTTTTTAGTTCAAATGCAGGAGGGCATTGTGTAAATTATATGTAGCTGCTGATGGACCTTCTGTTTTAGGATGGAAGGATCAATGTTCTCTGAGTATCATCCTTGATCCTAATAGCCCTGAACAAGAGTTGGTTATGTGTGATGCTGAGGATACAAAACATGGGTTTTCAATGAGTGTCCTAAAGTTGTTAGTGGCGGTATTGGGAAATTAAATGGATTTATACACAAGATTCATGTAAAATCCAATGCTGTTCCCAAAATTCATAAGGTATGTCACATTCCTCTTATTGTACAAGATGAAGTAAAGAAAGAACTTAAAAAACTACAAGATGCTTGTATAATTGAACCTGTAGAAGCATCTGCTTGGATTTCTCCCATTGTGATTGCCAGACGTGCCAATGGAAACATTTGCATGTGTATTGATTTAAGATATTTTAATGATAACATCATGATAGACCAGTTCCCACTTCCTAGAATTGACGAGATGCTCTCATTAACTAAAGGTGCTAAATGGTTTTCAACCATTGACCTCTCTTCCACATATCATCAGACTTCTCTGCATCCCATGAGTAGATGCTTTACTGCTTTTTGCACTCCCTTTGGTTGCTTTCAATTTTGCCACATGCCATTCGGGTTGGCGTCTGCTGCGGCACTTTTTCAAAGGCTCATGTACAAGTTGTTTGGTGATATGCAAGGAGTAGTGTTTTTCCAGGACGATATCCTGATTATGGGAGCTAACAAAAAAATCCACGATGAACGTTTTGAGGAAAGTGATGAAAAACCTGCAAATAAGGGAGTGACAGCAGAAATCTCTAAATGCAGATTTGCGAAAAGAAGGTTACTTACCTTGGTCATGAAGTTAGTTCTTTAGGCATTAGACCTAAAACTAGGTTAGTGAATGCCATCACTGATGCTCCTGCACCCAAGTCCAAGGAAGATCTCAGATCCTTCTTGGGGCTTGCAGAATTTTATGCTAAATTTGTTGAAAAGTTCCCAGCGAAAACTCATGTCATGAGGTCTTTACCTAAAAACAAAGTGCAATTCAATTGATGTGTTGCTTGCCAACTGTCGATTGAAGAAATCAAAAAGGAGATTGCACAAGCACCCAATCTTCAAGGTTTTGATCCTCTTGCGAATACCATTGTCACCACCGATGCTAGTAGCAAAGGTTTGGGTAGTGTTCTAGCCCAGTTGGATGGTAACAATAAAGAAATGGTTATTGCCTTGGCATAACGTTCCCTTACTCCTGCTGAGGAACGGTATTCTGTAATCGAACGTGAAACTTTGGTGTGCGTTTAGGCCCAGGGGCATTTTAGGAAGTTTCTATGGGTCAGAAAATATATAATTCGTTGTGACCACAAGCCCCTTACTAAACTATTAACTACTAAAGGTTTGACCAATGCCACAGCAAGAATTGCCAGGCTCTCCATGAGATTACAGGATTTCATGTACGATATACAATATGTCCCTGGCGTTAAAAATGTTACTGCTGATTTTTTAAGTCATATGTCCCTACCTTTGACTGAAGTAGACAAATTCTTGGAATTATTTCTCTGTTGCTTTGGTATCTTTTGACAAAACCCAAAGTAGTTTCAGTAAAGAAGAATGAATCAAAGCTGAGAGTTCTGACCATATTTTACTTTAACTTAAGCAGTTAATTGTGAATGATTGGAGTGGTATGGACAAGAAGTTAGTGAATGATGAGCTTAGGGGTTTCTGGGAGGTACTTGATGAACTCAGTTTGTGTAATTTGTTAGTTTTACGTGGTGATAAAGTAGTTCCTCCTAAGAGTTTAAGAAGTAAAATACTTGACTCATATCATGAAGGACATTCAGGCATTACACGCACCAAACTACGATTGAAAGAACTTTATTGGTGGCCCAAAGTGGACATGGAGGTTGAAAGATGTGTTAGATCTTGCATCAAGTGTGAAGTCTCTGATAAAACCCTTAAAACATTTAATCCACCTTTGGCTTCTCCAGTCTGTCCAAAACTTCCATGGGAAGTAGTTGCTATAGATTTCATGGGACCTGTCTTATGGCAAGATGGGTTGCAAAAGTACATTTTAGTTCTTGTGGACATTTTTTCCAGGTGGTTAGAAGTTTGTGTGGTAGAAGTGATCAACACAAGAACTGTAATCACATTTTCGGATAACATTTTCTTAAGAGAGGGGTTCACTAGTATTATCTTGTCTGATAATGGGGTTCAATTCAAGTCTTCTGGAATGAAGACTTATTTATCTGCTTCGGGTATTCAGCAAAAGTGCACTGCATTGTATCATCCGAGCGGAAATGGCATTGTTGAGAGGGCCAACCGTAGCATTAAACAGGTTTTCCAATTAGGTAATAAGGGTAGTTTGTCATGGGATGAGAAGTTGAAGAAATTACTGTGGGCTTATAGGAATACCATCCATTGCACTGTTGGTAAAAGTCCCTTTTCTTTGGTGAGAGGCAGAATTTCTCATTCCAATGTTAATCCCGCGTAGTTGAACAGAAGTGGGATGGTTGACTGTACCATGCCTGAAGTAAGAGAGTGCATCAATGAGTCTCAGATGAAAAATAAACTATATTATGATCAAAAGCATGGTACTAAGCAAGTAAATTTGCGCGAAGGTCAATGGGTTTGTGTAAAAATGCTAAGAAGGTTCCCAAGGGAGATAGCAAGTTTAGTGAACCTAGGAAGGTTGTTAAAGTTATGAATAGCACAGCCTTACTACAAAATGGTGAAGTTTGGCACTTTAGCCGTTTAGCATCAGTTAAGACTGGATTTGACAGAAAAATGGAGATTGTTGAGAGTAAAACTAAGAATATTTGGTGGTTGAATACTTCTAATGTTACTAAATACAATCTGGAAGTTCAGAATTCGGGCAGTGCTGATTTGGACAGTTGTAATATGATGCCTGAAATCATTGATACTCAAGATATTTTGTCCACTTCCAAACCTGTGCAGGATGAGAATCACTCTACTGTGTCCTTCTGATTCTGATGTGCCTACCTGTGACAGGAATGTAATTAAAACTTCTAGTGGAAGGGTTGTCAAGAAACCCAAGTGTTTAGAAATGTTTGACTGTAATTAATTTTATTATTATTATTTGTTTCCTTTCTTTTAATGGGGGGATTGTGTACTATTGTGCTTTACTGGTAAGTTCTGGGTTAATGTTAGAGCTCTACTTATGTTCTAGAACTATAGAATTGTATGATGTTTTTGGGGGTTCTCCTTGTGGTCAGTTCTGCTTGGAGACCGTTTGTGCTGGATGTAACCTGCAATGCAGGGGTTGGAATAAAGGAAACCTAAATTTCTTTGCTTACGTGTTCCGTCTTTACTTGAAGATTTACTACAGGTCCCTTATGGGTGGCATAATACATGCTGCATCCCATGGGGGACCCCTGGTGTACCTAAGCCCCAGGTACCTTAGTACCGTATATGAGGGACTTACTAGTGTACACCAGCAGCCAATTAGGAATGTACCAAGGCACTCACCATAGCCAATTTAGGGAGGAAGTACAGTGACTGGGGTCCTGATTAGCAGGGTCCCAGTCAGACTAGTCAGAAAAACAGTATGACCCAAGCAAAAAGTGGGGGTAACAATGAAAGCAGATCCTACTTTCCTACAGTAATGGTAACTTTTCAGGCTGGGATATTCTGTATGACGCTGGAGGCCTTCTCTGCATTCTATCACCAGACACAAGGCATTATTCCAGCTCGTGGTTGTCTTGTCTCCTCCCAAGTATCTCTCTGGCTTAAGATGGCCATTCAAATCCTTTTAATGGTTGGATTCAGTTTTGATTGGTAAAATTACCAATGTGATCCCAATAGAAATCCTCTCCACCTATATTTTACTGCACAAGGACCCAGTTTTTGTTTCCCAAAACTGATGTATTGTCAAACAAGTCCTCAATGCCTTGTCATTTTCTAAAATGGGAGGAATATGTCTGGCCTATAGTTCTTTCACCATAGACACCTCCAAAGCCATCACATTCCCACTATGTCCCCTGAAAATCAAGAAACAATCTCACCTGCTTCTGGGCACATCTCTATCCTCTACCTGGATGAAAAAGCCTGTCCAGTTCATCAGTAGTCCTTCTCTTCAGACAAAAGAAGTGCCATTGACCATATTGACAGGCTGAACTGATCTGATCCTCTCACAGTAACAGCTTTGTCAGGGAAGGCTTTGATCAGTTTCAGCTGCTCGCCTTTTCTGACAGTGGAGGGTGAGTGAATTAATTTTATTACGTGTGAACCATGAGAGGCATAACTAAAGAGAATGAATTAAGGCTACAAGCCCAGGCTGGTTAATTGTAGGTAGACAATATGACTGCCTCTTAAAGTCCATTAAGCAATATTGGGAATTTAAATCCAACTTGTTCATGTTTTTTTTTAATTTTCCCCGATTACATAAATGGGTCCGAACTAGCTTTTTAATGTTAGTAGTTAACGAAAATAGAATTTAATGACATCCCATTTAAAGCGCCTAGTTGTCCGACACATTTCTAGTGTGCCATTGTTAGCCTTTCCTTTCGTTTTGCATCTAAAGCTTATATTCTATCTACTTTTTAGAGTTTAAATTAAACAGTTGTGCTGCACGTTTAATACACTGTTACAGCTGACTTACTAAAATATTAAACCTAGAATTTAAAGTAGAAAGATGGCTGTATTTTCACTACTCACACTTCTAACATCTTGGTATGTCTTGGGCTGTCATATGTCTGTGTCTAGGCGCATGTGGAAGACTGTCATCTAAGTATGAGTGGGTAGAACTTTGCCTGCATGGTCATGCTTGGATTTTGATTTATAATTAGACTCTGACATTTGTGCACACATCAAAGCTGACTTGGAAGAAAGTCAAATAGATCATTTAGCTGTAAAATGGAATGCATGATTATTGAAAGTCCTGTTTAGTAGTCCCAAATTGCCAAAAGGCCAAACTGCCTACAAGACATAACTACAGAAAGGGAGATGTTAGGACAAGCTGATGGACTAGATATTGTACTAAAATTGCCTTAGTCAAGAACAAGCAAATCCAAAGTAACCAGTACGTTTTTTCAGGATACAAATGGAACCCATAATACAAAATATTAAACAAAACAAAAAGACCCCAGTATAGTTGGAAATGCAAACTAGTTCTAGAATGGCGAGCAGGAAAATTAAAACATTTAAACATTTAAGAATAAAGTGTAAAGTAACAAGTCAAGATCACATTGATATAAAGAGTTCCTTGAAAGAGTGCCATTTCTTTATACAGATGTAGTAATCGGATTAGAGATAGCAAGAGGTTGAAGAGATTTTAGTTGAGCCTTAGGGCCTGATTACAAGTTTGGCGGTGTTGCAACAGGCTACCAGGCCAGCGCCCCCCTGCAACACAGCCAAACCCATAGGCAGACCACCCACTGGATTACAACTGGAATCCAGGTCGGGCAATCCTGCTTTGGCGGTCCAAGGTGATGTCTTTCAAAGGCTTGTATTTGAGCCTGAGAAAGGCAGTGCTGTGGGAGCGCTAAAGCATGTTCCTGCTAGGCATGGACTGTGCAGTCCATGCTGTGCAGGGGCAGTGGGTGCATACCTACGGGGGCACACCATGTGCCCCTCTGCATGCACCCTCAGTCCCATATAAAACAGGGTGCCTAGTAGGGCCCCCTTAGTTTCCTCACCGTCACCCTTTTCATGGTGGAGGAAACTTGTAATATGCTTAGTGGTGCCGCATGCATATTACAGCCTCACACCGCTGCTCCACTGTCGTGGGATTAGGGATCCCCAATGGTTGCAGTAGTCCTGTGGTGGTCCCACTGCCGTAGTTGTAATAGTCAACTGCAGTCCAGGGACCGCCACCACAGGTTCGGCGGTCTAATGGACCACCAAACTCGTAATTTGACCCTTAATATTTAGACTAGGCTTAGAGAATCCCATATCACCCTAAAAAATCTTCTTAATTCCTTGTGATCTGGTTTACGCACCAAATACAACACTGAAACTGCCAAAACTCAGATTTGAGATGATGCATTAAAAGTTCTGGATGAAGGGGACACTAGCATATTGTTTCTCCTCATTCTCAGCGGAATTCAACATTCTTGACCACAGCTTGCATTTACAAATTCCCTCTTTAAGAATGGGAATAGATGAATCTGTTTTGAAGTGGTTTCAATCATTCCCCTCACCAAGATCTAAATTTGTGAAAATGAACTCCTGTGGATCAGTCACACTTCCATGGGAATATGGTGTTCTACAAGCCTTCATCCTTTTGTCTCATTTATTTGCACTTTTATGTGGAACCTGTTGCACAATGCTTTAAACCCGGTTAGTATAAGAATTCTAAAATCCATCCTTGAAAAGTTAACTAATTGGATTTGCCGATGCTTTCTGAAAATTAATTGTACCAAAATGGCTCTCTGGGAGGCAAATACAAAAGGGCGACTGCCACTCACATGTGCCCCAGAAACAGGCTGCAGGCACTTAATGGTTGGGACAAGAAATTGGCAACTTTTTAGAAGTAGCATTTTCAAAGTTGTGACTTAAAATCTGGTTTTAGCAGGCAGAAAACCTGATTTCTCTACCTGCTCTCAATCAAAAGTTAGAACTTATTAGATGTAATAAGGTAAGCCAATGTTATCCTACGGGAGAAGTAGACCTCATAGTAGCGAAAAATATATTTCGGAGTTTTTCATTACCAGAATAGACATGTAAAACTTAAAAGTACATGTCCTACTTTATAACTAAAATGCACCCTGCCCTATGGGCTGTTGAGGGCCTGCTTTAGGGGTGACTTATATGTAATGGAAGGGGAGGTTAAGGCTTGGCAAGGGGATTGTTTTGCCATATTGAGTAGGCAGGCTAAAACTGTTAATAGGCTGCAATGGCAGGCCTGAGTCATGTTTTAAGGGACTACTTAAGTGGGTGGCACATTACTGCTGCAGGTCCCCCACGAGTAGCATTTAATTTACCAGCCCTCTGTATAAGGTACACCATTTTACTAGGGACGTATAGGTAAATTAAATATGCCACTCTGGTGTAAGCCAATTTTACCATGGTTTGAGGAGTGAGCACAAGGACTTTAGCACTGGTTATCTGTGGTAAAGTGCACAGAGTCCTAAAGTCAACAAAAGCAAATTCATCAAAAATAAGAGTGAACACAAAAGGTTTGGGGGATGTCCACCCTAAGGCTGACAGGTCTAACAGCATTACTCTAGCGTACTTTCATAATTAACACCAACACTTTAATTTATGATGCATATACCCTCTAAAACCTATTGTGGAGTGTAATAAAAGTTGATTTAAGCCATGTTGAAAGACAATAGGAGACAATATTAAAGTATCAGATAATCAGCTTAGATTAAAAGGTGCATTTCCTTCAGCCCAAATCATACGGGAAAATGTTGCCCTTTTTCAAGTCCAGTGGCAAGTCAGTGATATGGAACAAAAAAAAGAATGGGGCATATTGATATTGTAATCGTATTTATATAGCACTTACTACCCCTGACGAGGAGGCAAAGCGCTTTTCAGCGAGTAGCATGCTACTCCGGAACCCAAAAAAGATTAGTGGTAAATTAGTAGAGGGAAATATGAATTCATTTGAGTGGTGGACATGCAAGTCTGTTAGTTGGATGGAAAAGAAAAATGGAGAGATAGAAGAGGAAAGAGTCTAGAAAGTGTTTATTGGGAGAACATAGTTGTAGTGGGAGGTTTTGGATGAGTGAAGGCGAAGTGGAGTAGAAAAGTCTCTAGAAATGGATTAGGGAGATCATAGTAGTAAAATGAGGTGTCAGATAAGTCTAAAGAGGGATAAATGAGGAAAGAATCTAGTAAGAGTTGTTTAGGAGATCTTAGTTGTAAAATAAGTTTTGGAGTGATGCAAGGAGGGATAGAGTAGGGAAGAGTCTAGAAAGGGCTATTTTGGAGATCATAGTAGTAGAATGAGGTTTGGGATGAATCAGATGGTGGAGGTACAGAATATATTGAGAGAGGTATAGGGTGAAACATAGGGTAGTGCATTGGAGAGACTCAAATGTGTTATTTTTACATTAGGAGTAAAGTAATAAATATATAGATATATAAGTAGATGGAAGTAATATATATATAAGGTAGGTGATCTATCATGATTTAGGTTGTATTTAATAAACTAGGACTTTCAACTTGTGCTGCACTTCAAGCTAATTTATTTGTAGGATTTTTTTTCTTTTCAATAATTCAGTTGTGAAGCAATTGTAGATAAAGAGTTATGATAAAATTTACATATTGTGATAGATAAATAAACGGAGCACCATAAGCATCCAATCAAATAACTTATATGAAAACTATGCACTTGCCTATATACATGTTAAGCATAGAACAATATAACCATAAGCAACATGCAAATTTTTTAACAAGACTTAAAGAATATCTATTTATTTATAAACATAAATAGTATACATATTTATACAAAGAAATGCACATATCTACATACATACATGTAATCAAATTAAATGCTTATATACACAGGGATATGCTGTAAATTCGTGTTTGAGTATGGTTGTTATGTAGGGAAGAGTCAACTCTTGAGTAGTCTTCTGAAGATAAGATAGTTATACGTGGATCTTATGTTTGGGATAGTGAATTTCATAGTTTGGCTGCTTCAACCGAAAAGTTAGTGCCACCTATGTTTTTTTCTTGTATGGTGGGATTTTGAGGAGAGGTGCCAATCTGGAGTGGATATTTCTTTGTTGAATGTATTGAGTGATTTTATTCCTGATGAAAAGTGTCCCTGTTCCATGTATGGCTTTGTGAGTGATACAAAGCAGCTTGAATGAGGATCTTCTGGCAATCCTTAACCAATGTAGGGCTTTCAAGGCAGGGGAGATGTGGGCTTGTGGCTTTACATTTAGGAGCAGTCTGGCATCCGTTGTAGTCTTTTCATAGTAGATACAGATGGTCCGTTGTAGAGGCCATTGGCATAATCAATTTTTTACACAGAGAGTAGCCTGGACCTTGTGTGGAAATCCCAGCTGGGGGAAGATGCGTTGCAGAGTTTTAATAGTAATGAAGCTTGATCTTGCTAATTTACCACTTGGGCATTCATTGATGGATTGGAGTCCATGGTAATTCCAAGGTTTCTTACTTCCTAATATACAGCCTTTGCATAAAACATTTTCTGCGTCTCTTTCTTATAACAATTGATGAGATCCTATAAAACATGAACTAACATTCATAAAAAGGTTTCAGCAACGCCCATGAGAATCTCCTTCTTGTCATTTTTTGGAATAGTGTTAGACTATCCAATGCACTTGTTTAATTGATAAACACCATATTACTGGCATACATTATCTTGCTCCATAGTTCTGCATAATAGCAGGTTATATTAATATATTTTATGTTCCTCAACATTAGTGTCTAAAACCTGAATGCTCTATTTTGGATTACATTGTTTTCTAGCACCCGTTTAATCAGACATTGCAAAACAAGTTCCCAGTCACATCTAATAAATCAATAATTTGGAAAGTTTATGATCCCTTTTATAAACAGGTGTAATGATTCCACAATAAGTCAGGCACCAGTCCCATCATTAAACCTTTGTCATAGACTTCACATAAATGCTTTTCCTCTGGCGTGATCTCAACGTGAGTATTGAAATTAGACCTCCAGCAGCACCCCGAGCTTAGATATGTTTGCACATTCAGTAATCAGCACAGCTTTCTTTTTTGTTTATACTTGGACTTTAGAGAAATGACATTCATCACTGCTCTATTTCCCTGATCCATCTGTGATGGGCTCAATGCCATTCATTTTCTGCCATCTGATTCTTGCACTTCTACGTTCCCGACATATCAGCTATACTTTTTCACAATTCCCTCAATATTAAGTTTAAGGGCATCCGGCTAAATAAGCCAAAGACAGTTTAATTTGGGTATTTTCGTCAACTTCTAAGCATTTTTAAATACCTTGCATACCTTCTTTATTTCCTTTTTTCCTCTCTTAAAAATTATTGAAATATTCTTGAAAAACCATGTCCATGCCCCAGTGCTTGTGCACGTTATACAGTAATTTATTAAAGTTATCAAGTTCCATTGCACGATTAATCCCCCTCCCTTTCATTTCCATTCATTCTAGTCTTTCATCTCTGTAGGCACTTCACATTTCAATATTTGATGGCAGCTTTCTCTGGATGGTTTTATTCTTTGTCGTTCCAGCACACTTGTTCCATAATAGCTGACATTTGTGGTGGTACTGCACAAATGCCCTGGAACAAACTTACACTAAAATAGTGCTTTACCCATGCCCTTGGTTAAGTCTTTCAAAGATATCCAAGTTGCACCTCTTACACAATGTAAACTCCATCTTCATATCACAAATTGGCACCATTTCTTGAACACATTGCATGGTACTTGGCCAGCCCTGGAAATTGCAACTAGTCCTGTATCTGAAGCACTGGTGATTTTCTCAATAGTACACACCGTGCAATCCTTTACTATGCCATGTCTCCACTGTATCAAGTAAGACCGTACAAAGTGCCAAATCCATTGACAGCTGAAGTGTTCAGCTTCTGCATTCAACTGATCAAATTAGAAAGATGTGGAGGCCAACATTCAACATGCCATAACGACTTCTTTACAACATACAAACACATATGCACGTACATCTGCACACAAAGCTACAACTACATTGTCTCTGACTTGGTCTGGGTAGCATAGGTGGTTAGCCATTAGAAGAGCCTTGCCGCAACAACCTTCATGGTATTTTGGAATGGGTCCTAGTAACACAATCTCAGATTTGCTACTCCATGCTGGGTCTTTTGGACATATCTCGTTTTCTGTCTTCCCCATCTTCCTTTCATCATTTGTTTTTCCTTAGTCACCTACATCTTTTGAGTAATTTCTTCACTAAATGTCGTTGTGTAAAGTATAGTCAGTATGCGGACTCGAATGTACTTAACACTTTAATCAAGAACACATTGTATAAAGGAATTATCAGCATGATGCAGAAATGATGTGCCCCCTTACAGGACTACAGTGCCCTACTACGAGACAAAGCTGACCCACACACATGTGGAGGAAGATTACTGTTTGACCTACCACTCTTGGATCTCCTTGGTGCACACCCTCTGTAACTGAAGTCCAGTTTACTTAAGATGTTCACAATAACGTGATGATAATTGTGGCATAGCACAGGGACAGTCTCACTGTTTTAAGTGGAGCAACACAGCGCCAGCCCCCATGATTTTACACTGCGCACTCATATACAGACGTCGTACTTGGTGCTGGGTTTATAGAGAATGTTCATGTGTTGTATCCAATTTGTGGACTGGAAACAATAATTTGTGTGCAAATATTTAGTTGTTCCAATAATCTAGATAATGAAACTTTACACTGCATCCTCCAATAAGTTTATACACATTCCTTGCATTTCTTTGTACTGTTTGTATTCCTATTTAATGTGCATAGGATGTAGAAGTCAATACAAACTGAACTCAAGGGTGAATTTGTAAACTAATACATACCACTGTAGTGAGAGTGTTAAAAATTCTGTTCGGAATTACACATTCTCGTTGTTTCCACGTGGTAGAATAACAAATTCCTTGAGTAAATCTCTTCTGGACAACGCTGTTTCCTCAAACATTGACTTAGAGGTACAAATACATGTAACTTGGGATGTTGTTGCTGTTTCACGGTGGTGATTTTTCTTTGCTGATAATTTGATCACATATATAGGGCTCTACTCAAGTCTCCACATTTCTAGGAGGCTGTTTGTTTGCACAGGCACTGTGGAAGAGTACACAACTTCAGTTTGTACCTCAATTTTATTCTGAAGGAGAATTTTAAAGGTTCTCCAATTAGCAAGGGCAATGTCATATACCCTGTAAGAAATTGTTTAGATACCTTCAACTCAGGCACCATTTCTGTCAGAACCTGATAAGTCATGAAACATTCTCTTGGCACCATTAGTGGAGTTGTTATAAAATAGTAAAGACTATATTTTTTAATTGGCCTAGCCTATTAATTTCTCTTCAGTAGCCAACCAATAGCCAAAGAGAAGTGAGCAGAAAACTGGATCTAGTTGTGCTCTCCAACCAAGGTTTCAAATCTATTCTTGTTCTTTACACTCAATTTCACATGATTTTAAAGCTCTTCTTATGTGTCACCGACTCCAATCCAAGGCATACCAATAGTGCCCACACAAAGATGATGTAATTTTACACCACATACATGGCACACTCTCTGAGAAATTATTTTTTATTTCCATTTCATAACTTTCAGATGTATTTCTCAATATCAATGTTCATTCAGTGTTGTCATCATCAAGTTATTGACAAAACTTCCGCTATATCTTTAAATTGTATGTTTTTCACAATTCTCGGCCATCATTTTTGGTGAGTGATATTAACAAATGGTAACCCAGTGCATTTCAGTGTAACAAAATCTTTCCAACCCCTTACCTGCTGAGGCTTTTGTACCTCAGTGCTGAGCCTTATATTTGCTGTTTAGGGCACTTCACGCTCATACCTCCAAACATTTTTTCTGCATAAACCATGCAGGCCAAATTAATGCCCTTTTTCCCCAACATAATGGTAATCCTAAGGGCCAGATGTCAGGAAGGGGCAAAGCTGAATCAAAAAAACTTTCTCTTTACTACAGTTTTGAAATTTTTCTAAGCGCTAGCCATTTTTTCCAAAATCTTGTATTCTTGTGTTTTCGGACTACTTCAACCAGTTTGTGGTAGAAACAGGTGTGAAATCTATAGGTGATGCTACAAAGCTATACATTTCTGAAATATAGACAACATTCTGAATTCAGCAAGGGGTCATTTTTGTAGATTCATCAAGGTTTTCCTATAGAAACTAACTGTTGGGGAAAAAACTTGAAAATGACTAGGGTAAAAGGGTACATTATGGAAACATTTTCATCTGTAGCTTTCACAGTAGATACGAATTCGCTTTAGATGCCCCTGGTCCAGCTTTGCACAAGATGAGGTGAAGGTTGTGTTACCAGACAGTGGAAGTTGCATTGCTGACATTCTAGAAGCTGGAGGGAGGACACCTAGACACAAGTGATAGGAGTGGAGCCAGGTCTTCCTTCAATATTTGATTAGGTCTTTTGGTTAGAATGGAGCTGCTGATTTGTCTTCATGAACACTGCCATTTGGTGGATGATAGGATTGAGATGGAAGACTGCAGACCCAGTTGTGCAAGGCGAGGAAACCTTTAGGTGAGGCCTGCCCATTTGGTTTTCCATGATTATTTCTTCAGTTGTGCTGATGGCAGGCAGGTGCAGAAACCTCACTCTTCATCGTGCCTCTATTGTGGGTCCTACCTTGCTGTTTGAAGCATCACAGTTGATAAAAGAGCCACCCTAAATCGGTGCTACAGTTTCAGACAGTGTCTACACATCTCTTATCTGTCGGTTTTATAAAATGAAAATGGGACCCTACTCCCCCAGTTGTTATTCCAGTTCCATATTCTCTATGGCCAAAGTAGGGAGTGCTCTGCAGAGTACTCAGAGGACTTAGTCTGCCCCTGAGCTATATTCATACTAGTATTATAATCTCCATAAATTAGAGAGGCCAACCTGGAACCAGGGAGAGAGTCAAACAAATGTTAAACTGACGTAATAGTTATGTACAGTATTAAGATCTTTATGGAGCATAGCTTTGGGCACGGGCAATACAAACGGTCTGTCTAGCATTGAAAATCGCTTCCTTAGATCCTTGGTAGACCTCCCCTCTAGTACCGCTTTATTTACCCCCTTTATTTCGATCTTGCCCATTTACAGCTGGCCCTCAAGCTGAATTACAAATTACTCATGTTTTGGTACAGGCTGTGGTCCATAGACGAACTCACATCCTAGCGAGTGGCTCTGTCTGAACTTCTGAAACTTCCCCAGGTAACCTCGATCCCTTAGTTCAGCTCTCTGAGGAATTTATTGGGGAGGCTTGGGATGTAGGCTTTCTGGTCAAATACGGAAAGTCTGGTCCTCATTCTGAGGGCCAGGTTTAAAGCGATGTTCTGGGAATCTACTTATGAAAAAGACTTGCCAAAATCTGAGGGTAGTTTGACTTCGAATTCCTTAATTTTAAATTTGTCTCTTGCTTTGAGGATACCATCGATGAAATTGTTCCCCTTTGGCATGTAAACTATTTTCACAGTTCCGCTACAAGACCTTACGCACACATTTTTTGTATTAAGTGGCGCTGTAATGCCTTTAATGAGGACCTTTGTCCCTCGTGAAAAGCCAGCCCAAAATCCATTGTTCACTTATTTGTTTTCTGCCCATACTATACATCTTTGAGGAAAGAATTGATCATTCCTTTATGCAGATTGGTTGGCCCTGGCCATTACCTTGAGGTGCTTAGAATCTTATGCACCGACACACGCAGAGTAATGGTTTATGGCCCTTCCAGATATTGGTATGCACTGTGGATTAAGCGTTCCAAATGTCTTGTATGAAGCACTGTACTTTTTATCTCTTTTTATTCTCTCTGCTTTTTAAACCATTCTATAGCATTTATGTCTTTTAAAACAAAATTATGAAAATGTCTTTTATATACTCTTGGTGATCGAAATAAAGATATATATGATGATGATGATCTAGATCTTAACTTATATCAAATTTGTTGAATGACACAATATTGTGGTAAACTATATAGTTGACAAAAAATATTGTCAAAAATATATTTTGCTACAATATCATGTTCCTGTATTATGATGGAAATGATAAATATATTGAAAAAAAGTATTGTGAACTGTTATATCATCCAAAAACTTACAAAAATATTGTATTTCTAATATATATAAACAGTATATAAATGTAATATATTGTAATAAGGTAATAAATTCCATTCATTATTTAATACCATATATAAGTATATATCTATCTAAACACACGTGTGTTTATATAAATTCATATATATCTGTATATGGTTATATATTATAACACAATGAAAAATATTTATTTGACCTTATATTAATTTTCTTTTTTAAATATTTTTCATTTAGTTTTATAAGAAGAATATATATTATTATAGACATACACATACAAATAAAAAACAACATAAAAATACGAACAATTCAATAACAAAATATATTAATTAATTTCACCAGTATATAAAATGCTAAAATATGAAATGAAAACCCTAAAAAAACACATTTAATAAAAATTTAAAAAACATAAAAAAGTATGATGAAAATGAACAAATACAAAAAAACTAAAATTAATATACATTTCATTTCACCTCTATAAAGTAAAATGTGTTGGACTATGGAAACATTAGATTTACTATTACCACTCCAGTTGAAGCAACAGTACTGAAAATGTTTTACTTTGGAGGCATTACATTTACTATTCCCACCCCAATCTAAACAACAGTTGGGAAAGCATTGGACTTTGGAGGAGTCCGATTTACTATACCCATGCCTACTCCTGTCTAATCAACAGTAGGTAAAATGTCAGACTTCAGAGGGGTTTAATTTACTATTTACTCCAATCTAAGCAACAGTAGGAAAAGCGTTGTTTTTTGGAGGGTTGAGATTTACTATTCCCTCTCCAGTTTAAGCAATAGTAGAGAAAGCCACAGCTTTCTAAGTAATTAGCTTTACTATTCTCACTCGAGTCTAAACAACAGTAGGGAAATTGGTAGAATTTGAAGCAGTTAGAATTAGTATTCCTACTCCAGTCTAAGCAGCAGTCGGGAAGATATTGGACTTCAGAGTGGTTACATTTACTATTCCCACTCCAGTCTACGCCACAGTAGGGAAAGTGTTTGGCTTCAGAAGAATTACATTTATGAATACACATCCAATAATTTAGTAAAGAAAATGTCAACACTTCCTATGAAAGATTATTAAATTTCAGTATACAGTAATGAATATATCTTTTTTTACCAAAAAGAAAAACAATGATAATATAATTAACAATATAAATTTTAAAAGAAATAAGCAACATATAATGATATCAACTTCCCTAACTATTAAATAAAATAAAATTATGAAATCATTACTTATGTATGTAATTTCAATCAATACATAAAAACAAATAAAATATGAATAACAAATATCATTGTGCAAACAAAATTTACCAAACACTTACAATGTAATAAATGAAAATTTGTGAAAAAAAATAAATACAGCATTACAAATACATGTATAATAAAGCAATTTAAAGAAAACTTATTAAATGAAATGACACAGTAAAAATGTTACAGAATAAGTAATAAATTAAATAATTGATATAATTAATAATCAAATAATATTTACTTTACAAAATAGGCATTACATTAAAATACATTTATTTTATTTAACGTCCCACCCTATTTTCCGATAAACCAATCCACCCACAACTAAAATATAACTTAACCAAATCAGTATTAAACTATTCACAGAGTTAGCAATCAATTAAATAATGAATTACAAATTAAAAACTGATTAATACTAATTTTCAATTTTTATAACTTAGGGGTCGATTAGGATGGCGGACGGACAGGAGTCCGTCCGCAATCCCTGTGGGAACCGGGACCGTCCGCCCTACATGCGGCGGTCCTGTACCACAAATCAGGATGCGCCTGTCACCATGGCGGACGCATTCTGTAGTTTAACATTGTGGCGGGTGCTGCTGAAAGCAGCACCCACCGCGATGTTAAAATCGCTCGTAGTGCATGTCACTGCACCACATGGCAGGTACCATACAGTGCCTGCCACTTGGTGCAGTGACATGTTGGGGGGTACCATGGGTACCCCCCAAGTGCACCCCACCTCCTCCCAACACAAGGGGGGCCCACAATGGGCCCAAGTACGAAAACTCCACATGCCTTTCCATGGCGGCATCGCCACCATAGAAAGGCCACTTTTTACATTTATCCTAATTTGGTGGACAGAGCCTGCGAGGCACTGCCACAATTTTAGGCACCCTGCACCGTCCGCCAGGCAATCAGAATGATTGCTGGCGGCGGACGGTCTTTGCGTCCGCTGCAGAAGCAGTCAGGTTCCCACCACCATCGTAATCTGGCGGTGGGAAAAATCTGTTTGATGGCGGAAGGACCGCCAGCGCAGGGCCAATGGTTGCCACCGCCGGCCCTGCAGTGGAGGTCCTTTCGCCATCCTAATCGACCCCTTAATTACCTTCCCACCCTATACCCCTACAAACCCAAAAACCCACTACTAAAATATAGATTACTATTATCAAAATAAAACTAAAATAAAATTTGAAATCTTAATTTGAAATTCAAAATATAACACTTGTACATAATAGTTAATGAAAACCCCAACAATAACATTACATTAAAAATATTTCTAATTTAAATAACGTCCCTACAAACTCAGCAACCCGCTATGATACTATAAAATACTAATAATATTCAAATAAAGTACTAAATCACTTAAAATTACAAACTATATTGTATACATTTATTAACAATTGTAACAATACTTAGGGCCTATAATTAATAAATTAACTAAAACACATTAAAATAATTAAATAAAAGAACATTTTTACAATTGTATTACTGAAAACTACACAAAAAACTACAATGTTCTTGAAAATGATGTTACTTACCAAAAAAATATATTGTTGACAATGATATTAAATACAACGTTGTTGATGAATCATGATACTTTTTTCCCCTCTATTTGTTTTCCAATATTTAAAACTCAATATTTTGTTCAGGCACCCACTAATTCACAAAAAAAATAATAGGTTAAAGTGATGTTCTAGTTAGATGTTGAAATAAATTAAAAGCTAATGTTTACATTTTGTTTTTACTGAAATTTACGAGTTATAGTGTATTGAGGTATTTAAAATTTGCATCATTTGCTATGCACTGCTAAGGACTTGCCCCATTTCATCACTCATGACATGTTAAATGACATCAGCTATGGCATCACTGATGACATCTCAAATGGCACAGTTCATGACTTCACTGAAGACATCACTGATAACACCATAGACATATACGGCATAGAGTTACTTTGTGTACATATGTGTGTGCATAGCATGGAAACAGCATAAGCCCTAAAGGCAAGTTTGTCTATGCATGTTAAAAGTTATATGGTGCACCATTTGCAAATCACTGATGTTTGGGATGCAGATGGCACCCATATTAAACAAGGTAAAGGGTGAGAATATCTCATGTAGGTTGAAGAGGTATGTTTGAAAGTAGGTTATGGTGTAAAGCCCAAGACTGTGGCAGCAAAAATCTGTGAGAAAGCCCAAAGCTTCTGTTGATAGTGGATATCTGGGCTGGTGCCCCTGTTAAAGAGTTGTAATGCAGTGTTAGTCACAATCTATGAAACAAGGATGTGCACTGTGGGGTTGTCTGCAGAGTCTGGGCAGCCAACCTCTACCTCCTGTGGTGTGCAGTGGAGGGCTGGAGCAGGTGCTGGAGCAGGTGCTGGTTTTTGGCCACGCCCTGCACCCAATTGCCCAGTCCACCCCCACTTAGGCCTGTTTTTGGAGTAAACACATTACTCTTGTGATGTGATATTACTGAAATTATGGAATTAAGCCAACTTGAGTAATTAAGAGTGATTTGGGCCAAAAATCCTCTACAGGAGCACAGGAACAACTAACTTAGGTAGTGTGAGCAGCTGCTGGCTCCTGCTATTTGTGTCCTGTGGCATTTAGTGCTATTTTCTTACCGCAAAATGCGCCCAGGGCCTGTAAGTTAAATGCCACGTGTGCACTGCAGTTCCAAAAGTGGCAGTCTAAACAGGCTTCAGACCTACCAATGTAACCTGACTTTAGAAGTGTAAAAACTGCAGTTCATACTGTGAAAATAAACTCGTTTGAAAGGTCAAAATGTTCCTTTAAATACTAAGAAGTCACCCCTATGTAGGCCTTATAGTCCATAAAGTATGGTGCATGGTATTTAAAGGTACGGCATGGAGAAATTAATGTTAAACATGTCCTTATAGTTACTAGCACCTAAAACATATTTTTACTGTAGCTTGGCTGCTCCATAGAAAAACACTGGGATGCACTATTAAATTAAATAATGATTTATTTGGCAAGGAAACACTAGAAACACTATTCTAGGACTTATTAAAAGCCTAATTTATGGCAACGTTGGGTATTTAATAAATATTAAGGAAAGGGTACTTGTAATAACTACTTTCTCACAACTTAAAGCCCCAAGGAGCTAATTTGCATTGGCAAAATTGACATTTTGGGCTTGTAGGTCTCCTCTGGTGGACAAGGAGCACAGGAAGGCCAGTTGGTCAACTTATCATTGCTTAGAAAGGGAGCGTTGGTGCCTGAGGTGCTTTGAGTGATCCAATTGCCTGCTGCTGGAGTCTGACTGTCAAATATCATAGTTTCTGTGATAAGCCTCACCAAAGCGCGGGTGAAGCAGTGGAATAAGCAGTGGCAGCTCGCACAGGTAACGCTGCGGGCGGTGAGGCGGGGGGCTGGGTTGGGGGGCTTAGTGGAGTTCAGCATACGACGGGAAAGTGGAGATTAAAGAAATAAATAAATAGAAGCACTTACTTTGTGCTCGCAGCTTCGCCGACTCGGTGATGGTGCGAGCGCAAGGTAAGTGTTTTTATTTATTTATTTATTTACTCTCCACTTTTCCATCGTATGTCGAACTCCACTACTCCCCCCAGCCAGCCCCACCCCCGCCCCGCCTCACCGGCCCACCTCACCGCTCCACAGCGTTACGTGTGCGATCCCCCACTGGGGATAATAGTGCAGAATGAACAGTCAGGTGACGGGTACGCTCCCGTTGGATTCTGGCTATGGAACCAAGGCCACAGTTTAGCAGTTTGAGAACAGCTACACTTTTTCTGTAAAGGTATAGGGACTGCTGAGGCCGGCTCTTGCTGAACTTTGTGGAAACGCCCGACTTGACCCTAATGAGGCCTGAAGGGTAGCAGAGGGTGCCCTCAGCAGATAAAGTACTATTGCTTTCTAGTCGGAAGGGTTCGGAGGAGTTCCAGTAAGATGCCCAAGGGAGGCATTAGAATGATATAATTATATACTGGACAGGCCACGTGAAAGAATGGCTGAAAGGCGAGGGCTCCATTCAGCCCCATCAGGGGAAATGTTGCCTTTGACATCACGTCCCTGAATTCTGTGACCTGTCAACGATTTTTGTTCCGGAAAACACATGCCTTTCAAACTGTTAGTGTCTATTGTAAAACATTAAAAAATACGATTTTATAGTCCGGTTTTGTTTTTTAATAATGTTCTAAATTACTTATAAGGAATTAGTGAAAACAAAGATTGTCACATCCACTGCACTGCCTCATTCATCTTTTCCACTTGATGGCCGCTTCGGGGCCTCAGATGGTTTGCAGTGATGCCTCCATTGATCGGGCCTACACCATACATTGTAGGTAATAGCCAATTTGTTTAATGCAGACTTGTCTCTAGTTCTGTAAATAATATCTTCCTCTCCCTCAGAAAGTAGCCAAAAGGGTCCCGTCAGCACTTTCCAAGGCACAGCCGACGCTGCAAGCATCCCCATCACTCAGGGCTCAGGGACGTACTTGCAGCTCCGAGGGCCAGGGGCCGAGCCGGGGAAAGAGGCGGGACTTCCGTCAGGTTCCACTGCAGACTTGAGAGGGCAAACTCCGCGTGAGGCTAATACACACGCAGCATGAACTGGGTCAACTCTGCTCCTCCATCTTTGATGGTTAGGGTCAAACGCCAGGTGTCTGAGTTTATTATGTTACATTGTAAGACTGCACTATTAAAATGTCTGCCTTACTTACTGAAGAAGGTGACAACACCAGTTTGCATTCCATTCTAGAATGCTCTATTTAACTTCATCTAATTGAGTTACTAATTTCTTACAGCGGTTTGATGTCTTGCATTCTTTCTAAGAGAGGTATTGATAGTACCTTGTTGGCATGACTGCCTCTCCACCCGTCAAATTTGATGTTTAACTTTTAGGAATATAGATTCAATTCATTGGGTCATGTTTCTTCCTAACATTTATTGCCAATTATACATAGTGACTGAAATTCCTGGGGTTGTATCATGGAGGTACATGTTCGCTCAGGACATAGGCATGCGTCTGTTTGCACTTTCTAGGACACATGTATTTGAATGGGAATGTCTGAGTCAGTGCATGAGCCGCAGACAGCACCGTTCAGAAAGAGCGAGAAGCGATTGCCTCTCTCTATTTCTGAACTCTGGGGACTGTACACTAGTTTTTTATACAATTACATGTTCTAAAGGTCATGCATTTAAAGCTGAATTTCTCCAAGTTCATGCTTGCTGCATTGGCTCATGGTGTCAGCAGAACAACATTAGCTGATCTCAAAGGTCAGGGCATGGTTCTGCAGCATAAGAGAATGGTGGACACAGAGAGCAGACTGGAGCTGGAAGTAGAGATGGCAGTTCTGGACCATCTAAAGCAGCATCAGAATCCCCCCTACCCCCACCAAGTGCACTGCCAACAAACCCCTGCTCCAGCAGGCGCTGCAGCGTTGGCTGGCATGAGATGCTTTACCACAAGTGATGCTGGATGACATTATGACAACGCAAGTTGTTCAGATTCTTTAAGTGACGGGTCAGCAGCCTTTTCAGAGCAATGGCCAAACCTTTTTGGATCCAAATACCGTTTTAATAGGAGGTTTGGGATTTCCCCCCCCCCCCCAAAAAAAACGCATTGGGAATTTAGAGGCAAACAGTAGATGAAAAACACATTATTCCAGCAACATTGCTTCTAGGGTTGAAAGATCTATTCACATGGGGTAATCAAGGGTTCTTCTTAGCAACTTCAGGTAAAACTGGTAGAAGATTGTGCATTTTCATTTTTTTTTGTCTAGTAACATTGGTCAAAATACATTGCATTTAAAACCCCACTTTCTTTGGCGATTGGTTGTGTTTGTTGGAAAATAGAGCCCTGCCTTACATGAAAGAAACTAACTAGAATGAGAAAACATTTTCCACAGGAGTCTTAGCGATGCATTTTTTTTATAATGCTCCCATTATCATACTTTACAGGTTTGCATAATACATCATATCGCACACTAGTCTGCCACTTTCTGTGATGCCATCACCATGCAGCGTTTGCAAATTACTTTAATGGCCATATAGGCCATTCGCTCATATCTAAATTGAGAAATATTTTTAATTATTCTTCTGAGGGATGGGCTCTGCGTTAGTCCAGATTTCTAAGATTCCTGGCATTCCCTTTGAATTGCAGGGAAACTATCCAACTCTACAGTTCCATAACTGACTCAGCTGCAACAGGTTGAGTGGCATGAACTTTTACTGGTGGCTTACAATGGAGTACTTATTAGTATGTCATTATTGCCAGGTGTGAGCCTGCAAACCTGACAGAGCGTGGCAAGAAGCTAGGCCTGCACTGGGGAAAACATAGGTATCTTGTTTTAGCAGAGCTCATATGGCTGAGGTCATTTGAACAGGTATCAGGCCACAGCCGAGGTCCCAAAGTTCTAAAGCAAAACAAACAGTTCAATAAACACAAAGCACATAGAATTCTTGTTAATTCAAGTTAGCAAGTTTCCAGTATGATCTCATTAGCGCATACAGTACGTTTTCCCTATTCTTTTGCCAGTCCACTTTACCGGTTTCAGTATTGCCATGCTAGGCCGCCTTTTTATTGTCTTGAACGCAGGCAACAGTAGAAGGAGTATTCTCTCTCTATCATTCTCTTTCACCAAGATACTCTAGTCATCCTGCTCTTGAGTCTGGTGGGGACTTAAAAACAGAAGTTTGTAGCAACCTTCCATTGATGGCTGCCAACATTAGAGAGGACTCTGGGATCCTTAAACCCTTGTCCTTCAGACCAACAAATGCCCTTGCGAGAGTAGTATCAGGTCATTAGCCATGTTGGGCACCATGAACCAGGAACACCTCTTAATGGTTGCACATTGTAGCACTAGCAAAAAAAAAGAATACACAAAGGTTAGAGCCTCTGGCAGCCACCTTTTATAGGATGTGGTGACAACATCTCACTTGCAATCTACACGTTATCAATAACTTCTTTACTGCACACAGGTTATGACTAGTTTTAGTGCAAGTGCGTCCATCCCAAGATGTGCAGTTTGGTTGGTGGACAAGGGGCTAAGTTATTCCTGGACGGATATGGTCGAATTTGTATTGCTAGTTTTTATATCCCCTCAGATTACTTTTGTTCCACCCTTATACGGCTATAGGACCATGTCTGTCCATGCCACACGGCATTGTGCTATTACTGAATTTATTTGGAACAGCTTACAGTAGAGTATGGCACCGTTTCTTCCTATTTTAATTTTATATAACCTAAAAGAATATGGATAAAAATGTCTCCCTATCCTTGTGACTCTCCTGCTTTTTTAATAATCTCTTCAATCATCTCCGCTAACATATCGCACAAATTTTACAATTTTTGGCAATACTTCTTTTAGAGATCATGCAACATTTTTCTATTGCATAATACTAACACATTTATTCCCCTGCGCATTCACTTGCAGTTTGTCAGCTTGTATCCACTTCAGTATTATTTCTTGCCTAACCGCTGGTCAAGGGTAACAGTAGCTTTTCATCTTTCAGTGTTAAATTTTGATTCGTACTCGGGCATATTGTCATAGAAGGATCTGCTTAGAATGATAGAGGACTTTAAAGTGCTTATTAATTGATTTTCAATATGCTTTTCATCCCATACAATCGCATGCATGAATGTCCCTCACGCTGTTTAAAATCTTGTACAGGTGTCTGATTTGTTTAAATTTAATTCTAAACATCTTTTCAAGTGTATAGTACATGCAGTATATGGTTGCATAGCAATATCACAGACGTCCAAATGCAGATAGACTATTTTATCGAATTATTCTGGCTTTACTTCCGATTCTATTTTTGTAATCCGTTTTTATCTTGATGCTATTACTTTTGTTACATTAGTTGGAGTAGAAGTGAATTAAGTCGTAGTATCAAAACACTGTTATCTTTTATTGTTGGAGCCTACATGCTACAAACTATTTTCAACGATGTTTTGTGTTCCATTATTCCTCTCAGCCTTGAGGCAAAAAATAAAAGAGCGCAACTATGTATTTTGAGTTGTGGTTAGTTCCCACTTATGAGATTCTTTTCTAGGGTTCCTTTCTCCATCTTTCCATAAATATCTATCTTTTTCTAGCCCATCCTGAATATTTTTTTAGCCCTGCTAGTCATAGAATGCCTCGGGTAGCACTGGGTTTCCCCATTTCGGTGAGTACGTACTAATAAGGGGTCTATTATGATGACGGGTGGATCGCCACCTCCTGGCCGGCAGTGGCGATTTGCCCGCCATCGCAACTACATTTACCCCCGCCATATTACCATGGCGGGGGTACCGCGGCGGACGGAAAGTCCGCCTGCCGCTTTTCTGCCGGTCGGCAATCGTCACAATTGCCAGACGGGCGTAAAAAGCCCACAATATGGTGGCGGTGCCTTGCAGGCACCGCCATCAATATTATGATGGTTGGGGTGGGAATGCCTTTCCATGGCGGAGACTCCGCCATGGAAAGGCATTCGGGAAATGCCCATGGGGGCCCGTTGCGGGCCCACGGGGAGTGGGGGGCTGCACTTGGGGGGTACCTATGGTGCGCCCCTTCATTGCCATGCACAAGGTGGCAGGCACTGCGCGGTTCCTGTCACGTTGTGCACGGCAATGCACAACATGCCTGTTGGACCTGCGATGGGCAAGCCCAGCACAAAGGGGGGTAGCTTGGCTCGAGTGACAAGGCGGTAGAAGGCTGTTGTGTTAAGCCGGCTATGACCAAATAATAACTCCCTGCACACCACATAAAAAGAAGGACACCACACCACTGTTATAGATAAATACGTTTCGTTTATGTAAAAGTTCTCTGGGTTGGAAGAAGTTCAATTAGTTAATCACATTCACCTTTCTTACATGGGTTTGATTAGCTGTGTACTGGTTGCGTAGGAATAAATGGTTGGACTCTAATAAGTAAATATACTGGATAAATATCAGGATTCAATACATTTGGAATAAATATCAGCAATGACTGGAATAAATATCAGCAGAACATCACAGTTGCATAGCAAGTTAGATACCGATCGTTTCACATAAATATCTCAGGGTCATACTGGTATCGCTGCCACCAATTAATCACTTTCAGGGTAACCACATTTAGATTGCCATTTAATGCGGAATGCGCGCTCTTACAGTTTTTGAAGTGTTCACGGGTTCGGGCTCTCTGGGCACAAAATACTCTTGATAATCCTTTAGTTGCACTTAAGCATATTGCGCGTGTATCTGGAAGATAAAGACATACAATGACTACGGCAATTACACTCCGCGGCCAGCCGGTTTAATACTACTGTGGCCGGAGGAGTCTGTGCGCTTCTGTCAACGCAGGCGGGGTCTCCGAAGGCGGCTTCAGTTCACGAGTCCTCAGACCGTTGATCGGGCTGCCGGAGGAGTCAAACTACCTGCGCGCACAGTTCAAAATTGGAGCCGCACCTCAGTCCCGGAACAATGCGGCAACTTCAGGGGAAGAGACGGTCCCACCTCACTTTAGCTGCGCCGGTAAGCGCTCCAGTCGGTATGGCCCTTCTCCCAAGGGCGAAGGGGGGTTCCAGGGGCTCCGCGATCCTCCCTCCGATCTCACTCACGGGGGGCTCCCGCCCACAACAACAGTCCCCAAGTCACTCGGGCAGGGCAGAGACGGTACTCTCGCCCAAATGAAGGCCAGCCTTTCCCCGCCCCAGCGCAGCACCTCACCTTCTGTCCACGATCAGCGCTTCGACGGCGGTGGGCTCGGAGACGTCCGAACGCCCGCCAGGAGGCACTTAAGTTGAAGGGACCCTTTTACAAGGGTCGCAGTCGCGATCTCACCACTGGGGGAGGCGGGGAGGCTCTAACTATGGCCAAAGTCTCTGAGGGGCAATTGGGCACTCGCTGGCCAGGCGCTGAAGACGAGAGGTCACTGCTCGCGCTTCTGACTGGAACGCCAGTCAGGGTCCACGCCAACAACCTCGGCTGTACTTCTGCCTGTGCTATCAGCTGCCTCAGGGGGGGGAACAGGGCAGGTGTCAATCTGGTGTCAAGTCCTCTTCTATGTTTCTTCTCTTCTCCACTTTTTCTCATCATGGCCGCCAGGGACTGGGCCTTTTATAGCCAGTGCCCTGGGGTGCCAGCACGAGCCAGAAGGTTCTAGAACCTTCCCTGGCTGTGTCAATGACATGGCCCTTCCAAGGTGTCTTTTTGGTCATTAGGAGCCACCATACTGGGCTTCCTAAGGCAGCCATTTTGTGTACTTGTAACTTCTGAGGGGATTCCTGTCAGGTTTGCAGGTTACACAAAGTGCGCCAAAACCTCCAAAGGGTCAGAGGTCAGAAGGACTCCAATGGGAGTCACTCTCATAGGGGACAATGGTGTCCACCATTTTAGGGTTGACAACCTCAGTGTGTAATGCCACCGGTTCCGTCAGGCGCCTTGTACATAGGTGCCAGGAACTTGGTGAGCAACTGAGCGTCAAGGAGCATCTAACCCCATGGGACAACACACAAAAAGGTCCTGGTAGACAAATAAAAAGCGACAAATTTTAGGAGGCACGGGGGAACAAAATAAATCATGGTGTGAGGGGACTCTCAGAAGCAGACAGGTCTAACAATGCCTCTTTAGCATTGCGGCGCATGCTGCAAACAGCCAGGGTGGCAGTCGCATCCTAATCGGCGGTGCGGGACCGCCGCACCCCTGGCGGCCAGTCCCAGCACCGCTAGCGTGGCGGGCGGACTTCCTAATGGGGCCCTAAATTTCATCTGCTTTTTATTTCCATTTATTACCAGCTCTACACCAAAGTGAATCTGAGTAGTGATGCAATAATTTGTAGAAGGATTCCTTAGTATCCCCACCATCTGTTAAGGTGGTGATTGCAATATTTTAAAAGGTTGCTGTTACTAATAGTTTAAAAACTTTAAACTTGAAAAAGTCAGGAACCGTAAAATGCACCTTGCCTCTTTTGCTTGTAAGCGATTAATATGATCTTCGAGCAGTCCTCCTTCTCCATAAAAACCTAGTAATCATTATTCTACATTTTGAGAAATATATTTTTGGAATTCCTAGCAGTACTTATTGCATTACAAACTGTACTTAGGGCAGAATGGAAATCTTTACATAATGGATTCTACAGATTAGTGAAAGCCACAGATAGAAATGATTTATTTTTCTTCCGCTAATACAACTGATGTGATGAAGTATATAATGTGGTCATGCACTTCTTAGCCAGGTACAAATCAATGTTGGTTGGGGCCCATTACTTCTTTTAGCGTTGAGTTTATTTGTGTAGCCATTATGCTTGAAAAAAACGTTAAATCGGAATTACGAAGAGATATAGGCCTATATGACCCCCACCTTTAGGATTTGTGTTTGGCATTCTAAAAGCACAAATTCTGGCGTAATTTCAGTAATCTGGTATCACATTGTGCAGCATGACAAAATATATGTGCATATCTGGGTTTATTAAGACATCCTTTGAAGGATTTGCTTATGGACGCTGTCTTTGAGCCAGTAAATGGCCACTTAACAAGAATCCCAAGAGCTTCTCCAGTAACTATCCTGGAACATAGGAATAATTCACAAGTATATGAAATAGAATTACAAGGAAAGCATCAGCACAAAAAATACAACAAGAGAAAGAAAACATTGAAATTAGGAGAGAAGAAAGGATAAAAACAAGGAGTGAGAAAGCGAGGACGTAATGAAAGATGAAAAAGAATGATAAGAGGATGACATGCCCTCTTTGGACGCCTTTGGTGAGGTGGAAGAAAATGAACCAAGTCTGAACGAGATGTCAAAGAAAGAAGAATGTGCAAAAAAAGTTAAGAGGAAAAAGAAAATAACGATAGAAGTGGAGTATTTGAGAAGGTTAGCAATGAATCTCAACTTATTATCAAAATGGAAGGCAACATCAGGGTAAAGGGAGACAACAGTGGGCGAACTAAGTGATAACTAAAAAGCGTTTGTTTGCTTATGCATGTATCTTTGCTGTGTGTATTTGTCTGTGTGTGCGTCTGTGGTATTTACAACTGGTGTGGGTCTGCCATTGTGTCTTCCACTTTGAATGAGGTTAAATGTAGGGGTGGGCGGAAATCTTCGAGTTTCACTTTGCAGAATTCCATGGAATTGAATAAAGGCTCAGCGAGATTCCTCC
The DNA here is from genome assembly GCF_964204655.1 of Triturus cristatus. Taxonomy (NCBI): domain Eukaryota; kingdom Metazoa; phylum Chordata; class Amphibia; order Caudata; family Salamandridae; genus Triturus; species Triturus cristatus. Next base: position 319,792,624 of record NC_140594.1, on the reverse strand, counting down.
AGTGGGTGTAAATGTGCATGTCACGTTGCAGTTTAGTGCCAGTAGCGTGAGCAGGGCTGAAAAATAAACGCAAATGGCACCATAGGGTGCACAAGAGCATGCGGCCAATTGAGTTGATTCTGCTATCTACTTGTTATCTGATTTTAGCTTTTCATCATTTTTATAATATGAACTAAGTACTTTTGGTGAATTGTGGTTTTATGTTTCTGTTTATTGTCTTTGTATCTGCTCTTATGGCCACTTTTTTATGGCCTCCTTCTCTAAATAAAGATTTATGATTATTATTATGATTATGAATGAAAGAATGAATAAATGAATGAATGGCATATTTGTATACTGCCTCAGCTGCCTCAAAGGGTTGCCCCTGTGCTTCAGTAAGGTACAGAGCAAGTATACAGAGAGAATCAGTGAAAAGGAAAATGTTTAATAATTTTTTTAAATTTCATTCCGAGTGTATTTTTCTTAGTACATTGGGAAATTTATTCCATAATTTTGCTGCTAGGAATGAGAAGGAGTGTCCACCACTTCAGACTCTACACACTTAAGGCACTTGCAGAAGGAAGATGTTGGAAATCTGACGTTATCTGGTTGGCTGAAAAGGCAAGAGCCTATTCCTAAAATACAGAGCATTTTTTTCACATAAAAGGTCCTATGAGTAATACCTAGGGTTTTAAAATGGATGCGTTTTCCTACTGAACGAGTGCAGAATTTCTGAATGGGGACAGATATGTTGTCTATAGGGGGTTTTAAGAATCGGTCTGGCTGCAGAGTTTTAGACCAACTGGAGCTTACGTATTATGCACATGGGGGCACCTAGCTACAAAGCATTAGGTAGTCTAATCTAGCGGTCACAACTGAGTGAACCGATGTCCTGTTGGTGGGATCCGGGACCAGATGAAGCATTTTCTTCAAGGAACATAGGAAGGCAAAATAGGTAGAGGTGGTCATCAGAATTTGGGAACCAAAGGTTAGATCTGCGTGAAATTTAAACCCTAGATATGTGCCATGGGAGTAGGATTAAGAGGCTCTCCCAACTCTGGTAAATAGTGGTTGGCGATGAGAAAGTGTGGACAGTTTGGTGTCTTCATTGCGAATTTGTGTGTAATATGGTATCTTGTGCTAATGTCGCCTAATGGTTTTTAATGCTATGCTTGCCTAATGTGAAGAATATTGCTTACTTAGCTTGATATGGTATGTCTTGCAACTCATTCTTTTTGTCCATTGTAGGGTCAAAAGCCCCTTGCACAGAGTCCATGGTGCAACTCGCTTCTCTTCTTTACATTCTGGCAGGTGCAAAATGTTTCTTGTGCTGGTAACCTTTGTTACTAGTTTACATGAGTTTAACATTATGCTGGCCAACAGAATGCTGTTGGGTATTTTGGATCCATCTAAATAGAATTCCCTTCAACTTGGGTGGCTGCTGCCTTAGTGACCAGTCTATGGCACGAGTAACTATTGGCGGCCGATGATTATACTAGTGGGTTACTGGTCCTTTTTGCCTGCATCACTTTGTGGAGAATTCCTGCTTTCTCTTTTTTCATACATCCATGTAATAGTTAATAATTTAGGCCATTCTTCCTCACGATTGAATGGGCATCATCTATGATAGTGTTTGGGAGATGTGAGGGGGTGTACTTGAGTTGATGTCTCCCCATATGTATGGGACGCCTACATTTAATGAGTATTCCATAGAGTTGATGATGTTCAGATACTGTCTGCACTTTCCAGTGTGGAATAAAATAAAAAGAGGATGCTTACGTTGCTTAGCAATCCAAACTAGAACAGTGCTAGCAGACCAGATTGTGTTCATGTTGAACAACACCTACGCAAAGATATAACCAAAAATCAAGGCTAGCCTACTGACCTCTAGCAATGCTTTTTGAGAGACAAGGACAAAGCTGATTTGAATGCATGAACCAAGGAGGAGAGTATCAATGAAAACTGGTTGCTATGATGATGTGCCATCTTGAATTGAAAATGCACTATGAGCTCATGGATCTCACCAAAAGTGTGGGGTAAACTTTTAATATGATTGGAGATTTGCGTAAGTATTTGATCTGCCCACCTTTTATTTCCAAAGGTCAAATAACTGCCTAGAAGTTCAAAACTCACATAGGAATCAAACCGGCCCTGGGGCTGAGTGTCAGTGTGGGTTGGAGGGCTTTGAAGAAACGGAATAGGATTTTCTCCAGTAAAATACCTTTATTGTGAAACAAGGTTTAGCTGCAGTCCGAAGATCACAGGCATATTTTTCTTTAATAATCAAACTTAAGCTGTGATATGGTGACAGGTTAAATCCAGTTTAGAATAAGAAAGTGTCATAAACAGCTACACTCTTTGCCCAGAAAGTGCTAAGCATGATTGGAGGTCCTGCCTCACCGGTACTGAAGGCAGCAAAACTGTTAACCAGTATACCCTTGGAGCAGGAGTACACAGCAAATGTGCCATCAAAGACCACTCCTGTGTTCAAAGTCTAAAGAGATCAGACAGTGCCTAGTGGGCTCTGGAAGCTGGTCAAGTGGGCGCAATTAGTGCCTAAACGCCCTCCAAATGTGAATGGAGAAGGAACACGAACACAGGCTCTGTGCCCAGAAACCTGTGAGGGACATGTGATTGAACATGTGTGCCACCTCAAGGACATATATTGGCTGTAGGCAGGGTCTCTGGGAGTAATGTCAGTATCCAGTTAGCTGTGGAGGATGCATGGTATCACCAAAGTTATACCCTGTACCTTAGACGTACTAAGCACACCCAAAAGTACACATCGGCAGTAGTAGGGGCATCAGCAAGTGTAAGAAATGGGGTAACTAGTTGAGGGGGTTGAAGTCCTATTGAGACAGCAACCACAATCCTTGTCGGGTGATGTCACAAAGGAATCCTGAATTTAACCTGTGCTCAAACCTTGGGTAGCTTGGCACAGAGCATCCAGGGTTAACTCAGAGGCAATATATAAAGTATTTGAGCAACACTTCAATCAGTAATAATATGAAATCACAACACAAGAAAAATCCCACACCAAATTAGAAAAATAGAGCCATATTTAATAAATAAAACAAGACAAAAATGACAAAAATGCAATTAATAGAACTGGAAATATGTAAGTTGAAGGATTTCAGTGAAACTAGCACCAAAAAGCACAAAGCGCCAACCATATCTGGTTGCACCGAACCGGGACAAAGTTCCAAGTTCAGGCTGACCTTGATGGAGCGCGATACAGCTACAGGGAACCAGTTGAGCACACTGAACAAGAGTACCTTAAACCTTGGTTGTGGATCAATGCAAGGTTATGCTTTCAGCATGCATTGTGCAACCGAGGTGATGCGAGGTCTGGGTCGGAGATGTGTCGCGCAGCTTAGGATTTGGGGATCTGCGAGACTACAATGTAAAGTCCTGCATCATCATCGAGGAGGCCGCCAATGAGGGGGCTTGCAATGCGAAGTCCTGCGTTGAGGATGCATCGCGCAGCAGCAGTTCTGATAAGGCTGCGGGCTGCAGTGGCAATGCGGAGTCCTGGTAATGGCAAAGTCCACTAAGGAGAAGCAATATGTTAGTTCTTCTTGGGGTTGAGCTGTGCAGCAGAGGAGATGCATCGGTTCTGTTGGGTCCACAGATGTGCTGGCAGAGCACCTTCAGGTCATCTTTCAAGGGTCCAGGTTCGGGGTGGCACCACTTGGCAGGGTAGGGTTCACAGTTTCAGAGGTGAGGTACTGGTTACAAGAGACTAGCCCTTGGGATCACTCTGTTGGTCCTGGGAACAAGTTGCAGGTCCATTCCTTTCACCCAGTCAAGAGCACAGCAGGTCAGCACAGCAGTGAAGTAGTGCTTCAGGTCAGCTGTCCAGCAGAGTGGCAGTCCTCTCAGCAGCACAGCACTCCTTCCTGGCAGACTCTTTCACAGGTCCAGAACTGTATTGAAGAGTTGGTTGCTGAGCCCCAATATTTATACGTGGTGCTTCCTTTGAAGTGGGAGAGGTTTCCCTTTAAAGTGCACAGTTTTCAAGCCTCCCCTGCCCTGGCTCCAGATTATCTACAGGAGGTATGAAAATCCTTTGTGTACAGGCAGGACACGGCCTATTGAGGTGTAACTTGAGCTGAGCCCAGCTACGCCTCGCCCCATCCTGCCAGTGATGGCCCATCCAGGCACACCTAAGATCTCTATTGTGTGTGGCTGACTGGGAGGAATACACAAAGGCCAACCGCACCTAGCCATGTGACCCAGGATGCTGGCAGAAGACATCAAATGGTTGGGAAGGACAATGTAAAATTTCTAAAAGTGGCATTTTTAGAATTGTGTCTAAAAATCAGACATTAGCATTGAAGATGTCTTTTTTTAAAATTCAAATCCTTTTTATTGAATTTTCAGAAAAGAACAAATAACTATACAATACAGTAATGAAACAAATCCTGAGAAATACAAATCATGAGAAAAGTAAATAAGTAAGTAGAAAGAATTACAAGTTACTCAAGTGCCTAGCCATGGTATTCGCGGAGAGCCCACAGCGACGTACAGGTGGTTGGACAAGCACAATTCCCCATGTGTGTTCAAAAAATATTTATAACACAGTGTTTGGTACAGGTTTGACAAGCCGGTACATTTACACAATAGTGGATGCAGGAAATACAATGCAGTACAGGAGTATTGTCATAAATATAGCATACAATATGCATTATGTCTTGGGACTTAGGTCAGGTTTCACGGGGATCATATGAGAAAGATTAGGCATTAAGGGACTTCCATAGGTTCCTGTGGGATTTACTCCAGGGAGAGGTATGAAGTGCACCATAATCAGCTCCTCTAAGGAAGGATAGCCATTCTTGCCACATTCTAAAAGAAACTTCTTTGGAGTTTTTCCACTTACACAATACAATTTTACAGGCTAAAGTGAGCATGAGATCTAGGAGGTAACGGTTATTCACGTCTTCGATCCTAGGGTCCAGAACACCTAATATAATATAGGAAAATTCCCTTGGAAGAGTTATGTTGAGAGTATTGCCTATACACTCGTAGATTTAGTCCTAGTATGCTTGTAAGGTAGGGCAATGGAAGAGCATGTGGGCGAGGTTGCCGACGTGAGATTTACAGTTCCAGCATGTTGGGCTCACACTAAGTTTAAGTTGAAAGATTTTTCAGGAATCCAGTATGTCCTATTTATTAGTATGAGTTTGGTTTGCGTCAATACTGGAGAACTTTTATTCGAAAATGGGGTGATGTGTAGGGGTGGGCGGAATTTGCGTAGTCGCGCTACACAAAGCTCCGCGTAACGGTAAAAAATCTCCGCGAGTACGCAGAAATTCTGCGAACATGCGGAATTGCTTGTTCGTGATGCTTTCTTCCTGTTCGCGGACACGGGGGAAATATCTCGCGAAGCCGCGGAACGCAGAATTTTGGCCAATTCCACGTTCTCCGCGGGACGTGAAATTACCCAAATTCCGCAAACTCCACGAGCCGAACGGAATTTACCACCCAGGCCTAGTGATATGTATTTTCTCCCATTCATATGGGATATTGATGGAGTTGGGTTCAGATTCCCATTTTACTTCGCATTTCATGTGAGACTTGCGCGGTTTAGGGGAGAGAAGTTTGTATATTTTAGAGACGTTGTGTCCTGACTTTAGTAGCTGTGACATCTTTGAGATTATTGACGGGTTAGAGGGTTTGATGGAACGCATCGAGAAGAGAGATTTTAGCTTTAGGAATTTATAAAAATCCATTAGTTTTAGCTCTTGACGAGTCTGGAGGACGGAAAAAGGTAATGGGAGGCTCTCTGTAAAAAGGTTTTTGACTAGATTTATGCCGTTTTTAGACCAGTCTTCCCAATGGAGCATCTCTCCGTCAATCTTCAGGCTCGGGTTGCGCCAGAAAGAGGACAAGTTGGACTTGTTGATTTTTAGTGTAGAGGGTTGTTTCAGCTGCAATAGGGCTCTCTTAGTATTAAGCAGGATGTATTTTGAGTGGGGGAGATAGGATATATCCATTGTGAGGAGAGCAGGTAAAGGCATATCATTGATGATTGATCTTTCTATATCAATCCAGACTGGGGTATAGTCAGTCTGAGGGATTAGCCAGTTGGAGCCTTACTTCCAAAGATACGCTGTTTGGTAGTTCCTAAAGTTCGGAAGGCCCAGGCCACCTTTCTATTTTGGTAATTGAAGTTTTTTCATTGATATTCAGGGCTTCTTGCCTTGCCAAAGGAATGTATTGAAAAGTTTCTAGATTTTATTCAGGAAGTCATTTGAAAACGTCATTGGTAGCATGCTGGCTAAATAGTTAACAAGAGGAGTAATTATCATTTTTAAAGTCTCCGCTCTTCCCCACCAAGACAAAAATGCAGGTGACCAGCCATCTAGCAGTGAAGAGATTTTCTTGTAGAGGGCATTCTCATTGGTTTGAAGGATGATGATCAGATCTTCCGTGAAGTCCAAGCCCAGATACTTAAAGCACTTAGGTTGCCACAGGAGACCGGAGTCGCCAATAATTTCTTACCACCTAGGTTATTCAGGAGTTTAACCTCAGTCTTGTCTTTATTTAATTTATAACCGGATACTGCAGCAAAGTCTCCTATTGAGGACATGAGAGCAGGGATAGCAGCTTCGGCATTCTCGGAGACAACCAATACGTCAACGGCATAAGTAGTTATCTTGACCATACAGTTACCGAAACGTATACCTGAGATCTAGGTATTCTTCCTAAGATGAAATAGGAAGGGTTCAATTGCCCGTAGGAATATGGAGGGGCAAAGGGGGCAGCCCTGTCTTGTTCCTTGTTCCAGTTTGAAGGAAGATGAGAGGCAGCCTCTCGCTCGTACCCTGGCCGAGGGATTAAAATATAGTGACATTACCATTCGTGTAAAATTCTCTCCCAAGTTACATTTATACAGCGTTGCTTTTAGGTAAGTCCAATCTACTTTGTCCAATGCCTTTTCGGCATCGAAAGTGATAGCGACTGTGGGCAAGTCAGTAAGTTTGGCTTTCTCTAGTATATGTGCTAGCATACTGGTGTTATCACTGGATAGTCCACCTTTTAAAAAAACAACTTGCGAGGGGTGGATAAGTTTGGGCAACATTTTTTGAAGGCGTTTGGCGAGGATCATTGCATACATTTTGCAGCCTGTAATTTTTGGGGAGAGTTGGATCCTTCCCCTCTTTGGGGATTACTGCTGTAATGGCTTCTGCTGGTGTCCCATTAATTTGGCCAGAGTCACTAAATTCGTGGAACAAGTTTAAAAGTGGTAGAGTTAGTATCAATGAGAAGTATTTGTAAAACTTAGCATTAAACCCATCAGGCCCCGGAGCCTTTCCAATTTTTTTTTTTTTTTTTTAAATAATATTTTATTAACAGCGAAATCCACAGAAAGTAAATCAACCATGACATTCACATGACACACATTGGGCTTGAATACAGATTAGGGCATTGGAGACCACAAGCATTACATCAAGGGCATTTAACGCAGAAACCAAATCAGTTTTACGACAATGTATAGGTGGTTCCCGGCATAGTTTAGGGCCAAGGAGGCTTCAACCCCTACATCGTAGGCTAGGTTTCCCCATGCACTCCGGTCGGGGCTCCCACCCCCAAGTCGTCCAATTTAGCCTGTCTCTCTCGTCGGAGTTCTATTGTGGGAGAAATGCAGATGTCCTCCCGATATTTGTTCCATCGTCCCCATTTGTGATCCCATTTTTTGGGGCATCTGCGACTCTTGTAGACCGTTTTCTCCGCTATCATCGCTACATCCATATCTTGCGCCCATGTGCGCAGCGATGGCACAGCGGCTACCCCCCATTTCTGGGCAATATTCCTTTTGGCTATGACCCAACCCATCGCCGCCCACTCCTGCTCCGCTTGGGTAAGGTCCGTATCGTCCCACACATTAAGGAGGCAAAGCAGGGGGGAGGGAGCAACCGACTTACCGATGGCTCGCGCCACCTGACGGGTGATTTCTGTCCAATATTGCTGTATGGGGGGGCAGGCCCACAGGATATGTGTGAATGTACCTACTTGATGACAGTTACGAAGGCAGAGCTCATCTGGATGCCTACCCAGTTTACACAGCAGAGTTGCATCAAAATACACCCAGTGCAGAACCTTGAGCTGAACCAGGCGGAGCCGCAGTGGGATCGCCACCTCCCGAGGGGAGGCTAACGCATCCCTCCAGTCCTCGTCAGGCATGTCACCCACCTCATTTTCCCACCAGGCCCGTAGTTTCTGCATTGTATCAGCACGATTATTAATTAACTTTTTGTATGTTAAGGAAATGGCTCTACGATCCATCGGGTCTTGCAACAATCTGTCTTCCAAAGGTGAGTAGTTTGGAAGGGCCGTCCCAGGGGGCAGGGCACCATCTATAGCATGGCTAATTTGTAGATAGCGATAATGCTCAGTGGGTGCAAACTGATACTTAAGTTGAAGCTCTGTGAAGGATGCCTTCCTGCCTTTAACCCATACGTCTCCCACAGTTGAGATGCTAATAAGATCCCATTTATCGAACCCCGCACAGGTACTCAGCCGCCCCAGACAGTCTGGCTCCCAGAGTGGAGTAGCCCTAGTCAGCCGTCCAGACCATCCCATCCGCTTCTGGTGCCTGTGCCAGGTTTCCACCATTCTGGCCGTGGGGCCAGTCAGGCCCAGTTTCTTCGTGTTCGAGTACAATCCCCTGTCATATCCTCCCTTCCCCATGAGCCAACGGTCCATTCGGAAGCTCGGGTCATAGTGGGATCCAAACACCCACTGGTTTATCGTGATCAGTTGTGTCGCCTGGTAATAAAGGCGTAGGTCCGGTAGTCCAATCCCTCCGTCATACCAGCCCATAGTTAGTTTTAGCATTGCAATGCGCGGCGGCCCAGTATCCCACAGTAACCCACGCAGAGTTGCGTCGATCTTTAGGAAGTAGGCTTCTGGGATCTTAATAGGCGTGTTCTGAAGGGCGTAGAGAAAACGGGGGAGGGCTAGCATCTTGAAAAGGGCTGCCCGGCCGAGAAGTGTAAGGGGCAGCTTTTTCCAATGGACCACATCGAACTTAAACCGCTGTAGTGGGCCTCGAGATTCCGCTCATAAAATAGTGCTGAGTCTAATGTTATAAAAATACCCAGGTACTGGAAACCCTGCTTCGCTATCGGTATATTATAGCCCCTAGGGCTCAGCGGCGGGTCACCCCAGAGGGGGTACATCTGGTATTTGGACCAGTTAATCTGGTACCCAGAGTGGGCACCGAATATATGAAAAATGTGCAATACCCGACGGATCGAACGCGCCGGGGAGGCCAGGTACAACAAGATATCGTCCGCATATAGAGAGATGCCGTCTTCATGATCTGCTGTCCATTTAAGGCCCCTGATTTCTGGGTCGCTCCGGATCCAGACCGCGAGTGGCTCAAGTGCCAAGGCAAAAAGGAGCGGCGACAGGAGACAACCCTGTTGTGTGCCACGGCCGAGGGAAAAGGAAGTCGAACGATGGTTATTGACTGATACGTGGGCTGTGGGCATGGTATACAGTAGTCGAATCCAACCCAACAACCGGAGCAGGGCCGCGAAGAGGTATTCCCATGCAACCGTATCGAACGCCATCTTAGCATCAAGAAATAGTGCTTCCACTTGGATTGTTGCCGCCCGTCCCAAGGCCCCGTGTACACGGTGCAGATTGTGTGCGGTATTGTGGTATTGCGGCCCGGCATGAAACCCGACTGGTCCGGGTGGATCAAGGCCGCAAGATAGGGGAGCAGGCGATTGGCCAGCAGCTTCGCCAGGATTTTGGCCTCCACTGTGATCAGGGAAATGGGCCTATACGATGCACATTCATCCGCCGGTTTGCCTGGTTTACGGATGACCACTATGGTGGCCTCGCGGATTTCGGCCGGAAGGGCGCCGGTCTCATAGCTCTTTCCAATTTTAAGGGACTTAATAGAGGTATTGATTTCTGAGGCAGTGATTGTGCTATTGATTTCGAGTTGTTCTTGATCTGAGAGGGTACGGAGTGTGCATTCGTTTAGATAGTCTTATGTTTTTGTGCTGTCCAAATCTTGATTCTTGCTATACAGAGTGCTATAAAAGTACTTAAAAATACCTGCAATTTTGTCAGGGTCAGAGTGTGCTGAGCCTTTTTGGTCGATTAGGCTCTTAATTGTATTCTTCTGTAATTTAAACTTTAAGTATGAAGCTAAGCTCTTACCTGCCTTGTTGGACTCACAGAGCTTGATGCTTTTTTGTTTGCTTATCCATATGCCTGCTCTGTCACTGAGGATTTTATTATACTCGTATTTCTTTTTCACTATTTCGTTCAGGACTGAGGTATCTCTTGATATAACATGTTTCCCCTCTAATATGGCAATTTCTTTTTCTAGTTGTTCACGATTGTTATTGGAATCCTTATTCATGGCAGCTTTAATTTTAATGATCTCTCCTCTGATGGTACTCTTCAAAGCCTCCCATCGTGTGAGGTCCGATGTGTCACCCTGTTTGTTAGCCAAGAGGTAGTTCTGTATCGTGCTTTCAATGATTTGTCTATGGGACTTTTTTTCTAAAACTTCATTATGCCTCCAGAGAGGTTGATTTTTGAAAGGCTTCGGATCTGATATAGATAAGCTGATGCATGAGTGGTCCGAGATCACTCTTGACTCGATCGAGGTTTCCTCGATTCTAGCTATGGTATTACCGGAGATAAGTAGGTAATCAATGCGTGAGTAGGAGTTATGTGGGGAGGAGTAGAATGTATATTCCCTTCCTGTGGGATTCTGTAACGTCCAAGTGTCTACCAGATTAAAACGTGAGCAGAGATTAGTAAGGGCTTTGTGAGAATTGTTGTTGCAAAACGGACAGCGTGAGTCCCTGTCTAATGTTGGATCCATTGGTAGGTTGAAGTTGCCCGCTAGTATGTGCATAACAGTATCTGGGATTGTGTCAATTTGTTTGCTTAAATCTTCCCAGAATTCCAATTCATCTTTGTTGGGGGCGTAAATATTAGTAATGTAAAACTCTGTGTTGTCTTTTGATAGTTTTGTTGTAACCCACCTCCCTTTAGTATCAGATGTGCTTGCCACTATGTCAATGTTTGATTACTTTGTTACCAGAGTCAGGACACCATTTATCTTTCCTATTGTGTCAGAGCCAGAAACGTCGCTGTAAGACCTATTTCTATGTGAGTTAAGTTGTTTTGAGTCGATCTTTGTCTCCTGAAGTAGGAAGACGTCACCCTTTAGTTTGTGGAGGTAGTCTGGTATCTTCTTTCGTTTGACAGGGTTGTTTTAGCCCTTAACGTTCAGTGAGACTATCTTGAGGTTGTTAAGAGCTAAGGTACCTGTGGAGATTTGCGGCATCATTGGTGCATTGACAGCATCGTAGGAGGGCTCCAAGCTCTGCAGTAATTTGTGTGCCATTTACTCACTATGTGTAGAGTAGTTGTGACCACAAATTGTGTATGCAATGAAGTTAGTAGCCATATTCACGTTTAATCAGTTAGCCATATGTGTATTTCATATGTATGAGGCATATCATTCAGAGGGGTACCTCCCATATCTGCAAAGTTATCACTGTGAAACAATAGACTTGAGATACATGGTATGATACTTGGGTGGAGAGGCTTGTAGTTTACATAGAGCATACAAATCAGTGTGGTTTCACCTTTGTGTATAAAGATATCGTTACAAGACATGGTATCTAAAAGAAATGGCATGGTATACAGGCATAGAGACATGACACATATTTGGTGTTTGCCGAGCAGCGAGTTACACCCCGTGCATACAGAGTTAGTGCTATAAGTTATGACCTTTGAGTAGTGAAACTTTGTACCTGTGTAAGAAGATATGTCACGTCTATAGTGCTTCACATACAATTTGGCAACACCTGTGTGTGCGAGGCTGTCACTGCAGGACTCACTGCGAGGATCATTACCTGAAGAGATAGGCAAGGCACTTGAGCAAGGAAAACAATTATGAACAACACGGAAAACACAGTAAGTAATGAAAAATAATGTAAGGAAAGCAGGAACCAAAACCCCAACCCTACCCTACCCCCCCTTTAACCCTAACCCTCCCACCCACATAGCGTACTATTGGTGTATGCATTAGCGCAGTTTAGTGTATGCATTACGCAAATTAACGGCGTGACACAGAGTGAAGCAAATGTTGAGCAGTACCCATCCCTCTACTTACCTGAATACCTGGTTACCTGTGCTTAAGGCCTATGTGGAGGACAGGTTCAATAGAGGCCAATATAGGCTAGCAGTCAAGTGAGAACAAACAACGATGTACAAAAGGAAAAAACCTGCTTAAGGATAGAAAATACTCGTGAACATTACATCACATCCAAGCAACAAGTTTGGCTGAGTGGCCTAAGAGCCTGTAGTGGAGGGGCTCGAGGTCGCCGTGTCTATAAAGGGATCATCTGGTCCATCGAGGAATCTTTTTAGTTGTAGGTGGTCTGTGAAGAAGTGCGGGGACCCCTGAATTATTACAGGAAATTTTGCAGGACACGCGAAGGCAAATTGATAGTTCAAGGCTCGTAGTCTTGGTCAAAGTGCTAGGAACCCTTTCCTGGTGTCCACAGTTTCTTTGCTGAAGTCTTGAGAGATGAGGATTTTGCTGTTTTTCCACAGGATATGGTTGTTTTTGCGCATAAAGGCAAGGATCTGCTCTACATGTTGGTAGTGGATGGGTTTGAATACAATTGGCCTTGGTGTTTCCTGGTTTGCTACAGCTGTAGTTGGGACCCTATGGGCCCTGTCAAATTTCAGCGGTTTACTAAAAGACAAGTTAGTGGCTTGTGCAAACCAGTTTTCCAAGAAGACAATGCATGAGCCTGAAGGATCTTTCTCTCCTTTCGGTACTCCAAAAATTCTTAGGTTCCCTCTTCTGTTCCTCTCCTCGAGCCCTGACAAGCGTTTTGTTAAAGAGTCTGTTGTGATTGTTAGGCTTTTGAGGGATTTACATACTTTATTTTCAGTGTCTTCTAGCTGGCTAATTCTGCTCTGTTTCAGACAATCTGACATCTGTATCTCTAATATCTTGTCTATTCGCAGAGATTTCTTCTTTTGTTGATTTTGCGAGATCATGAACCTCAGCTAGCATACTTAATACGGTGTCCATCGTTGCGTTAAAGTCACGTTTGCCTTTTGTAAGCGAGTCTGGATTTGGAGGATCAGCTTTAAGTCTCTTGAGGTTCTTAGCCTCCATCACAGCAATTTTTAGTTGGTTGCCATTTCTCTGCAGAGTGGCTGGTACAGAGTGGTTGGTGGTCTTGATATGAATGACCTTGATTTTTATAGCACAAGCACTAGTACCAGCACAAGCACAAGCACCAGCACTAGCACAAGCACTAGTAGAAGCGCAGGCACATGCACTGATTGCTCTATTTAGATTGGTTGCAGCAGCACCTGTACTTGTTGACTGAACCAACTACAGTGTGGGTTGCTGAAAACGGATGTAAAGTAAAATAGACACAGTGCACAGCGCACCGCAACACACACAGCGCTGATGTATAACGAGTATAGCGAGTATAGCATGCTGTATGCACAAAGACCTTCAAAATGCACATAGTATGCAGTAGTACACAGCATAGCCTCAAACTCCTATAGAGTGTTACCAGGGGAACCATGTCAGGGTCAGGCGTGTGGCTGTAGCTGGTGGATTTTATTTAAAGTGTAGGTGATCTCTTTAGGGCATTAACTTGAGGTGGATTACCAAGTGACCATTTTAAGAGTTTGAAAGCGGTTCTGATGAGATTTGGGTTGGCTCTGACCGTGTGGTTGTTTTTAGAGGTGCAGGTTCAGGTTCATCACTGACATGCTAGTACTTCCCTATGATAGCCGCCATCTTAAAGTCAGGCGCCCGACTGCAGGTCAAGAAACATACATGCATTCCAATGCATCCCCTTCGCCTCAAAAGTTGTGCATAAGGTGCTGCTTAGTTTGTTTGTTCAATATGACCAAGCTTATTCTGTGACAGACGTTACTGGTGTTCAAGCGCAAAGTCGGTTAGATGATTTTGCATTTTCCGAGCCGATTTTTTGCGCCAATTTGGCTGCCATTACATTCGTATTCTACACCCCACTCGGTGTTAATCGTGCTTGTTAATCGTGCTTGGCAGAACAGATATACCGCTTATATGCTTAGTAGCAGATCAATTCTGAGGCTGCAGTGGAGAGCAGAGGAGCGCTAGTTGAGGGCTTGGTTCAGATAAACGTTGCGGGTACAGCCGCGGGTTCTGCCGTCATTTTAAAGGCTTGCGTGCGCAGTCTTACTGTACAGTTCTTGAGGCTGATGGTCTATGATTGCTTGTTGCTTGCGATGGAGCGATCCCCAGGGCAGCTCATTTACCGCTCATTCACTCAGTCGGGGAAAGTTCAGTGGCTTTAAGGCACTCACGCTCGGTATCCATCATCAGCGCGATGCAGCACGATGCAGCCTGGCGTATGGCCGACTCGAGTACCGGTCGTGAAGGACAGAGACAGAGAAGCTGCACTCGTAGAGCCCAGAAGCATTTCAATCTGATGCCGCTGTGTTCCTCGGTTGTTCCGACACAGAGTTACATACAGGTATGATTTCGATCAGTGCAGGAAAAGGATGGAGATACAATTTGTGGCATTCCCACGGGAGGAGACAAGGGCTCATGCCGCCATCTTCACCGGGGTCCAAACCACGGCCCCCGAAGATGGCTTTTAATTACAATTCTTTTAACACCAAACTTGAGCTGTTCACCTGCTCCCAATTGAAAGTTATCACTTTTAAAATGTAATAAGGTAACCCACTGTTATCCTATAGGAGAGGTAGGCTTTGCAGTAGTGAAAAAACACATTTATGAGGTTTTCACTATCCGGACAGGTAAAACTTAAAAGTTCTTGTCCTACTTTTTAAATACATTGCACCCTGCCTACTGGGTTGGTTAGGGTCCACACTAGTGGTGACTTATTGGTATTTAATAGGAAAGTTTAGGCCTGGCATAAGGCTCAATTTTCCAGATTGAAATGCCAGTTTAAAAACTGCGCACACAAGTTGCATTGGCAGGCTTGAGACATGTTTAAAAAAAAGCCTACTTAGGAGAGTGAAGGCAAACAGTTTGGGGATGGTCCTGCAGAGGGGACCAAGTCCAACAGCAAGGTTATCACAGGGATGTAGTTTCATCAGTAATATTAGAGGTTATGTGAGCCTGAGATTTCCCTACAAACAACATTGAGTACCAGCTAAAAAGGACGGTGGGCAGGATAGGGCAACAGAGGGTGAGCCAGGGATAGAGGCAGTGGTAATGGTTAGTTTGGAGGCATTAGATGATAGTTAATTGGAAAATAAAGGACATTTGTGGTAGCAGTAGACACAGTACCCAGATAATAAATGTATTTGCAAACTACAGCATGCTATTGCTAAAAATGTTTCACGTCTACTTTAGGACATGATAGCACACTTTTATACAATTTTCACTTGACAACTTAAGTCCATATAATTGATTAATTTCCACTGGACTAGTACTATCCAATTTTTCTACACTCAGAGTCAATATAGTGCATTCCAGTAGACTGTTGTCATTCTCCACTCATTTATTTATATAATCGTGTCATTTTGTTGTTTTCAAGCAGGAGAGACAATCCCTTTTTGCACTAATTCAACAAAACTTTAATAAACTTCGAAGCAATACGGGTCAGATTTGTTACGGTCCGAGGTCTTTTTGTGACAGCACTCATGCAAAGGAGCATTAAACCTTTTACAGATGCATCATTTTAATAAGACTTCCTTTACTGTGGCCCCATAGCATTTTGGTAGATGTAGTCTTTGCAGATTTCATTTCGATGTTGATCCATTACTTGTAACAGAATTGTTTTCACTGAGGTTTTGTTCTGACATCATGATATTTCACATATATTAAGGTACTTTAAATGGACCTAACCTAGTTAGGTGGTGCAGAACAATTTAAACTGCAATATACCCTGCTACCGGTTTCAATAAGGAGGTAACCCTGTGATGCAGACCACTGGCATTGGGATCTGCAAACATCATGATATCAAGAGATTACTAAAGTGAAAATTGAACAAGAGTGTTTGAAAATGAACGTTTTACCATGAATATGCAATGAAATGACTATGGAAAGATGGCTACAGTATATGAGGAGGTCCACTGCTGGCCTCATGTCTGAGCGTGCTTTTAAGTCACTAGCACTTTACATTCTGGCACTTGAAATTCTAGGTTTTCCACTATATTTAGAGACAATAGAAACACACTCCCAAACAAGCAAAAGCAACATGATGTGAGCTAAAAAGCAAGGGCGGGCTGAAACTCTTCCGAATGCCACTCAGGGGGAAGGGGCTAGAGGCAACTCACTGTAAGGTAGTTAGTACAGATGGGAGGCGTGACAATGCGAGTTTGAGTAACTGGGGTAGTGTGATAACACTCAGCTCTGACAATGAGTACAAACCAGGCAGATTCTGGTTCCAGCAGCTATCCCTCAGCCGGGAAACCATGGCTTCTGGCGGCATCTGCTTACTGTCACCACTTTATTCAGCTGTATCATGCAGACAACAAGACACCTACCGCATTGTCTGCATACCATTACCGTGTGTGCCATATGCAATAGATATACGCATAGTCATGATAGGCTATATTGGAGAGTGGCCAGCATGTTACTGATGTACATATGTCTTTGTTGTCATTGTAACTCTTTTTGGGTTTTGCAGCTTTAAATTTACCAATTTATGATGGCTTATACGTAGATTTGGGATAGACTATAGATGAGTCAGTATAACCTGAATGTATCTACCTTTGAAGTGGAAAATGCTTAGTCAACTATATGAATTGTAACATGTTGTGCACATGTAGGTGCTAGGAGTAGTGTTGATCGTGTGTTTTTGTATGCAGTGTGCAAGTATGGATTAATCTGGATGTGCTTTTGAGGTGGCACATGCTCAGCTATGTATATGGCTTGGAGCCATATTGTATGCAAGACTGTGCTATGAGATGTGTCTAACGTGTACTTTCTTTGCAGGGTGATGAATGAGTATACCTTTATCTGGACAGGTTTCTGAAGTAGCAAACGCTTAGCCATGGGTGGCATGGTGCTGCTTTTGTGCAGGTTGGTGACCGTAGTTGTGTGTCTAGTGTACTGCAGGTGTGGAGCACTTGTTCGTACCAGTAAAGTCAGCTGGATGTGGGTTTGTCCTATGGCAGAGGAGCATAAGGAGAAGAAATGCAATCTCCATGGTTGCAGATGCATTGATACAACAGCAGTAATTTTGTTAGGCTCAAAACATAAGCAAGCATGGATTAAATAAACAACCTGACACTGCTTGTCCTTTTGATAGGGGTGCATTCAAGGCATGGAAACCCGAGATGAGGGAGCAACCCTCTGGACAGGCATACCCAGGAACCTTTCCTCCAGAAGGTCAAAAGTTCCTTAACTCCTCATCCCTCCCATATCGAGTGGTGCCAGCAAGATTCTAGGAAGTTTGTGAGGTAGAAAAATGTATACATACAGAGTTAAGAGGTTTGGGTTTAAGGTCCCAACAGGACCTGTAGGAGGTCACCCTGCTAGGTGAAATGATTGGAAACTCCCTTCCTTTGGTTTCATAGGCGCTGAAAGTAGGGGTGCTGGGTGTGCTACAGCACCCCCAAAATAAACATCATTAACATGGAAATTGGCATCTACTTTTCTTCCTCTGACTGCAAATTGAGAGGCTTTTGGAAACTGAACTATGTAACAATCTTTTTGGGGTACAGGGAGAGTAAAATGATGGGGTAAATTATATAATTTTATAACACACAACATTATTTAAAAATCTGTAAATGAACTGTACAAATATTTTTCTAAAAATAGCAGTTCGGAAAGTACACATTAAGCAATATTTTTGTAATTCTAATGTATTTTGGAAACAAAGGTTTTAATAGGATAATAGCAAACCAAGACACTTTACTTGTTGCTGTGACATCATCTTTTGTGAGCTATATCTTTTTATCAGTACAACTACAGGTCTCTGGAAATTTAGTTGCCATTTCAATGGAAAATGTGTTGTCTGTAAATAACAGTGTGCTGCCATACCATGCTTTAGCAATATATTTATTACAGTGTGGTCTAAAATGCGACACCAGCTAAATACTACACCCTTACCATTCTCCTCCTGAATGGGTGTGGCTCATTTGCTTCAACTGTTCTTGCTTCACCTGCTATTGCTTAACCTGTGTGAGAGACACCTGGATTTTTCACAATCCCAATGACTGCAGCATTGTAAAATTGATAGCCGTACCACCCCTCTGAAATGTGTTCCAGCATCACTGTTTGGGTTAGCCCTTTGAAAAGTAGTACGATTTTAGGAGATCATTCATAAAGTGTACCATGAGCATTTTGATGAGCCAAACCATCCCACAGGAGACTGCCAACCTCCACCATTCACCACCCTAATGCCAAGTGCACCAGGAGAGGCAGCCATGAAATAGGCATCAAGCAATACAGCGAGCGTTTCTCAGAAGGCCAGCAGCCAAACTGTGTACCCACTCATACAGTTCTTACCCTAATTGTCTTCAGAGATAGTCACTTTTTACATACATGTTTTCCATGCTTACTGATAAGTTGCCGACAGCTGCTTTTCCCAAAGACTTTTTGAGAGACTTCAGACCGTGTTTGGAAAGATGTGCATGAAACTGCCAAGAGGCTACAGCTAGTTGCCACAGCAGAAAGATAAGTTGCAAACAACCTTCTGAAGAGTGTCCAATACCTGTAAATGTAAGCCTCACTTGTCAACTACTGGGATACTTATTTGATTGAATAAATAGACATGTTTGCTTTTAAACAGAGATGTAAGTGGGGTAAATGTAGACATCATTTACGTCATATTATGTATCTCTCTTGGTGTCATTTTGGATCAGAATCATAACCCCCCCCCCACAAACATCCCTCCCCCAACTGATAAAAGGGCTATATGTTGAATAAGATAAATATTGGTGAACTATTTAACTAAGATTAGCATGTGGGGCTAATAGATAACTAGTGTCATAGATTTCCATAAGGAAATCTAGAAGGATATCTTAAATAAAAGAATTCGTCCTCTGACATGTCGGTCTTCGACTACAAATCTGTGACCTAATGTTCCATGGAACGCACTGAAGCAGACACATTAAACGTCTAAACTTTTTATGAGGATTCAGACATGTGACAAGATATTACACACCAATCTGTGACAACAGCAGTAAATGTGATGCCAGAAATTGCATTAATGTACATAGGACTAGGAACACCCTTTAATTACAGTGCTTCATAGTTATACTATGGCATGAAGTGCTACAATCAAAACTAATTATTCAAATGCCAACTTCTAAATGCAAATACACCTGTCTCTAGGGGGGAATAGGGTCCTTAGCATTGTGCTGAGATTATCAGAACTCTGGTTCCACTGTCACGTAGGGTGCCGTTGAAGAGCCTAAGGGGGAAAGCTTTGGGTTCTCAGAGGTGATGGATTGGGTCACAGCCTGAGAAGTCACCAAAAAGCCTAGTTTAGAACTGCATATTGATCCATATAGCAAATTCATTTGAAGGCATCAGTCATTTCAGGTGCCAAAAACGGAGCCCTGGGTGTTGAGGGGATATCCGTCAGTTCCCAAAACAGCGTGGCACACCCTCAAATGGAAGAATGCATGCTCAAGTTGTGTCAACATTTCTTAAGTGAGTTGCACTACTTAATTAAAAGCTAATTGTTTTGTCAGTCAGTGCTAAATTTCACGTTATAATATCGTGCTTATGTCAGCTTAAAAAAATGAAAAGCCAATCCTTCTTTGAAACCGTGTTCATTTTATGGCATCCTAAATATACTCCTTTTTTAGGTTTTGCCTGGACAGCACTTGCGCAGTGCTTGTGAAATTTATTGTATTTAATAAAAATCTTGAAATGGCTTACATCCCACCTTCACTTTTCATTGGTTGGTATGCTTGCCACTTACTATTACTCATTTTCTATTGGCTGTAGCATAACATTTCCTGTTGTTCCTCTGTGTGTTTCTCTTATCATTCTCCCATGTTCCATGTATTTTTTGTCCGCTTTGTGGGACTCTTTTTTTTTTTTTTTTTTTTTTTAAGCTTATGGTGGCACTGCCAGAGAGACATCCATCATTTTTTCATTTATTGAGGCTTTTTTTACCAGGTAGGCTTTGTTCCACTTCCCCTTGTTGTTACTCACAAGGCTTGGAATGTATCTTTCTCCAAGCCTCGCTTCCATCCCTGAGTCTTGCCATGGGTTTTACATGCGGAAGCGCTGCCAGAAACACATGGCTTGAGGAACGGCATTAAGGTACTGTGGGCGTTTTTATCTAGGTAAGCTTTGCTTCACTTTATCTATCTAATACCATCTAACTGCCTTATCCCATGCAGCCTTCCTCTCATGGCGTGGTAACCGTATCACAGTGCATCACAATAGGCAGGTGTTTTCATACTAAGTTGCTTGATTTGCTACCAATTCCGGAAAACCATAAAAACGTACACATTTAATTAGCTTTCAGTCCAGTCTGGCAACTAAGCAATGCACTTTGTCAAACACAATTGAAAAACAAAATGAACATATGCACCACTGCTGTGTTCAGTTCGCAATTAGTTTATGCAGATCGATTATTGCTAGAGTCACACTGATTCTACCAGCACTGCCACGGTTCCCCCAATCCACCTCCACCACCCAGCTAACTTAGAATCCTTGCTTTAAGCTTACTTCTGTGAGGGAAATGTAAATTATTGCCAGAACGTGAGCATTATTTAAATTTACTACAGTGTCCATCCACCAGCCTCCATAATACACAGCACACCCTGCTCAGCACACAACAAAAATACAATACTACCTCGTTGATGGGTTAATGCCCCCTTACCTTCCGGTGCGGTACCAGCTACCAAGAAAACAATTGGCGGAGCCAGAAAGGTTGCGGTGCTGCTCTGTTGGCGTGTAAACGAGTTCCAGGTGTGTTCGGGGAGGGAACAATTTGCGTGATTGGGCCACCTTATAAAAGGCATGAAGCAACAATTTTTTCATCTAAACTGTTAGTTTGTTTAGTTTTACCTTGTATTCTACACATTTATGTCAGTGGAGTGGCGTTATATATGCATGGTTGCATGAACACCAGATGATGTCATATCACTCCACTGCATAGGACTGCTCCGAACTTCTCATTAAAATCTGGCGTACATGTTAAACCAGGAAGTGGGGCTACCATTTTAAAATGCTGAAACGTACACAACATGACAATGTCAACCCATCTAGTTATCTGGGGGAAACACAGATGGTAGGTGCAGTGGTATATGATGGTCTCGCGTTAGATGGTGAGATGTTTATTCTGGTATTTAAGTTTATAAGCCCTTTAATTCTGGTACTTGTAGTTTTACAGTCCTCCTTATAAACACAGCCCATGAAGTGCAGCCTCGTCAGGAGTATTAAACACTATATCAATTCCTCTCTACAAAGCGAGGTTAGTGTATTAAGTATTAACAGTTGACACCTGGCGATAGCATCTTAACAGCTATTAGTGAGTCGCATTCAATCTTTGTAAATATTAGATACACTTTTCACTCAAGGGGTTTGAATGGTTAGCAGAGGCGGATAAGCAGGCCACTCTTAATGTTAGTGCTACCTTTAAAGACAATCAAGTTTGTAGTCTGCACAATATCAGTAGTCAATATTATTAAATATTGCTCTCTGCATTCCAGGAGCACTTTCTGCCTAAACCATCTTTAGTCAAGGTCTTTATATGCGCTGTCTATGACTCTGTACTACTCAACGCTAAACCTCTTACTTTCAAGTGGATTTAATAATTTTGGACTTACGTTTATGTTCCTGATAACTATTAAGACACCCCATCTCGTGCACACATGCCATTTAAAAAAAAATACTGCTTAGCACTGTTCTGTTTACCTGCGCTCCCCACATTCCCAAAGACTCCCTGTATCTCCTCCTCCGTGTCCTCACTCCCATAGCAGCTTGTTTTGCTCTCTACAGCAATACCTGCTGTCTTGGAATACCAAAAACCTCTAGTGCACCCTCGGCAGATGGGGTCCATCTTTGTCAGAATTGTGGCCATTCATGGGATAATGGTGGCCCAGTGGCATAATGGTGGCCCAGTGGCATAATCGTGGTCATTCCTGGCATTGTTTAGGCATTCTTTACATAACCCTGGAATGCTTGCTACAATCCTTGGCATGCTGAGAACATTCTAGGCCTAATTGTAATCCTTCCTGGAACAAGCTGTGCATCTTTGGAATAACGATAGTCATGCTTGCCATTTAATTGTGCATTCTTGGCATTAAGAGATCCATCCCTGGCATAATAATGCAAATGTGCGATATACTGTGGACATCCTTCGCCTATTATGGCCATTTCTAGCTGGAATTGGGGTGTCCACACATAGCATAATGGTAGCTGCCCCTGCCAAAATGTTAGCCATTCCAGACACATTAAGTCCAGCACAATATATTGCCTTTCTCAATAAACAAGTCATAACACTTTAACAGAACAGCTTATTATAAAACACATAGGTGAAACCTAATGCATTTACCAATGCTTGTTTATTTATTGCATTTGCTCAGCCACTAGGAGCAACGGCCACACCTTGCAATGAAGCACTCTGCTGGAATACGGGCGTAGGCTAGCGCACTGAAATGGCTGATATACACGTACTGTATTATGCATAGATTACTGCAGGGGGTTTCTTTTTTTATCATAAAATTCTTGTCTGTCTTTTAAAAAAAAAAGGTAGTCCTCATTTGCCTCTTTAATAGAAAGAAAAAAAGCAATAAAGCTCTTCCACTTGCACATTAAGATGGGTGGGGTGACCTTGCCTCATGTGCTTGTAACAGGTAGGAAGGAAATGGAGATCACAATCTGTACCACCCTCGGGTTTGACATCCATCTTCCATATTTTACTTTTATCTGTCTCCCCCTCTCACTAGCCAACCGAGAGACAAAAAAGAAACCTGTTGAGGCTGAGAAGGCTTAATCATTGGATCTCTGATTTCATCTGGTAGCACTTAGATTATCACACCATTCAAACAACCGGAGCCAAAAGTCGTGGTTTCTAGAGCCCATCATGTCTGAAGCGGCTATATGTTTGATGGAGCGCATCCATTTATCAAAACTGGGAGGGGCTACTGCCACACATTGTTTACATATCTCTCTCCGGCTCCGCGCCAGTAACATACCATAAAAGATAAGCCTTGCCTGTTTGTTTGTAGTTTTAGTCGATGACTCCATATGTCCAAAAATAACGAGCATAATGCTTACCTCAGTGTTAAGCTCCAACATTTCAGCCAACACCCTACTCACGTCTCTCCAGAATACCTGTATTTCTGGGCATGCCACAAACATATGGACATCGTCCTCTTTCATACTACCACACTTCGGGCAGGCAACTTCACCTCCTCTCCCGAACTTTGATCATCTCTGGGGGACCAGTAAGCTCTGTGGATGGAAAAGAGATGATTTCTTCTCAAGTATGCAGGCTTTACTATTTTAAATAGCATGGTCATAGATACTTGCCATTGGTGTCCAGCATTGTCTCATGCAAGTATCTACCCCACAGTTCCGTTGGCAAGTTGAAGCCTCCATCCTCCAGTTCGATCATCAGCCAATAGATAGCCGCCAAATTCTTCTTGTGGACTGTCTCTTGCATCAATTGGGCTTCCAGGTCATTTTGTTCCTCAAACTTTGTTTCCGGGTCTTTGTACCAGCTCCACATTTGAAGATATTTAAATCTGGATAAGTGGTAGTCAGCTTGTTGGTTACACATTTCCCATGAAATGAACTTTCCATCTACAATTATGTGCTCCCATCGTAAGAAGCCCGCCTTTGCCAATGGTTTTGCCAGAGCATCTTTTGTGCATTCCGGAGAACCCGGTGAGTCCCAGATAGGAGCCATATGGCTGTTATATGGACTTTAAACAAAAAATCTGACCTTATACCATGTCTCAGCTAACCTGCTCAGTATTTTTAACCTGACTTTTTTTAAAGAACTTTGGGTCTGCATATTTGAACAGAAACCCCTGTTTGCCGCCTGACTCCAGACTTGGCATTGTAGCCCACATGCCTCCCATCTTAGTTTGACCTGGTGTACTGAACAAACACCTCCCATTCTTCGGTAGAAAAGCCCAAGGATAGAAAAGTCAATCCGACAGTGCTAAGCCTCCTTTCTCCACCTTCCTTCTCAGTTTTTTCCAAGCTATTCTTGGGCCTTTACTTGACCAGATAAAAGTGCTAATCTCGCTTTGTAACTTCTTTAGCCATTCCTTCCCGAAAGGCAAGGGTATAGTGTCAAATAGAAAGGTGAACTTTGGGAGGACTATCATTTTAACTAAATTGACTCATCCAAGAATAGATAGCTGAAGATGGGACCACATTTTCAGGAGTTTGCTAATCTCCTTCCTAGCTTTCTCGAAGTTAATTTCAGCTATTTTATTAATATCCGGTGATATCATGACTCCCAAATATCTAATTTCTCCTTTGACTCCTTCAGCCTCAATGTTCCAGGTCATAATCTCCGTCTTGCCGCTATTAATTTCATAGCCTGAGATCTTTCCAAAGTCAGTTGTCAGAATCGTGATGCGGGACAGGGTGTCTTGTAAATTTGTAGTATAGATCAGAATATCATCCACATATTGGCCCAGTTTCTTATTCCAGTTGACGTATTTAAAAGGTAAAATTTCAAGGTCCTCTCTGATTTACCAGGCTAAGGGCTCTATATAGAGATTCTGGGGCTTCGTAAAAACCTGCCAATGCCTTACAGAAATTTGACCCTAGGTTCAAAGAATTTGCCGCGGCTTTTAAATAGACACAGTTCACACGATCGAAGCTCTTCGTGGCATCCAAGGCCACTACTGCCAGAGGTTGCCAGATCTATTGAGCCAATTAGTGCAAAAGTCAGGTCTTTCAAGGATCTTCCCCGTATGAAGCCCTTCTGGTCATCATGTACCATCTCAGCCATTAACCCGTTCAACCTGTCAGCCAAGATTTTAGCGTAGATCTTTTAGTCGCTATTTAATAACAAAATTGGCCAATAGGAATCACATTTCGTAGGGCATTTTCCTGGCTTTAGGATTAATGAGATGGTAGCTTCCTTCCAAGAGGCTGGAATGCCAGACCCTCCGATAAAGAGATTATTAAAGAACTTCACTAAAATGGGAGTTAGTGTACTTGCCAAGGCTTTATAGACCTCTTGGGGTAAACCATCGGGCCTTGGAGCCTTCCGCTGATTACCATTTCTACCTCACTGATGTCAATTTCTCTGTTTAACTGACCAATTTTTTCTGGTGAAAGGGGGTTTGCGGGATCTTGTCCAAACCATGTTTTTAATTCATCTTCCGTTGGCTTAAGCTCTTCTCGGTAAACTTTACTAAAATAACTATGGAAAGTTCGCTCAATCCCTCTTCTATCACCAATCAGGGTCCCCGTTTCTTCACATACAACCTGATCTATTCTGTTTCTTACTTGCTCCTTTATTGCCTTCCAGGCCAGCAATTTACTACAGCCTTCGCTATACTCAAAATGAGCTAACCGGCTGGCCTCCCATCTTTTCCTGGCTCTGTCTTGTAGAACTATTGCTAAGTTGGATTTTGCTTGTGTCATTTCCTGTAATAGTCCTATCCTAACACCCTCTTCTGTTCTTGGGTCGATGAATTTCTTCTCCAGCGAGCGAACCAATTCCTCCTGTGTTGACTCCTCTTTGTAGTAACTTCTCCTTTTCTCTGCAGCCAGCGCCCCTAGTCTACCCCTTAAAAAGGCCTTATAAGCGTCCCAGGTCACCCCCGTAGCAGTAGAACCCCAATTATACTTAAAAACCTCTTCTGTCTCTCTTTTGAGTAACTCTGTGACTCCCTCATCCTGCAATATCGTGCGGTCTAGGCTCCATCTAGATTGAATAACCCCCTCACTGATCTTTAATTGGAACATCACTAGTGAGTGGTCAGACAGATGAGCTCCCATATGGTCGACTCGTTGAATGTCGTCTTTTATGTTGCAATCAATGAGGAAATAGTCTATCCTCGACTGGTGACTGTATGTTTTGTTATAAAAGGTAAAACCTTTTTGTAAACCTACTCTTTGAACCATACGTCACACAAACCCACTTTCTCCATCATTTGTTTTACCAGCCCAGACATTGTTGGGTTTACCAATGCTCTACTGTGCGAGGATCTGTCCAAGACATAGTTGAGGACTACATTGAAGTCTCCTGCCAAAATGATTGGGTCGGGGGAATTTAAAACCTCGACCATTAATTCACCTAAGGGATTAACATCGTCCTCATTTGGGCCATAGTAATCCGCGAGAGTTAAAAAACGAGCCAGAATCTTTACTTTGGCCACTAGCCACCTACCGGCTTTGTCCGAAACATAAGACTCTAGGCTAACTTGGGCCCCTCTTTTAAATAATATTGCGACCCCCTTTGTTATGGCTGATTGAGCTGTATGTGCCACTTGGGCAATCCATTTCTTTGTCTTAAACAGTTCCTTGGCTTCCTTCTCCGTAAGGTGTGTCTCCTGTATTATTATGACTTGGGCTAGGCAATCCTTCAGATACGGTAGTATTCTTGCTCTCCTTCTGCGCACCCTGAGGCCATTCAAATTCCATGAGAGAATTTTAATGATACTCTCTTTCTTTTCACCCATCATTGGTACCAATTAAAAAAGCTAACCAGCTTCTAGAAATTAAAGAGGCTTCAGAGGAACTATATATTTGTTCTTTTTCTCCAACTGCTCCCAACCCTGTGCTCCCCCCCCCCCACCCCCGTGGAAAACCCTTCCCTACCTCTACATGGCTGAAAGCCATATGGGTACCCCCTCAGAGCGTACTGTTCTCTAAGTATTTTTTATTTATTTTTCCTGAGTGAGTGAAAGATATTTTTGAACTAAGCTAACTAGAAAAAACGTTTTATTTTGATATATTTAGAAAGGAAAAAAAGGAATCTAAGAATGAATTCACTTCTCATGACAGTAGTTTTAACTTTTTTTTTTAACTCCCTTTTTTTTTTCTTCTTCTTCTCTCTATACTTTAATTATTCTCTACATTTTTAGATTTACAACCCACATACTCTAAGTCGTTTAAGGTTATTTGGGGTTTCACACCTCCTGTCTGTACGTCTTTAATAAATTTGTCTACCTTGTCACTAGAGTGGAAGATGTGTATTTTATTTTGATGCATTACCTTCAAAAAGGCCTGGAACCTCAACGGAACCTCTGTGCCTAAACTTTTGAGTAGACCCATCCTTTGCCCCAACTCCCATTGTCTATTTGAGGTAGCATTATAAATGTCAGATCTGAACTCATATTTGGCCCCGTCAACCTCTATCCTTATCATACTCATACTCAGGGCTTTCGACAAAATCTTCTCCTTTAACTAATAAGTTAAAAGGTTGAGCAAAATTTTTCTAGGCTTAGTCCTATTCGAGTTTAGTATGTAAGGATCTCTGTGTACACGCTGTAGGTCTTTTCCTATTTCTTCTTACGATTCTTCTATCTGTAAATCATTTTTGATCGATCTCACTACATAGGCTTTTATGTCATCACCTTCTCTACCTCCCAGTACCTTCAGAATTTTTATATTATTCCTTCTTTGAAAATTCTCCAACTTTTCCACTCTGTCTTGATACATCTTCCCTGCTGATTTTAATTTTATGATTTCAGAACAATTTGTGTCTATCTTCTTTCTAAGCTCTTTAACCTCACTGTTAAATGGTAGCGGCAGTCGTAGTCGATAACCTTTCAAGTATTGCCCGGCGGTAATCGCCTCTTATACCATTCGATGCTAAACCAATAAAGAGGCAGGCGCCGGAGACTGGAAGGCAGGAAACAAAGTTTTATTCCGTCGGAGTGGAACACATCAGATCAGACAGCGAAGTATCGTCACGAGGTGCTCTAACTGCATCTCTGAGGCCTGGCCTCTTATACACAGGTTTATGACTTTATTGCAGGTTTATCATACATGGCACATTCTTGAGATTGTTTTGATACATGAAAGAACATCCTCGGAATCCCCACTTCGAGCTCGTTCCCACACATATCTACAGTGGAAGTCCCCACCCCACCCACAGTAGGAGATGGCTATCACACAGCTGGACATTCCGCCAATTCCCGGGTGTGTGTGCGACCGGTCGGGTCTCAGGGGGTGGGGGGCCTTGATCTACTGTAATCCCTTTGATGTGGGGTGTTTCCCTTACAGTAGGGGCAATAACCTGTATCCACAGGGCTAGGTGATGGCCTGGGATCGGTTCGGACAATGGGGCGCAGAGGAAGGGGGTTATCAAAGAGATGCATGACCATGTATGGGATGTCGGTCAGGCGTGGGATGTGGTTCCATGGCAGGGTCGCGCAGAAGGAGAGGGTTTACGGCCCGTGTATGAGAGAGCGGGGGTGGCCGGCGCGCGGGGGAATGCTTGCAGCGCCAGGGGGACGCGCTGGTGATCGACAATGAGCAGGGAGAGACCAGGGTGCCTAAAATGGCTGCCGTGCGCTTTCCTATGTGTCGCGCTGGGGAGAGACAAGATGGCGCAGATAATGTTCAGTTCGCAAGCTAAATTTCCACAGTCCTCCCTTTTAACATATCTCGCCAGCTTGTTTAGTTCGGGTCTATCCCCATAATACTACGAACTTCCACCTCATACAAAGCTTTCATTCGCTCCGCTTCAAAGTTCAAAGTCTTAGGGCAGATGCAGTTCATAAAAAGCGAACATAAAGGTGGCAGACACTGAATCCCCAAGCAACATCCACATAGTATCACAATTGGTATTAGGATAAATGAAAACAGCCTCCATCCCCACCTTCTAATAGTGTCCCAAAACCAACTTCCCAGTGACCATTCTTCTTGATCCTGATGAACCTCTGCGGAAAGTCTGTGGAGGTGTTCAATTGCTTTGTAGACTGAGGGTGAGTTATCCGGTACGTAGGTACAACAGCTGGACCCAATGATGCGGCATGCTCCTCCACGATCAGCCAAAACCACATCTAGAACGAGGCGGTTCTGAAGAGCCACCAGGCGGACGGCCTGAAGCTCGGCGGTGTTGTTGGCGAGGATGCCAGCCGTAATGTTCATCGCCGTTTCGACTGCCTGGGTTAAGTGGCGGATGGCACGGCTGTTTGCCATTGGACCCCAGAGTGGAACAAGACCTTTTACTGCGTCCATGAACTGTGCTCCGGTGGAGTCGGCTTGCGCAATGTCTTTGGCACGTTTCTGTCGGTGATGGTTTGCTGGAGCCACATATGTCGGAGGAAGGACAAAGGCGATGTAGCAGGTGCCTCCCCAACCTTTCGGAAGCCAGGTGTAGGCCTTAGTACCACAGATGAAGTACATATTCGGGGAGGCAACAAAGGAGGGTGGATCAACTGAGTCCAATGTTCGGGTGATGAGGCAGGAGCTGTGGCCCACCAGCTGCGCCCCCAGGCCTTCGAGGCACACAAATCCAGTGATGTTGATGACGGATAGGGCCACTGTTAGGGTGGCGGCCGTTCGTTTCCGGAGGTAAGAGAAGGTGGGTCTGGCTGGGTTGTTGAACACCTGCATTTCAACTCGTTCTTTGGCAGGGATGTCCATGTGAAAGGAAGTGTTTGATCTCAGAGGACAGAAGGGGGCAGAAGTTCTTCCAGTTTTGTTCAGCCAGAACCCATGGTAGAAGTGTGACACAGTTCTGCCGGAAGTGGCATTGTCCTTGTAGCTTTCTTGCAGGAGGATTAGCCAGGCGAGGCAGGAACCATGGACAGAAAAAGGTGAAGGGATGAAAGGGATAGAGTGTCCGGTGGCATGTGGTAGCAATCCACAGATCCAGCAATTAGTGGCATTGGCGGCAAGATTGTGTTGGTGGAGCAACTGCACAAAAGAGTTATTCCAGAACTCCTTACGCCTTTCTCGGAGTTGGAGTGAAAGTGAGATCAGATGGTGTTCTTTCATGGTGATAGGTTGAACGGTGGTCAGCAATGTCTTATGAGCGGGTGCGCTCTCCTCCATGATCCAGAAGGTGACCATGAGGAGAAGGCAAAAGAGAAGGGTAATGAAAAGTGCAATAGTCTTTGAGCTGTGCATTCTGTCAGTCTTTGGGTTTTTGTAGTGGATCTTCGGACGTCCGGTTGCTTCCATCATCTTCATGTCGGATGCTTCCATCACCTTCAAGGGACTCGGTAGCGGGCAGAACCACAGACTTTGTTTAGTTTCTCTCCTGGTGGCCTTTGAGGTGGCTAGGCAACCGCTCTTGAGATTTCAACTTAGTTTGTGGTCTGCTTAGCCGAAGTTCCCTCCTTTCGTCGTAGGTTATACCCTTCTTTGGATGGGACAGTAGGATCGGGATATTTCGTTAATTCAAGTGTCTCTGTATCCGGGCAGTGGCTCAGGGATGGTCGGTCTTTGTCCAGTAGTTACTCTTGGGCGGTGATGTTGTCCGTGGTCGTCAGGGTCGATGATACCTTCTTGCAGTGGTGTGCATGCAGCCAATTGCGCTTCCCCTCCACTCGAAGAGCTGTTCGGGTGGTGATCAGGACTTGCAGAGGGCCCGTCCACCGGGGCTCCAGACTCTTGGTGCGCTGGAAGTTGCGCACTAAGACAAAGTCACCCGGTTGGATGTCGTGCCCGGGGCCTCTGGAAACGTCGGGAATGGCTTGCAGCACCTGCTGATGGATAACAGACAACGTTTTAGTTAGGTTGTACAAATAGTCAGACATGAGGACGTCCGGGACGTCGTGGATGGATGTTGGTTTCGGTGCAGTCCAAAGGTTCATGGGCCGCCCGAAGACGACCTCGTAGGGGGTTAAGTGGTGTTTGGTGGGGGTGGAACGCATTGATAGCAATGCTAGCGGGAGAGCGTCTGGCCATTTCAGTCCTGTGGTGGCAACTATTTTTGCTATCTTAAGCTTCAATGTGGCATTATGTCGCTCAACCAAGCCTGCAGATTGGGGATGGAAGACCGCATGGAATTTCTGTTTTACACCCAGCCCCTTTAAGATGAGTTGGATAACCTCGGCTACAAAGTGGGGGCCGTTGTCGCTCCAAAAAATTCGACAAAGGCCGTACCGGGGGAAGAATTCTTTCAGTAGTACTTTTGCGGTAGTCATAGCGGTGTTGTCGCGGGTTGGGTAGGCTTCCACCCACTTGCTGAAGGCGCACACAACGACAAGCACGTACTTCAAACCTTGGCACCTTTCTAACTGGACGTAGTCCATGTGTAGGACTTCAAAGGGGTGATTGGGAACCCCAAACCCTCCCCGGGGTACAGCAGTTCCTTTCCCAGGGTTGTGTTGGAGGCAGACCAGGCATTGTTGGACCAGACGTTTGGCTGAGTCTGAGATTTTGTCGTTGTGCCAGACTTTGGAGATGAGTTAGATCATGGGGGCAGACCCTATGTGTGCGGGGGAGTGTGCCATGGTCAGCATGGGGATCAAGTGAGTCAGGTAGTAACCATTTGTTCGAGTCTTTAGTTCGCCAGCAACCGTCATCGTCCTTCAATCCCACCCGGGCCCATTCAGTTAATTCATGTGGTGAGCTGGCTAATTGGATGTCCCTAATCGTTTCCCTAGCATCCTTCCATTTCTCAGTTTGTGACCTGGTTACGTACATACGGGTCGTGGACCTATTCTCGGCTGTGGTTCGGGCAGTAATGTCAGCTAGTGCATTTCCCTGTCCTATAATGTCTGTCACTTTCTTGTGTGCCTGGCATTTGATCACAGCCAGCCGTGTGGGGAGGAGGACTGCTTCGGTCAGGGCAGAGACTAGATCTCCATGCAGGAGGGGTGTGCCATGGGAAGTCAGGAATCCCCTCTCCTTCCAAAGGAGCCCAAAGTGGTGAACTACCCCGAAGGCGTATTGGCTGTCTGTGTAAATGTTTGCGGTTGTCCCTGCTGCCAGGATGCATGCTAGTGTGAGAGCAATCAGTTCAGCCGCCTGTGCGGATCGCTGTGTGATGCGGGCTGTCTCAACAACTGTTCGGGCTGTGGTGACTGCATAGGCAGCGGAAGTGGTGCCATCGGGGAGCTTGATGCATGAGCCATCCACCCAAAGTTCTCCGTCAGGGTCCGGGAAGGCAGTATCTCGAAGGTCAACCCTACTCTTGGTCTGTTCGTCGGTGAGAGTCACGCAGTCATGTATGGGGGGCGCATTGGGGTCAGTGTCAGGGAGAGGTAGTAGAGTGGCTGGATTCAGAGTGGTGCATCGTTTCAATGTGATGTGGGGTGCAAGCAGAGTCAGTTCATAGCCAGTCAGTCGTGCGCTAGTTAGGTGTTGAGTCTTGGTCTGGTTCAGGAGGGTGTCAACCGCATGGGGTACCAATACAGTGAGGGGGTTCGAGAGCACGATCCCCTCACTTTGCCGGATAGAGACAGCAGCGGCGGCTACTGCTCGAAGGCAGGCGGGCAATGCTCTGGCTACAGGGTCAAGAGTGGCAGAGAAGTAGGCACAAGGGCATTGTTTAGGGCCTATGGACTGAGTTAGGACAGACAACGCACATCCCTCCCTTTCGTGGGTGTAGAGGGAGAAAGGTTTAGTGTAGTCTGGGGTTCCTAGGACTGGGGCCGAGCAGAGGGCGTCTCGTAATTCTTTGAAGGAGGATTGGCATTCGGGTGTCCAGGGGAGGGGGAAGGGGACATCTTTAGCCAACAGGGAAAGCAGAGGTTTTACAATAAGACTGAAGTTTGGCAACCATTGTCGACAAAAGGAGGTGAGGCCTACTAGAGACCGCACTTGCTTCTGAGTTTTGGGAACAGGGGTTTCTAGGATGGTCTGAATTCGGTCAGGGGTAAGTTTCCTCCCATCCTTGGATAGGAGGTGGCCTAGGTATGTCACTTGGGGTTGGCAGAACTGTAACTTCTTCCTGGAGACCTTGTGACCGTTCTCCGCGAGGAAGTGGAGGAGGTGAAGGGTGGCTGTGACAGCAAGTGGGGTGGTGTCGGCCGCCAAAAGGATGTCATCGACGTACTGTATTAACACCACTCCATCGGGTAATTGGACCGTATCTAGTTGTCTCTTGAGGGCTTGGCTATAAATGCTGGGACTCTCAGTGTAGCCTTGGGGTGCCCTACAGAATCTGTACGACCGGGCTTTCAAAGTGAAGCCGAACAGGTAGCGGCTGTCAGGGTGGATGGGGATGGAGAAGAATGCGTTCTTGAGGTCAATAACAGTAAAGGTGGTGGCAGTGGACGGAATTAGGGTGAGGATGGTGGTGATGTCTGAGACCACGGGGTACTGAGGTATGACTACTTTGTTAACTTCTCGTAAGTCAACAATGAAGCGGTATGCTTTCTCATCTCCCTCGCCTTGCTTCTTTACAATGGGTAGGATAGGGCTGTTGCAAACATTACTGACTACTTCTTCTACTACTCCTGCATTGACTAGGGACTGGATGATTTCCACCAATGCCTTCTCACCTTCGGGCGATATTCGATACTGTGGAAGCTTTGGTAGCACTGCGTCCGGTCGGACGGTTATGTGTACTGGGTCGATCACCATGCGCCCTACATCTGAGTCGGTTTTAGCCCTTAGATGTGAGGGTAAAGTGTCGAGTAGGGACAGGTCAGCATCAGTTATAGAGAGCATACGTCGTGTGTGACAAGGTCTGAACAGATCTGGGTTATCGTGCAGGATGACTCGAACTCCGTCTGGGGAACATCTGATGGTAGCTCGGAAATGTTTTAGCAAATCGAGTCCCATAATAGCATCGGGGGTGTTGGAGGAGAGCAGAAAGGTCGTGTCAGTGGCGTTATCTTCTAAGTCAAAGGAGATTGGTGCTGATAAGGGGTTAGTGGAGGGCGTTCCATCGAAGCCTATTGAGGTTACGTGTGAGCCAGACAAGGGTGCCCTAGGAATCAGTTGTTTAGATAACACACTACGTGTCGCCCCAGTATCTACCAGGAATGGAGACTTTGTGCCCAGGACCTTAGCAGTGACGTAAGGACCTTGCTGGTCAACACGGAGTTCGACTGGATCCCTCCCTTGCCCCTGGCGGTCCTATGCGAAGTCATGGGTGCTTTCGTAGTCAGACTGCTTCAAAGGTGTTTGGTCTGCCTGGCCTATCGTTGATGGCGTCGTTCGTGTACCCTCGTCCCTGTCCTCTATTTCTGGGGTCATATGCTGTGTCTCTGGGGTCCCTATTTTTGTTCAATTCCAGAAGGACCGGGCACTGGGATTTCCAGTGTCCGAACCCTCTACAGAACGCACATTGGTTCCCATCTAAGTCTCTCCGTCCGTTGTAGGGTGCAGGTGTATGGTCTCTAGGGGGTAGCTTTCTAGGGGCGGTTGGTTGGTGATTCCCTTTTGGGGGTTCCCTTCCTATGGTCACCCCTTGCAACTGTGCTATCATTACCCTCTCCTTCAGTTCCTTTTTCTTCCTCTCTGACGCCCTATCGTTCTCATTCTTTTGGTTTTCGTAGTATTGGGCCATCTGGAGGATTGCTGCGGGTTTGGAGGCTGCCCAACTACTCTCGCTGGTCTGTAGCTTCTGGGAGACTTCTTGTGACAGACCCTTCACATAATTCTGGACAAAGAGGTGATGTCCGGTTGCGGTGGTCATGTCCTGGCCACTATAATCGGAAAACATGGTCTCGAATCGAGAGAAGTATTCAGACACATCCTCCTGGGGTTTCTGGCGACAAGCCGTCACTATCGACCAGTCTACCTTTCTTTCTGGGATTAGAGTCTTCAACTTCTGTACAATCTTGTCTGGGAGCTCCAATATGGCTTTCGGGGGTTTCTGTCCCAGTTCTCGCTGTTTATCTATGGTATCGAGTTGTACCCAGGTATATCCGAACGGCTCAGCGTGGTCATCTTTCCGGATTTGCTTCCACACATCAGCCGGCAGACATAACCCGAAGAACAAGTCGATATCTGCTAAGGTCATTATTGTTGAACCTAAGGCTGTACCTAGTTTATTTATTTATTTATTATTTAGCTTGTATAGCGCACAGATACCCCAACGGGGTGTCCCGGCGCTTGTGTGAGAACGTGTACTAGTTCGGTGTAGAAGGCAGTTGGGTTCTTTCTTAAGTCGGGTAGGGTTTTTCTAAAGGTCAAAATGTCTTGTCGGTCCCATGGCTGGTAGACCCAATTATATACAACCCTTCCCTTCGCATCTTGGTGGTTGATGTCGTCATGTGTTCCCTGACCTCGTGGGGGGACCCAGTAGGGGGCGGCCTCTTTGATGGGCATCATGGTATCAGCCCTTCCTGCCTGGGGCTTAGTCGCTATGGGGGTTTCTGCTTTGGTTGTCTGCCTGTGCTCTTTAACGTGCCGATAGACCTCGAGTGTACGAGTGAAGAGGTTCGTCACATCGCCCTCTCCTTCTTCCCCAATGTCTACCTTCCTATATAGGGCCGCTAAGCCTTCGGGACCTTTATCGTGGTACCTATCCTCATATGTATTCAGGGCGTGATAACAAAGTCGTACGACAAAGTGTCGTCTGCGGTTGTCGGCATACGAGTTATACACGTCTGTTATATACTCCTCACTTTCCTTTTGCTCCACCAGTGTCCCTACTATCTTGTCGATTCCTGCTCGTTCATCCTTTGTTAGTCGATTCATTCTGGTGGAATCTTTCTTTCTCATCTCAGGGTCATCCAACGTTATTGCCAACGTTGTGTTCAGTACAAGAGGCTCGGCCGGCGCGGAGGCCGTGAGGACCGAGGCCCCTGTACTGCTTTCGCTTGCGTTTGGGGGTTGTGGGTGTTGCACTACCGGTTGGGAGGGTGCGTATGGAGGGGGCATGTAAATGATCGGGGGACCTAATAGTAATTCGTCATTCGTTCGTTGCTTAGAAGACAACTCAGGGTAGAGCATAGAGGGGGTCCTAACAGGGTACTGGCCTGATGTTTCGGGCTCCTGTCTTAGTTTAGTTTCCCTTCTCTCCTTTATTTCTTCTTCTAACTTTCTAGCGGCAAGGTGAGCTGCCTTTCGTAATTCCTTTTCTGCTTTTACTTCTTCCCTCTTTTTCCGTTGTGTTGCTTCTTTGCGCCACATGCCGATACTGTCAAGCATAGTAGGCGTCGTTTTATTACTACGCAGAGCTATTTCTAGCATTTCTATTTTATGGTCGTCGAAGGATCCCATCAGTGGCCACTGACTCCTTCCTTGTATATTTATGCCATAGCTTGCTATAAGCTACGGCGACTAGTCCATATTTAGTGAACATGTCCTTATTAGGGGTGCCTTCCAGTGGAGCCGGATGGTCCACCTCTAATAAGCGGTCCGGGCAGAACCAACTACCAATCAGTGGGGAGAAGATAGGCATGACGGGTTACAACGGGGACAAAAGTCAGCACTACCTATCTTTTCACTGCTTGCAAAGACTAGACAGAATATCTCTATTCCTCGTTATTTGTAAGCAGAGAATACCTCCAAAGAACCAATATCGAACAACTAGTGTTCGGACAATCAATCAATCAATGGGGAGATAAAGATAGGCACGACGGGTTACAATGGGGACAAAAGTCTGCGTTACCTACCCTTCACTATTTGCAAAGACTAGACAGAATATTTCTATTCTACGTTATTTGCAAACAGAGAATATCTCAAAGAGCACTATCCTTCAAAACAATCAATATTCGGACAATCAATCAGTGGGGAGATAAAAATAGGCACGACGGGTTACAATGGGGAAAAAAGTCTGCGTTACCTACCCTTCACTATCTGCAAAGGAAGAGAGAGTATTTCTACTCCTCCCCGTTTGTAGACAGCGAATATCTCAAAGAGAACAATCAATAAGCAAATACTAGTATTTCAATCAACAATCAATCGTTTAGCAATTTGTCGTGTTTCACGACCTTACCCGGACCGCGTGGACAGTTTCTCGTCTTCCGCCTCCAGCGCCCGATCGTCCTCTACTCTCCGTATTTGCCGCGGCACTCCTGATGGTTCCCAGTCAGGACCGTAGATCACTCGAGAGAGGTCTGCTCGGAACCAGTGAAGTTCGGATGATCGGCTGCCAGACGAGGGTCTATCGGGCAGGAGCTCTCCCGATCGTTGCAGTCGTTCACTCTGTCGTTGGGACCTCTCCCACTGGATCCACGTGTCGCTGATGGGCCCCACGCTTGGGACGCCAATTGTTAAATGGTAGCGGCAGTCGTAGTCGATAACCTTTCAAGTATTGCCCGGCGGTAATCGCCTCTTATACCATTCGATGCTAAACCAATAAAGAGGCAGGCGCCGGAGACTGGAAGGCAGGAAACAAAGTTTTATTCCGTCTGAGTAGAACACATCAGATCAGACAGCGAAGTATCGTCACGAGGTGCTCTAACTGCATCTCTGAGGCCTGGCCTCTTATACACAGGTTTATGACTTTATTGCAGGTTTATCATACATGGCACATTCTTGAGATTGTTTTGATACATGAAAGAACATCCTCGGAATCCCCACTTCGAGCTCGTTCCCACACATATCTACAGTGGAAGTTCCCACCCCACCCACAGTAGGAGATGGCTATCACACAGCTGGACATTCCGCCAATTCCCGGGGGTGTGTGCGACCGGTCGGGTCTCAGGGGGTGGGGGGCCTTGATCTACTGTAATCCCTTTGATGTGGGGTGTTTCCCTTACAGTAGGGGCAATAAACTGTATCCGCAGGGCTAGGTGATGGCCTGGGATCGGTTCGGACAATGGGGCGCAGAGGAAGGGGGTTATCAAAGAGATGCATGACCATGTATGGGATGTCGGTCAAGCGCGGGATGTGGTTCCATGGCAGGGTCTCGCAGAAGGAGAGGGTTTATGGCCCGTGTATGAGAGAGCGGGGGTGGCCGGCGCGCGGGGGAATGCTTGCAGCGCCAGGGGGACGCGCTGGTGATCGGCAATGAGCAGGGAGAGACCAGGGTGCATAAAATGACTGCCGTGCGCTTTCCTATGTGTCGCGCTGGGGAGAGACAAGATGGCGCAGATAATGTTCAGTTCGCAAGCTAAATTTCCACACTCACCCTCTAACATAGATGAGATTATCTATCTTTTTTTCTAGTGTTTCACAAGCGTGTCTTATCTCCTTCTGGTTGTCCTCCAATGTCTTGAATCTACTTTTGATCTCAGTAGTCAAAACCCTTAAGAGAGTACCTATAGTCTGATCCTCCTTCTCCGCCTGCTTTGAAATCTGCTCGAGGCCCTTATTTTCTAGCTCGGAATTTGTTAGCATTACTGAACCATGTCTTTTCTCTACTAGAGGCTGGCCATCCCCTTATATACTTCTGTAGAAAGTGAGGCAAGCACTTGATATCTATTTGGTGATGAAACTTTGCTCCAATCCATCCCGCCCTTTGTACCCATACCTACAGAGGTTTCTGCCTGTTTTGTACTACCCTCCTCCTCGGTGATTATTAGTCCCTCCATTCTATCATCAGCCAAGGTTATCGTTTGGGGCAAGACTTTAAAATAAGTTTTAAGGGAGGGAGTGACCTTTATCTTTTGATCTGGCGTACATTTTCTTATCGCTTTTTTGTTTGAGCTAACTTTAAACGTTGAGCAGTCATTTTCATTACCAAATGTTTGTATATTGTCAGTAGTTTTGATGGGGCCTTTTAAATCCCCAACTTCTTCCCCCTTATTTTTCCTTAGATTTCTTGGGGCATAACGTGAGGGTACCTCCCTTTTGAGCAGCCCCACTCACCGCCTTCCTCCTGCCTTTGAAATATTTAGCTTGGATAGGAGATTCTTTACTGATGGAGTATGCTGCCTTCAGATTTTCCGTTGCTTCTTGTTCCAGGAGAAGGGGCCGGCTTTGTTTGCCTGCCGACTCCCTTCTGCTCTCTTCTGACTACTTTTCCAGTCTGCAGTCTCTCATGGTTGTGTAACCTACTCTGCTGCTGCTGCGACCTCCTTTGCCCCGGAGGGGGATCCTTACTGCCGCACCTCTGCCCCTGCAGAGCTCCAGGGCCGCTCTTCTCCACGGCCGCTCTGTTGCTGCTTTCCTCCGCTCTCCGATCCTGAGTTTAGCGCGGACGTTCCGCCAAGCCTTATGTAAGTGGGATGCAGTTTAGTCTTTCCTTTTAGATGTTCATTGTATCCGCATACCTTACCCACCTAGAAAATAGCGTTATTCTCGCTCAGAGTCTAGTTAACATTCCTCCACTCTGAGGGTGCTCCCGCGACCCGCTACACGCCGGCCGCCATGTTTTCCCCTACTCCCATGATGGCCCTGCTTCATCAACTAGTATGTGAAGTCCTAAACAATTCTTGCCTGTCGTTTAGCAGCACAGGGCTATTCTCAACATCTACTGTTACACAAGGGGGAGGGAGAAGAGAGCCAGTGCAGCAGCAGGGATAGAGAATCAGTCTAGAACCTGGCTTCTTGTTGCAGTGTCTACCCAGAGCCCGACTCCAGCAGCACCAACGAGAAAATTAGTACATCAGGTGCTCTGCTATGATGTCCACTGTGGCAGTGTGGGGGGCATCAGTCTGGATCACTGGGGTCATATTAGCAGAGCAGTGACCGACTTTAACAACAAACCTACACAAACTAGGCTGCCACAGGGCCGTTTCTGCATGTTACAAACCCTGCCAATAATCAGCATCTCCGTATTGACCAGACGGTAGCAGCTAAACCTAAATTCACGGCTGCGACCCAACTGAAATATGAGTAGGGGGTTGTCCCACGATATACACCACCCTGAAGATACGCCCCTAGGCTCCTAAGTCGAAACTTCGACCCCTCAACCCTAACGCATTGCTTGTCATGGCTATATATAATGCTTTTGACCAGAACTAGTAAATTCTACTTTGGTTCTCTTTTGCCAACACCTCCACTTTTTGTGTTACTTGAGTATAGTCTGTTATCTAATGCCTATTACAAAATCTAGCCCTGCAGAACATGGAATTGTGAAATAATAGGACGTGTTAGGAGGGAATTAACAGGGTTTGCAGTGTCAATATACTCCATATTCAGTTTAGACAATGATCACCAACCCGAATGGGAATTTAAACCCTGTAAAGGTGTCTACATTTGTATGACCATCACATGAAAGAGCAAAGACTATAATCAAGCAGCCAAAAATAAATGCAAATTTTAAAAAACTGCCTAGCAGAACCACACTTTAATATTCACACCTGGAATATTGGATTGTTCTAAGTAAATTATACGGCATTATGCTGCACATTGCGGCAGTATTAGGTCACTATTTTTTTATAACACACATTGATACAAAATAGAGGCTAAATGCTATGCAAAATAGAAAGGTTCCTTATGAAGGAAAAGTATGCACATCCATCAGATCCTATTCACAATTCTATTTACCACCAACAACAAATAAGCTTGTCTTGTCCAGAAGGTTCGGTATACAACTGTATTAACAACATCCCTTCTAAACCTAAGAGTAAAATACTGTAAAATAGTGCACACATGTTTCTTGTGAGTGCAATCACACATCCTTTAATAAAAGGGGAGCTGCTTTCATTTTTCATATCTCATTTATGTTTAAGAACTTGACTACAGTTTTGGGTTTACCCTTCATCCACAATTGTAACATTAGAAGTCCACTTTACATTAAGCAAGAGTCCTGCAAGCAGAATTATATAATAACTATGTACAATATATGCATCTCACAAGGATACACTGTAAGGTGTAAGACATCAGACCTGAAAAAGAGAAGTCAAATGTTTGGTATTTTTCTGTACTGTTGAAATAACTCCTGCTCCAACAACAGTCTCTCTAGTGTAGCATGAACTACTTTCAAGAATAACAAAGAAGAAACCATTGTTTCCAACCTTTTTAAAATTACATTTAAATATGTAAGGACCTGTCTTTGTGATGCATTTAAAAGCCCTTCCCCAGTCCATCAGCTGGTACATTAATACTGTCTGGGCAGCTGTTTCCCCTCAGTATTGCAGGTTTACCACCTGAATAGAGCAGTCAACGATTGAAACATGACCACTCTTGCAATGTGTCTGCCACCGCCTTGCAATAATGAGTATTCTCTTACGTTTGGTATCTTTTGATCCGTTGGACACAATTATTTTGCTGAAAACTGGAAATTATGCAACAGAATATGGGGCAAGTACATCATATCGTTGCATAATTCAAATAGACATGCTTATAATCTAATCATACAACAAATGCAATATAAAACACATGTAAATATTGCAAACAATGGAACACACTAATCAAGGAGTATTCTGCCCCTGTATGAAGGCACCTGCACATAACAATCACAGCCTATTGTTTAATAACCCCACATGCTTGCATCTGCAAACTACATAAATGAAAAGATTCCTGCATCACCAAGCCTAATACAAACACTTTTATAAAGGAAATAGACCGTGCAGGTGATGATAATCTGGAATAAAAACTCAACTTTCCTGACATGCAATTACAACTGGCAGACATGCTTATGTGAGTCACCAGAGGAAGTTTAAAGCCCATGGAAAAAAGAATTCATTCAAATTGAAGTACTCCTTGAATGCACTGACGTTGGTCCTTAACCACCTTTCATCTGCAACATACCAGTATAAGATTTGGGCTTCAGTGGAAACCTTTTGTGAAAATCTGAAACCAATTGTGGGGCATGAACAAAAGATATTGGTTTCTATGAGTTGTATAACATATCATACCCCTTGTATGCAAATAAATACTATACCTGTTCCCTATTACACCTCAAACCTACAATCGTCTCCACCCATAATTCCATCAACTAATATGGAGTAGGACTATAACTAAATAGGTGGCAGTGTTGAGGGAGTGTTGGGGATGACCTTCCTTGTGCTGTATACTTAGAAAAATGGAAGGCTCTTCTTAGGATCTGTAAGTTTTAGCTCCACTACAGGTGATACTACTTGTCTTGTATTTAGGAATGGACCCCATACTTGGGAACAAACTTGGTATGAGTGCCCAAAAGGGATAAATTATTTGTGGAAAGCCAAACTACATCTCCTGTGTTTAAAAACTGAACTTAGTCATAATGTAGGTTTGCAAAGGTTTTGTATTTGGTGTTTGCTAATCTCAGATGGTCAAGGGCAGATTTTTGTAAGTTACTGATGTTTTGGAGAAATAATTGTACAGAGGGAACAACAAAGGAGAGGACAAACCTGAGGGTGACACCCCGAGGAACAAATTAAAGGGGAGTATTCTAACAAGGCATGTAAAGAGTTATATGAGAATTCAGCTAAGGGTATCCACTGAACCCACTGGTACCAGTGATTTATGAGAAAACAGCATAAATATGTTTCTGGCATCTGATTGAGCTTCTCTGAATGTCCATGGCCCCTAACGTTTATAACAGTGTTCTCAAAACTTAGCTACAAACTTGGAACCCCTATCTGTGATGGTAATTAATGCTACCCCATTGAGGAGGACAACTTATTTTACAAACGTTGCTGGAGTTGTAGGAATTTTCTTAAGTGGAATAAAAGGTGCACTCTGAGGCCCTAATTACTAGTCTGGCAATCCGAGGACTGGTGGTCCGTCCGCCCTATTACAAGTTGGGCAGTCAGACTGCCAATGCCGCCAGGGAACCCTCATTCCCTGGAGGTGGCATGGCGGTTAGGAGGTTGCAATATGCTTGGCAGGACCGCCGCGGTCCCACAAGTATATCACGAGCTTCCTTTCCTTCAGGGTTTACATGGAGGTTCTTAATCCATGTATACTCTGTAGGAGAGGAAACATAGGGGGCCCTAAGGGCCCCTGTGTCTCCTGCGCTTGTGGATATACACAGGGGGGAATAACATGTGCCCCCCACTATGTGCATGCACAACAGTTCCTGCACAGCATGGACTTTCGAGTCAATGCCGTGCAGGAATCTTGTGAGGCGCTCCCATTGCAGTGCCTTTTTCAAAGGCCTATTGCCTGCCAGAATAATTAAAAGTCAGAATCAAGCGGGCGGCGGCAGCGACCTTTGGCGTAGCCATGGCTATTGGACCTTAGAGAGTTACGACTATCTACACTGACTTACTATCTGATCAGGGTCATTCTGTGATTAAATCCATGTACATTTGTGATCTTCGTTGTTGTGATGTGGGTAGTGGTTACAACTGGTTTCTTTTGAGGTATCTTGGCTTGAGCACAATTTGCATGTTTTTGTACATATTTTTCTACAGCTTGTCCCATATGTGCCCACCAGAACTGACATATAATTAGTTCTTGGGCCTTGTCCATTCAAGAATGACCTGTTATCGTCCCATTTAGTGATCTGTTTCTTTAAGTGTGAATCCGGTATAAACGTTTTCTTCGAGTGCCCAAGAGGTTTTTGAATTGTTTTCTTTGTTCTATGTTTTTCGCTAACCATCCTTGAATATGGATCAATTGATAACTTTTGGTTACCAAATGCCAGAATCATTTCAGTGTCTTAGATATCTGTTCCTGAACAACTTGAATAGATGGTGGACTGCTTACGGGTTTCAATTCTTCTCGTGGGTGGGATGAGGCATCTGCTTTACCATACATGTTTCCTGAATGATTGGTTATTTGATAGTGGATCCTGGCAAAGTAAAAGGTCCATCTAGTGAGGTGGGCATTCCTTCAATTTGTTGACTTCAGATATCCTAACTTTTTCTTTTCTGGCCTATTCCAAATTGTAATACAATGTTGGCCTCTTTCTAATTAGTCTGTCCAATGTCCCAAATCTTTCCAAATGGCAAGCAGTTCTTGTTCATGCATGGTGTCATTTACTTTTGAATAAATCAAAGTCCTGGAAAAATATTCTACAGGGTGCACCAATTCTCTGGATCTTTTTTAGTATTGTATGACTAAAGTAGCACATGAAGAAACATCTGTTTCAACAAATGATGAAAGGAAGATCGCAATTTTTAGGTTTTCGAAATGGGAGATGTAGTAAAGGCATCATTAAATATTTGAAAGGCTGCTTCTTGTTCCACCCCTAAATTAATTGGAGCTCCCTTTTGAGTTAAACTGGTGGATGGGACAGACAGGGTCGGACTGGAGCAGAAAATATTATACAATATTGGGTTGCTCCCAGAATGGTCAAAGGACCTGGGAAAAATGCAATAAGTACAATAATTAGTCCTGACGTACCTCTTTAAAACACCCAAAGAGGCAAAAGACTCGAAAGATCCATCAAATGAGTTATCAGAAAAAACTTTACATGAATAGAGGAATAGAGCACTCTTATGGAATATACCAGAGAGAAAGGCAAAACAAACCAAAAAAACTATATTTTGAAGTATACATCTTTTTATGTATAATCCTTATGGAATAGGTATAATCAATATAGTATTTGACCTTAGACGGTTGTCTAAATAGAAAGTGCAGAAAAGTGCTCATGCGCAACGTGAGTAAAGAGAAAAAGGAAAATTCAGAAGAAAGCAATTGAAAATCAAAGTATCTTAATTCATACATAGACAACACTAGTTGAGGTTGTTCCAAGATGGCTAAACCAATGTTAGGCCTGTATACAACACCGTTATAATATATTGCTATATGGTCTTACTACAGAGTGATGCTTCTTCTTTTAAAATGAATCATCCAATGTTTTGAATAGCCAGCCTACTGTATT
This sequence comes from Triturus cristatus, assembly GCF_964204655.1. Lineage (NCBI taxonomy): Eukaryota > Metazoa > Chordata > Amphibia > Caudata > Salamandridae > Triturus > Triturus cristatus. Next base: position 319,748,267 of record NC_140594.1, on the reverse strand, counting down.
TTAGGCCAAAAAATAAAGTGTGTTTACGTTTCGACCCGTCTTAGGCGATGAGTGTGGTTTATGACCTTCACATGCAGGTCTTCATCAGGACGTAGAAAAGATTACCTAAACATAATAAAAACGCAGTCAGGACCTTTATCTCTGGTGAGTATAATATCATAAAAGAAAGTACAATGAAAACACTAACTGTAGTTGCTGCTTCAAGAAGGCCAAGACAGAAAATAGGCCTAGACACAACAATTATAGTGGCCCGATTAGCAAATCAGATACCTAAAAAGCTGGCCTTTATTTGCAAATTGTGTCTGTTTTAACTTGTAAAGAAATAAAGTATAGGTGTTTTGTAAGGTACCGTAGACTGCATAGATTTGTGCTTGCTGTAGGCAATTTTATGGCTAGAACAGGGTAACCAACAGTAAGAATCAGCCCACCAGATCAAAGACCAGGATCACCAACAGCCCCAAAGTCGGCCCACACACTGACATGTCAGACCATCTTTTCTGGATTTTCCAGATTACCCTAGAGACCAGGACAACCTTGTAAACAGACAATCTTGAACAAAATGGCAATACAATTTGGCAAACGTAAGAAATCATTGTATTTTGTTTACTGTCTTTGGTGGGGGCACTTTCTAGCTATTTTCACCTTTTCCTGATCCATATGGAAGCTTTTTCAGATATCTGCAAACGTGATATTGGATACGTCAAAGATGGGCTTTTCTGACTTTGCAAACTAAGGGTGTCTTTGTAATCTCCGCAATAGCTCCTTTACACTTGTCCTGTGTTCCTGTAGAAAGTCTGGAAGAACTAGGATATTGACAAAATAAATGATGACATGGGTTTCTTAAATGTCCCTGAAGATGTTGTTGATACACTTCTGGAAGGTGACTGTAAATGTGTACAATCCAAAAGGCATCACCTAATATGAAAGTGTCTGTATCAAGTGTTATGGCTGGTTTCCACTCCTCACCATTGTGAATTTATACCAAATTATAGGTACCTCTCTGATCCAACTTGCAGATCTTACCTCTCCTACAGATTTAGAATAAGAACATTTAGAAAATTCTTCTGAAGATGTAGACTAATGAATTAATCCCTGTTCTAGATTTTCTTTCAAATAGTCTTTAAGTACAGTATCCTCTTTTACTGTGTGGGGATAAACCTTGACATGCGGAATCTTAACCACTGGGACACAATCAATGGAATAGTCATGTGGATGATGAGGGGGCAATGGGTCTGTTCCTTCTTTCTAAACACACTCTAAAATGTATTGCATTGTTTAGCCACCAAATGAGTATCAAAGTCTGGTTGAACTGCACAGCAAGTCAAATGATAAGCTTTGTTCAAACTTTCCAGAGGAAAATGTAACACAAGTAATCCACACCCTGGAAATGAGCCACGTTGCACAGCAAGTGATTTCCAGTAAAGTAGTTTAATTACATAGACAGATAGAATCTTGTTTAGTGCATGTTACTAACTGATGATCGTAACCCCACATCCCTACATACACAGCACCCTGTTTAAACACACGCAACCCCACAAGGATGCACAACCTGTTAAAGAACCCCGGATGCATCATATGAGAATTGTCATGAGCGTGCAAAGACCTGCCATGCTTGTGTAACAATAGTTACTGCATCAATTGAAATAAACACGAGCGTAACGCACGTCATTCTCATGCATAGTAGCCACATGTAACACACCTTCCCACTTTAAAAATATTATTTTTTTCCTTTATGTCAACACATAATCTCTGAATCTCATGGGCAGTCTGCATGTCGTCATGCTTCTAGACACATCCATAAAGTCAACCCCTCCACTGGAATATGTCCCTCTATACATATTTGTGTCTTTCACACAATCAGATTCTACATCATCCCAAAACAATATCCACATGTTCACCTGGACAGCATTCTTTCCCTTTGAACAAAGTCACACAACTGAGATTCCAGACACCTCCTCCTTCAACTTGCACAGCATTTTTTAAAATTTTGATGACACGCATATGATTTGTCCCTTGCCTTCTGCCCTCCCTTTCTTGAGACAAACCAAATAATTAACGTTCACCTTCTGTTTGCTACTAGCTCCTTCCTTTTCCCTAAAGTACTTTTCATTTTTAACTAATACTACCTACATTGGATTTCCCTAAAATCCACATCAACATTTTTCTTCTGGTTTCTAAACCACCAGGAACCCAGTTTCGTACTAGGTTTCCATCCCCTTAGCAGCTCAAATTGACTCACCGAAATCACTGAGTACGGTGAAGTCCTGTATTCTAACAGCATAATTGTAAAGCCTTCCTCCAGTTCAAACCTCCCTTAAATGATAACTGAATCACTTCCTTAACTACACAGACCAATGGCCTCGGATTTAATACAGCAATCCATTTATGCACCGCCGCCAGCATCTCCAAATACTTTCCCATGTAGTTACTAACAAACTGTGTTCCACTATCGGTTACTACCTCCTGAGGTATACCCTCCATGCAGAATATCTCATCCAAATATTCCACCATACTTTAAGGTAACTTCCTGCTCCATTTTAATTTTTAACCATTTTAAAAATAGTCCACCATGACTATGCCAAAGGCCTCCTGCCTGGGCAGGCCTGTAAATGGGCCAACAATGTCCAAACCTAATTTCCGCAACAGTGCCTGGGTAATTCAACAGGCTGGGGATCAAGAGTCAATGCCCTTGTCGTTTTGTCACTCACACCTTAGTTACAGCACATCCTCATTTGATGTTCCCCAAATAATCTATCCCTAGCCACCAAAAATTCACTCTTACCCGCCTCCTAGTGCTTGACATACCCAGATATCCTTAAAGCACAATATTCATAGTGACCTTCCTCAAATTAAAAGGAGGTATAAACTTGTCCCCTCTTACAACAATAACCTTCTCCACAGCTAACTCTTACCCCACTAAAAAAAAAACAACAACTCACCTAAAACTTTTCTTTCCTATGGCCAACCACTTCTGATACATTGGATTACCCTATTCAATTCACCATACGTCTCCATCTCCTCTTTCCACCTAGTTTCCTGAACTATAGGATGTTCCAAACCTAACAAATTGATATCCTGCTATGTGAATGCCACCTCACATTCATCCACAGCAACTTCTAAATGATCCTTACCCGGTAAGGGTAACCTTGACATGCAATCCGCATGCACATTGCACGTCCCCCGAACATGTTCCATGCAGTATTGGAAAGTATGCAGTCTGGAAGCAAGTCTAGCCAACCTTGCTTACATGGAACACCCTCCACCAGGTGCCATAATATGTACTAATGGTTTGTGATTCGTTCTTACGATAAATTTGGTACCCCACATGAAGGTCCTAAAATGCTCCGCTCCCCACTAACAAGCCAGCAACTCTCTTTCTATGACTGAGTAATTTTTTGCATCATCCTGCAAAGCACGTGATGCATATGACATAATCCACTCCTTGCCATGCTCTTGTTGCATTAGTTAGGCATTAAGTTTGTATAACTTTCTGCCAAACCGAGACAGGCTACGAGTTGTTCCTTGCAGTTGGGGATAGGTGTATTGGTAATGTTCTCAACATGATTGCACCTGAATTTGATGCCAGAACCACTAATACAATGCCCAAGATACTCCACTTCCTGTTTCTTGAATTTACATTTCTCAGAGTGCAACGTAAGTCCCTTAGATGATAACTCTGCCAACACATTTTTCACATTGCTGTCATGACCGTCCACATTTTTGCCAAAAACTAGGATATCATCCTGGAAAGTTATTGCACCCTTTATTCCTTCCAAAGTTTCTTTCATCAGCCTTTGAAACACAGAGACTGTGCTGGCCAACCCAAGCGACATTCCACAAAATCTAAGCACACACTTCCAGCGTAATAAAAGAAGTCAAATGTTTTAGATTCATCATCAAGTCTGACTTGATACGCACTAGCCAAATCTATACATGAGAATATCTGTGGCCCTGCCAAAGTGGTAACCATCTCATACAGGTTGAGAAAAAGATGGGCATCAACCCACATTGCTCTGTTAAGGCTGCGCAAGTCCACAGAGAGTCTCAACTCACCAGAGGCCTTAACTGAAATAACTAATGGACTCCACGGGTTTAAAGATGTCATTCTTGCACATATCTTGCAACATATCCATGAGTTTATCTCTGTAAGTGAGCTGAACATTCCTCACCTTGTGTTCTGTAGGGATGGCATTATCACATAACTTAATGCAATGTTTAAACCCCATGTATTCTCCAAATTTGTCATTAAAAGCATCAGGAAATTGAAATTTGAACTCTTGAATAAATTTGTCTAAATGTACACCCAACGCTTCTCTATAGGCCTTGTAAGAATTCCTAATAATGTATACAAGAGGATCAGCTCTAGGATCCAATGTTATGCCCATCTCCACTTGGTGAGGCCAACCTAAAAAAGACTGTCCACTTCTTGCCACATACGCCTTCCCACATGTCCGCCATCCTGAGAACCCTAAATCAGCCTAAAAATAGCCTGCTAAGTCAATTTTAGGACCTGTATACCATCCAGGTATCAGGTGATAATTAGTATCATGTTATAATAAGCTTTTGTTATGCTATTTCTTCTTAACAATGGCATGTTACAAAATGGTGTACCACACACACAAATCAATCAATTTTCACACCATCAATAGTAATATCACACGCTGGGAAATTTGTTATGGTCTTTCCATCGCTTATGTTTAGAATGGTACTAGGATCCTGATCCAAATTGTCATACTCACATTCATTCTCATTCCAGCACAGAACCAAATTCACTTAACTGAAGGCTGATCTACACACTCTACTAAAATGTCCCTTCTTATTGCATTTTGAGCACATTTTATCTACAGAAGGTCAAGACTTTGAATTCCCCAAATATGCTCTACTTCCGTACCTATAGTACAATGCTATGTCTTTCTTCCCATCAGTTCTTTGCCATGTAGGTTTCATCTCATTCGTTTGCCCCCTATGTGCTGGGATTTATCCCCACTAATGTTTGGACACTACATGAACATATTTTTCTAAATTCCCTCTAATTTCCTGCAGAAACCTCTTTGAATGCTCAATGGCCTTAGCAATTTCAATTCCAGCATGAAGTGACATATCTGTAATATGTCTTTTATTTAATTGTTATTAGTTCTCATTAACATTTGATCTCTAAAACACCTGCCCATATGTAATAAGCTCAAAATAGCAAGTCACAGTCAAGGATCTACTGATACACAATCCTCTATGGGTTCATCTGACCATTGCTGTAACACACCCTCTGCATATTTCTCCCATAGTTCACCGCACACGCATAGAATATGCAGAAGCGTACACAAAAACAATGCAGAGGCACTCTCTGTCTGAGACTCCCTGTGTACACTGTACATATGTTGAACTCGCTGGTAACTGCAATCCATCCCTCGCATACTAGCACCGTTGGACTCGTTGGTAAAAGGAGCCACTCCCTCAGTTCCTTGCACCAACCAATTAAAACTATTAAAAGCTGTCGACATCCAAATGGCCTGAACCGAAACAAATGAGGGTCCACTAATCAGCAGCGCCAAAATAAATTAAACCAATAGCAATCCACACCGGTGAGAGACACCAATGTCATGCAGTGATGGAAGCAGCCAGTAGCTACTACCACAGATACTTAAAAATGCAAAGACTGTCGATAAAGGAACTCCCTCATCTATCCGTACCCGCTCACCGCCAGTGTAAAAACAATTCCACACTCTGGATATGAGCCACGTTGCACAGTAAATGATTTCCAGGAAACATAGTTTATTTACATAGTCAGATGTAATCTCTTCAAGTACATGTTAATAACTGATGATCGTAACAGCTGAACCCCACCCGTATATACACAGCCCCCGTTGAAATACACACAACACTGAGGATGCACCACCCATTGAACAACGCCAGATGCATCATATAAGAATCGTCACGAGCACGCAAAGACCGGCCACGCTCATGTAGCTATAGTTTTCACATACATTGGAATAAGCACAAACGTAACAAACACGTCACACTCCTGCATACTAACCAAGTGTAACACTTTTCTGAGCTCAACTTGTGGAGGAATTGGTGATGGTCTGTTACTTTTAGCTGATTAAAATATTATGTTTGTGTAGCCAAGGAGTTTGCAATACATCAGCAAATGCAAATAATATCAATGATGGAACATTTTTCATTGTTTCTAAATGTCTATTTTCTAGATCCAGTTCTAAACATGGTGTTTCCCAGGAAACACCTCTGTAAAGAAAAGGTTTACCATCAATATGTACAATAGCTTCAGGTGTTTACCATGGTTTTTTAGGCAGATGATAAGGATTAACAGGGTTGATCCATAAAACAAATGAAGCCCTGCAATAAATGAAAACTAATGTGCTTGGGGGACCCTGAAGCAATGTAAGTTGTACAGATAGCTGAAACTGTTTTCCATATTCTTGCAAGATTGGGGTGAACTTTTGAATTTGATTGGGGCTCAACTGGGGTTTATCCTTTACAGCCGGCCAAAATCTTCCCACTAAAGTTGAAGATCTTTAAAAAGTTCCCTGTTTTCTGACAATAAAAACACAATACAGTCACTCGTCTTTCCTCTTTTTTTTTGGTTATTAAAGATCTTCTGATTCTTCCTGACAGTACCACAGAAGAATCTAACACTTGATTTTATCTTCGTGTACTGTCAGTAGACTTACAAGAGTTTGTGTAAGATAGCATCACCTTTCATGATGTTGCTGTTTTTGTTAGACAACAATCTGCAGGGTGAGAGCAATAATTGCTGCAGAGTGCTTTGCCTATTAACGAAATCCTGTTCAAAAACTGAATTAAAATGAAAGACGGGGAAGTCAAAAAGAAAGGAAACCGCAACAGCACAACAAAATATAAAAGTCCAAGAGGGATAGGAACAGAAGGAATTGACAATGGAGAAGACAATAAAGATGACAGGATGGAAGCCTGGGTTGTAACAACTGCTGAAGCCAGACACCTGCTTCTGTGCTTGGAAGTTCTTAATACATATTTCCCTGAACTGAGCTAGATTGGTTACTCACTAAGGTCAATGCTATATGTACTGGTGTAGTATAACTAATTTATTGTGTCCTTGAAGTATTTGCCCTGCATTTTGCAGTTTCCACTGTGCACTTCTCCATCTTCTCTGCATATAATGGTATTGAGGTCTTTTCTGGGCCACTGCATCTGATGACTAAACAGTTGCACTTAAAACACCTTTGCAATTTCTCATAGTTTCTTTCACTGACTTGCATGCCATGTTGATTTCAATTTCTATGGCATGCTCAGGCTCATGCATTGGTCTTAAAATTAACATTAGCCAATTTTACAATAATCAAGAATGTTGATGCTCATCCAGGTCAATGAGATTGAAAACAACTTGCCCAGTTCACATGCCATGGCACTTGTATGACTGAGATTGGTTAGGGCGGCTTGCATGTGCATCTATTGGGGAAGTGGAGCTTGTTGTGTCTGTTGTGTAAGTTGGCAAGCACGAACAAGTATTGGCATCCTCTAGCGCGATTTTCAGGCTGTAGGATGGCACCTGGTGAGATTTTCTCAACGCAGCAGGTTGTGGGTGGTTGCGACCATTTGTGGTGAGAAACCTGCTGCTCGAGTAGTTAATCTACTAGAGTGTCAACAAAGTGCAGCACACCCTGGTGTGCCACATGATGCCGTTCATGCTGATTTTGCAGCACGGAACACGTTTCTGGTGCTAAAAGTCAGCGTGAGAAGTGCAACGTGCCAATTCTGCCGCTTGTGGAACTCTGCGGAATCTCACTGAGTTTTCATGTAACTCCGCAGAAATCTGCGTACAGCAGCTGTACAAAATAGCAGCATAAGCACCAGGTGTTGGAAAACAATCTCAATTGGTCCTTTCTATAGATTAGCAATCTAAGGGCCTGAACTAGACCTTGGCGGATGGGTTACTTCCTCACAGGGGGGATGGATATCCCATCCGCTGAAATATAAACCCCATTATATTCTATGGGATTTATATTTCATCAGGCGGGATATCCATCACTGTTGTGAAGAAGTAACCCTTCCACTAAGATCTAAATAAGTCCTAAGTCTTCCAATCTCAGACCAAGGTACAGGAATGATCAGAATTCAGGAATCAAAGAGCCCTGTACAAAATAATAGGGATAAGGCAAAAGAGTGCGTGCAACACCATCAGTAGCATTGCAGAAGCTCTGTCAAGAGTCTTCAGTAGATTGGAAATAAGTGTCAGTATAGACCACACTTAGAAGAAAGACAATGTCTCATAGGAGAATGTCTTAAAGAGTCCATTCAAGGGTTAATGGGTATCAGGGAAATGGTTCAGGTCAGAGTCTAAGGAAGGTTCTGCATAGGGTCTGCAGAAGGAGTTCAGCAAGAAAGTTCAGCATAACGTCTACAAGAAAGTCTGAAGTCATCTGCGTGTATAAGCCAGGGCAAACAATAAGTTTTAATCGATGGAATGCATTGTCAACTCCCCTTTGGTTGCATCATCAATCATAGTCCATTGTATTTGTTTCAATCCTTATGTGAGTTCACATATTCCGCACTGCAACAGTAGAGAAAAATCCCACACTAGACATGGGAACAAATATAAAAGTCCAAGAGGGATAGGAACTGAAGGAATTGACAATGGAGAAGACGATAAAGATGACAGGATGGAAGCCCGGGTACGATCTAAAACATTTTTGAAGGAGTTGTAACAACTGCTGTAGCCAGACACCTACTTCTGTGCTTGGAAGTTCTTAATACATCTTTCCCTGAACTGAGCTAGATTGGTTACTCACTAAGGTCAATGCTATATATACTGGTGTAGTGCAACTAATTTATTGTGTGCTTGAAGTATTTGCCCTGCATATTGCAATTTCCACTGTGCAGTTCTCCATCTTCTCTGCATATAATGGTGTTGAGGTCTTTTCTGGACCACTGCATCTGATGACTAAACAGTTGCACTTCCAACACCTTTGCAATCTTCTCATAGTTCCTTTCACTGACTTGCATGCCATGTTGATTTCAATTTCCATGGCATGCTCAGGCTCATGCATTGATGTTAAAATTAACAGTAGCCAATTTTACAATAATCAAGAATGTTGATGCTCATCCAGGTCAATGAGATTGAAAACAATTTGCCCAGTTCACATGCCATGGCACTTGTATGACCGGGATTGGTTAGGGATGCTTGCATGTGCATCTATTGGAGAAGTGGAGCTTGTTGTGTCTGTTGCAAATCTGTGGTGCTGTCATTACCAGCGAGAAAAAATATGCGGTTCCGTTCCTCTCATTCTCTGAGGCTTTGGAATGAGACGTCAATTTGCTGCAAATCCCAATCTTCTCTGTCTCTCCCTAGAGGGGTTGAACACACATCCACCTCAGCAGAGAAAGAGGGGGGAAATAAGGTGGGGTACGAGAAACAAAAGCGCTTGCTGCTGCTTGATTGCATTGGTAAAACCCGTACTGGACTGGTGTAGGCTTCCGGACCGATATGCTACCTGCCTTATGAAGTTTAATAGTGGAGTATGTTCTGATAAAAGGATAAGTATCAGAAAGTTAGGAACTAGGCAGGTATGATTTACCATAATGCCATTTAAGAATATTGCAATAATCCTACCCTGCACCTTGAGAGACAGCACAATCTTGAGACTTGGAGAGTCAAGACGCCCACAAGATGTTGCCAGACACTAAGCCATGTTTGCAATGGTGTTTGTAATGGTGGGTTCATTCTAACCACTAAGAGATTCTAATACAGTGTGCTCATACTAACCATTAAGAGATTCTCATACTAGAAAGTTCCAACCTGAAGTGGTTGCTGATCTAGCTGTTCTTAGGTCCAACCCCAGCTGTCTCTATTGGATAATCCTATGATTCCCTTTAAGAATGAAGAAGTGATGACCTCTTCCTACAGAAGGTGCAACATACCCCATTCCTGCTCGCATCAGAGCGGAGATCCTGGCACTTTCAGATCAGCAGTGCCCCAGTGTATCAGGACCTCATTGGCTCCCCTCATTGCTAGTGGATGCAACTGAAAGCAGATGAGGGGAGCTTGTCAGTGATACAACTTTTGTGTGAATGAAGAGCGTTAAGCATCAGAACTCCTGTGCGAAGAATACATTCTAGAGAGACATTCGCTGTTCAATTCTCTGAAGTGTGGCCATTATACCAAGCAGTTAATGTTAACACTGATGTCCTGTGCTTTAAGTACTTCTGACCTGCAGTTTAATAGCCAAGTTACCCACTTTACCTTATTTTCTCTTATCAAGGATAGTCAATTAAACTCTTGAGACTTACTATATGAGTCGATAGGTTTGCAACCCAGATTCTGTTCTGCACAAGTAATTACACCCAATACATTTAATTATCAGTCAGAACTGTCAAATTATGGGAGAAATTGTTTACTTTGAATGCGCTACAATGCATTCCATTACAACGTAGTCGTTACAACGACCACGTTGTTACAACGTGAACCGTTACATTGTAAGTCATTACAACGACTTGCTGTAGGGGGCAGAAGGTGTTGGATATATAATCCAACACCTTCCCTGCTGTTGCACAAACTGGAGTAGGAATAGTGAATTATACTATTCCTAAATCCAGTGCGCCCCCTACAGGAAGTCGTTGTAATGACTTGCGATGTAATGGTTTGCGTTGTAACAAGGCAGTCGTTGTAACAACCGTGTTGTAATGGAATGCGTTATAGCATATTCGGTGTAAAGAGGTATATTCTTAAATTATAGCTATTTAATTTGCATGTAAGCCTGTAGAAACAAGGGTGTATACAAAATTCTAGAGGGCGCTAGACCTTCTGTGACCAGGATATGACCCCTCAATCCTAGTATATTGTTTACGTGAGTCGTTAGGGAAGCAGCTAATTTGGAACCCATTGGAGATCTCTGGGAAAGTTGTTGAACCAGTTTGACATAGTGCGATCCCTGACTTTAGGGTTCAGAATCGCTTAAAGGTTTTACTGGAGTCTTTATATGCTCTCTTCAGTCAGTCGAAGAGTGATGTCAGACACAAACATGCAATGTATTACATATTGTGTGCCTGGCCACTACCTTTGTTTTTTCAGAATAGTGTAATAAATGGGCAACTCAGTGGATTTGAGACTGTGTATCAATGCAGGGCACAGTGCAAAAGTAACATCAGTTGCCAGACAATGCATTTCTTCTTTCTAGAATAACACTTGATATGTGTGCTGTGCTGCCCGGCTTGAAGCATGTGTGTTCCGGGTACTGATAGCCTTAGCTTCCCAAGTGTTTCCTGCAAGCCATATTTCAAACTTTAGCAAATGGTTACTTTTTGGGCCTTTTTGAGAATTAGCAATTCTGCCATGTGCTCAATTGTGAGTATTGAAACCATGGCTTCTTTTCATTCTGTCATGTCACTGGGCATCTGTAGCTTTTTGCCATTGTCCTGTTTTGAGCCTGCCTCTCCCCATGCAAGGTGCCTCTTGATAGAGGTGCGCGATAAATTCCGCTCTGCTGGAGTAGTTCCCGGAGGTTTGCCCACTTTGCATTATGGTTGTAGCACGGGGTTCCGGCCGAAGTCTGCCAAAGTTTTTCTCACAAGTGGCTCGCCAGCAATAAGTTGGCTAGCACGAACAAATATTGGCAGCACCTAGCGCAATTTTCAGGCACTAGGATGGCACCCGGTGAGATTTTCTCAACACAGCAGGTCGTGGTTGGTTGCGACCATTTGTGCTGAGAAACCTGCTGCTCGAGTAGATAATCTACTAAAGTGGCAACAAAGAAGCAGCACACCCTGGTGTCAAAAAAGCAAAAAACAAAAGTTCCCTTCTCCTGTTGATGTGATTAGGAAGAGATTATCTCCTCCTGGGCCTCTCTTTTCTCAACGTGAGAAAAAGGGACTAAGTGTACAATAGAGTCTTATGCAGGTTACCAAATTTACAATAAAGTAATTCAATGCTTTGTGATTACATAGTCAAACGAAACAACTACACAGATGCAAAGGAATAAGATGTTTACCTATTTTATTAACCAGTGCGTTCTTAATTATTCATCCATATCAGTTAAAAACACTTTTCCATGTTATTTATTAAAAAAACATATACAATACATAATAATAAAACAAAGATATTTTTGAACAAAGATTGTCGACGCGGCGTTTCTGTGTTCTAAAATATCGTCACCTTCTTTAGGACAACAATTATTGCAATCCTTCAGTACTTTCGGATAAAAGATAGAATGGTGCTTTTAGTTGCCTCTTATTCATAAGTTTCTCTGTATCCTCACTCAGTATTTTCACCATGTATGGCTATCTTCTAATGTTAATGGATTCTGTTTAACTTTTTGCGTAGAGTGCGTTTTATATATCGCTATCTCAAATTACTTCAAACTTCTTGTTTCTAACATCATTCAAGGAAGTCTGTTATATTCGTGAAGAAGGTTCTTGCCTTTTCCTCTTTACCACCCTTTTTTTTCTTTTTTTTAAATGGGGTGTCTCATCTAAGTCTTGTCAGATCATAAATTGAGAAAGGGAAGAGCATTTTCTGTAGACATCCGTCCTGCTGACCTCTCAGTCTCCAAGTTGGAGGAAAAGAGGAAAAGGCAAGAACCTTCTCCACGAAGATAACAGACTTCCTTGAATGATGTTAGAAACAAGAATTTGCTCTTAACATTTATAATAATATGGTCATGGATCATTTCTCCACCATTATACAAATGTTGCACGACATTGGAAAAAGATCCAAATTCATCACACACTCTTCCTCATTAACCCCTTCCATGCCCATGACGGAACGGTTCCGTCATGAGCATCGGTTGAGCTGTGCTCATGACGGAACCGTTCCGTCATGGCCCCGCCCGCGCTCGAACCCTTCAGCACCGCGGAGGAATCCGCGCAGCGCTGAAGGGGTTAAGAAGGCGGCTTTAGTGAAACTGAATGCTTCCCTTGCATCCTTTCTACTGGTTGAAGAGTTACTCCTTGCTGCAAACAAATCATATCATCCCCAGTGCCGACTTGATGGTTGGAGAACCCTTTTTTCTTCCTTCCCTTACTTCTTTGCCCAGTGTATTGTCCCCACTGCAAGACAACACAATGGCACAAAAATGCCTCCTAACAGGAGGTAACGGCACTTTCTTACTACTCTCCAGTTCACACTTCCCAACGTAGTTAGGTTCAGGCAGACTGACCAACACCAGTGTTGCCATAAAGCACTAAGGGGCACATGACTCAATGAAGGCTTTTGCGATTCCTTAATTGCGATTATTAAGGAATCGCAATTAAGGAATTGCAAAAGCCTATGCATGTAGGAATCGCTATAAAATTAGCGATTCCCAAACATTCCTTAATTGCGACTCGCAAATTGCGAGTCACAATTAAGGAATGCCTTCCTATTAATTCCTATGGGGCTACAGGCCCATAGGAATGAATGGGAGATTGCATGCGCAATTTGCGAGTACCAATAGGTACTCGCAAATTGCGCATGCACTTTCAAGGGTGCAAGGGTATCAAAAGGACACTCTGTTGCACCCCTGAAATTGAACTGTGCACACATGTTGCGCACACACATGCCCCAATGGCATGTGTGTGTGTAATCTACAACTTCGAAAAAATGCATTTTAGTGCATTTTTCAAAGTTTTTGCTAATTACCATCAAGTTCAAATTGATGGTAATTTGCGCCCCCTATTAGCAAAAATGCTATTTGCGATGTCATCATGCATTGCATTTAAGAAATCGCAATTTGCGATTCCTTAAATGCAATCGCAATTTAAGAAATCACAATAAATTGTGATTTCTTAAATTGAGAGAGCCTTTCAGTTTCATACATCGCAGAGGCCCTTTTTGCAGGAGCAAACAGACGATTTTTGCGAATCGCACCGTTTGTGCTCGCAAAAAAAGGTTGATGCATGTGCCTGTAAGTGTCAGTCTGTCAGATCGCCCCCTAGTTATTGCATAGCCAAAAATCCTATTGAGAAGACACGATCTTTAATCCAGTACCATGTAAACTGACAATGGCATTCAACGATAGTCTGGGAATTAAATTAAAATGTGCACAATCTGAGACTGAGCAAGGAGTGTTCTGGGTGGAGCATGAGAATACTTGTATGGCAGCTCAAGCCCATCACTTTGGCCAACTCCATCCCCGGTAATCCAACTGGGGCTCCTGGCTCTATGCGCAGCAAGGATCGTAAAAACCTATTTTGTGGTATAATTATTTCACCACATTCTTCAAATATTCACTAGTTCTGCTTCATGCAGCTGCAACAGGTTTTGACTAAGCATTTGAGACAGAACAATTCCCAAAGCGATAATGGAATTTGAAGGTTCCATCTGTCCCTCTTGCCAATGATAACTTACTGTTTGTGTGATGCAGGAGGCTGTGGTAGAGAACCTGATGTCCAAATAGTCAAAAGAGCTTAATAGCTCCACGTTTTCCCCCACTAACTGCAAAGGATGTTTTTGGGAATAATTAGAGAAAATTATAATTACCTTGGATTTTGCTGAATTAATAACCAACCTCTCCTTCCTGCAGCAGTTCTCAAAAGCCCCAGTTGGGTAAGTAATGCATATTCTGTTTGAGCCATCAGGATCGCAGTGTCAGCAAATACCAGCATCTACGCCCTGGTGTGGCCCACTGTCCCACAATAGGTACAGCCTAAGATGATGAAATCATCCTATTTGGAAGATTTGATAAAGTGTATAACTATAATTATCAATCAGTCAGCATTTTTATAGCGCCGCATTGTCACCCCTGGGGGTATCTGGGCACTGGTGTGCGAGGTCTCTGTTGAAAAGCTAGGTGTTTAGTAAGAGAAGGGAAGAAACAAGCAGAAAAAGGGAAAACAGAGGGCATAAAAACGTGTGAGCAGAAAAGGTAAAACAGAGGGCAGAAAAACACGCAGAGAAAGCAAAACAGAGCTGAAGAGTGCAAAACAGAGGGCAGAAAACGAGCAGAAAGACAAACTAGAGCAGAAGAGGGTAAAACAATGGGCAGAAAAAGGAGCAGGAAAGGCAAAAAAGAGGGCAGAAAAATGAGCAGTAAAATGTAAAACGGCAGCAAAACGAGCAGAAAGGCAAACCAGACCAAGAAACGAGCAGAGGGAGGCACACACAGAGGGCAGCAGCTAGACAGCCAGTAGAGGGTAGTGGACTGCGAGCAACCTGGACAAGAGAACACACGTAGGGGAGCTGTCACGAGGAAATATGATATGAACCATGATGTGCGTAGATGGTGGTGGGAGATTTGGTCAATTCATGATTTGTCTGTTTGCTATCTCTTGTTTGTGGTTGTGGTTCCTATACCATGTGCACGTCTGTGCCATTGATGTTCATGATACATTTTTATAATTACTTATTCTTTGTTTTGCAATGTATGTGCGCTCTGTGTACTTTATCTTGGTATCATTCTCAGGTGCGCAGTGTTTGCCTTTGCAATTGCATTTTAACCTCTGCAGTTTCTCTTTTGCTGCAGTCCCTTTGAGACTGGATTTTGTCATGTTAACACGCTAATGCCACGAGGATGGGCATGCTGATTGATACTGTATTGATGGGCTTGTTTTGGGGTGTGTTATATAAATATTAGTACTGGGACGTTGGCATATTTGGGGGGTTTATTACTTTTTCGCTACAATGCTTCATAACAGCTTTTGACTAACTGCAAGCGTTGAGTACCAGTTTGTTGAAGTTCATCTTCGCGATTACCGAAAGGTGTCAGACGTACATTTTTGATGTGCTTAAATATGGGTTTATGTCAATCCCACCTGACTGGTTTACGAATAATGTTGGGCGAGATCTTTTAATTGTACATCCTGTGCTACCATCTAGTGGCGAACGTGTGTTTAAGCACTGTTATGTGAAGGTTATGAAACTTCACAGTGGATCCGAATAAATAATATACAGATGTTTAAAAGATTTTGAGTTAGTTTTCGAGACCAGAACTTTTCTTCAGTTACAGTATACCGAATTGCATTAACATGCAGCTTTTCAGATAACATTATGAGGCAGTAGATAGCCGTCATATACATTACTAAACAGAAAATACAAAGAGACAACAGCCTTTTTCACTCATCTGTCTTCATTGTAATTTGTCAAACCTTCACACCCTGAGTGACATTAGTAGCATACTGGATTTCCTGATGGATATGCTGCATTTTTAAATCATGGCTAATGTTTTTGACCTGTAAAAATCAAGTATTGCAGATGTTTGCGACATTACCCTCATTTTCAATGTTAAACCGTAAAAAAGGCAAATGAGCCTGGAGTCTACAGTTGTTGAGCAGTTGGCGAAGAACTGGAAAGAGGAATCGAAAAGTCAATCTGTTATAATGAAGATGGATCCTTGTAAGTTATAGATAGAGTTTTATTTAAGTTGGTTACAGGTTCCAAGTGAAGCCCCACCAGGAGCAGAATCCTTGCTGCTCAGCCCATCCACTCCAACTGACCGCATCCAAACACTCATCATTCTAAGGACCTCACACACTGGCTGAGCAGCAGGGAACAGAACATCAATGAACATCAATGGGGAGGATGCATTATACTGAACTGAAGATTACAACACATCCCCCCCCCCCCTTATAGAGACGATAGAAAATACGATGAGATGTGAGATGGCAAGAGGCCCAAGTAATACGTCCCACAAAATCTATAAATCCCACGCCAAAAAATCCCCATAGGAAATGGTCAAGTAGGTGACCCCAAGCATGTCTACTCATCCATCAGGGTAAACTAAATACATTTTCCCCACGACCCTTTAGAACTCTAGGTAGGACCAGAAACTCACAAAGTCCTCTACTGGTCATACCACGGGAAAACTAACCCCATGCTCCCCACACATTGCAAACTCACTTAAACAGGGCCAAGGATTCTCCTACCCTCTGTTGCACAGGGGCATCACACGCATACCCCTTCACAATTCACTTAAACAGGACCAGGGCATCTCCTACCCTCTGCTGCACTTAGGACATATCCACATACCCCCTAAAACGTTGGGCTTAACATACTGCCCCTATATCCTTGGGCTTAACACTCTGCCTCTACATCCTACTCTGGGCTTAACATACTGCCCCCACATCCTTAACCCCTTAGGAAGGATTGATAAAACACAGTATCACTTCAGGACCAAAAGATACTCACTTCTTCCCCTCTACCGCATCCAAACAGGACCAGAGGTAACACTAAACATGGTAAATACTAACATAAACCACTGCAACTGTTTATACCACCACAGCATACAACCATCATTAAAAGCAGATACTCTGGTAATACCCCCAGAAACCCCCATTCGTGTGAGCGACCTCTCAGCCAAATATCATATCATACCCGCACAAAACCATTCCACAAAATCAACAAGGCACTGGAAATGTGGCACATCACACCTACTTAATATGCCCATAAACTTGGGCAACAAATTCAGAATGGTAGCCAGTATTAGTCAACCTCCACAGTTTCTATCAGAGAGGGGCAAACCATTGTTGCCCAGGAAAACGTGGAAACACTTCTTGGATTCGTATCTTGTGGCCAAAGGAGGTAAAAAGTTCTCCACGGCTAGGTGACAAGGATTTCTACTTCACAACCTATGTGTAGAGGGTCATAATATTTATGAGAGTTTGAAGGGTTACATGGAAAAGAGAGCCCAACCAGGAGCAGCTTCCCTGCTGCTCAGCCCATACACCAACTGACTCAGGCACTCCAACATTTCACATACCAACATTCTCTCACGCAGTCATTCTGGCTGAGCAGCAGGATATCACATATCTCCCTCCTTTACAATGGAAAGGAAGTAAGTGTCAAAATGCATCAGAAATTAAGCAAGACAACTGAGAAGAAAATGCACTGGAAGAAAGCATGGAAATAAAAGGTGAAAAAAGTAGGAAACACAAACAGGAAAAGAAAATACAAACGACTCATGCATCAACACCCTTTCTCACAGAAAGACAAACCCACACCCTCCCTCACATAAATAACAAAACAAACTCAAGTACAAAGATTATGCAAGCTGGCCAGGCAAACACACTTTTACAAGGGCATAAGCAAAAAGGTGAAGGAGAGAACAAAACACAGAAACAAAAGAACAGTGAAAGGATGGAAGATAGCTGCAGATAGAACAAGCAAAAGGATAGTTGCCTTTAACTCAAGCAAGAGTATGGGGGAAAGTCCCCAGAAAGACAGCAAATCCTAGGTATGGCAGAAAGTGCCACACGGTACATTGCAACATCCAGGAATGCAAAACTAGGTGTGGCGGAAAATACCACATGAGACACTGCAATAAAGAGCAAGGTATGGTGGAGAATACCACACGGTACATTGCAATATGTATATGCAAACAACAGAAATAGGTGTGGTGGGATATACCACACAGTACAATGAAATATTTACAAACATAAAAACCAGGTGTGGGAAAAACCACACAGTACAATGCAACATAAAACTAGGTGTGGTGTAAAATATCACACAGTATAACATAAAGTATGGCATAAAAAACCACTTGTAATAATGTAAAATGCAGGAACTGTAAAACTAGGAGTGGGGCACGCCACACAGCACAACGTACAGCAAAAACTTTGCAAATAGAGATGTGGGAAATAACCACACGGGTAGTAATAGGAACTGTAAAACTACTCCAAACACAGGAAAGGTGTGGGCAGGCACCACACAGTACAATACAATATGTAGCAAAAGCAGAGGGTAGTAAACTATCGGAGCAATAACATCACGTAAAGAAAGGTTCCCTAGATAAGAATCAGCATGTAAAAGAAAAACTTGCAGTCATGTAAATGTAGATTGCGCAGAACATCACAAGAAAAAAATAAATAGAGAAATAAATGAATAAATAAACAATGAAGACGAATAAATGTCAAAGCAAATTGCAGGTTGACAGCAGGTTGAAGAATCCTTGTAGCGCAGCAGGGTGAATCCTTGTAGCGCAGCAGGCAAAGTTAAAGAACTAGATGGCACAGTAGAAAAAAAGAAGTCGTCCAGTACTTTGAGTGTGCTAATATTAAAACTGTTGAAAATGCAGGATTCAAAATGTGCAAGGTTCCATCATCAGCAAGCGCACCCAAAGAAAACTTGACATCTAAAGTCATTCCCAGAAAAGAATGCTTGACTAAGAGGTAAGCACAGGAGAGGCAGCAAATTAAACAACAGTACCTGCAATGAAATATGACTATGCTAGGCCAATCTGATGTCTTTGAAATCAAAACACATGTCGAGGAAGAGCGCTGATGCAGATGGAGGCGCAAAAGGACCTCTTCAGCCTCACGATAACTTTATTTTGGCAAACAAAACGTGGTTGGCAAAGGCAACATGGTTGACAGAGATGACGAGACAAACCCAAAATGGCGGCACGCACGGTGGCGCTAAGCCGGGTGGCTCACAGCGCGTGCATGCATGCAATCAACCAAAAGCAGCACAGAACGTTGAAGTAGCGACAAATCCTCAGGGGATGAAGGTGAGTTCGCACGTGCTGGAGGAGACACGCACTCAATATAAATTTAAACTTTACTCACAACTGTCAAATTGTAGTGGGGCTGCCAGGTAAAAAGTAATTCATCATAAAGTTTTTCCTCATCATAAGCGCACACGAACACAAATGGCATGATTTCCCCGCATTTAACCTCCTCATAGTGCAGCGTTCAGCATGATGATAAGGCTGCGCATAGCAGCAATAATAACTGCAGTTAACTAGACACAGACTGGCATAACGTTGCGCATATGCCTTACTGGTGCAATCCACACAAACGGACACCAAAAATCGATGTCAGCTGAGTCTGGTATGAAGTCGATAGAGACTTGAGAGTACATGTAAAAGGAGGTTTCTAATTACACAGCATTCGCTATAATGCAGATTGCAGAAGGTCTCTGGGCAACTAGGCAGCAGCGGAAGGCAGCATAAAGTAGAGGATGTCAGGAACTGGCAGGCAGCAGGATAGGCCGGCAGCAGGGCTGGCAGGAACTGGAACACACTTAAGTTGTGTGCAACCGATGTCGCAGGAAATGGCAGACAGCAGGTCAATAGCAGGAAGGAGGAGCTGGTGGAATAAAGTTGAAACTGGCACATTTGAGTTGTGGCCGACCGGTGGAAGGTCACTGGTGGGGCTCGGAGGTGCCAGTTAACTTGAAAAGCTCTGCATCAAATTAAAAGAAAGTCCTTTCGCTTGATTGTGGGTTCTAGTTTCTTCAGCCTCTTCTTTTCAGACTGTAGACACCCCACTCCTGGTACCAAAATGTAGTATAATGAAGGTAATCAAAATCCAAGAAGTTTTCATGTAGATTTATTGATTAGCAGGTTACATGGAAAAGAGAGCCCCACAAGGAGCAGCTTCCTTGCTGCTCAGCTCATACACCAAATGACTCAGGCACTCCAACATTCCACATACCAACATTCTCTCACGCAGTTATTCTGGCTGAGCAGCAGGATACCACAGTTTTACACCAAAATTTCAACACAAAATCTGACAATACATGCACCAGGAACCACGCGCTAGTGAGGAACTCACTTACCAACACAGTTAAACAATTTTGAAGGGAAAAACGTAACATCCTTTTTGCTGACATGCTGCCCAAATGAAATTCAAGTTCCAAATCCTCAGGGTTGCACGCAGGGTCAGACAGAACCGGAACATATCCAGGCTCGCTGCCATCTCAGATACCACGGACTTTGGCCCTTATCAAGGAGGCCATAATTCCTCCACGGACAACCAGCGGTTCTGACGCTGGATTTCTAGCAATTCCTGACGTGCTCAACTGAGCGGAATCACACCACGCAACCACAGGACACGGCTCCATGAAGAACATTTCTCTCACGCCGTCCAAACTTACAACGAATACCCTGAAGAAGTTCATTGTGAAATGAACGAAACACGTCGGATGACTGTGAAAATAAAGAACTGTTTTTTGATACAACTTTACAAGTGAACTCACTTATTGAACTGACCACTTGGGTAGTGCGCCACTCCAAATTCTGGTGTAGCACACTCAAACTTGTCGCAAGTGTGCACACCACGCCTGATGAAGATAACTTTCTTTATTGCATCTGCCAAAAGGTAAAACAGCCCTCACCAAGTCAGCCACAATCCAACTGACTCAGTGGTGTTACAATGAAGGTGGATGTAAGTTATAGATATAACTTTATTTAACTTTGTTACAGGTAAGAAGTAAAGCCCCACCAGGAGCTGCATCCGTCCTGCTAAGCCCATCCACTCCAAAGGACCGCATCCAAACATAAGCACTATCAACATTCTAATGACCTCACACACTGGCGGAGCAACAGGGAACAGAACATCGATGAACATTAACGGGGAGGATACATTATACTGAACAGAAGATTACAACACAATCTTGATAGGTTGATAAGTGCGCTTTATCTTACTTGATCCAATAACTGGAGAGTTCTGTACAGTTTCTGTGAGTTTTCTTCAGAAATTCTTATTCATAAAGGCTATTTCTGTTTTCAGTTGGGGTGATATTTCATTTATTAGATTCAGAACATCAGTATCCTTACAACGAACAGCTGCGACTGTGTGTGTAAGGATGTTTTAATACATATATCCTGTAGTTTGATGGATTTGTTTGCATGACATATCATCAAATTAATTTGGCACTAGCTAGCCCTAAAGATAATGGACCCTCTAAGAATCTCAATTGCAGCACAGTGCTAAACCACAAACAATGTGAAAACCAAATTGAGTGTTTCATATTGTCAAGACACATTTGTCTTGTTCCTGTAAAGTAGAACTTAAAGTGAAATTCCTTATATTTTGTTACTGTATCTGATCATTAGATCGGAAATCATAATGTTAAAATGTGTGTGTGTTCATTATGAAAAGTATGTAAACCCATAGTTTCCTCGTGGCCATGATACATAGACTGTTGCACTAAGCAGAGTATGCCGTATATCAGTCGACTACGAGGATTGCTTCATTACTACCTTGTACATACAGTGAAGTGAATTTGACAATGGTTCTCTATTTATTTGGTTTAGATCTATCTAAAGAGTGAACCTAGGTGAAACTTCAATACAGCACTGTATTTCTTAGACAAAAATGCACAGTAATCCGGACAGCAACAGAATAAGATCCTTGCAGACCACCAAAGCCAATAATGAAATAATTTCACTAAATGACCCTTGGTTTTGAGATGATAGTTTCAAGCAGGGGTTTGCAGCCCTATCCTCTCTGGTTCTGAAAGTTGAGCAGTATTCAGCTGGGTTACTCTAGCTGTTGATTACCCCTTGCACCAGCAGCAATTGGATACTGCATGTCACCATGCGGCCATCTATCGATCCTTCCCCGATTCATTTGCCCCTTTGGATAAGGGAGAATCTCCTCCGATGACTACGCTGGCTCTTTGTTCTTTACCTGAGCTCTCCCGGGAGGAGTTTACAAAAATCGTCCTGCTCAGTTTAGAGAATCTGCGTCTCTTTGTTTTTCTCCACTGCGTGACCTTGTTAATTTATCTCTAACAACTGGCTCTGTTCCTGCAAGCTGGAAAGAGGCTCAGGTGATGCCTATTTTGAAAAAAACAGCTTTGGATCCTTCCAAACTGGAAAACTATCGCCCCATATCGCTTCTTCCGTGGGCGGCTAAACTGACTGAGGTTCATGTCAACACCATTCTATCTGATCATCTCCTTCGCGCTGATATTCTGGACCCTACTCAGAACGGCTTCCGATCCGGCCATAGCACGGAGACGGCATTGCTTTTTATGGTCGACCATTTACGAACTTTGGTCGACTCTGGTCAAACGGCGGCACTGGTACTTCTTGACCTCAGTGCCGCGTTCGACACCGTCTCCCATGCTATCTTATTACAACGTTTGGGTGAGCTGGCGTCGGTAATACGGCACTGGAATGGTTTTGATCATTCCTATCGGACCGTACGTTTAGGGTTGTTACACCCCCTTTTCAATCGAACCCGTATCCTATTGCCCAGGGTGTCCCGCAGGGGTCGGCTCTTAGCCCCACACTTTTCAATCTTTATGTTCAGCAGCTGGCTGTGGTAGCCAAGCAATGGAACCTGTCTATGGTGTCCTACGCTGACGACACCCAGCTGGCGGTTGCATTAAGTGGGGCGTCCGACCTGGAAGCTGCTAAATTCCGGGAGGGTATCAGCTCAATAGCACGCTGGATGACTGATAATTGCCTTCAATTGAATGCCAAGAAAACTGAGGTGCTTTTGGTTGGCAAGCAGAGCCACCTCTGGGGTGATTGTTGGTGGCCATCTGAGCTTGGCCCTACTCCCCGTCCTGTTTTGGAGGTTAAAAACCTCGGGCTTTGGATAGATTCCAACCTTAGTTTTGTTTCTCATACAAAGAAAACCGCTGCTACTTGCTTCGGGATACTCCGCAAGCTCAGACCCACCTTTAAATATTTTGAGGCTCCTACCCGACAGCTTATTGTACAAGCTATGATCCTGTCGCGCTTGGATTACGTGACCTCTCTCTTGCTAGGAGCCAACTCAGCTGAAATTGCTAGACTTCAACGCGTTCAAAACACTGCCGCCAGAATTCTGGTTGGCCTACCAAGGTTTTGTTCGGCCAAAAAAACTATTGGCAAACTTCACTGGCTCCCTGTTTTACAGAGGATTAGGTTTAAGTGTCTTTGCTTGTCATTCAAAATCCTCAAGCACTCCTCTCCTCATATCCTGAAACATCTTATTCAGCCTTATTTCCCCTCGCGCACTTTAAGATCTTCTGGACTTCACTTTGTTGTAATCCCACGTTTTAAGAGGGCTAGGGCCGGTGGTCGCTCCTTTAGAGTATTAGCGGCCAGACTCTGGAATTCTCTCCCCGCCCACATCCGTGCTATTGACGATCTTCTGGTTTTTAGGAAGGCTGTTAAAACCTTCCTCTTTCCCCAGAACTGCTAGTGATCCGATGTTGGCTATGTTTGATCTGATACCTGTCTGCTGTAGCGCCGGGACGCCCCTTTGCTGGGGCAGCTGTGCGCTATATAAATATGGATAACATAACATAACATAACACAGTGAGCTTTAAAAATGAGGGCACAACATTGTCTTGGCAAACAAGGCTAGCAAGGCCTGCAACTCACCACCTTTGTGTCCTAGCTCCTCCAAATAAACAGCCAGATGAATAGTTTGGTGGACACAGGCCATGCCTGGATACCCCTCGGGGTGATTAGCGTACTTTACAAATACCGATTGATTGATTGATTAATGGATATCCTGTCCACCTTAATACAAGTGTGTCATATTCTATCGCACTTGTAATATGTAATATTGTAATATGGCAGATGGGATATCATCATGTTTGTAGTGGAGTAACCCATCTCAAAAACTCTAAGTTAGGCCCTATGTCCCTAAAGTCTACTCAGACATTATTGGCAACATTATATTTTGACAGGTGCTGTTCCTCTGAGGGGCAATCGGAGGGTGTACAGTACAACTTATTCTATTAGCAGATGATGTGTTTACCAGGAAGGAAATCTGTATCGAGCTCACCACACATAAGAGCCAATAGACTACATTAGCATGAAGGTAAAAGGGCACATTTCCATGTGTGTGTGCGCCCCATGTCAACATCACAATACAAAATGATGGATGGAGTGTTGTAACTTTTCAAATACCCACCCCCAGTCACAGATCTGGGTTTAATCCATCATTATTTTGCTCGCCACATCACCCAAAATGAGTCTTGACCTTGCTCCCCTGGAAACAGTCCAGTCCAGTCCTCTCTCTCTCTCTCTCTGTCTCTCTCTCTCTCTCTCTCTCTCTCTCTCTCTCTCGATGTCTCTCTCTGTCGATTTCTCTTTCTCTCAATCTCTCTCTCGACAGCGTGGGACTGCATACGGCAGTAGCCACATTAAAAGGTAATATGCTTGACTACTGCTGGGTTGATTGGTCATATCGCAGGCTGCTCTCTTACTCACATAATGGACAAAAACTAGAAATGCAATGCTGGTAGCTTGAACAAGATTAGAGGTGTGTGATAGTTTCATGGTGTGAGAAGGTAGTAAAACAAATTTCGAAATTCTTCTGCTGATGGTATGTGAGGCGCTCATGTATCTGTGTGTGCATGTATATACGATGCAAAGTGTGTGTTTGGAAGGTGTGGTGTTCTTTCAGTTTGACCGCTGAAACAGAATGATGCTTATTTTTAAAATGATAATCATTTGTTTGTGAGATTGTGGAGTCTTTCATTCAAAACAATATGTTTGTTTTTAATAGCAACATGCATTTATTTTCCTAAACTGGCTTCGTGATTTTTGAGAAGAAAATAATTGCATTTCCAACACATATTTCTAGCTGGTGATGGACCGAAAATTCATAATGACTTGGAAAGCAAATTGTTTGTTGTTTCATTACTACCAGAGGAGACTCCCATCTATAACTGTTATCCCATTAATCACTTAAAGGCATTTCACCACCTATATTTGTAAAATTGTTTATGATATTGTCATTACTTTTGTATGATGGCCGAGCCTTTGAAAGACATTGTACCCTGAGTGATACCAGTTTGGTATGAGAGTGTGTGCATGTAAAGTCGTCAATTCTGCTCTCTATGGCAAAAAAGAGCACAAAATCTGTGCCCTGCCCCTACAATGTAGGTTCTCGGTCATAATATATGACTAGGACTCTACTTGGAAGCGACAACATGGAAAAAGGAAAGGAAATAGAATGGGAAAGTGAAAGTGAAGAAAGATCGTAAACACATTTTGAGTCAATATTTAGGGAAATTGTGGTTAAAAGTGCAACCCAAAGCCACAATTTTATAATTGTTTCCTTGAGGAAGTTGTTCCCTCCCAATTGTTTGGCTCAGCGTGAAAGTATTGGAATATGCCATGACTACCACTTCACAATATGTGACCTTTAAGTGAGTTGCAGGTGGCGGGGCAGGCACTGGGGGTCGGGTGTCACGAGCCGTGGTTGGGTTGGGTCAGAATTAAAAAAAACAAAAAAACCTTACCTTGAGGCCAGGTCCCACGTCTTCCCTGCTCCCGCTCTCCTGCCTTCGACACTGACAGGAAAAGGAAGCAGACAACCAGGCTCCCTCCCCTAAGAAGTGCAGCATTGTGATTGGTCTGAGCACCATGCCACGGTACTCAATCAGGGGCTGGAGGGGTGGGCATGTTCTCCATGCAGGCTGTAAAGCAGCCTGCATGGAAAAGGAGGAAAGTGTGCATGACTGGTTGGGCGGCCTGAGAGGACTGACCAAACAGTCATTATGCACTTAGGAGTGGGCAAATCCCTCCTGCCTTGCCCTGCGGGGAGAGCAGAGCAGGCCCGCCCACCCGCCCGCTGCTAAAGCAGAAAACAAAGCATAAAATGATATTAACGCTATTATTATCATTTTATATTTCTGACTGCTTAAAAGCAGTAGGTGGCATAGCGGAAGAGCCACCCCTGTTTATGTCCCATTTTTTCCTAAACAATTGTATGATAAAAGCTCTCTTTGAACCCTCATTGATGAGTAGCTTGCAGAGGAACGGCGCTACTCTAAGAGTCCATTTAGAAAGAAAAAAAGATAGCCCATTCTCACTTCAAAATACAAGAACATTTTTAGAAATTCCTATGCTAAAATGTATCCCCTACAGACAGGAGCGAAAATAAATGTAGACCCATTTACTTGTACCACATGAACCACATGGCCACATGAATCACATGTATCACATGCCCACATGAAAATAACTGCCCTATATCAACCATACGGTTATTTTTTTATAGCTATACACAAATAGGAATCGAATAGCTTGCACATGAAAAGCACATGAGAATAGAGTGCATAGTGTAAATATGATCTGAATAGGACTTCATGGCTGTCTGATTTTTTAGCGTGTTGTACAATTATTTTTTTCAGTTGTAATGTTTTTTAAGCAATTTACTTTTTGGGAATCTAGTCTTTTTTTCATCTCAGATGGTTGTGTTTTTGAATTTGCAGTTCGTTTTTTGTAGGGAAAGTATTTTTTTGTTAAATAACCGATTATTCTCTTTTCAACAATTGATTTGTCTTTCTCATTGAAATGGGCCCAGTTCTTAATTGACTGCCAGACACTTTTTTGGCCAAAATCCATGAGATTGCTTTTTCATTTAATAGAATTCTCCTATGCCTACAACTCAGTAGCCTAATTGGTTCAGAGGGCAAGACCATCCTTTGATACCATTCATGGCTTGGTCGTTGCTTTGCCATCTGAGGAATGCACCGGAGACTGATGGACCATTTGACATTCAAGCCACTGCTCAATGCCGAACCTGCTTCGGTGAAGCAACATCTGTCCCTTGGGGACGTCTCAGTGGCATCTGAATCTCTGCTGAGCTATGCTGTGTCCCATTCACCTGATTCCGAATATGGTTGTAGCTGTTGAGGAATGTGATGGAATGCACCCAGATGTCACTCGTGTTAATGCAAGTTTACTGTCATCTGATACTAACTACTCGAACCCTGGGCTTTTATTGTACACGATAATGCATCACGGGAGTTGTACTTTAATTGAATCACGCACTCGATCGGAAAATAATAATATAAAAAATGAAATCCCAGAGCTAGAATTTGTTCCCCTTGGATGACTACAGCTAAGCTTATGCATGGCAGGTGCTTCTCCAAAGACAGGCCATAATTGAGTGCATATAGTTAGTATCTTCTCTTGGCTAAAACACGGATTGCCACAGAATTCATAAACTAAAGTCCCCATGGATTTATTAATCCCTTTCCTCACCTGAGCCTGACAGGGCACAGAAAAACACCTGCAAGACTAGCAGCAGATTTGCATGGCACATTATAAGTTCTCACAGCGGGCATATGACACTTCGTTGTCCCTGCAAAGGCTAGGCCTGGGGAGTCCTCCAATGGCACCAGATACGGTCGTCCAGCTGTGAACTTCCGGCCTGGTTATGTAGTATATTTCAATGATACCGGAAGAAGGTGCTTTCGCCACTCTCTGCAATGACAGACCATGAGGTGTCCAGGGACCCAGAGTTGCGGTTTTGGGGTGGATGTGGGAAATTCCACTGACTTATAGGAAATATACGGCCCTGGCACTGCTACAGGAGAAAACATTGGTGCCTTGCTGCTGGGGGAGTAGGAGGTGACCCAAATATAAGACCTGGATCGAGTTTCTAATTTATTGCAACAAACTGTTAGATGTAGATGCTATGTTGCTTCCATCGTCATCCGCACCCATGAATATATAGGGCCCTCTCACATCAATTCCTTTTCTCTGCACCTCTGCTAACCGACACACCGGATACACCCCAGAGGGCCCGCGATGCGACCAACACTACTTCTCACTAACTGGTGAACAATACATTGGAAGAAGCCACATGGCACTTTGTGACACCATTGATATGTTCTCTGGAGGTATGGGGGAGGCTGGAATGATGGATATGATTACTGCTTAGCTTCGTATAAGAACCAGTGTGCACTGCCTCTTGCTTGTCAATATGACATCGATGTGTCTATTTTTTTTTGGTTTTGTATGACAACCTACTACTACGAAAATATATATACTCTGAAGTTTTTATTTTTATTTTACTAGTATGGATTGACAATCGTTTGCAACTCACTTAGTCTCAATCCCATAACTTGAGGGATGGCATTGAACGAGCATATACCACAGAATGAGTCTACAATGTTATAATGCGATACATAGCGCAAGAACCAGAGAAGAATTATACAACTTTTTATCTGACAGATAACAGTTAATAAACACTATTTCATGTATAAAGTTGATTTCAAAAGTGTGAGAAATTGACATCATTTTCTTTCAAAAGTGTGAAAAAATGTACATAATTTTCTTTCTTTCTTTCTTTCTTTCTTTCTTTCTTTCTTTCTTTCTTTCTTTCTTTCTTTCTTTCTTTCTTTCTCTCTTACATTTTTCTTACCTTCTTTCTCATCTGCTTTCTTTCTTCTCTGCTCTTTCTTTCTCACAGGTAAGCGGTTTTCAACTAATGCCAGGCTGCTTGATATTTTTAGGACTGTGTTAGCCAAGAACTTTTGATTTTAATATATATATATATATATATATATATATATATATATATATATATATATATATATAATTTAGTTATAGGGGTTTCAGCCACAATTCATCCGGTTGTTTATTGTTGGTGATATTTATATTTCTCATCCAGCCACTCCAACATGTATTAAGGGGCAGTGAATCATCTCACTTCAGCATTGCCTCACTCACCATGAGTTGTGGCATGTGGCCTATTCACAAGGAACAAAGTAGTTCCCTTCAGTGCCAGGGTGTATGAGACCAGAAAACATTTTTGCCTGTTGCTAAATATTTTATTTTTTGATTGAGGGTCCGGCATATTCCCAAACAATAACGTTTTGCAAAAACCATGACAAAACAAAACAAGAATTGCCAGAAGTCTGGCGGCCACACCAGAACAATTGGCTTTGCCAATGCTTGTTTACATTTCCTTACTAGGTTCGTTCTAGCTCTTTTCCATTATCTTCATTACTTAATTTCGAATGGTTGATATTACAACTGGTTCACATTATTACTTCTTTCCAACTCCAGCTCTACAAGACGGCTTAACAAAGATAACATTAAAAAGCTGAGCACAATCAATGAATGAGGAACTGCTCAGTGCGCTACAAATATCACCTAGGTACATGATGTTTAAGGAAGTGGTGTTTCTCCTTCATTATGTGCTGGACCATTAGGTTACTATCATTCTGTATCATTGAGCCCAAAGGCCAATATAGTCTTAGACTAACCTTTTTAATGATATTTACTTTTGATTTGTCAATATTTAATGAAATCTTTGTTGAAGTTAAATTTACAGATTATGTGAGGCTGTGTTTTATTGATAATTTGACTTACTGGGATGCAAAGGAACAGGATAAAGATGCAGCTCAATAAATGAATGCTCATTTAATTAATAGTAACTGTTTTATATGACTCAACTTGGAATAATAACTTGGGGTTCAATTAAAAAAGAGCCTCTGCAGTTGTGGCGGAATCTCCGCACTGCAGTTTCTCATTGCAGGGATTCTGACAGAAGTGCGGAGACTCAGCCACAACTGTGGAGTCTCTGCTACGACTTTGGAGGATCTTTGTGAATTTGGCCTTTAGTATTTATTTAGTGCTTACTGTCTTGGGTTTGTGGCCGTGTCTGTAAGTTATTATCCCAACTCAAAGATTCCTGTTTTTCGCTTCTGGAAAGATCAAATATTTGTGATTAACACTGATAAATAAAGCCATATGCATGTGTTGAGCATGCAGGACCCTGTTCCTTATGATGTTTTCCTTATTTTTCAGAGCAAACTGGTAAAGTACTTCAGTCGCCAGCTATCCTGCAAAAGGAAAGTGGCCCTGCAAGAGCGCAATGCCGAGCTGGAAGGGTTTCCGCAGCTTACTCACTGGTTCAGGATCGCAGATATCCGCAAGGAAGTCATGGAGGTAAACTAATGAATATTCACAATAAATGCATACATCACTTACATGTGAATAGTTAGAACCATAGCAGATAAGCAAGCGCTTGTGGGTGGATGGAAAAGTAGTATGTGTGCTTACAGACAAACATTTTGTATATATACAAATATTGTGATCAAGGCCTCCCGAAGGCCGAAACTCATCATGGCCGTGGTGCGTGGTGTTTGGATACAATGAAGAACCCTGGACTAAACTCTTGGGCCCATTTTCGTCTTTCCAGGATTAATTTGGGAGTCACAGACAGAGTTGTTTGTGTATATATATATAAATTCACTGAAAAAACCATAGGTTTCACACATGTTATAGTTAGCGGAAATTTTACTGATAAAAAACCAATGAAATTCCCCCGTTATAGTTAGTGCAGGCAACTATAACTCACGCGACCGCAATCCTCTGCTGATGCTAATACTGTATTTAGACACTTATTTGCCCATGTCTTCTTCCATACATTTTTAGCTATACATATATTACAAATATTTTTTTTTCATAAAGACACATATGTCATCAGCAGAAGATTGCGGTCGCGTGAGTTATAGTTGCCTGCACTAACTATAACGGGGGAATTTCATTGGTTTTTTATCAGTAAAATTTCCGCTAACTATAACGTGTGAAACCTATGGTTTTTTCAGTGAATTTGCAAGGTTTTTTAAATGCTAATTCCTAACTATAACGTGTGTGAAACCTATGGTTTTTTCAGTGAATTTGTACGTTTTTTTAAATGCTAAGTTACTTTACGCCATTCGTGGCGTGCGCGCCCACTTAACGCAGTTCGTTCCGTGCGCGCACGGTGCGCTTTGCGCACCGTGCGCGCACAGTGAGCAAGCGGTGCGCTTCGCGCACCGCGCGCCCACTTTACGCAGTTAGTGCCGTGCACGCACGGTGGGCACGCGGTGCGATGACAAAGCAAGAAAGCACGTCAACAAATCTGTTTCTGCTTTCCTCCGTGACTATGGTATGGGTGCCATTTACCACAACAACTTGCGTTATGACATGCAAGACATTTATAGAGGAGATGGTGTGCACTTCAATGATGAAGGGAACAGAGTCTTCCTCTTGAACCTTAGACTCTGCATCGGTACTTACTTGTAGGTACCACTAAAAAATCATTTCATAAACACAACGGCTCTTTTTAGAGCCCCCTAATATCTAAACACTTAAATCTGATTTTCATTTTTTTTTTTTTTTTTTTTCTACCGTACGCTTACCGTAAGCTTACCGTACGCGTACCCCGTGATTTTTTTTAAAATCAATAAATGTTTTCTTTGTACTTTACAGTCCTTCTTTGACCCCCTCACAAATGTAAGGGGGTCTGTAACTCTCCTCATTGCCCCCTTTTCTTGTTTTCACTCTTTTTTTTCTGAGTGAAATACACAAAATGGCGGCCGCCGCTTCCTGGTTTTGGCCGATTCGAATGTTTACTAAGATCTAAGAGCCAATCAGAATCGCGCTCGCGCACGCCACCGTACGCTTACGGTAAGCGTACGGTAAGCGTACGGTAAGCGGGCTCAGATATATATATTGATTTAAAGGCTATTTTCTCAGAATCTACTGAACAGATTTACACCAAACCTACAAAAGGCACTTCCTTGACCTAGGGACTACCTCTCTGCCAAATTTCGAGTAATTCTGTTCAGCCGTTCGGGCTGTAGCTCGTTCTAAAGGTCCTATGGAAAAATGCATGGGGAAAACGCGTTTTGGGACCCCCCTTTTATCTCCGCCCCCGCTTGACGGATCCCCCCGAGACTTTCAGGGTAGGAGCGGAGCGTAGCGCCCCACCTATTTTGAGAAATTCACGAGGATTCATCGACCGGCGCCAAAGTTATTCAAAATAGAATGTTGAGGTTTTCCTATAGAAAAGGGGTCCTAACTATAACTACCTACTGGCGACCGCCAGTAGGTAATATATATATATTACCTACTGGCGGTCGCCAGTAGGTAGTTATAGTTAGGACCCTGTTTCCATAGGAAAACCGCAACATTCTATTTTGAATAACTTTGGCGCCGGTCGACGAATCCTCGCGAAATTTTCAAAATAGGTGGGGCGCTACGCTCCGCTCCTACCCTGAAAGTCTCGGGGGGATTCGTCAAGCGGGGGCTGAGATAAAAGGGGGGTCCCAAAACGCGTTTTTCCCATGCATTTTTCCATAGGACCTTTAGACACAGCTACAGCCCGAACGGCTGAACAGAGTTCCTTGAAATTTGGCAGAGAGGTAGTCTACAGGTCAAGGAAGTGCCTTTTGTAGGTTTGGTGTAAATCTGTTCAGTAGATTCTGAGAAAATAGCCTTTAAATCAATATATATATCTGAGCCAGCTTACGGTGCGCTTACGGTGCGCTTACCGTACGCGTACGGTGACGTGCGCGAGCGCGATTCTGATTGGCTGTTAGATCTTAGTAAACATTCGAATCGGGCGAAACCAGGAAGCGGCGGCCGCCATTTTCTCTCTCGGACTCTGAGGGGGGGATGAAAAACAAAGAGAATAAACATGTAAAGGGACTGTTTAGACAGCTCCCAACCACCTCGGCTTGCTAAATGTGTCCCCACAGTACCCCCAAGGGCAAAAATTCATTTTAATTTTTTTACGAAAATTCGCCGATTACGCTTACCGTACGCGTACGGTAAAAAAATTAATTAAAAAAAAAATTATCCACACTCTCCCCACCCCGTGTGCAAATGGTGCCCGAAGGGCACCATTTGTGCATGGCATATTGTACATAATTTAAACTGAATATAAATGTTTATCTTTCACAACGAAGCGCATAATATGTCCACCACGTGCGCACGGTGCGCGAAGCGCATCGAGCGTACATGGCCCATCCACGGCACTAACTGTGTAAAGTGGGCGCGCGGTGCGCGAAGCGCACCGCGTGCTCACTGTGCGCGCACGGAACGAACTGCGTTAAGTGGGCGCGCACGCCACGAATGGCGTAAAGTAACTTAGCATTTAAAAAACCGTACAAATTCACTGAAAAAACCATAGGTTTCACACACGTTATAGTTAGGAATTAGCATTTAAAAAACCTTGCAAATTCACTGAAAAAACCATAGGTTTCACACATGTTATAGTTAGCTGGACATTTTACTGATAAAAAACCAATGAAATTCCCGCGTTATAGTTAGTGCAGGCAACTATAACTCACGCGACCGCAATCCTCTGCTGATGACATATGTGTCTTTATGAAAAAAAAATATTTGTAATATATGTATAGCTAAAATTTAATGGAAGAAGACATAGGCAAATAAGTGTCTAAATACAGTATTAGCATCAGCAGAGGATTGCGGTCGCGTGAGTTATAGTTGCCTGCGCTAACTATAACGCGGGAATTTCATTGGTTTTTTATCAGTAAAATGTCCAGCTAACTATAACATGTGTGAAACCTATGGTTTTTTCAGTGAATATATATATATATATATATATATATCTTCCCAAACGACCAAGGTTTCCAAAGTCTGTGGCCCATAGACAGGTGGCAAGTCAAACCGGGCAGGTCTCCCGGTAAATATATCACGCACAGCAGTCTTCTTCGAAGAAGGACTCGCACTCAGGGAAAAACCAAGATTTATTCACCACGGTAACGCGTTTCGACAGACAAGCTGTCTTGATCACACAAAGTCGTGTACATTGCAGAGGAATCTTTATAGGTACAGACATAAAAGAAAGACTGCTGTTTGTCAAATGATAATGACCGGCAAACGTGGCAGCCATGTCTAAATGTAAAAAAACACTAACATTGCTTTTCATGTTATACTGAGTTAATTAGTTAGATTGAACATGAAAGTACAAAAATAAATGTAAAACATGTATATATCTAAATTTCGTTATTTAGGCACATTATCCATGGTCTGTAGTCATAATGAATAGTGCAACAACCGTAATATAGGTGAATTGATGTAATCTATAGGCAATGATATCTGTAAACGGCAAATAGTGCTCGAGTATTCATAATAAACGACCAAATCACATATTATCAGGCAGCAAACTTGCATATTAAGCTAGGATGTGTCAGTCATCTCACAATTTATTCTTTTCATGATATACTGGCGGCATAGTGCCCCTATTATATATTGACTGATCATCCACTAAATGAAATATATTTCTAAAGGACTCAGGATGTGCCTGACATATTACTATATCATAGCAAGATGCTATATCTAGAAGATTGGACCATGATCTAAACAAATGATAGCAGTGCATTATTCTGGCATTTTTTTAAAGATTCTTGAAATGCGAGGAAGAAAAGATTTATATAGTGCACATCACAACGATTTAAGTAAGAAAAATATAGTAATCTTATCTGGGGAAGAACCCATAGGACACGGAAGAAAAGTGTAGGGTAGCCGGAACGGATGAAACAGTCCGCAACTGGAATAACCCTTCCTTTCTTCCTGTATAAAGAATATCAAATAACAAAAAGAAGAATGTGTGTAAAATCACATATTAAAATATATGCACATACTATTACAGCATAGTAAGTACTTCATGATAAAAACATCAGTATGAATGCAAGCAGCTATATACACAGACAGCTATAATGCTATATCAGGACTAATTATTCCGTAAATGGGTATTCAGTTCTTCATCAAGATTGTGCCCCTTAGGATACTTAGTTTCCAGTTCAATGATCCATCTGGATTCTCTTTTCCGTAACATTAAGGTTCTATTGCCTCCCCTAGGACCAGTATGTACTTGTTCCATCACAAAATAGCTGAGTAACAAGCTATTTGACAGGTGGAACAATTCAAAATGTCTGGCAATGGGGTAATGGGTATCTTTTTTGTTTATGGCTCGCATGTGTTCTAACACACGTTTCTTAGCCATGAATGTTGTACTTCCCTCATACCACATTTGACACGGGCATACCAAGACATATACACAGTATGTAGAGCTGCAAGTTAGAAATTGGTTAATATTCTTAGGAGACCTATAACCAGGGATTGATACAGTTTTCTTCATGCCGCTATTGCGACAGGCTTTACAATGCCCACAAGGAAAGAAACCTTTAAGATTATGTTCACTTGAGGGTTTAATAGATGTTATGTCGTTATGTATTAAGATATCTCTGATGTTGCGACCTTTTCTATAGGTTATTCTAGGTCTACGCTCCATTGTTTTGCCAATGGTGGAATCGCTGGTCAGGATGTCCCATTTGTCAGCCAGTATTTTGTGTATTTGATTGGAATTTCTATTATAGGTAAGAATTATTCTACCTGTTTCTTGGGTGTTATCATTTTTGTTGGAACTTGTTTGTGCCTGGGGGTCCAATATCTGAGTACGGTCAATTTGATCTACTCTTTTGATGACTCTTTGGATTACCCATTCAGGTTAACCCCTGTCTCTGAATCTTTGAATCATGGTTTCCTTTTCTTTAGCAAATGCGGCAATGGTACTACAATTTCTTCGTGCTCTGAGCAGCTCACCAAAGGGGATACTCCACTTGAGAGTATCTGGGTGGCTGCTGAGAGCATGAAGAAGAGTGTTACCAGCAGTTGTTTTGCGAAATAAACTGGTTTGCAGTGTGTTGACCTGAGGTGTTATAAGAAGGTCCAAAAACTCAACAGAATGTCTACTCATATTGCTTGTCAGAACAATATTCTTGTTGTTGTTATTTAGTTTTTGAATACATTTGATGGCTTGTTCTTCAGTATCAGACCAAATGAGAAAAAGATCATCAATATATCGAAGCCATAGTTTGACCTTGGAGAGATATTGATGAAGTGTGGTATCTTGCTTAATGTCCGCCTCCCATTTGCCCAAAAAGAGATTGGCAAAGCTAGGGGCAAAGCATGTCCCCATTGCCGTACCTCTGATTTGTTTGTACAGTGTACCATTGAACATAAAAATATTGCTGGTAAGACAGAGTGACATTATTTCCAGCAACATATTAGTATGTTCAAGGTATTGAATGGGTCTGGTCTTCAAAAAATGATGACACGACTTTACACCATCAGTCTGATCTATGATAGTATAGAGCGAATTGACGTCTAGCGTTATCATAAGATCATTAGGTTCCCAGGTGATATGTCGAAGTTTGACTAAAAAGTCGGTGGTATCTTTTACATGGGAAGGGAGTTCCGTGACAAACTCACGTAAGAAGTAATCCACATATTTGGATACATTTTCAAGGGCACTCCCTATTGAAGAGACAATGGGCCTCCCAGGTGGTACTGTAGGGTTTTTATGGATCTTTGGCAAAAGATATAGGATAGATAATTTAGGATAATCACGTTTGAGAAAGCAGTATTCCTCCCACGTTAGATAACCTTTTTCCTCCCATTCTTTAAGTTTCTCCCAAATGTTACAAATACTAGCATTATACATTTCCATATTGGCCTTCATATAGAAGTGCTGGTCATTCAATTGTCTTTCCGCCTCCAATATATATTGGTCTCTTTCCCAGAGGAAAATGTTGCCACCTTTATCCGCTGGGCGAATGACAATGTTAGTATCGTTAGCAAGTGTTGTCAGGAGATCTTTTTGTTTTCTAGAAAGGTTATACTGGATATGGTTGTTCGTTTTGTGTTTCAGTTTCAATAGGGCTTGGGTGACAACCTCCTGAAAAGTGTCGATGTTATCGTGAGGGAGGTTGGGGTAAAAAGTTGATCGAGGTTTGAATTTAGTAGAGGTAATAGAGTCAGTGGGAATATCAAGCTCCCATTCCTGATTGTCAATAGGAGATAGGGGATCAAGTTCTGTAGCGAGATCCTGCATCATGTACAACATTTGGGCATCGGCAATAGTCAAATTCGAAAAGGGTCGATTTATATTAGTGTCTTCGTCTCTGGATAATATATTTTGACTCTCCTTTTTGTACAGGACATGCCATTTTTTTCATTTTACTTTTCTAATGAATTTGTACAGATCAATCCGTGTATCCGCATAATTAAAAGTTTCTGAGGGACAAAAGGTTAATCCCAGACATAGTGTACTTTTTTCGGAGAATGTTAATTTTCTCTTACTCAAATTTACAATGGTGTTATTTACCGTGTCGTGATCCATTATTGTTTGCCTTTGGAGCCACGTGTCTTGTTTCCCATGGGCTCTCTTGCATTGTTCTTTTGTTTGTCTCTGTTTTCGTCGTTTCCGTCTCTGTTTACTCCTCCCCTCCCTCTTCCTCTTCCCCAGCCTCTGCCACGTTGTTTTCCTCTGTTTGATGTTGATTGTGGAGTTGTTCTCGGTGTCTGACGGCCTTTTCTCAAGACCCGGAACTCGTCTAAAAAAGTGGCAGTTTTCGTGGGGATCGGTCTTTCAGAAATCGAACTCACTGTGGAGATTGAAGTATCATTGTCTGATCCACTTGTTTCTGCAGTGGGGTTCTCCACTTCTATTATTGTAGGTTCCATTGTTTCCTTTGATTGTGGTAGGTTTTCATATAAATGGTCATATTTGTGACTGTATGGTAAAGTGCGACCAGACTCATAGTCTACACAGTCTCTATGTAATTTACGTTGCTTCCGGTTTTTTATATCTTCCTCATGTTGTTGCAATTTGATTGTTAAATCTTTCATGAATTTGTTAATTAAATCCTGTTCTTTATTTTTCGATAATTCGTCTTCCAATGCTTTTATTTCTGACAGAATTCTTTAAAAAAATGCCAGAATAATGCACTGCTATCATTTGTTTAGATCATGGTCCAATCTTCTAGATATAGCATCTTGCAATGATATAGTAATATGTCATTCACATCCTGAGTCCTTTAGAAATATATTTCATTTAGTGGATGATCAGTCAATATATAATAGGGGCACTATGCCGCCAGTATATCATGAAAAGAATAAATTGTGAGATGACTGACACATCCTAGCTTAATATGCAAGTTTGCCGCCTGACAATATGTGATTTGGTCGTTTATTATGAATACTCGAGCACTATTTGCCGCTTACAGATATCATTGCCTATAGATTACATCAATTCACCTATATTACGGTTGTTGCACTATTCATTATGACTACAGACCATGGATAATGTGCCTAAATAACGAAATTTAGATATATACATGTTTTACATTTATTTTTGTACTTTCATGTTCAATCTAACTAATTAACTCAGTATAACATGAAAAGCAATGTTAGTGTTTTTTGACATTTAGACATGGCCGCCACACATATATATATATATATATATATATATATATATATATATATATATATATATATATATATATATATATATATATATTATGGGATACTCTATGTTCTTTTTTTAATTCAAAGAAAAAAACAAAGGTTATAGGGATGTTATAGTTAGACTCAGATTTCACTCATACAAAACCAGTGAAATTCAGCAGTTATAGTTGAGCTAACTATACCTTACGCCTCCACAATGCACTGCTTAAGACCTCACACATTACATTACTCATGACATGGTCAATGACATCCCTGATGACATCTCGAATGACATCAATGACACATCATCCAGTAGATGTAAGTGTTTTGTAAACATTTCTGAGACTTAAAGACAGATACTAAGCTACTGCATACATTAATTTACTATTCTTTCTGTACTGCTAATGAGTGATACTATTTCTAACATATGCCATCTGAGTGGCTGTGTGACCAATTCTGTCCATTTGTGAGTGGGTATCTGAGTGGCTGTATGGGTGTGTGAGTGGCTGTATGGATCTGTTAATGGGTGTGTGAGTGGCTATATTGGTCTATCAGTGGGTATGTAAGTGGCTTTATGGGTCTGTGAATGGGTTTGTGAGTGGTTCTCTGGGTGTATGTGAGGTTGTATTGGTGCGTGAGTGGTTCTATGGGTATGTGAATGGTTGTATGGTTGTGTGAGTGGGTATGTGAGTAGCTGTGTGGGTGTGTGAGTCA
The DNA here is from genome assembly GCF_964204655.1 of Triturus cristatus. Lineage (NCBI taxonomy): Eukaryota > Metazoa > Chordata > Amphibia > Caudata > Salamandridae > Triturus > Triturus cristatus. The sequence goes on along the minus strand of NC_140594.1, from coordinate 319,709,094 downwards.
GTGTTTGAGTGCTTATATGGGTGTGTGAGTGGTTGTATGGGTCTGTAAATGGGTGTGTGAGTGGTTGTATGGGTGTGTGAGTGGTTCTGTGGATGATGTCTTCAATGATGTCATTTGAGATGTCATCAGTGATGTCACTGAACATTTCATGAGTGATGTAATATGTGAGGTTATAAGCAGTGCATTTTGGGGGCATAAATTATAGTTAGCTCAGGAAACTAGAACTACTGAATTTAACTGGTTTTGTACGAGTAAGATCTGAGCCTAACTATAATGTCCCTTTAACCTTTGTTTTTTCAATGATTTTCTATGTTTTTTAACGTTATTTCCTAACTTTAACATACCTGTAACCTTTGATTTTTCAGTGAATTCATATGGTTTTTTGCATAATTTCCTAACTATAACCTTCCTATAACCTTTGGGTTTTTTGGTGAATTTTAAGGGTTTTTTAATTTTATTTTCTAATTGTAACCTGTACCCTTTGAGAGTGAGTGTGTGAGTGACTGTGTAGGTCAGTGAGTGAGTGTGTGAGTGGCTGTATGGGTCTGTGAGTGAGTGTCTGAGTGGTTTTGTAGGCATGTGATTGGGTCTGTGAGTGGCTGTTTTGGTTGGTGAGTGTGTGAGTGTCTGTGTGGGTCTGTCAGTGGGTGTGTGAGTCTCTTAGTGGGTCTGTGTGGGTGCATGAGTGTCTGAGTGGGTCTGTCAGTGGGTGTCTGAGTCTCTGAGTGGGCCTGTGAGTGAGACTGACACACCCTTTCAGAGACCTACTCAGAGACTAAGACACCCACTCACAGACCCAGTCAGACACTCATGCACACACTCACAGACCCGCACAGGCAATTATACACACCCACTCACCGAACCATAGCGCCACACACACTCCCAGAACCCTACTCACACACCTACTCACACACCAATACAGCCACTTTCACACCCACTTACAGATCCATGCAGACACTCACACACCCAATTACACATCCATAGAGCCACTAACACACCCATTCACAGACCCATGCAGCCAATTAAACACCCACCCACAGACCCATACAGCTGCTCACAAATCAGTCACACACTCACACACCTACTCACACACCAATACATCTACTCCTACACCTAGTCACTACCCATACAGCTACTCACACACCCACATACATACCCATACAGCCACTCACACACCCACTATCCAACGTATTGAGCCACTCACAAACACACTGTCAAAGGTTAAGGTTACACTTGTGAAAATGTATTTTAAAAAATTGAACAAAACACTGAAATGTGCTAAAACTCCAAATGATACAGGGACATTATAGTAAGGAAATAGCATTAAAAAAAAAGTAAAAATTCCCTGGAAAAAAATAAGATTACAGGGACATTATAGTTTGGAAATAGATTAAAATAACCTTGGAAATTCACTATAAAAACAATGTTTACAGGGACGTTACAGTTAGGCTCAGATTTCACTCGTACAAAACCAGTGAAATTAAGCAGTTATGGTTACCTGAGCTAATTATAATTTGCACTCCCACAATACACTGCTTATGACCTCACATATTACATCACTCATTACATACTCAGTGACATCACTGATTACATCACTGATGACATTTCAAATGACATCACTGATAACATCATCCACAGAACCACTCATACACCCACTCACAAAAGCTCTCATACACCCACTCACTCACCCACAGAACCACTCACATACCCATTCACAGACCCATACAACCACTCAAACACACTCATTCAACCAAGGAGCCACTCACACACCCACTCTATAACCTCTGCCGGCACCCACACAGCCACTCATTCACCCATATAACAACTCAAACAGCCACAAATGTACCTGTACAGATACTCACATACCTACTTATTCAACCATACAACCACTTACACAGCTATTTACTCACACATACAACCTCTGAACACAGCTGTACACTCACCCATGCAGGAACTCAAACAAACATCACTTCAGCTCAGCCACTTACACATCAGCTCAGGTAACCAAACACCCACTCAAACAGCCAAACACTCACCCATGCAGGCAGTCATACACCCACTCACTCACTCACCCATATTGCCACACACACAGCCACTCACCACACCATACAGCCCCTCACAATGCCAGTCACTGATTCAGCCACTCAGCACCCACCCACAAAGCCACCCACACAGACACTCACCCACCTATACAGCCACTCTCACACCCACTGACTCACCAGTATAGCCACTCTTAAAACCACTCACTAACCCATATACCTACTCACACACCCACCTTTTCACCCATACAGCTGCTAACAAACCTACTTATTCATCCATACAGCTACTCACACACACCCTTATTTACCCATATAGCCAATCACTCACAGTCACACATCAACTCAAATAATATATGTTAGAAATAGTAGCTCAGTAATAGTAAACAAGGTATACTAATTTTGTAGTTTCTTAATATGTCTATAACACATACACTTTTCAAAAACATTCACAATCGCTGGATGATTTCATCAGTGACTATATTTGAAATGTCATCAGTGATGTCACTGACTTTGTCTTTAGTGATGTGATATGTGAAGTCATAAGTAGCGTAAATTATAGTTAGCTTAGGTAACTATAACTCCTGAATTTCACTGGTTTTGTACGAGTGAAACCTGGGCCTAACTAGTTTTACTTTATTCTATTACCTAACTATAACGTCCCTGTAAGCTTTGTTTTTTCAGTGAATATATATATATATATAAATATATATACATTCTATAATACATTTATAATTTATGACACCTTATAAACTATGTATAGGTATAATTGGTATGTAATTTGTTCCTCATTTTTAAAACCTCCTGTGCTGCTGTCGCCTGCTTATGTTAAAATGCAAATAAAACAGGGGCGAGCAAAAGGTTGTTATGGAATAAATGGTTAAAGCATTGAAGCCCAGCGTTATGGAAATGGACTGATAAAGTAGTGAAGATTTGGGTTTAAAAAGCACACACAAACATGCACACACACGTGTGACACACGTACACACACACACACACACACACACACACACACACACACACACACACACACACACACACACACACACACATACACACACACAAACACACACATACACACCCACACCACCCTTGCTATTAATATATGACTTTTTTCTACTGTGGCAAAGTTCTTCAAGTCACCACCTGTTTCCATATCTCAGGTTGTGCAGAATAACAATGGGCATATAATATATTTCTGCAAGTAGCATTTTGTCACTGACCCTCCAGTGGTGCTGTTTTTTGGGTTTCAGTTGACAGCATAGCTGTTGTCCCACCTTAACTAATCTGAAAAATTGCTTCAGAAGTACTTTTGAAAAAGGAACTTCTGCTCTGCCACATGTTACTCATGGAGTACAGCATTTGATTGGGCAGCACATTTGTGCTTCCACTTAAAAAGTGTGCTTGTGGTGCACTTATACCTTGTGGGAAAGTTTATTCTCAATATTGCAGGGTTCAATGATCTTAACTATATGCCTGATAAGTAAATTATTAAAAGTATATTATAAAAAGGTACAGTAAAGTCAGTAGGTCAGAGTTGGTTATGGTCTGTTTGGATCATTGGGAAACGTTTTGTGTGGGTAGCCATTGGGGGTAGGTCACTAGTGGTGAGCTAGCCATTGAACATAATTGAACTTTAGACCCTTTGGTCAACATTTGCAGTGAAGGACTGAAGGTTGAGCATGTAGTATTTTAGGTTGTCATTGCTCGGTTTTGACCTTTTCGGTTTTTATTTTAATTTTTGTAGGACATATTATAGTGCTCTAGGTCTCACATAGCTAAAGACAAACATGTAATTTATTCACTGTCACTAATTACTTAATTATGGTCCGACCAAGTTTATTCACATGTCAACCAATTTCTTCCATATTCTTGTCTCTTTTTGCGTGATCTTTGTTTTTCACCTTCTCAGTCAATTTCCACAGAGGTAATCATGATTTGTCAGGGAGACAGCAGCGTTTCTGTTTTGCAACACTTCTTACAAAACCAAGTATATTCACTGTTTGCACTTATGTCTTTACAGTTTTGCCAGTAATTTGAAACTGGATTTGTGGGACTCTTAAATCGGGAAATGGTGTATAAAAGGCAAAACGTAACTTTACAGCGAGAGCACTCACTGTCTGCTGTAAAAAATTATTTTAAAAAATAATACTTTTAGCAGCCTTTTTGTGGTAAATGAAATTCAGGTAGCAGTAGTATAGATGATAAAGGATGTTTTATTGTTAAGGATAAGAGTCAATGGTTACAAGTCAAAGATGCAAAAAAGAAGAAAGAAAGCCCCACCGGGAGCAGCATCCTTGCTGCTCAGCCCACGCACTCCAACTGACATTCACTCAACCAGGCACGCATCAGCATTCTATTACTTCACACTAACACAGGCTGAGCAGCATGGGACATAAAACTAAGGAGAGAATTCATGGCATAGAAATGAAGATACTACACACCTCCCTTCTTTAAGGAAACAATAGAAAATATCAATGCAGATATGGTGGAAATGAAGACAAATAATTGGAAACAAAATTCACCCACACAATACAAAAATAAATGGGCCAGAGAAGTAAATAATAATAATGCAAGGTCAGAAATAACAAACACATAGACAAACAGTCCTAACCGGAAATACTAAGGACAGGGGAACAAATCACACAGGAGAACCACCCGCACTCTCCCCTGTCAGCAAACAGTAAAATATTGATGAGCAACATTAGTGCGATCCCAAACTCTACAACATAGCACAAGGGTGCAATACATGTGCTCCAATGGGTGCCATATGCCCTATCAATCAACTGCATAGGTAGATACAATAAAGTGCAAAAGCATATGCCCTTGCGGGTGCGACACAGATGCTCCAAAGAAAAGATTTGAGCGCCAAGAAAATGCCCCATCACCAGCAATAGTAAGTAGTAGAAATGTAAGTATTGTTTGGGTAGCAACTCACAAGCCCATCACAATGCAACGTGTGGGTGCAATTACTATGCCCCATCATACTTAGGTATGGTTTGGGCTCAACGCACAAGCCAATCACCAGAATAAGTACAAATACCAAGTAACGTTTGATGAAAAAACATAACCCCCATGACGATTACCAGAAAGTAACATTTGCATAAGGTGCAACGCTCACACAGTTTACTGCCTAACATACATGCAGCACACAGTGTAGAGAGTTACCAAGTAAGCATTGTAACAGCAACAAAGAATTCTGTAAATCAAGAATAAAATTCACAAACCAAATCAAATCATCAGACACATACGGATAATGTGTTGATGCCAGCATAGAAAACCACATTAAATGAAAAATCCTAGTACCAGACATGCAAAATGTCAAAATAGGGTCACTAAAAGAAATCTACTTAAGGCACAGAATGATAAATGGAAAAGTGCATACACCACCATTGTAGCAGATAAAATGCAAATCAACTCACCAAACGAAGGTAAAGACAATATAGCGTCTCTAGATTAAATCTGTTTTATGGGCAGCTGTTAGAGAAACACACAGTGGTGCCTACAGTAGAATATAAAAGACCAAACTCCACAGTTTAGGCAGAGAAATAGTAAACCAAGAGATCCTAAATGACATTGAATCAGCACTTAAACTCACAGCAGCGCTAGCAGGCCCACAGTACAAAATAAGCACGGTACCAGGTCCCTTCAAATGTTAATGTCAAAGCCATGCATCAGTGTGAGAGGTCTGTACACTTGTCAGGATACACTCCTCCTGCGAAGTAGTACTATTTTTCTATTCCCTCCATCACCATTTCTCTTGGAACTGCTGTCCAACGGGTCTCTCTAGATGTGAGGACAAATAAAGTTCCCAAAAAGACACCATAGCTTCGGCTGAATTGTTGATCAATGTTAATGTTAATGTTAGTGGGGATTTGTAGAGCGCACATACGCCGAGTTGGCTTCATGGCGCTAGAGAACAGATTGACAGGGGTTGACAGGGAGGCAGAAGCTAATCCTGTGTAAACAGCCAGGTTTTCAGGAGTTTCCTAAATGGAAGGAGATCAGTGCAAGATCGAATTTCAAGAGGGAAGGAGTTCCACAGTCTGGGAGCAAGAGTGGCAAACCTGCATCCTCCAAGACGTACCCTCTTGAAGTTCGGAATAGTGAGAAGGGAAAGATGGACGGATCTTAGGTAGCGTGTAGGGGAATACCTAAGTATGAAGTTGTTGATGAATTCCGGGCTGGTACCGTGTAAGGCCTTAAAAATAAGGCATCTGGTTTTAAAAACACAGCGCTGTAACACCGGGAGCCAGTGTAGTTTCCTCAACAAGGGGGAGGCAGGTTGCCATTTAGGTTGATGGTAGATCAGTCGAGCTGCCTGGTGTTGAACCAGCTGAAGTCGCTTAAACAGATAAAGGGACATTCCCAGGTAGACCGAGTTGGAGTAGTCTAGATGAGATAATACTGTAGAAATCATAGCTTGGATCAGGGCTTCGTGAGTAAGAAAACGGTGAATTTTCCTGATTTTTCGCAGTTGGTAAAAGCACTTGGACACCACAGCTCCAACCTGGGTTTTTAGGGATAACCCACTATCCAGGAATACCCCCAGAGTCTTAGCAGGACTAGAGGGAATGGGAGGAGGACCGAGTGCAGGAGGCCAATAGTGAGGGCCCCAGTGCTTAAGGCTGTCCCCAGTGAGGACTATTTCCGTTTTCCCCGGATTTAATTTGAGGTGGTTGAGATCCATCCAAGTTTGGATAAATAACATAGTGTCCTGGAATTCCATAATGGAATTGTTGGAGCTGTCAACCCTGAGGAGGAGCTGCAGATCATCAGCATAGTTGAGGACCAATACATTTCTCTTTTTGAGTGATTTAATCAGGGGGGCCATATAGATGTTAAATAGATGAGGGGAGAGGGCCGAGCCCTGGGGCACCCCACAGGTGGTAGTGTGAGGGTTAGATGAAAATTGGCCAAGGCGCACCGCTTGAGAGCGGTCCTCCAAGAAAGAGGAGATCCAGGATGCCGCGGTTCCTAAGACTTTGGCCCCCTAACACGGTCGACCAGAATGTTGTGGTCGACCGTGTCGAAAGCCGCAGACCGATCCAGCAAAACCAAGGCTAGGGGACAACCTTTGTCGGCGAAATCACGTAAGCTGTCCATGGCTGACAGAATCACGGCTTCGGTGGAATGCGCGGGACGAAAGCCGGCCTGATGGGAGTCCAGATGTTTAGACAACTCCAGGAAGTTGGAGAGGCATTTAGCTACATAGCCCTCCAAAACTTTGGCCAGGAAAGGTAGCAAAGATATGGGACGGTAGTTGGCGAGAAGTGCAGGATCGGCTCCCGACTTTTTCAGGAGAGGGACCACTCTAGCTTTTTTAAAAGCTAAAGGGACTATGCCAGATGTAATAGATTTATTCAGTAGGGCAAGGGCCGGGCCAGGATGGATAGCGAGGCACTCTTTAAGAATATAAGGGGGGCAACAGTCCGAGGGTGCGCCTGATTTAATTTCCACTAGAAGAGATTTGAAGGTCTGTTCGCTAATAGTAGGGAAGCTGCTAAGGGTACTGTTGTTACGGTGATGGACAGGAGAAACCTGCTGAAAAGGGTGGAACGGTATGATGGTTTTTATAAGAGAGATCTTGTCAATGAAATAATCGTTCAGGGAGTCACATAATTCCTGGGAAGGGGCGACCTTTCGCAGGGTGCGCTCAGGGTTGGAGAGTTCATCTATTACTGAGAATATTACTTTGGAGCTATGATTGGAAGTCAGGATACGGTCAGAGAAAAAAGCCGTTTTGGCTGTCAAAATGTTTTTCTTATACCCTTTGTGCGCAGTGATGTACAGAGATCTTTTTTCTGGGGAGTATTGCTGACGCCATTGTCTCTCCAGTTGACGTACAATCAATTTCTGTGACTTAAGATCATCTGAAAACCATCTGCTCGTCTCAGTCCGATGCAGTAATTTTACTCTTTTGGAAGGAGCATGTTTATCACTGGCATCAAGAAGCCACCTGGATACCTTGTTTTCCAGGGTGTTAACATCATGATGTAATGCTGGAGTGGTGTCAGCTAGTGTGTTAAAGAAGTCTTCTTTATTGGTCTTGATCAAGGTGTCTCCAAAGATATGATGCCGCTTTCCTTTGACTCGTTTCCGGTCTTCACGGTCTGGCTCCTAAATATGAGAATGGAGAGAGGAGAGGGCGCTCACCAGTGGCGTAACAATAAACCCAGCAGCCCCTGCGGGGGGGGGGCGGAGCTGCAGGTTGGCCCCTCTGGCACTGGGCATGGGAGGGCCTGAGAGCTCCTGACTTGGTCCGAAGAGTGGGGGGCCCCCTCCATGTACTTTGCAGGGCCTCCCCCTCAAGTTTCCTTGCACCGCGTGCGCTCACCATTTCAGAAGTCGCCGCTCACTGGTAACACTTTCTGAGTCATCATCACCAACAAGCAAAGAACAATTCATATCCCCTACAGTTATCATTATTATCCCTGATTATTCCTTCATAAGTCCATTAAGGCTCAACAAATAAAAAGTGATGGAAAAGCTGTGAGTTTGCTGACTTTCCTACAACAGAATTAAACAGATTAACAAATTCCAGGATTCATGCATGCGGTCTTGAATTGCAATTTGGTAACGGTTTGGGTTTCAGAATCAATCTTTTCCACTTTGTAGCCTAGAGAAGTGTTTTTCCAGTCAAACTCATATTTGATTTTCATCTACTGTATCCTGTGCCTTCTAAAGGAACCATACATTGCCAGTGCTAATGAAAGAATTCCAGTCAATATCACTCATCAGATATCTCCTTGAACTATATGCTTTGCACGTTGGTAGGGTGCTCTTATCTTAGGTTCTCTTTTTCATGAGCCTAACAGTCTTTCATGCATACAGGGTGGATGAGAGGCAATACGATTGAATAGCAAGTAAAAAGATGCAACGAATAGAAGTTGACAAACAATAACAAGTCGTTGGCAGAGAGTCTGTGTGGCTTTATTTCAGGTATACTTTGTTTGCATCCATTGGGAAACAGCCAACGCGTTTCGCCCATACAAGGGCTTCTTCTGGCTGATTAATGATGCTGGCATCGTGGGTAAAGGTAGGTGTAGCACGAGAAGGAATCAGCTGTTAAAGAGCCTTTGGACTCTTGAAGCTGCCCGTGGGTGTATCTCACTGTGTTATCCAGTCCTTGGAGTGGTTAACGCTCTGTGATTTATATACGTTTGTGTCGTTGATCGCAGTAAAGTAAAGCTGGAGCCGTGTCTGGGATTCGTCCTATCATCTGCCTTTCAACCCGCAGACGATAGGACGAATCCCGGAAGGAGCGAACCAGTGGAAGGACATGAACATTGCTTGGCTGGGTCAAAAGACTGCTCTTCAGGACCATCCCTTTTTCCAAGTAATCAAGTAAAACAAGCATTTATTCTCACGCTTATAATCAAGAATTCTCTGTACCTTGAATAAAAACCCAAACATACATAGTGCATACCACTTTGTTCGTATAAAAGAGTGTGACGAATGGATGACTGCCTTTCGGACTAAGTTAAAACTTTTTGAATACCCAGTTATGCCATGTGGATTGTGTAATGCCCCAGCGGACTTTCGGTACTTCATCAATGAGGTGCTGTGAGATTGCTGGACATTTGAATTGTCGTATACATCAATGACATCCTGATCTATTCACAAAACATGACTGAACACAGAGACCATGTTAGGACAGTCGAGCTATTACTCCGAGACCATGCCCTTTTCCCCAAGTTGGATAAATGCATGCTTCATACCCAGTCTGATGAGTTCCTGGGATATATCTTGCCCCCATAGGGTGTGACAATGGATAAAAAGAAGGCCCAGGCAATCTTAGATTGGCCAGCATGGTAAATGAGGTACAGAACTTAGTGGGTTTTTCAAATTTTTACTGACGATTTAGCACCCATTTTTTTGACACTGTAAGCACTATCACTAAACTCTTATGAAAGAAGGTATCTTTTCAGTGGTCCCAGGAGGCCAATGGTGCCTTTAACTCACTAATCAGAAATGTACAATGGGCCCAGTACTTAGACATCCAGACCCCACACAGCCTCAATTTGTAGAGGTGGATGCCTCCAAGTTGGCTGTGGGAGGTATTTTATCAACGCAACAACTCAACAGGACACATGCACCCAGTAACCTTTTTTTCCAAAAAGGTATTGCCAGTGGAACCGAATTACACAATTGCCAAACAAGAGTAATTGCCAATTAAACTATGCTTTCAAGAATGGACACTACCTTTTAGGGGCCCAGCATATTGTCACAATATACACTGATCATAAGAATCTACAATTCCTCATGTGTTTGAAAGCCTAAGCCCAATCTATTATCTAGATGGGGTTACACAAATCAGGACGCTCAGAGATAGACACTACAGAACATTGTAGACTCTGAACACATTGTTGGGCGCTGTAACCAGGATAGTTTCTTGGATAAAGTCAGGCGGAGTATGACTCAAGAATAAATAAATGCTTGGATGAATGTAAAAGATAATCATGTACACACATGAGCTTCTTTACCATGACACTACCTTATTTGTCCCTACTAAAAAATTAAGACGGGAAGCCTTTACCTGGTGTCTTGACTCTCCATTAGCAGGTCTTCCGGGAATCCAAAAGACCATAGCAAACTATCAGTGATGGGTTTGGTGGCCCATATTGTTCAAGGATGTGCATGACTATGTTCATACCTGCCCAATATGTTCTCATAACAAATCATCCCATTCTGCCCCATCAGAATATTTTCAAACCTTGCCAGTGCCCTGGCATACCATAATTATGGACTTTTTTATTGACCTCCCCGTCTCCAATGGGTATAACACCATTTGGGTGGTAGTGAATCTTTTTTCCACGTTTGCGCACTTTTGTTTCAAGTTGGCGCACTTTATTGTCATATAAGAAATACCCACTGCTAAGACCCTCACCATGATGTTTATTCAACAAATCTTGCGATTTCATGGACTTCCTTTGGTCATCATTTCTGACAGGGACCCGCAATTCATTTCCTGATTTTGGCACAGTTTTGCACATCATTAGACATTGATGTCCAACTCTTATCTGCCTATCACCCACAAACTGATGGGCGGACAGAATGGGTAAACAAATAAAATGTATCTTTCCCTGCCACCAAATAACACACTGCATTCCACAGGGATATAAATATATTTACACCTGCTAATTTCACACATCTGCTTGATTCTGGATTAATCAGCCAACCATTTGTAGACACTTAATGAAATCCTAGTACATCTTGAAAAGAAAGTAACTTGTGTATTAGATGCTCATGCCCTGTTGTCCACCCACTAGCCTACTCTTACAATGAGCATTAGCGTTGTAAGATAGAAGACAGATAGGCCTCCCCAATTGAAACTTCAAGGAAAAGTGCAGGGAAGAAATTGGAATAAATCAAAGTTGCTATGTCATTTCACCTCTTGCAGAGTGCCCTCCATCCGGTTACAATTCCGCTTGCACCCAACCTAAGAAAGCATAATTTCAGTCCTGCACTTCTAAGGGCGATAACTTGACCAAAGGAAATTTTCATATTTCTAAAGATGATATCCTCTAGTTTAACACAAACCTCTAGCGGACTTCAAAAGAGTTGCATGACAACGTCCTTTCCTTGTTCCCAACAAGAATGCTTCAGAGAGAGAGAGAGAGAGGGAGAGCGAGAGAGAGGGAGAGAGAGAGAGAGAGAGGGAGATAGAGAGAGAGGGAGAGAGGGAGAGAGGGAGAGAGGGAGAGAGGGAGAGAGAGAGAATATTTCTCTGCCTGCACTACCCATTTTCTCATATTATCACAAGTCACTGAGGATTATATAGAAATCTTGAGGTTTTTCATGTAAAAGTCCTGTCATTAATTGTATTTGAATACATTGGATTTACGAAAGCGCGTTTCCCTAATGGGTAACTCATAGAATATATGGATATAAAAACTGGCTAAGCTGCTTCCCTTTGCAATGTCACCAATAGGCTAATCAAACCTGGGATATCTCTGGCTTATCCTGTGCTGCAATTGCACACCAGACATTAGGCAGTCATCAATTTTAGGTACACCTAGAATCAAATGACCTTTCAGTTAATCTATAATCAGATCTCTGAGGAGCACTGAACTAACACTACTAAATGTGAAGGAAGAACAGCTGATAACTCTAGACCAAGGTATACTCAGCACCTTGATTGAATAACAGATGTATGTTGTCGCACATCTCGATGGTACTCTTTGCTTTTGACCTCCAGGGTATGAAACGGTGAGAGGTTCTTCTGGGCTTCAAATCTGCGGCTATGAAGTTGAACACAGATCCTTGCAGTGGATGCATTAATGAAATAAGCCACCATAGCATTTTCACCTTTGCAGCACTATCAATTACTCCTTGATTTTCACCTCCACATATATTAACCCTGCGTTCTTTATCCACGGGCAATGAAATTATTTCAAAGTGTAGGAATATATTTTCCTTCCCTGAATGTGGACGGTACGTACTAAGTGATTCAGCTATGGCCCTAAACTTGTCACTGTGAGACTCTTCTGCCACGAGGACTCCTTCGTTCCACTTCCTTTAGAATCAACTCCCCTTAGTATAATTTAAATGCAGAAATTACAACCCTACAGAGGCGGGATGGGAGACATTAATAGCACCAGCCATGCCTGTTTCGCTGTTTCAGATGGGTGTGGCCTGACTCACTCACACAAACAGTGAGTAAATATTAGTAAATGAATTTGGCTTAATAAGAGCTCCTCCACCGGGTCAGACACCCCCATAGAGCACTGCATGGCTGAGCCTGCCAGATGGCGATTATGCCTTCCAGGCAAGCGGCAGTAGCCGGTTTGACCATTTTCAAATTTCATGCCGCTACAGTGGGACATGAGCACCACCAAGCGGCTATATTGGGGTATTACATTAATACTCCAAAACCTATTCAGCAATGTCATTTTAATTTCTGGTAACTCAGCGATTGAAACACTTGGCCAGACCACAGATAGTTTTTGACTGTTGCTATTACATTTCCTTGGTGCTTAGCAAAACATTGGTTGGTAAATAGAACTTTTACCATGGTATCACAAAAGCAGATTTGTGGAGGTAGTTACATCTGACAAGAACATATGTGCCTATTTGTTATTTTGCGTTGTGCTGTGGTGGTGATGCGTTTTTCTAAAGCGTTGTTTTAGCCCTTCAGTGCACTCTGTAGTCATCAAGTTGTATTGTGTTTGTTGTATTGCCTTATGTTTTGACTGTTTTATGATGTGTGGTGCTGTGTTTACGTTGTTTTGTTATTTTGCTTTGTATTATATTATTGTGTTGTTTTCTGTAATTACTATGTAGATGCCAACCTATGATGCCACATTTTTTGTCAAAAACTACACTTTCCTCTAAAGTTCCAGTGTCAAACAACAATATAACTCTGCCTAAGGTAAAACAAATACTGCTGCTCCAGTTATTCAACTCTTTAAGACACGTCAACCCAAAACTCTGGCAGAGACCAACTTTAATTAACACTACCATTGCTTATTTTGAGCCTGATATACTATTATTCCATTCGCAAAAAGTGGTCAGAATCTTTTTGCGAATGTATTAGTATTTTGCAGCCTGACTTATGGACTAATAGGTTTTAGTGAATACCAAATTGCAAGGAAGTCGCAGAATAACCTGCCTAATTATTATTCATTTGGAAGGTTGAAATTTGGTGGCAAGAGACAGCAGACCACCAACCCTATGATTGTATTTTTATTGTAAAAGAAGTTTGTGTTTTTTTCAAGATCCAGTGCTGCTTTATAACAAAAAGGTTTTAGTTTTGGAAAACTTCAGGTGAACAAGGCAGTGGTCCACCACAGTACTGCCTTCTTCCCTGAGACTACCAACATGATTCTCAAAGCGAAACCTTTCCTCTTTGCACATTAGTTATCAACCTACTCTGGGGTCGGTAACTTATCAAAGGTTTACAACCACAACGATATAATTGAAAAATAGGAGGGACATGCCCATTTCACTCCTCTTTCTATTTCCAAAACAGAAAGAAATACAAAAGTTATTTAATGAGTCAGGAATAATTTTATGACTTGTAAAAGGGCTTTTATACACATAGAAAAGCCATTCTATAGTTGCAACCTGTGTGATATTGGAAATTGTAAGGTTTGCAATTTCAACAAGGCATTGTAAATAAGGCCCTTTATGTGATTTATGCCTTGACTAATATTTAAAGCTCTATGCTCTAGCAATATAACCAAGGACCTCCATAACCTAAGTATGCAGCACATTGATATTCAGACCCTCATTTGTATGTTTCGCTTTACGTCTTTTACTTTTTAATGTCATCTAGGTGTTTGAATCTGTCTCTGGATTTCCTCATTTATTTGTCGGTGGAGACCTTTTTTTCTCTCAGAGTTGTGCTCAGGATAGGACACGATTGGGAATATATATATATATATATATATATATATATATATATATATATATATCACAAACAGTTCTCCAAGTACACGGAGCCCCCAACTCTTCAGGGCGGCCTCTGTTAAACAATGGGCATGGAGCAGCCCATCAAATGCCAGCAGCAAACAAAACTCATAGGCCCATTTCCGGGAAGAAGCATTTATTTCACAGGTGACAGCGCAAGTTTCCATGTCCCCTACGCGTTTCGGCGTGAGCCTTGTTCACGGGAGGAAACACCATAGCAGCAAAGTGCGTCGTGCGCGCCAATTTGAATTAAAAGTCACATGACCATAAGTAAAACTTCATTTCCCATAATGCAAGGTAATTTTCAATTAGTTGTTTGATTTCACAATAAAACTTTATACTCCGCTTTGTGCATCATTTTCAAAGTTCAATTACCTGCACTGTTCGTAAGGGGGTTAATGTATCAGGTCCGTGGCTTTGCTTAAATGCATAATGCTTGTTGGTATTGCAGCCTCTGAAACAACGCTTGTCTCTTAGAACGGTCTGAAAGAGAGGTCATCTCTTCCGACTCCCTTCCAACATCGGACACCCTTTCACCACTTGGCAATCCTTTGTAGGCGGGTGACCGAGAGTGAGTCATGCTCCGAGAATTAAACATCACAAACAGTTCTCCAAGTACACGGAGCCCCCAACTCTTCAGGGCGGCCTCTGTTAAACAATGGGCATGGAGCAGCCCATCAAATGCCAGCAGCAAACAAAACTCAGAGGCCCATTTCCGGGATGAAGCATTTATTTCACAGGTGACAGCGCAAGTTTCCATGTCCCCTACGCGTTTCGGCGTGAGCCTTGTTCACGGGAGGAAACACCATAGCAGCAAAGTGCGTCGTGTGCGCCAATTTGAATTAAAAGTCACATGACCATAAGTAAAACTTCATTTCCCATAATGCAAGGTAATTTTCAATTAGTTGTTTGATTTCACAATAAAACTTTATACTCCGCTTTGTGCATCATTTTCAAAGTTCAATTACTTGCACTGTTCGTAAGGGGGTTAATGTATCAGGTCCGTGGCTTTGCTTAAATGCATAATGCTTGTTGGTATTGCAGCCTCTGAAACAACGCTTGTCTCTCAGAACGGTCTGAAAGAGAGGTCATCTCTCCCGACTCCCTTTCAACATCGGACACCCTTTCACCACTTGGCAATCCTTTGTAGGCGGGTGACCGAGAGTGAGTCATGCTCCGAGAATTAAACATCACAAACAGTTCTCCAAGTACACGGAGCCCCCAACTCTTCAGGGCGGCCTCTGTTAAACAATGGGCATGGAGCAGCCCATCAAATGCCAGCAGCAAACAAAACTCAGAGGCCCATTTCCGGGATGAAGCATTTATTTCACAGGTGACAGCGCAAGTTTCCATGTCCCCTACGCGTTTCGGCGTGAGCCTTGTTCACGGGAGGAAACACCATAGCAGCAAAGTGCGTCGTGCACGCCAATTTGAATTAAAAGTCACATGACCATAAGTAAAACTTCATTTCCCATAATGCAAGGTAATTTTCAATTAGTTGTTTGATTTCACAATAAAACGTTATACTCCGCTTTGTGCATCATTTTCAAAGTTCAATTACCTGCACTGTTCGTAAGGGGGTTAATGTATCAGGTCCGTGGCTTTGCTTAAATGCATAATGCTTGTTGGTATTGCAGCCTCTGAAACAACGCTTGTCTCTCAGAACGGTCTGAAAGAGAGGTCATCTCTCCCGACTCCCTTCCAGCATCGGACACCCTTTCACCACTTGGCAATCCTTTGTAGGCGGGTGACCGAGAGTGAGTCAAGCTCCGAGAATTAAACATCACAAACAGTTCTCCAAGTACACGGAGCCCCCAACTCTTCAGGGCGGCCTCTGTTAAACAATGGGCATGGAGCAGCCCATCAAATGCCAGCAGCAAACAAAACTCAGAGGCCCATTTCCGGGATGAAGCATTTATTTCACAGGTGACAGCGCAAGTTTCCATGTCCCCTACGCGTTTCGGCGTGAGCCTTGTTCACGGGAGGAAACACCATAGCAGCAAAGTGCATCGTGCGCGCCAATTTGAATTAAAAGTCACATGACCATAAGTAAAACTTCATTTCCCATAATGCAAGGTAATTTTCAATTAGTTGTTTGATTTCACAATAAAACTTTATACTCCGCTTTGTGCATCATTTTCAAAGTTCAATTACCTGCACTGTTCGTAAGGGGGTTAATGTATCAGGTCCGTGGCTTTGCTTAAATGCATAATGCTTGTTGGTATTGCAGCCTCTGAAACAACGCTTGTCTCTCAGAACGGTCTGAAAGAGAGGTCATCTCTCCCGACTCCCTTCCAACATCGGACACCCTTTCACCACTTGGCAATCCTTTGTATATATTTTATGTACTATGGAATTCTAAGTTTGTCTGAGAACACCGAAGGAAACATGTTGCAGCATTAATCGGATGGAGCCCATTTACCTTCCGATTGGCCTGGCTTCGCCCTTATTAATGGCTACTTCAGCTGAGGGGCTTTGGATTGTTTTTTACCCAAGTCCTTTGACTTCCCTCTTATGCTAATATATACTACCCAGAGGCGTTCCTTGTCTTGGCATGTTACATGACTCTCATGATTGAGGAAGTGTCTCGCAATTGACTTAGGTATGTGGAGAAGAATCAGGATTTCATAAGCAGATTTTCAAGATCAGGTAGTGCTCTTAATATTGAGACGGTATGATCACTATAGAGAGTGTGTCTAAGATATCATTAGGGTTCTGTCAACAACAAGATTTTAGCCTTGACAACCACAAGAATTCCTCAACCTCAGGACAAACATAAGCCACAGCTATGTCATTCACCATGAAATATTTGGTTACAGACAGAAGCCTAACAAGCGTTCCATTTCACAAAACACAAGCCTTCCCTACATGCAACGAAGTCTACACAGTGAATTGTGTGGTCTCCTCTGGGTGCTAAGTGATGATGGCAGAGGAATATATTATATCATTAAACTGACGCGTTGCATGAGATGACACTTCGTTGGGCTAAAAATCAATAGTATTAGTAACTCGTTTTACATATAGCTTTTTGCCAGGTCAATTCTCCAGCATCCGTAAAAGTCAAGAGCAACTCGACTTGTCACACGTGTTGTCCCTCAGTGGACTCCAGCACAGAAAACTTATCAGGTCGGTCCGAATCAGTACATGAGGAGCAGGCTGGCATATGGCTCCTGCTCCAGGGACTTCCTGATCCTACACCCTACATACCACACTTCTTCTCTTAAAGCACTGTTAAATAACAGGTGTTAATAATATTCACCAATTTAAAGCTACTCAATTTATTGACCTCAGAAGAATATGTGGCTGAGCCGACAGATTACTCCAGACGTCTCAGGTGTGGGTTAACTCACTGAGTCAACTTGCTAGCCAAGCTACTGAAGTAAGGATTACTTCTCACTGAGAGCTGTGCTGCCAGATGTCAGTCCCTCCAGAAGCACTGGCCTCCAAAGAGTCAAACACCCAGAGGCATACATCGCTAGGGTTCCAAGCCTCATCAAAGTGAAAAGCCATTCCCAAGACATTACCATTTGCAGAGCAATTTGCCACTCACCGTGCCTCACTAATGCATTATGATTGGGGGTTTTGCACCTTATAAAACTTGTGTTTTGCACACTGCAGTCTGTGCGAGTGCAAAAATCTTTTCTACATCTGGTCATTTTGTTTAAAGAGTGTATTTTATAACAGAGTATCGCCTTGGTGACTATGTATTCATATTCATTTCGAGGATTAGCTTCAAAGGAAGGTCTCTATGTTTGAAGAACAGTACCATCTTATAAAACATTTTCACAACAAATGTCTATGTTCATGTACAGCGTCCACTACCAGTTCATCTTGGTGAGAATCAAGCCCATGATGCAATTTCACCCCTTACAGTGATATTTAAGTGACAGCTGCAACTTCATGTGATCACTAGTAGACTAGCAGTTTCTTGGGAGTCTTACCATAGTCTGATTTGCTTTTTAACATGGAGTGGGGGTTTGGAGAACACTTACATACGCATTCTACTGTGGCCCATTTCCAAGTGCCACTGACCAGTCATTGGTTCACACCTTGATGTTTTTACCAACAAGGAACACAGGCTCCCACAGTGCTGTAAGCTCACTCATTAGTTTTGTGCTCTTTCACAAACCCCAAAGTAGCTCTTCCGATGTATCCTGAAATGGATGGCGGGGAAGGAATTTTACCAGTGTCTTAGTTTAATAAAAGATGGAGGGTACATGATATCGTCCCAGCACACCAGCGTGAGACAGCAAAGTGCCCTGAGTTAGCAGGGTGGTAGTTCACATCTTGCAAACTTTATCCAAAAAGAAGGGGACGGTTCTTGTTTTAGAATTTCTAGCTTATTTGATTGTTTTTTCAGTTTCACACCAAATCGATAGCCTCACTTTCCTCATGCTTAGATAAAGGGGATTTGCATTTTGAAGAATTGTAATTTTCTTTTCTTTCGCAGTTTTATATAGCCTGAACTCGACCCGAAGGTATCGGAGTGCTTTACATGAGCACCAGTTGCATTACAGACGGGTACATTCATTTTTAGGCATGGGGGGATTAAGTGATTTGCCCATAATCACATGGTGCTTGCGCCTCCCGCCAGACTAGAACCTGGTTCCTCAGCTTCAAAGTTGGCCGCTCTAGCCGTTAATTCCCGTCCCTTATGATTGGGTTAACTCACCAAAACTATCTTCTCATTTTACATTAACCATAAAGCTGTGTTAAGTCACCTTAAAATTACAGCTCGAATATAGCTGCAAATATCAATTCCTCAAATGTGTTAGAGATAATGTGATTCGTAAGAAGTAAGTGAGGTTAATACATGTTGGTTTCTTGTATTGGAACTGGTTTCTAGTGGTCTCATTATTTGGCTGCTTTTTTCCTATTCTTTATGACTAAGGGTTTGTGGTTATCCTCTTGGCTATTTACTGGGTTCAGCATGTTTTATAATGGTTTCTGTTCCCATGAATGTTAGACCAAAGCTCTTGCCTTCACCCTCCTGCTTTCTGAATTATGTTTAAATACAATGCACCCTGCCCTACGGGCTGTTTATGGCCTACATTATAGGTGATGTTTATGTATTAAAAAGGAAGGTTTAGGCATGGAAAATGATCATGCATTGATCATTAACTACCAGTCACAGATCAGGGTTTAATCCATTGTTTTTTTGCTCACCACGCCACCCCAGTTTGGACCCAGCCGTATGCAAATCAGTTTTGACCCTGTTCCTCTTGGGAACAGTCCAGCCCGAACTGCCAGGCCCTACCTGGCCTGAAAACAAGCATCATGGGACTGGTTTCTGGATATCACCCCTTATCAATAAGACTAGCTTGACTCAAGTGGCACAGAGAGCACGGCATCCACATCTGGGCATACCCTTCCCACTTAGGGCGACAAAAGCAAAAAGAACAGACCATGGACGGAATGCTGAACAAATCAAACATTCACCCCATTAACAGATTTGAGTTTAATCCATAATTTTCTTTGCCCACCACTCCACCCCAGTTTGGACCCAGCCATATGCAAATCAGTCTTGACCCAGCTCCCCGCGGGAATAATCCACCCCAAACTGCCAGGCCATGTCCTCCCTGGACCGGAAATAAGCATCCTGGGACCGATGTCTGGGTATCACCTCTCATCAGCCAGGCTAGCTTGAATCCAGTGGCAGAGTGAGCAAGGTGCCCACATCTGGGCATACCCTTCCCACTTAGGGTGACAAAAGCAAAAAGAACAGATGATGGGCAGAATGCTGAACCAATCAACATTCACCCCAGTCACAGATCTGTGTATAATCCATGGCATATGGCTGGGTCCAAACTGGAATGGCATGGTGAGCAAAAAAATGATGGATTTAACCCAGTTCTATGACTGGGGGGGGGGGGTGAATGTTTGATCCCCCCTCGAATGTGTGGAGAAACCTGTCTCATCCGCTTCGGAACCATCGCTTCTCGGAACTGGCACTGTGTCTTCGGAACTAGTGCATCGCCATCATTGCATGGAGAAAATCAATGCATCACTTCAACTGGGGGTTCGACACGATGAATCGCTCGGCTGCACCCCGCATTTCGCTGTTGCGACCATGATCCAGATACTTTTGTTCAGCAGGCCTTGTGTGGCTTCTGTATCTGACTTGTGCTCCTACATGGTCGGCCTGAACTCATAATTTTGCCCCGGTCCAGCACGAACAGATAGCCATGGTTGGCGCTTTATGCTTTTAAGCACTACATTTCAGTTTATTCTTAAAAAATTCATAACTCCGGTTATACTTATTGGATTTTTGCGGTTTTGGTCTTGCTTTGTTCACTAACCCTGGCTCTATTTGTCTAACCAGGTGTGGCATCTTTTTGTGTGGTTTATTCAAAGCTTTACTGTTTGAAGTGTTGGACAAGCACTTTACATATTGCCTCTTAAGTTAAGACTCCCTGCTCTGTACTAAGCTACCAGAGGGTGAACACAGGTTAATTTATGGTGTGTATCTGACTAGGATTGTGTTCTGCTGAGCCAGAGTGCATACCTCTGTCAACCAGAAACCCAATTTTTACCAGGGGGAGCAAGCGTTGGCAGGATAAGCCATCCTGCCAGGATGGTTGGGGCAGATGACCTCCTGAACCACCTCTTCAGTACACTCCTGAACCTATGTGCACTACAGAAGAAGAACTGCCTTGTTGCCCAGAGGACTGGCCTGTTGCCTGAGGCCAGCCTTGTTCCCCACAGGACTGCCCTGCTGTTTGAGGCCTGATCTGCTCTCTGAGAAGAAAGATTGGTCCTGTTCCCTTCATCCCGGTCTAACCTAAGTGGCTCCAAGGATCAGGTGGCTGACTTCTGTTCTGAGCTACAGGGACTCCCTGCAACTGCCCGGTAAATCTGGCTCATTGGGCCTGCCTGCACCAGCAACTGAAGTGCATGAGCCATGCTGGGGAGAGTCCCTGATCCCCGAGAGCATTCTCCCCAGGTCCTGGACCCTTGTTTGGCATCAGAGAGAATACCTCCTTGCCTAACTGAAGGTTCTTTTCACATCTTTTGCAAAACAATGCAAACCATTGCAAAGCATAGCTGCACAGCTGAAAGCTTCATCAGAACCAACGCAAAGCGATGCAAAACACTGCTAAGACCCACTGTACAGCTGAAAGCTTAATTGGAACCAACACAAAGTGACGCAAAGCCTCTCAAAGCAATGCCATGCAGATCTTGCACCAAGGACAAAAGGTACAACTTTCAGTGGGCCAGACTTGGTCCTGTGCCTGACCTGCTCTCCGTCATGGTCGGCCTGAACTTCTGACTTTGTCTTGGTTGAGCGTGATCAGATTCCCTCAGTTTGCACTTTGTCCTTATAAGTTCTATTTTTACTTAAATCTTTATAATTGCATATATTTGGTTCTACTGAATGGATTTTTGTCTTCTAGTATCATTTGGTTCATTAAAACTTAATTTATTTTTCTAAGTTGGTGTGGTATTTTTATTGTGTTGTGTTTTCACTTTATTACAGTTTGTCTGCTGCATAAATGCTTTACACAATACCTCTAAGTTAAACCTGACTGCTTTTATACCAATCTACCAAAGGGTTAAGTACAGGTTAATTTAGTGACTTTTGTGGTGTAATAAATAATTTGACACCAAAATGACAAAAATCCAAGTAGTAGAACCAGCGATATAAAATTAACCCTGGGCGTAGTTCGCGAAGTAGCACTACGCGAAGCTACGCAAAGTGCACTTCGCACTATGCGAGCTACGCGTAGCACTTCGCGAACTGCGTAGTACCCTGTTCGCACTGTGCAAGATGCTGTTTTCAATGATTGCACAGTGCGGACAAGCATCCGGCACTGTGCAATCATTGAAAACGGCATCTTGCACAGTGCGAGCTGTAGTTTTCTGCTGCTCGAGTAGATTTTTACTCGAGCGGCAGCTTTCTCAACGCGGACTGGTAGTTTCTCATCGCGAGCGGTCGCGAGCATACACGACCACTCGCAATGAGAAACCTGACCTCCTCGCGTTGAGAATCTCGCCGGGACGTTTATTTTCCACGCTCGCGATCGGCAACTTGATGTTGCTGATCGCGAACAAGGAAAAAGTCTCGCCGGGATGTCATTTTGCTTGCTCGCGGTCGCCAACTTGATGTTGAGGACCGCGAGCAAGCTACGTGCAATTTGCGTAGTGCGAAGTAGCGCAAACTTCGCAAACTATGCGAGCGTAGCATAGTGCTTTGCCCCGGCTTATATAAAATGTTAAATGTTTAGGTAAAAATAGTGCTTAAAAGCACAATGCCCCAACTGTGGTTATCTGATCACGCCGAACCAGGACATAGTCACAAGTTAGGGTCGACCACGATGAAGCATGGGCCAGAAATAGGAATCAGGGTAGGCCTACTGAAAATTGTATCTTATGTCTTTGATGCCGGGCATTGCGCAGTAGAGGATCCAAGGAGCAATGCAAGGTCCTTTGTTGAGATGTGTTGTGCAGCGTCGGTGCTGATGAGAGATGCAGGGTCCTGCGTTGAGTTGCGTCATGCTGCGTCGATATATCAAATAAATGAATAAACAATCAATCACTGTTTAGTAGAGTCTTTCAAGAATTGTTTTATCATTCAAAAAGAACAAACAATTTTTAATCAATATGCAATGCAAAGAAAGAGTTGTGTATCATTTCAACAAAACACAAACCATGACATTCCTTGAGTCTTCGCGTAAAGTTTCAGAAAAAGTGCCCAATACATTTCGGGACTTAGGTCCCTTCTTCAGAGGTAAATCTAAAATGAAAACTAAATAAGATGACATTTTCTTATGCTTTACAGTGGGCGATACACACATAATCTGTCAACAGTGGTGTCAAATTCAAGATAAACATGCTTGTTTGTATTGCATTTGTGCAACATAAAGTGTAGTTAGCTTAAACGTTGCCCTGCCTGCTGATAACTCATTTGTGGTAGTAATCAAGGTGGTGCCATTAGATCTTAAGACCAAGGAAGCAACGTATAAGACAAAGACGTAACCCCATTTTCAGCTTGTAATAACACTGAGAATGAAGGAAGGAAAGAAATCAATACAAATGCTCTCCCCTAAACAGCTGCTAGTGCAAAGGAAGTAATCACTAAATAATGATGTCTGAAATGCTGGGTGCTCACAATGCAAACCGAAAATATATATGTTCACAAAAAGTGGAAAACTTGGAACCAGCAGTGTGCCTAAAAAAAGGAAAAACACCCACTGGATGTTAAGAATAGTAGTCATATCATGTGGCTGTATGACCTGATAAAATGAATGGGTATCCATACCTAATAGCGAAGTGGAGTGCGCTTACTACAATGTTTCATCAGGTCTGGAAAAGAAAAATCTGCTGACAAAATAGAAAGTCAGTCGGGCAAGCGGTAGTATTCCTGTAACAATATCCCTTGCGGGAACATAAATAAAGTAGAAAAGTTTACAGATTATTCGATTGATGTCAGGATCTGCGGGACCAACTTCATGATGTACCAACAGATGGGCGTACATAAACACAAACATAATATAACCAGAAGGATGTAACCGCTACGTACCATGTTCAACGGTGATCTCAGCTCAAATGACTATATGCGCTATCTTGGAAAAGGAATCGCCACCTCTATAATCTATAGTGACAATACCGTGGGTGTTCTAACCCTGGTGATGACTTGCCATAACTTCACATAACATCAGCAGGAAAGAATGGACAATCTTAGTGCAAAGAACCCATGGAAAAAACGTAAGATCGAAACCACAATAACTAAAATAAAGCAATTAAAAAGACACATGATCATCTAAAGAGGAAATAAGATCTTAGTGAGAGACGGCAGTTAGTGTTAGTAAATGTGTTAGCTCAACAGAGAACACCTTAGTATTTACATCGCATCTATGTTGCACAGAGATACAACCATGATCAGCAATCAAAATATTAACAAAAATATGATAACACATAAATGGTGCTGGGGATTCATGGAAAGTATGCAATCTATGGATTGTACAAAATGATGGTGCCTCTATCAATAGCGTGTGTACCAGTGTAGTGCGAGTGTTGGTAAGTAGTGAATAAACGTATTGCCTACGCAAGTAATGTGTGTCTAGTATCAAATCTGTCTTGCAGATGGAAATCATAATTAGTCGTTTAGAGTGGCCAGGATGCATTTCCTAAAAATAACATCCCATCTCTATCTTGTCATTAAGGCCTTTAGGATTTAGAGTGTCCAATCTTTTGATCCAATACATTTTGCATTGGAGTTACTTTTTAATATTGTCCGTATCAGTTATTTTAGGCACAACCTCTACTATTTGAAATTTAATTTGTGCAATTGTATGCCTGTGTTCGATCCAACGTGATGCGAGGTTCAAATTGACATTCTTATTGTGAATTTTACTCTTATGTTCCGTGAGTCTGATTTTCATTTTTCTCTCTGTCTTACCTACATACAATAGGCCACACAGACATTTAATGGTGTAAATTAGAATACTGGAGTTAAAATCCGCTGAATGTAATAACTTTATTGCTTGTCCTTTTCTTGGGTGTGTGAGGATGTTGCCGGTAATCACATTATTGAAGTGAATGCAATTAAAACATTTTTTCGTACCCACACATTTCTGGTTAACAGGTTGTGGTTTCTTGGATAGAATCTATTTTAAGTTGTGGGATCTTGTGTATGCAAATAATGCCCTTGATCAAAGAGACCATGAAAATCTGGTTCTTGTTGTAATATTTCCCACCGATTGTTGATGCTACGTTTGATCGTCTGAGATTTCGTTGACATTGTGGATACAAAAACCACCCTATTCGTGGCCTCCTTTGACTGCTTTACCAGTAGTTACTCTCGTGCAGTGGACAGCGCTCTATGTTCATGTGTATCTAAGAGTTGTGCAGAATATCCTTTATTCATGAATCTCACTTTTTGTTCAGACAATGTTATTTTACACGTAATTTCATCTAATGTAATTCGCTTAGGGCCATATGTAGGTAGACTGTGTTTTGCGATTCTCTAATTGCAATTTTTAAGGAATCGCAATTAGAGAATAGCAAAATGCAATGTAGGTAGGATTAGCAATTTTTTTTGCGAATCCCACCCATTCCTTATTTGCGATTCTCTAATTGAGAATCGCAAATAAGGAATACCTTGCCATGCATTCCTATGGGCTGAAAGGCCCATAGGAATGAATAGGAAGACATTCTCAATTTGCGATTCTCAATTAGAGAATCGCAAATTGAGAATGCAATTTCAAGGTTGCAAGGGTGTCAATAGGACACCCTGTTGCACCCCTGAAATTAGCATGGGTGCACATGTGGTGCACATACATGCTCTAAGGGCATGTGTGTGCACCACATTCCACTTTGAAAAATGCAAAAAACTGCATTATTACAAGAAATCGCAAATTACCACCAACCTGTAGTTGGTGGTAATTTGCGATTCCTTAGGGCCAAATTGCACTTTTTTGGAGCTTCCTACATTGCATTTAAGGAATCGCAAAATTTGCGATTCCTTAAATGCAATTGCAAAATAAGGAATCGCAAATTTAGCGATTCCTTATTTTGCATGCAGATTTGCCTTCCTACATTCCACTTAGCAAATTTGCGATCGCAAACGCCGAAATTCGGCGAATTTCAGCGTTTGCGATCACAAATTTGCTTTCTACATATGGCCCCTAGTTCTTAAAAATTGTGAATACGGCAAATTATGCACTAGGCTGGTTGGATGGAAACTTTGAAAAAGCAAAGCATTATTTCTGTCTGTAGGCTTCTTTAAAACAGAAGTTTTTAAACCAAGTTCTGATCATTCAATCCATACTTCAAGGAATGATAAACCAGTCCTGCTGGTGATATGAGTAAATTGTATCCTAGAATTCTTAAAGTTCAACATTGCAATTGGAATTATTTTGAAAACATTATTCCGGTCCAAGAGAAAACACAGGACACTCCCACATCTGCAGTGTTCAAACCGAAAAGTATCTTTACAGCTCCAGTGTCCCATAAAACGTTGGATATGATCGAGAAATTAGTGTGCAAGGATTTATGCAGATTAAATTACAAAAATAAAGACCAAACCAGGCTGAATTTAAGTAGAGCAGAAAACAGCACACTGCATACCTTAGCCAGGAATCCTCATATTGTTTTTCAAAAAGCCGACAAAGGTGGTACCTTGGTGTTAATGGATTCAACCTTCTATCAGGATAAAATCAATGAACATGTGGAAGATCCCTCCACGTATCTACAGTTGGATGCAGACCCCACATCGTAAATCACAGTCTTATTACAAAAATTATTGACTAAGGTATTAGATATGAATTGGCTAGACGAGAGGACCAAGGCATATTTCATGACACAATTCCCTAGAAGACCTAAACTTTATATGCTTCCAAAGAGTCTGACTAATCCGCCATTCTGACCTATAGTGTCTGGATATGGATCCATATATATTTTTTTAATACATTATTTTTATTAACATAAGGGTAAGCATCACATGTCATTGTTGATTGCAATATAAGCACTGGTTTGTGCACCTTTGGTAATAACTTATATCACATTTCTTGGTAAGTTCTGTCTTTAACAGTTGACATGTAGAGGCATGTGGTACAAAAGTCTATTATATACATTATTAACATTACCAAGTGAGTAGGGCAACCTTATCATCCCTCCTCATTTTTATCAGAGCGGTTGTACATATAATGTCGTACCGGCAGTTGCTGCTTCCGGGGCCGTACTCGGGTTTCCGCTGTATGTGTTCCATCTACCCTAGACCTTCTCCCATTTTTTGGGGCACCCCCTGCTCTCATATACTGATCGCTCCGCCACCATGCACCAGTCCAGGTCTTTTTTCCTGTCGTTCAAGGAAGGAGTCACCGTCGCCCCCCATTTTTGTGCAATATTGCGCTAGCTACCATCATGCCCAGCGTTACCCACGTTCGGTCTGCTGGAGTCAAGTCTGTGGCCTCCCAAATATTGAGCAGGCATAGTTTGACTGACGATCCTATAGTAGTGCCAGTGACCTCGCTGATGCATGTTAACACCCTGTTCCAGTATTTATGGATGCTTGGGCATTCCCACAAAATGTGGAAAAAGGTTCTCGGTTGGCCACATTTCCTTAGGCACCCCGTGTCTCTTTGTCTGCCCATTTTGACCCGTGTAGTACCGGAGACATAGACTCTGTGTAGGATTTTTAGATGTACTAAACAAAAGTGTAATCGTTCAGCAACCATTCTCGGGGAGACAAGGGCTTCAGCCCAGTCCTCTTTTTGCAGGTCTTCTAAATCTGTGTTACTGTGTTCTCTGAGCTGGGAAAGAGTGTTTGGGGAGTTGTTTATAAGTTTAGAGTGGACTGTTTGATTTCTTCCTCCATGAGTTCGCTTTCTAGAAGTGGAGCCTCTTCCGGTGATAGGGTCGGGAGGGGTCTATCTGCAAGGAAGGTCAAGGAGTCTTGTTCCGATGTTAATGCAGCCGACAAATATATTTGTGAGTAGTAGGCTGCGAATGCCTCTGCGATAGCTTGTGGTTCTTTCAGGCGCTCTCCATCTGGTGACTCCACTTCCACCACCCATCTATTGGCCCGTTCTCATCTTTGGAGCTAGGCTAGCAGTTTCCCAGATCGGTCACCCAGTTCATAGATTTTATGTTGTGTGGCTTTGTGCTTCTTTCTAGCTGCATCGGTCACTGAGTCCCTATATTCCTTCTGTTTTAGTCGTAGGCGGTGTTCTGTATCAGCTTGTGTATCTTCTATCAAATGGTTCTCGATCTGTAGGAAATCTTGCTCAAGCTTCTCCAAAGTCGCATTCTTGTCTCTTTATTGTCCCACCATCAGTGACAGTGCTTGTCCCCTGATCACCGCCTTATAGGCTTCCCAGAATGTCAGTGCAGAAGTAACTGAGTTTTCATTTTCCTTAAAAGCAATGGATGGTATGTTGTTGGAGTCCCTCTCATATTGCTGGGAGGTATAAGAACCATGGGTTTATTGAAATTATGTCCCTTACCCTTGGGGTATCCCTACTATATCTTGCCAACATAGGAGAGTGGTCAGATATTCCTCTTGCTAAGGGTTTCACATCTCTAAATTTTGCAAGAGAGGAGGCGGTTGAGATAAGGAGTTCAATACAGGACATGCTGCCATGGGCCCCAGAGTGGAAGGTATAGTGTTGTGCAGATGGGTTGTTGGTCCTCCAAACATCCACCAGCCCCAGAGCCATTAGAAAATTTGCTATTTGAGTGGTTGAGGGGAGAGTCTGTCTCGGGGGTTGTCGTTCCACGTTCTTGTCTAGTTTCATGTTGAAATCTCCTCCTTTTAAAAACTCCCCATTTGTGCTTGGAGTGTGTGAGCTCCCAGATCTGGAAGTGTAGCAGAATGGAGCCTGGGGGGTTCATATATACAGACATTATATTGATCTGTTTAACCTCCAAAACTCCTGTTAGCACAGCAAATCTACCCTGTCTGTCTGACCACGTCTTTTGGATCATGATTGGAAAGCTATTCTTAAGGAGGATACCCACCCCAAGGGAAGTATACCCTGCGTGCACTGATATTTTGTAGCCCCCTTGATCAAGTGCCCTGCATGCGTTACTCAAGATTTGTGTCTCCTGCAACAATACAATATCTGGGAAGTGTTTTTTATATATACTGTGACACTATCCCCCTTTTAATTTTGGCCCCCAATCCATTTACATTCCATAACAAAATACGGAGCTCAGGGAACTTTGTGTCTGTTCCCGTTGTCATTTGCCTACGTGAAGGTCATACTTCTCCCCTGAGCCCCTACCTCAGGATTGTATGCACTGTTATTTCGTACATGTGGTGAATCAGTCAACCAATATTTATACAGAGTACTGGTGGTATTACCCTTAAACTTACACAACACTGCTCTGCAGTAACATTCACCAGATACAGAAGAAACTTTGTTAACCATGAAAACCCCCTACACCCCCCTCTCCGCTTCACTGCCTAACAAATGTAAAACTGCCCAACCCCCCCAACTCAGCAGAGTGCCTGTAGCCCCAACTCAACATCATAAACTTTAGGGTTCACAGGCCATCCCCATGGCCCGCCACCGCTCTCCATGGTCAGTATAGTTTGTAGCACATATTTGAGACAATAGTTAAAAGTCTGACCTTCAAAGATCGTGTTGATCTGCCTTGAGGCCCCTCGCGTTCCCCCGTGCCCCCAGGTCAGCCCGCAAGTCACAGGCGTCCCTTGTAGACCTGAAGACATGGTCTTTTCATGGGGCGTGAGGTTCTCGATATCTTCCCCACTACTTTTATCAGTCTTTATGCCTTTGATCTGTTTATTCATCTTGCACTGGGTGCTTTCTCTCTGGTCGTGATCCTTGTGTACCCTTGGTCCTCACACGGTTCTCTTGGTGCCCTCCTCCTTTTGCATCGCCAGCCCTCCAACCACTCCCAGGCCTCCTCCAGGGTGGAAAAGAACCAGACTTTGCCCTCCGCTTTGATGCACAGCCTCACCGGGAAGAGCATCGTGTCTTTCACCTCTTTTTCACGCAATACCTTTTTGACCTCATGAATACTCTGTCTTTGTTGCTGGACCTTTAGGGTGAAATCAGGAAAGAAGGTTATGCGTGAGTTTTCATACATGACAGGTGGAGCTGTTCTTGCTGTGTGAAGAATTACATCTCGGTATCTGAAGTGGAAGAGCTGAGCTAGCAGTGGCCTCAGCGGAGCCCCTGGGCTGGGGCGACCACCTGGCCATCTGTGCGCCCTTTCCATGGAGAAGAATTGGAAAAGTCCACAGGGCTGGAGATGTTTGAGGACTAGGTCTTCCACAAATAAATCAGCTGCTGGCCCCTCGGTCCATTCCGGGACCCCTAAGATTCTAACGCTGGTATCTTCCTTCATAATCCTCAAGTTGTTCCTCTAGGAGTTTATTAGAGGACTCCAGGTCCCTCACCTGTGTTTTAAGGCTGTCTGTATCTTGCGTTATGGTGGACAATGAGTCCTCAACTTCTTTAACGTGGGACCCCAATTTGCGCAGATCTGCTTGCATCAGAGAGACTTCAGTAGAGACAGTGTCTATACAGGCTTCTAATACAGTACAGACTCCCTGTATTGTGGCCATGATGTCCTGTAGGGAGACTGGGGCCTACCCTGGTCACTGGCGAGTGTCGGAGAGCCATGGTGCGCTTTCATGGATATCCCACCTGTTATGCTGTAAGGGTGAAGCACCTGAATGTGGGGTTGTTTGTCCAGCCGTATTTTGTGCTGTCACTGTGGAAGAGGAGATGGATCCTAGCACCCGGGCATCTCCAGGCCCAGCGCACCACTGCACCCGGTCACTTAAGTCCTTACTCCCATGTCCTGCGACTCCAGGCAGCATCTTTGGTTGTACAAAATCGGCATCTAGCCACGCGTTCAGCCGTAGAGTGCCCAGTGGGTTTGTGTCTCGCGGGATGTGATGGGCACCCTACGCTATTAATGAGGCGCCGCTAAGCAATGAGTGTTCACAAGTGTCCAGCCATGACTTAATAAGGGAGTAACTCCCCTCCCCCAACCAGGGAGGGTCTTCAAAGTCTGTGGGACTTGGTGCTTCAGAGCCCCTCGCAGGTTCCCTTAGAGCAGGAGATTTGTTGTTCCCTCCACAAAGGAGGGGGAAAATCTGGGGGTTGGGAGATGTCAGTCCTCTTGAGTCTACGCCAGCAACCCCCTACACCCTCCATGAGAACACTTACTTTTCAGGCCTATGAGGTCTCCTGTGCTCCATACGTGGCTTTACGGGGTTCCCTAGATTCTCTTTCCCTGATCCAAAGAATAAAAGAGGGGGGTAGGGAGGGTAACACCACATCTCCCATCGCCGGCCGCTGCAAACTCCGCCTCCGTGACTGTGTTGCTTTGTTCTAACTGCCCGGCCCAGGTTGCTCTTATGTATTCTTCTCCCTCCTCAGGAGTTGGCCAGGATGGTGTTTTATGCAGGCAAGGGGGAAGCCTCGCCGGATGAGGCTGTGTGGTGCTGGCACCAATGGGTCTCCATAAGCAGCCTCTCTGCAACAGGCTCCGCTCACGTTGCATGCCCTTGAGGCCCGGGCCCCACCTCTCAGTCCAAGGTGCTCCTCGAGCTGCAGGGGGCCCGGTTGTATTCTTCTCCCCCCAACAACAGGAGGGCCGGAAGAATTATCCCTGGTTCCCCCGCGGTCGACGCCCACAGACTGTGCCGGATCCAAGGGAGGGGAAACTACTGCATGACATGCCCTCCGCAGGCCGAACGATCTCCTGCCCCATCTTCTACGGCCTCAGGGTTGTCGCATCCAGCTCTCTCCCTGTGGCACCTGGTGACACAGCCGCACTCCTCTCCTCTTGCGGAAGGGGGTCAGGGGCTCCCTTTCCAAGACCCCACGCTGACAATTTTAACCAATGATTTAGTTGCAGAAAAGGAGGGGTCCATCACTAGGCACACTCACGGTGGCCAGTTCAAATCCAGGCTGTGGTTCCGCCGGATCCCCGGGCTGTCACGTCTTCACCTGGTTTGCCACTTGGATTCACATGCCTTATATGGAAGGCACCCTTATGGCCGCCTACGATCGTCGTCCATTGCAATCTGTGGTGCTGATCGGTCAGATTGGTTGCAGATGAAGTGGGGATTTATGGTAGTGGACCTCGGAGACTTTTCAGTAAGCAGCCATCTCCCTCGGTTGTTGGCCACGCCCCTTGCGGTTCATATTTGATCCCAGAAGACAAATTCATTGATGTTCATCTGCAACCCTTGGTGCAATCTTGGCATACATACATCCAAGACTCAACTGATTTTTTAAAACATCTGAGAGCTCTATCTGGCAAAGAGAATGAAGAATGGTTACTGTGCACTATCGATGTTGTATCCTTATATGCATCCATCCCACATGTGGAGAGGTGTGGCTCACTGGTTAGAGGCGGCAGATCCGCAAGCAGAGAATCGGCCAGGGACCAGGGTTCAATTCCCGACGCGGCAGGGTTGTGGACCAGGGTCAAAACGGACTCGATAATTCTCGCCTCGGTACCTACTCTAACCAGGAACACACTCGGCAACTCTGGGCATTAGCTTGCCTCATCTCCACAACGGCCCCCCACATTCGCCGGGGATGCCTGGTTTCACCTTGGAGATACCCAGGAGGGACCATCTCACAGGGATAGCCAGGACGGGTTCCCCAGCGGTCTACAGCGCCACGACGCCTCAGGGCAGCAGTGCGCTTTACAAGACACATACATTTACATACTAGAAGCAATTGAATGGGCACTCTTACAACAACCAATGATGGGCACAAATAAACTTTTCCTTCTTGAATTGCTTCTCTTTTGATTACATCACAGTTACTTTGAGTGGAACAGTAAGTTTAACCTTCAACTAAGCGGTACTTTGATGGGCTTTGCAGGGGCCCCTGCATACACAATTACTTACATAAACTCATTTGAACAAGAACACATTTTTAATAACCCTGAATGGTCCAATAACTTAGTATTCCTGTGCCGCTACATAGATGACATCTTTTTAGTACGGAAGAATACAGAAACATTGTTACTTGAAAACATTGCAATGTTTAACTCTAAGAATCCTTGGATACAATTTACTCATACCACCAACAGGACTGGTGTATCATTCCTTGATGTATGGATTGAAGTATCAGAACTTGGTTTCAAGACTTCTGTTTATGAGAAGCCTACAGACAGAAATAATGTTTTGCTTTGTCAGTTTCCATCCACCGAGCCTGGTGCGTAATTTCCTGTATTCACAATTTTTAAGAACTAGGCGAATTACCATAGGTGAAACTACGTGTAAAATAAAATTGTCTGAACAACAGGTGAGCTTCATGAATAGAGGATATCCTGCACAACTCTTAGATGCACATGAACACAGAGCACTGTCCACAGCACGAGAGAAACTACTGGTAAAGCAGTCAAAGGAGGCCACGAATAGGGTGGTTTTTATATCCACATTCTCAACAAAATCTCATACGATCAAATGTATCCTCAACAATCGCTGGGAAATATTACAACAAGAACCAGATTTTCATGGTCTCTTTGATCAAAGACCAGTACTTGCATACACAAAATCCCACAATTTAAATGAGATTCTATCCAAGAAACCACAACCTGTTAACCAGAAATATGTGGGTACGAAAAAATGCATTCACTGCAATAATGTGATTAACGGCAACATTCTCATACACCCAAAAACAGGACAAGCAATAAAGTTATTACATTCAGCGGATTGTAACTCCAGTAATCTAATTTACTCCATTAAATGTCCCTGTGGCCTACTGTATGTAGGTAAGACAGAGAGAAAAATTTAAATCAGACTCACGGAACATAGGAGTAAAATTTGCAATAAGAATCTCAATTTGAGCCTCGCAGCACATTGGATTGAACACAGGCATACAATTGCACAAATGACATTTCAGATAGTAGAGGTTGAGCCTAAAACAACTGGTACGGACAATACTAAAAAGTTACTCCAACACGAAATTTCATTGGATCAAAAGATCGGATACTCTAAATCCTAAAGGTCTTAATGACAAGATAGACTGTTTGCAAGACCGTTTTGATACTAGACACACATTACTTGCGTAGGCAATAATCTTATTCACTACTCTTAATCTGCCAACACTCGCACTACACTGGTACACACACTGTTGATAAATGCACCATAATTTTGTACAATCCATACTTTGCACACTATCCATGAATCCCCAGTACCATATATGTGTTATCATATTTTTGTTAATATTTTGATTGCTGATCGTGGTTGTATCTCTGTGCAACATAGATGCGATGTAAATACTAAGGTGTACTCGTTGAGCTAACACATTTACTAACACTAACTTTAATCTCTCAGCAAGATCTTGTTTTCTCTGTAGATGATTGTGTGTCTTTTTAATTGCTTTATTTTATTTGTTGTGGTTTTGATTTTACGTTTTTTTCCACAGGTTCTCTGCACTAAGATTGCCTGTTCTTTTCTGTTGATTTTATGTGAAGTTATGTCTCGTCATCACCAGGGTTAGTACACCCATGGTATTGTCACTATAGGTTATAGAGCTGTCGATTCCTTTTCCAAGATGGTGCATATAGTCATTTGAGGCGAGATCACTGTTGAACATGGTACGTAGCGGTTACGTCCTTCTGGTTATATTATGTTTGCGTTTATGTCCGCCCATTTTCTGGTTCGTGGTGAAGTTCGTCCCGTGGATCCTGACATCAATCTAATAATCGGTAAACTTCTACTTTACTGATGTTCCCACAAGGGATATTGTTACGAGAGTGCTACCACTTGCCCGACTGACTTTCTGTTTTGTCAGCAGATTTTTCTTTTCCAGACTAGATGGAACGTTGTAGTCAGCGTACTCCGCTTCACTATTAGATATGGATACCCATATATTTTATCAGGTCACATAATATGACTGCTATTCTTAATATCCAGTGGGTGTTCTTCCTATTTTTAGACACACTCCTGGTTCCAACTTTTCCACTTTTTGTGAACATGGATCTTTTCGGTGTGCATTGTGAGTACCAGCCGTTCAGCCGTCATTATTTAACGATTCATTGATTTGCAGTAGTGGCTGTTTAGGATAGAGCATTCATACTGGTTTCTTTCTTTCCATCTTTCTTAGTGTTATTACAAGCTGAATATGGGGTTACGTCTTTGTCTTATACGTTGCTTCCCTAGCACTGTTTTTTTTCTGGTTCTAAGAACTAATGGCACTGCCTTGATTTCTACCACAAATGAATTATCAGCAGGCACGGCAACGTTGAAGCTAACTACACTTTATGTTGCATAAATGCAATATGAACAAGCATGTTTATCTTGAATTTGACACCACTGTTGACACATTATGTGTGTATCGACCACTCTGAGGCTTAAGAAAATGGCATGTTATTTCATTTTCATTTAAGATTTACCCCTGAAAAAGGGACCTAAGCCCCGAAATGCATTGGGCACTTTGTCTGAAAATTTACGCGAAGACTCAAGGAATGTCATGAGTTGTGTTTTGTTGAAATAACACACATGATTCTTTGTTTGCATTGTATATTGATAAAAAATTGTTTCTTCTTTTTGAATGATAAAACGATTTTTGAAAGACTGTACTAAACAGTGGTTGATTGTTTATCAATTTATTTGATATATTGTCATATTGTCTATATATTATTCTAGTTGTGCATGCCTTTTCCAAGTTACACACGATAGCCTGGCCCAAATTTTGTTCATAACACGTGTCAGGCAGACACTAGATGGTGCAGCACACTAATCCTGTTTGAAGTTTATTCTATTTTTATGCACAGTGTTAAAAAAATAGGTGTGCCCATCCACACATTTTAATTAACCTACCAAAAGTGGCATTTTTGGAACTGTGACTTAAAATCTGACTTTATTATTAAAGATGGTTTTAATTACAATTTCTCAGACACCACACATGACTTTGTAGAAAATCAAATTATTACTAATTCGGTTTTCTCAAAAACAATAGCAGGAAAAATGACAAGAACACTTCACAATATGTGTATTAAATTACTAACAAAAAGCTTCTAAAAGAAGTTGTGGACCCCGTAGTGAATCCTGTCAAGAAAAACACAAATTTTCTAAGGCGACAAAGATAGAAGAGCTAGCATAATTACAAGGTAAATAAATGTACAGAAGAGACCGCCCCAGATACACCTAAATACTGAAATAGGATATGTCTATTAGGAATTTGGCCTGCTCTCAACCCGTACTAAGCATGGCCGAAGGAAGGCCAGGCTCTCTGCTCACAGTTAAGTCGACATCTATGAGGTTCTGTGTGAAATCATGAGTCGTGCAAAACAAGCTGTGGTTGCATTTCTCACTATAGATGCCAAATTGCCATGCCTGCTAGATTTGAAAAACGAAAGCTTTTGTTTTCCTCTGAGTATTTAAGCATGTCAGCTTTAGAAAAGTTATAAGCATATATAGAAGCACCAGCTTAAAGTCATCGGTGGGTGGAGGGGCTGGTAGATGTAGATGCCTGCAGAAATACACCTGCCATGGCTAAAGGTCTGAATTCCAGTGTCAAGGTCGGCCTGGGACAGAAAATAGTCAGGGGCACCAAAATAAAAGTGTCCCCCATTCATGGACGTCAATTCACCAAAATATCTGGGGTAGTGGAAGTGAAATTACATGCTATTTTGCCATTACTTTCACTCAAATGCACATGCTTACACATGCACACACATTCACTCATACACGTATGCACACTCTCACCCGCAAGCATGCACAGAACATGCATTTAAAAGCTTTTTTTACTTACCACAGCTGCCAGATAGGGTCATATTCCAGCTATCTGTACTCCATTTTTATACTACACTAGTAGTGAATAATATGATACAATTAACTATTAGTGTAATAAAAAAGACTGACCGAAAACAAGGAAAGTGGTGACTCAACCAACATCCATAAGGACGAGCTGCCCCAGCATTCCTGGCACTGGCTTTGCCACCTCCGAGGTCAGGGGTCGCAAAGACAGTGCCAGGGGTTGCAAAGGGCAAGCCAGGGGTCGCAGCTATGATGTCCGCACCCCCACTAGCAAAGCAGATAGCTAAAAAAGTGGCACATTTTGCAGATTGGAGCCATTTTGTACTCGTGAAAAAACACGCAATAGAGGTGGTTTGTAAGGAATGTGGGAACAAATGTACCAGTGGTGGATGCAGGCAATGTTTGTGGTAATTTCAGGGACATCAGCAGCAAAAATATAAGAATAAAACAGGCCCAAAAACAGCCAACGCACTGACTTTTCCGACCAGCCCATTGGGCACTGCCTGATTGGCCTAGAGGCCAGTCCGACCCTGGTCAGCGCCCACACAAGCCCTTCAGTATATGTTAATATTTTTTCGAAGTGGACTATGCTCACAGTAATCATGTAGTGATATAGCACAAGCAGAGTTTTCAAGTTCTTCATATTTTAACAGAGAGGTAGTCAGCCATCCCAAACAACACCAAATCAACCCAATTTATGAAAATGATTTGTAGATCATGGCTTGATAGAGGAAATACTGAATAATTTCTTAACCTCTCAGACCTTGCTGAAATTCTAAAGTAAGGCAATCTCAGACTCTGTGTTAGAATCCGGGTTCTCTGGTTGGCACAGGTAGGTACTTGTGACAAGCAGGGAACCTTTCCTCCAATCAGGGTAAGGGGTTACACTCCTAAAATAACCCTTGCTCACCCTCTAGGTAGCTTGGCGCGATCAGACAAGGCTTATCTCAGAGCGTTATAGGTTAAGCATTTGTGAACACATACAGTAACCAAGTGACAACACTACAAATGGACACCACACAGGTATTTATATTAAAAATAAGGATTCTTTATATAGGATTATCACAAGACCATTAAACGATTAAAAATACACAAAACGGTTGCTTAGTTGGTAGAAGATTGCTTAGTTTCTCTTAAGTTCTTAAATGCGACACTTTAAGTCAATGTACCTTAGATGCGACACGCAGGGCAACGGAAGTGTTGCAGCGATGCAGGTGCGTTGAGGTTCTTGGTGCAAAAGAAATAAAGACGGGTTCTTCCAGATGCGTTACGCTTCTCCGATGTTGCGAGAAGGCTCGACTCGATGCGTCAGCTACAGCGGCATCACCCTTGACGAGATGCGACGACAGCGGCCTTGGCAGCGGCACTCTTCTCCGACGTTGCAAGATGCTTCCGCTCGATGCGATGCTGCAGCGGCGACACCCCTTCTGCGAGATGCGACGACAGCAGCTCCGACGGCGGCACGCTTCTCTGTGGATGCGAGGCGCTTTTCTGGTTGCGGAGCAATGCGACAACTACGATGGCTGCAATGGTGACATGCTTCCTCCTCGATGCGAGACTCTTCTCTCGATGCGGTGCAATGCGACAGCTACGATGGCTGCGATGGCAACACGCTTCTTCGGTGTTGCGAGACACTTCCGGAATGATGCGAGACGCTTCCGCTCGATGCGATGCTGCAGCGGCGACACCCTTTGCGAGATGCGACGACAGCGGCTCCGACGGCGGCACGCTTCTCTTCCTTGCGTCGCGCTTCCAGCTCCTTGCGACACGCAGTCCCTCAGAAGGCCCAACAACAGCAGCAGGCACTTCCAAAAGACTCTGGGGAGCTGGGGGTGAAGTCCCCTGGTCCTGGGACTTCGTTCAGGGGGCAAGCTCAGTTCAAGCCCTTGGAGATCTTTTCAAAGCACAAGTTGAAGCAAAGTCTTTAGTTGTCTTTCTCCTCTCCTTCAGCAGCAAGGCAATCACTGTAGGCCAATCGCCCAGGTCAGGGACAGTTACTCCTACAGCTTTCCCAGTTCCTTCTCCTCTGGCAAAGGTTCTTCTTGTTTCAGCAGGATCTAATTTCTTGGGAGCAGGGTCCCAATACTTATACCCCTAATTCCTTTGTTCCTCTGGGGTAGAGGGGCCTTTGCCCAGTCCAAACCAGTTCTTGAGCACTCTGTTGACATGACTCTGCCTTTCTATTCAGGGTGCAGGGCAGAGACATCAGCCGCTCCGCAGGAGGTGGAGCCAGCATTGTGGTAGCAGAGCACAACCCTATTCAGAGCCCAGGTGTACTCCTCCCACCCATCTGACTGCCAATCTTCCTATTCACCACCAGGCTACCTAGCCCTGCCCCTCTGGGTTTCCCCAGCCCTGTCACTCACACAACCAGACAGGCAGATACACATCATAGCAGAGGCGGGCTGAAATGGTCAAGCAAGCAAATACCAACTTTCTAAAATTGGTATTTGCAAACACAGAATATTAAAATAAACTTTACTAAAAGATGTATTTTATTATTCTGAGTTCAGGCATACTAAACTCAAATTTCTACCATGTTCCCTGGGTCTGTTAGGATCATAGGATGTAACAATTCTAACAGCCCATTCTGGCCTATGGAGAACAGGTAGCCTTACAACAGTGAAAAACGAAAATGACTGTAATTCACTATTCGGACATGCCACACACATCAGGGCTTGTCCTACCTTATGCTTACAATGCACCCTGCCCTTGGGCCTATCATAGGGGTGACTGATAAGAAGTTAAGGGAAGGTTTAGGGACTGGCAAGTGTGTGCACTTGCCCAGTCAGCATGACAGTACCAGACTGCACGCAGGTTCTGCAATGGCAGACCTTAGATACATTTTACCAGGCCGCTTCTGTGGGTGGCACAACCAGTGCTGCAAGCCCACCAGCAGCATTTGTATTTACAAGCCCTGGCACTCCTGGTGCACTTTACTGGGGTCTGACAGTAAACCAAATAAGCCAATCATGGAATCCAACCAACATATACATTTTACATAGGGAGAGCATATGCACTTTAGCACTGAACAGCAGTGGTAAAGTGCCCAGAGTCATAGAATAGCCAACAACAGGTCAGAAAAAGTACAGATGGAAGGCGAAAAGTCTAGGGACCATCCGGCCAAAAGGGCCAGGTCCAACACTCTGCACTTGCTGCTGCCTACGGCATGCCAAATTTTAAGGGCAGTATTGTAAAGGGTTTTAATTTTTTTAGCAGCCGTTGTATTGAACTATATACTCTCTTCTGTGCATCATTTCTCTGTTGTCAGCAACTATCCTATTGGCACGCTAGATACACCCTCTATGCATCACAACCCTTTTCAAATCAGCAGGTTGTGTACAAACTCAACTCAACTTCCCCAACTCAATTTTCAGGCCACAAAGAGATTCACATATTCCCCTTTAAAATCATGGCAGAGCAGTTAGTCTAAAAATCCAGTCCAATAAAATGCACACTTTACACATCACCTCTCAAAGATACCTCCTTAAAGCGTTTGCTAAGTAATGTGAGATCCGCATGCCTTTGTTCTTGAAGACTTTATTATATCTCAGGTCCTGGGTCTTCATTTCATCTCCAAAACTTGGCACTCCCACTCATCTTAAACATCATGTGAATCCTAGGTACAGAGCTCATCTACACATTCCTCTATAATAGGAAGACCCCACAAAAATGAAAGGTGACTAGCCCTGGACCTGGTATTGCAAAACAGTGGACTCTCCAGCATTTACATTCTTCGATCATCATTCTGTAACCATGAGATTAAATCAAAAGAAAAGAGTTATCTAATTACTGTTAATTTACCATTCCCCATGTAGACACCACTACCTTACTTGAAAATATTAACAAACGTATTTCTTCCAAGTCAACACACTACTCAATCCACATTATTCTCGGACTGGCTGGAAGCCCTAACCTCTCCCAAAGAAGTGGCGATTAGAACGCGATTTTGTCTTCTACAACTCAAGATATTATACAGAGCCTATGTCTCCTGCAACACATTGGTCAAGATGGGCAGGAGAACTGATTCAGTTTGCCTGCGTGGATGTGGGAGGTAAGGTACCTTCTACCATATGTTCTGGGACTGTCCAGCCTTACAGACTTATTGGACTTCAGCAGTGACCTGTATAAATAGTTTGGAGGCAGGGATTTCTCTCCCTCGGAGAAGTGGTACCTCCTTGATGTGTGGGAGGCCGCATGGAACAAATATGGATCACCCTGGGCCTCATGGTGGCTAAAAGGAACATAGATTATGGGGAGCAGAATCACCACCGCAGCTCAGGGACAGGAAGCGTGATATGGACTGTTGTATGATGGCAGAAAAGGTGATGTATGAGGGTTGCGATTGCCCCCGTAAATGGTAAAAGATTTGAGGTCACTGGAATGTATACCGGGGTGCTTTGTGTTCCACCTCTGGAATTATGTCCTCTGAAGTTGCTAAGGGCAGGAGGGTGGTCACAAATGTCTATTGTGAAGAGAACTTAGGGGTTGATTATGATGGCGGGCGGATCGCCACCGCCGGGCTGGCCATATTATAATGGCGGGGGGTATTGCAGCATACAAAAAGTCTGCTTGCCTCTTTTCCGCTGGTCGACAATCGTTCCGATTGCCGGCCAGGCGGACTTGGGCAACAATAAGGTGGCGGTGCCTAGCAGGCACCGCCATCCGTATTATGATGTTTGTTTTTCAAGGCGTTTCCATGGCGGCGATACCGCCATGGAAAGGTTGGCGGGAATTGCTTCATGGGCCCTTTGCGGGCCCCAGGGGGCTTGGGGGGTGGCACTTAGGGGGGTTCCTATGGCACCTCCCTACATTACCATGCACAAGGTGCCTGCCACGTTGTGCAGGGCAAGGAACAACATGCCATTTTGGCACTGCGGCGGGTGCTGCTTACAGCAGCACCCTCCGCAATGATAAATATACAGAATGCGACTGCCAGGGTGGCGGTCGCATCCTAATCAGCGGTGCGGGACCACCGCACGTATGGTGGCCGGTCCCAGCACCGTGATGATGGCGGGCAGACTGAAATCCACCTGCCATCCTAATGGACCTCTTATTGTAGGAGTTCCTATCTCAAGTGTTTGGGCTCGCAAAAGCCCAATGATATCTGTTGTACTATTATTTTCCATGTCATCAAGTATTTAATAAAAAGATGTGATAAAGAAAACATTATTCTAGGGGATTGGAACATCCATTAAAATATTAACAACCCCGTCATCTCAATTAAAATAAACCTATGCATTACATGGTCTCTCACAATTAGTCTACCTGCCAACCCACAGCAAACTAAGCACCTGTATCTTATGATTTCACCAACAAACATTCCCTAATTGGATAAACAATTCAAACCTTATTGGCTGGGCCATTTTACCCTTCAACTGCACTTCATATGCCAGGATTTTATAGATAAGTTTGATAGTTAAAAAAAGAATCATGAAACGACCACTATGAAACTTATCTGTGCATCAGCTCTCCAGAACATAGCAACATCTTCAAACATTTCAATTGAATACCTTACCAGTTATTACAACAATGACTCTGTATACACCATCAATAAACTGTCCCAAACAAGCTATTACATGGGACACAATTGGGTTTCTGTCCTCTATATAGCACCCTGTTACTTGTGTCTGAATCAGTGCATCGAATTATGAATGAGGAGGACACCACGGCTATCTTAGTTCTGCCTTTGACACGATGTCACATAATATTAAGTTGAAGCGGCTTTTAAACTGGGCGTGTGGTGGCACTGCACAGCATTGGCTGTCTTCGTTCCTTTCAAGACACTCAGAAACCATTCAAGTCCTCAATACGCCCTTTGCAGCAGGGAGTCCTAAAAGGCTCTTCACTTAGCCTGACACTTTTTAACGTGTATGTCCGCCCCTTAGCGGATGTCATCGAGCAGTATGGTTTCACAATTATGTCCTATGCCGATGATACACAAATTGGCATAAACTGTCAAAAATTGCAGTATTGTGGCCTCCTCTCTACGCAAATGTCTCTTAGAAGTTGTAGTATGGATGGACTCTAACTGTCTTAAACTTAATGCAGGGTAGACGGAGGTAGTATTCTTCATCAAGCACATCAACATCTGGTGTAATGCTTGGTGGCCCGATCATCTAGGCCCGCCTCCTGTAATCCAGGATAAGGTTAAAAACCTAGGCATCTGGTTTGAAACCAAGTTATCCTTTGATGCTCAGATCACCACCCTTGCTGGGAAATGTTTTGGGTTATTGAGATCCCTGGGGAAAGTCCTCTATTTCCTACCAGAGGCCGCCCAGAAAACTGTGATAAAAGCACTAGTGATCTCCAGGCTGGATAATTGCAACATCCTTTATCTGGGTGTGGCTCCGACCTGTTTTAAGAGATTACATTGGGTCCAG
Source organism: Triturus cristatus (assembly GCF_964204655.1). Classification (NCBI taxonomy): domain Eukaryota; kingdom Metazoa; phylum Chordata; class Amphibia; order Caudata; family Salamandridae; genus Triturus; species Triturus cristatus. Next base: position 319,666,054 of record NC_140594.1, on the reverse strand, counting down.
AATGTGATGGCTTGGGCTCTGTTGAAGCTTCCCAGTAGGGTTTCTATGAGACCAGCGTTGCGGAAACTACACTGGCTCCCAATAAAACAGAGTCCTTTTCATTAATATTGCTTTAAGGCAATTTCTTCTCCTGCTCCTCACTACCTTTGTTCAATGGTGAAATTATATGTGCCCACCAGAAACCTGAGATCAGTGACAGCCAATATTACCACTGTCCCAAAAATCAAATGCTCAAAACAACACAACCTTCCAAACACACACTTCCAACTACATGTAGTAGCTTGCTATCTATGTTGGTAAGTGCTTCAGAACCTCACATATGGATGGTAAGCACTAAACAAATGCTACAATACCATACAATATCTTAATTGGACACATCCAAGTCAGACACACTTGAAAAGCTAAAACCCATTAAAATGAATTAAAAATGCTTCCAAATTGCTGCTGTGGGTTACACAGCATTGAATATTAATCTATAAGGCTGCTTGGTGGGGTAATGTGATTTCTATTGTGATCAACGTGCAACCTCAGCAGGCTATCTGACATAAGGTTGGCATGGAAGTTCAGACCTCTCATCTTTCATGTAGAATTTCATAAGTGTAGCTATTTAATTGCTCACTTAACAGGCTGTCCAGCCTACGATTAACGTATACTTAAACTGGGTAACAGTAACGTATGCTTTTCGCAGCACTACAAATTACGTTTCTCAAGGATAAACCTTTGAAAAGGAAACCTCCAAATGGCTGCCATCTTGCCAATGTACCAAAACCAAAGTATGAAGATGAGGATTAAGGAATGAGCTTGTGAGCATCACTGCCATACTAGGGCTACACCATTACATGCAAGGCCAATAGGAACCCCTTGCACAATGTCCATCTTCTTTCTGATCCCTCCGTTAAGTCGATTTTGTGCTTAGTACATGCAACAAACAAGGCTAAATACGTGTTGGGCCTTTATCATTGTGTTGGCACTAATAATTGGAGCCTAGGACTGAATAGTAAATCTGTTGGCAAACAAAGCCTGGAGAGGAGGCAAGCACAGGTTTGTTCACAGTTGATAGCAGAATAGTTTTGTGAGTTGCACCCTTGCTGTATAGCTGCTGATCAGCAGTTTGAATCTGTGCATGGCACAATCGTCCTTCCAAGATCCATTATCTGAGCGTCATTAAATAGTACAATAGTAACTCCTTGGAAAAGTGGAATGAAACACCTTTATATGTACTTGATCATTCAAATGCCAGCTAAAAGTACCTTTGCCACACCACCACATGGGTATTGTGCGTTTCACCACTGCGTTAATATCCAATGTGTTGTGTGCCTCTTGTCATGCTAATTATAGGCAAAAGCTCAGAATAAGATCACCATTAACAAGCATTGACAAAGTCAATAGGTCTCGCCTATAAGAAATATTGGCTTTGACAATGTTGAGTTGCCATGTTGTACACCAGTGTGGCTGCTGTTCAGCATGGTTAAAAGTTAGTGGCATGGAGTGTCCTTGAGTGGAGTGGTAGGAGTAGAGTGTCATAGACTTGATTTGTTGTAGTTGTAGAGTGGAATAGGGGGTGTAGAGTGTCATTCAGTTGAGTAGAGGGGAGTACAGTTCAGTGTTTCAGTGACAGAGAGTGTCGTAGAGTGCAGTGTTATCAAGTGCAGAGTCATAGGGTGGAGTGTCGTAGATTGGAGTGGGGTGGAATCGGGTGGAGGGGGTTGGGTGGACTGAGGTAGTGGGTGGAATAGATTGGGGTGTATTGGGTTGATTTGGAATAGAGGGAGTTGGAGTGAGGTAGACTGGGTGGGTAGGGTGGACTGGAGTGGGATGGATTGAAATGGGGTTAGGTGGATTGGAGTAGGGTGTATTAGATTGGTTTGGGGTGGGGTGGATTGGAGTTTGGTGGGCTGGAGGGATAAGTCTAAGCGGGGTGGTCGGAACTGGGGCGGATTGGATTGGGTAGGAGTTGTGTGGATTGGAGTTAAGTGGAGAAGATTGAACTGCAGAGGAGTGGGGTGGATTATAATGGGGTGGACTGAATGTGGTGGATTAGACTGAAGTGGGTGGATTAAAATGTGGCGGGAGGACTGGATTGGGGTAGGTGGGGTGGATTGGAGTGAACAGGAGTGGGGTGGACTGGAGTGGAGGGGGGAGGACTAGAGTGGGGTGCAGTGGGGTGGATTGGATTGTGTGGGGTGGATTTGAATGAGGTGAATTGGATTGAAGTGGGGTGGACTGGGGTGAGGTGGGTTGGATTGAATTGGGGTGGGTTGGATTGGAGCGCGGGGGTTTGGATTAGAGTGGGGTTGATTCAATTTGGGTGGATTGTATTGAAGTGGGGTGGATTGGAGTGGGGTGTGTTGGATAGGGGTGAGGTGAGGTGAAGTGGATTGGAGTGGGGCTGAACGGAGTGGGGCGGATCGCTTTGGATTGGAGTGGGGCAGACAGGAGTGGGGCAGATTGGAGTGGGGAAGATTGTTTTGGATTGGAGTGGGGCTGATTAGATTGGATTAGATTGGAATGGGGCAAATTGTTTTGTATTGAGTAGGGGAACATGGTTTGGGGTCGGAGCAGGGCAGATTCGAGTGGGGCAGATTGTTTTGGATTGAAGTGGGGCAGATTGTTTTTGCTTGGGTTGGGGCAAATTGTTTTGGATTGAGTGGGTGAGATTGTTTTGGATTGGAGTGGGGCAAATTGTTTTGGGTTGGAGCTGGGCAGATTGGAGGGGGGCAGATTATTTTGGGTTGGAGTGGGGCAGATTGTTTTGGATTGGGGTGGAGCAAATTGTTTTGTATTGAGTGGGTGAGATTGTTTTGAAGTGGAGGGGGCAGATTGTTGTGGGGCAGATTTGGGGGGTATTGGAGTGGGGTGGATTGGAATGGAGTGGTATGGATTGGGGAGGGAGTGGTATGGATTGGGATGTGTTGAGGTGAGGTGAGGAGGATTGGAATTGAGTGGTCGTTTGGATTTGGCTGGTTTGGGGTTGATTAAATTGGTGTGGGGTGGGGTGAATTGGAGTGGATTGTGGTGGAAAGGAGTGGGGTGAATTGGAATGCAGTGTGGGGGATTGCAGTGTGGGGGATTGGAGTGTGGCAGATTGGAGTGTGGCGGATTGGAGTGTGGTAGATTGTTTTAGAAGGAGTAGGGCAGATTGTTTTGGATTGGTGTAGGGCAGATTGTTTTGGATTGGTGTAGGGCAGATTAGAGTGGGCTAAATTGTTTTGGATTGGAGTGCGGAGATTGGAGTGGGCAGATTGTTCTGGATTGTATTGGAGCCTATTGAAGTGTGGCAGATTGGGATGTGGGTTGGGAGGATTGGAGTGTGGTGCAGTGGGGTGGTTTGGATTGGTCTAGGGTGAAATGGATTAAGTGGAGCGGATTGGTGTGGGGTGAGGTGAGGTGGGGCTGATTGGCGTGGATTAGAGTGGATTCGAGTGGGCCTGATTGGAAGTATACTGGACGATTATGTGTCAAAGCATTGTCTAGCTACAGTACCTCCTTTCTGCCTTCCACCACACCCCGCCATCCCTGCCCTGTTAAACGAGACCCAGGTGCAGCACAATCATGGGCTGTCAAAACAGTATCTATGAAATCCCCTACAAGTAATTAAATGGACAAGAAATTCACAGCCGCTTGGACATAAGTGAGGGACTCAAAGTGTGTCACAAAGCAGTCAATCTACTTCATTCGCGATATGAGGGGCCACGGAGCTCCCTGCGGGGGAAACTGGGTTGTACTCAATTTTTACACAGTTAGCTGCATTTACTAGACAGCCCTAGCCCTCTAAGTTTATCACCGGTGGCCTAGGCTGGGAAGCAAGCATGCTAGTCTCTCTGGGAAATAAAATGTAATGATCTAGCAGTAAAGCGCTGTGAGGCCCAGGAAAGGCCCCCCTGGCCTCCCAGCACAACATAATGGCTACAAAGCCCTGCAACGGGGCCCCACGTCTGGACCTTGCAGCCTGATGGAGAGCTGCACTAGATAATGGCTCAAGTTCCAGTGAAAGGGACCCCACACCTAACTTTGCAGCCTGATTCAGTGCTTCGAGGCCCAGGGGAAAAGGACCACCTCCTCTGTGCCTCAAAGCAGTAGGGAAACACTTTTCTAAACACTGCCCTACTGTGCCAGTCTGAGCGGGATGCTCCCTGCTCCCCTCACCAGTCTCTCTTTACCCGTTAATGTCCGGCTCCTCATGGAAACAAAAGAGGCTTCTGTCGCCTGGAAAGTGGAATACACAAAGGGCAGACACGTTCTGCGCCACAAGTTTTAAACACAGGTGCAGCCCCAACCTTGTCCCTGAGAGCCGACATAATTGCTGACTGTGCTTCTCTTCCGTCCTCTACCCCTTGTTTACCCCTCACCTTTCACACCCAGGAATACCACCATACCCTGACCAGTGAGATCAAGACACCTTGCTCACAAATACATTAGCAATGTGATCGAGTTCGGGAGGGGGCCTGGGGGAGTAGGTGAGTTGACAGTGAAAGTGTGAAAGCGGGGCCCCATGTTATTGAGCTGAGCGCGGGACCCTGGGCAGCTGCCCACACTGCCCATGCCTAGCACCAGCCCTGATGCTCCCACTTCAATGATTCCAGTCTCCGCCTGATTGCTACTGTGACTGTGGAGGGCTCTGGTATTTGGAGGCGCATTTGAGCTTTGTGCCAGAAGAAAACCTGGTAGGAGGATTTCTCTCCTTCCGTCCAGCAGGAGCAAAGGTGGCCTCTGTATCCTGTTCCCATGTGTGAGAAGTTGGCCTGGTATATGCTGTCCACTAGTTATAGTGGGCACCTTGCACCAGCCCAAACAACCGTTATTGATGATTAGGTTTAAGACAACCTTTATTGAAAGCTATTCTAGTGGTAGCTATGGAGAGCAGCCTTCAGGCTAAGTCTCGAAGGAATGTAAAGCAGCTTGGTTTAACAGATACTAACGTCTTGAATGACCAAATGAAAGGAGAACCACATAAGGTATATATATATAAAATATATGTATTTATTACTAAACACTCTCTACTAACCTCTTTATGAGATTAGAGAGCAAGGCGCACAATATTACAGTTCTAAAACAACAGTAAATAGCACAATATACAATGGGCCCCAGGGGGAGACCAAACCATATATTAAGAAAGTGGTATAAGAACCATGACGCAGGGGTACTCACAAACTTTCTCTCTGGGGCCAAATTTACAGTGTGGTTTCTGGCTGAGGGCCGCACCGGTGGGGGCGGGGCCAGTGGGGGAGGGGGCGGGGCTAGACCAAAAAAAAAACTATGACCATGAGGTTGAGCACAGGCCCCTGCAGCGGATGCCTTCGTCCACTGAGCCACCAGACCAGGCATTCACACATTATCTATCTATCTATCTCTATCTATCTATCTATCTATCTATCTATCTATCTATCTATCTATCTATCTATCTATCTATCTATCTATCTATCTATCTATCTATCTATCTATCTATCTATCTATCTATCTATCTATCTATCTATCTATCTATCTATCTATCTATCTATCTATCTATCTATCGCTCTGTCTCCCTCCCTCTCTCTGTCTCCCTCCCTCCCTCTGTCTCCCACCCTCCCTCTGTCTCCCACCCTCTCTCTCTCTCTCTCTCCTTCTCTCTATCACTCTCCCTCTCTCTCTCCGTCTCCCTCCCTCTCTCTATCTCTCTCTCTCTCTCTATCTCTCTCTCTCTCCCTCTGTCTCCATCACTCTGTTTGTCTCCCTTTCTCTCTGTCTCCCTCCCACTCTGTCTCACTCACTCTGTCTCACTCACTCTGTCTCACTCACTCTGTGTCTCCCTCTCTCTCTGTCTCCCTACCTCCCTCTCCCTCCCTCTCCCTCTCTGTCTCCCTCTCACTCCGTCTCCCTCCCTCTGTTTATGTAACGTGCATATCAAGTGGAAACAGGAATGCGTTCTCCTGCATATGATTAGTCTTTCCAAGTTGCCAAAGTAAAAAATTATAACATTCCATCAAGAAAGATGAGACCTGCCTCTGTTGTAAACACGTTACAAAATATTCCTGGGTTACCTAACTACAGTCACTGAGCAATCTCTCCTGCTCTCTGATTTTCTATCAGAAACAAAACGTCTGCAGTGTTTTCACAGATGTAGGGTCCACAGTACGGCTTCTTCAGCCCCGCCCTTCTGGTGTGTTTTGACCCACCCCCTCCCGCTCTCCGTTGTGTTTTCAACCCCCCCAGGCCCCTCCGCACTCCGTTGCCTTTTCAAACCACCCTTCCATTTCAACGTCAGAATCCCGGCGTGACGCAGTGCTTAGAAGCCTCTGACGGATGTTGCATAAAGCACTCAAAGTCACTCATTCACTACGCATCACCCGTTGTTGGCTGAGTGCGTCCCTGCCCTTTTTGTAGCACTATTAGTGGACCTCACACAGTCTTGTGTCGTAGGCAGAGGCTGCAGACTCTTCTGTCAGCAGGCACCTACGCAGCCGGTGCACGAACCTCTCTAATCAAGAGACGCGAGGCTTTAGACCAGGGGTACTCACAAACTTTCTCGCACACAGCCGCCGCACCCAAGTACTTCACGGGTCTTTTAAAGACCATTCACTTGTTAATGAGGCTTTGTTGTATTTCACCTCTTCTTAGTGCCCCTGCATCTCCACTTAATCAGAGTGGAGATGCAGGGGCGCTAAGAAGAGGTGAAGTACAACAAAGCCTCATTAACAAGTGAATGTAATTTAAAAGAACCGCCCGGCCCCCAAAGGCATATGATGTCGGCAAGGTCCGCGGGCAGCCAAGGAAGGCTTGCCGGGCCGCTGGCGGCCCGCGGGCCGTACTATGAGTACCCCTGGCCTAGAGCATGTAGAATTGTTGGGACCCCAAGGAACTACCCAAGGTAGTGACACAGGGGACCCACGGGGGACGCGTGCAGTGTGAGAGCACAGCCGCGAGCTCCGTACAATCCTATGGGAAAGTCGCAGTTGGAATTTTAAAGCTTAAGGACACTTAGGAGAGGACTTGGAGCACGCCCTTTTAGACTTAGAAGGTTCTAAGGCCAGCACCCACGTGAGCACTGGGGTACTCGTGTTACCTAACCCAGTGAAGCCGGGTGCATAGGTGTCAAATGGTGTCGGGAGTCTTCGCTGTCTTCAATGGAGAGTTGCTGCAAAGTGCTGCTGCCGTGGAAAGGAAAAGTGTCCGATGTGATCCAACCCTGGATAGAAGATGTGAAGAACCTGATAGCAGAGGGGACAGAGTCTGGATCACTTGCCAGTGACCAGGGGCACGACAGACGAATACCCACCTATGTCGGGTGTTTCAGGTGCAATGAGGTGAAGCTTGACTCCGCTGCCACGGGGACCAGGAGGCGTCAACAACAACCACAGTCTGCAGGCGAGCTGTCCCACAAAGGATGTTGAGTGCTGGGGGGTCGGTGTCCGGATTGGAGACCAACAAGCCTTGGCAATGGCAACCCACGCGGTGAGAGTAAAACAGCTTCGGTGTGGACCAGCTAGGTCCTGTGGACTCCCCAGCTAGGTCCTGTGGACTCCCCAAGAAGGGCACGTCTGGAGCAACCAGGTAAGCCCATTGAAAGCCAAAGTACCCTTCTCAGGGACCCACAAGTCGATGGACAAGAGATCGCGAAGGGACCTCGAGAGGAATCACTAAATACCAGCCCACGGGTCACTCGAGGAGTGTAGGCCAGTAATCTTCAGTGGAATCACTGCTCTGGGTCTGGACTACAAGTAGCCCAAAGCGCAGCCTCAGGGATGCCAAGAAGCATATGCTGCTACAAATGTGCACGGTGTCCAGGGGTTCGGGTTACACGGTCCCCACGAGGGCTTTGGATCTCAGGATTGCTGAGAGCATGGATCGGCCTCGGGGAGATTAGAAACCCACCTCCTGTGTTGCAAAGTCTTCGGAGTCCTTCAGGAGCTGCGTAGTCTCAAACTGGACAGATGCGTGTTTGGTGCCTGCCTTTCAGGGGAGTAACTCCTTTACTCCAAGGGAGATTCTTCGGTCATCCAACGTCGTGTAGATAGTAGAAGATCTGGGATTGTGTAGCAGAGTTTCGTCCAGGTAAATCTAAAGTCCAGTAGCCAGGGGTTCCAACTTTATAGCCAAGGAAGGGGTGGGACAAACTCTGGGGACCCACCTATGGGAGGGTCAGGACAGAGGGGTGGCTACACCCATATCCTTTGTCCAGTTTCATGCCAGAGCAGGGGCTGGTAGCCCCTGCAACCGGTTAGAGCGGACTATGCACAGGGACACCAAATGTGCCCCCAGTGCAGACATCAAAGCCCTCTTGGAGTGCACCCACCCAGCCCCAATACACTAAAGCCTGTCTGGGAGGTGGTCACACCTCCCTGTGACAGGAAACCTATTGTCCAGGCCTCCCCTGCTGGAGTTTCGTCCAGCAGCAGGAGGGCAGACTCGTGTATGTGGCTGGCAGCATCCATTTTGTGATGCCAGGGTCTGTGAATCTGGTACCGGGTGTACCAATGAAGTCATGTTTCTCCCTCTAGTAGGGTGGAATCATACCTCCCACACCAGTTACTGGTGTGGAGGTATGATTCCAAGGTGTTTGACACCAAACACAACATGTTTCCATGCAGGCATTCCAAAGTTAGCATTTACCGCGAGGTTATAATGCACTTAGGAGTATATGGTTTGGCTGCATCACGAACCACCCCGGAATAAAGGTTCCGAAGGCTGCAGAGGGGCTGTGCTCATACATGGGCACCATCTCACATAAAACCCAGCACCCTGCCTTCAGGATTGATAAGGCCTGCCATAGGGGTGACTAATAGGTTTATATGTGCAGTGATATGGTTAGATATAGGGAACCTATATCTAAGTAAGGGGTGCATACACCACCTTACACAGGCTGCTGTAGCAGACCTGTTGAGTCATTTTAAAGGGTCTCCCAGGGGTGGCATAATACATGCTGCAGCCTCTTAGAGGCCTCCTGGGTACGTATGCCCTGGGTACATAGTATACCATATACTAGGGACTTATAGGGGTACCCCAGAATACATTCTGTCGTGTACCTAAAGTACATTCAACCAATTTAGAGAGGAAGCAGCTAGGCTGGGGCCCTGGATAGCAGGGTCCCAGCCAGACTAAAGTCGAAAAACAGAGAAACATCAGCAAAACGTGGGGGTAACCATAAGAAGCAGATCCTACTCTCCTACACCATGTTGCCTCTCCTGACTTGCCCTGGAAGCAAAGCACCGCACCTCTGTAAGGACATCACAGCATACAGCAGGGCTTGCACCATTTCATGCGCTGTCACGTTCTAGCCAGTGCGACGGTCTCACTCCTGGGCAAATACAGCATCCCAGCCATGGATGACATAACTATGTGGGAGATGACTTCAAACCACACACTTAAAAGTACTAGTACATGCAGAGTTGTGAGAACCGCTTAGTAACGTTTGACTGACACTGTGGCCCGGCCGGCTCTAGGGTGGTGCGACCGGTGCCACCGCATCGGGTGCTGACTCTTCCAGGGGGCGCTGCGTTTGGAAGTAAAAAGCACCTGATGCTGCAATGCTGGCCTCCGGCAATTTTCATACAACAATAAAAATGGCAAGATAACTCCAGTGACTAATGTTCTTCCCAGAGAGAGAAGGAGTTTAGTCTATTGGAAGTTTTCATTCATTTTAAGGAAGCACAGAGGGTTAATATGCCTGCTGGAAAGAATGTGTACAATGCAGATCACAAAGTGCATACAGGTCAATGCTTTTGTAAAAATTCTAACATGGAACAGTGAGCTAATAACTGTCATCAAAGAGCTGCATGCAAATTGCAAGATATAGATTAGAGCATTATGATTTTCTCCTCGTCTTTCATTATTCTAATGTTTCAAAAAGGGTTCATTTCAGTGAAAAAAATCCTTATTATTAAATGTAACCCCCAACCATGGGGTTATGTTTTAAATTCTGAGTCTGGGCTTTGTTAGACCAAGCATTCTTAAACTATACTGTCAACCAGTATGGATGACATGTGACTCACCTTGCAGTCTTCTGGCTTATGTGACATTTCCTATACACTGATTTACACATATGATTAATTGTCTCTGTGTAATGTGTGTGTGATATAAAGTCCTCTGACACCCTACACTGGTATAGGTGGCGCTATATAACGAAATACATCTTGGAGAGAGTGGTTATGGAGACTTGAGGGGGCACTGATAAAGGGTGGTAGTGAGGGAGTCTGTGGGGAGCGCCAACAAACATACAAACATTGCTGCACAGGGCGCCACCAGACCGTGGCAGCTAGATTAGTGATTAAGACGCAACCATAGTTTATCGTTCCAACCTTTTTTTTTGCTACTGCCTTAGGGAGAAAATAGAAGGAGACTGGGTTGTGGCATAAATGCTTTAAAGAAACCTCAAACAATCTGAAAGTAACCGCAGAGAAATATCGAGTTCCCAGTGATAACTGTATTTACCATTGTTGCCCTCAACCTTTCTATGTGTAGTATTGATCTACGTGTGCTGTACTTTTCCATTTCAAGTGAAAGCACTTACTGAACAGTGTTATATTATTGTATGCTATTTACTTGAGTTCTGAGTCTCTTCTCCAAACCACTACCCTGTTGGACGACTGGTAAGTGGTGTACTTTGTGCTGAGTGCTTGGTCCAGTATTAAGGTACCTTAAAGCACCTCTTGTTGCAATCCGAGGCGAACAACCCCCGATTGGTCTGGGATTGCCAAACTGTTCCCTCAAGGTCAGTATAGTTCTTGTTTTTTACGTATAGTTCTGTTGCCATGGTTGCTAGAATCGTGCTATAGAAAAACATCTGGTAAATACAAGTATTTGCCAAACTATTTTGTTACGGCATATTAAGAATTTTGTTAAAGCCCAATATGAAATATTTTTTTCTAATAATAAATGGTCTTGTGCAAGTCTAATTTAGGAAGCAACCGTAATTCCTAAATGACACACAGGATGGCGGTAGCGTAACGCAAAGTTGTCGCTCTGAGTTTGTATTAGTTTCAGCTCTTTAAAAACACAAAATCTGCGTGGAATGATTTCCTTTGTTCAGAGAAGACAGTGGTTCTAGAGTTTACTTCTGTCATTATTATGTTATTCGTTGTTATTATATGCATAATGTTTCTCGTAAATAAACTTAATTTTTACTTAAAAAGAGGAAATTATTTGCGAACCATTTCGGCTGGTATTCCACATTATGCCTTTTGTATGTTACAGCATTCGCCAAATCCTTGCCCTTTTGGCTGAATGTAGCTTTGACCTGTGGAGAGGGGAGCCGGATAATTGATGCAAAGGGCTTTAAAAATACAGGGGCAGATTTACAAAGATATGACGCAACCCAAGGCAGCAAGACAACTTGTTGCGCTGCAGTGTGCCAAATTGCCAAATGGCTAGAGCAGAAATGCGCCATATGCCCTAAAATATGTACACTTATGTTCTCTTTCTGCGGTGGCATACTAAGTGCAGCCTATCATCAATGCAGACACCCTTGCACCACGGTACAAGTGTGCCTGCTTTACAGGCAGGAATATTTCTGTGGATGAAGGGACACATCCCTGCACAAAATAATCCCCGTACTTTGATAATTCAAATGTAAGTTAAAAATACCTTTGTCACACCACCACATGGGTATTGTGCATTGCACCACTGCGTTAATATGTAATGTGTTGTGTGCCTCTTTTCATGCTAAATATTATAGGCAAAATCTCAGAATAACATCACCATTGACAAGCATTGGCAAAGCCAATAGGTGTCGCCTATCAGAAATAATGGCCTTGACAATGTTGAGTTGCCATGTTGTACACCAGTGTGGCTGCTGTTCACCATGGTTAAAAGTTAGTGTCATGGAGTGTGCTTGAGTGGAGTGGTAGGAGTAGAGTGTCATAGACTTGATTTGTTGGAGCTGTAGAGTGGAATAGGGGGTGTAGAGTGTCATTCAGTTGAGAAGAGGGGAGTACAGTTCAGTGGTTCAGTGACAGAGAGTGTCGTAGAGTGCAGTGTAATCAAGTGCAGAGTCGTAGAGTGGAGTGTCGTAGATTGGAGTGGGGTGGAATCGGGTGGAGTGGGTTGGGTGGACTGAGGTAGTGGGTGGAATGGATTGGGGTGGATTGGGTTGATTTGGGATAGAGAGAGTTGGAGTGAGTGGAGTGAGGTGGACTGGGTGGGTGGGTGGGGTGGACTGGAGTGGGATGGATTGAAATGGGGTGAGGTGGATTGGAGTAAGGTGTATTAGATTTTTTTGGGGTGGGGTGGATTGGAGTTTGGGGGGCTGGAGGGATTGGTCTAAGTGGGGTGGTCGGATTGGATTGGGGTAGAGTTGGGTGGATTGGAGTAAAGTGGAGTGGATTGAACTGGAGTGCGGTGGATTGGAGTGGGGTGGACTGAATGTGGTGGATTAGACTGGAGTGGGTGGATTAAAATGTGGAGGGAGGACTGGATTGGGGTGGGTGGGTGGGGTGGATTGGAGTGAACAGGAGTGGGGTGGACTGGAGTGGAGGGGGAGGAATAGAGTGGGGTGGAATGTGGTGGGGTGGAATGGATTGGGATGAATTGGATTGGGGTGAATTGGATTGGGGTGAATTGGATTGGGGTGGGTTGGGGTGGATTGGAGTAGAGTAGATTGAAATGCAGTGGGGTGGATTGGATTGGGTGGGGTGGATTTGAATGAGGTGAATTGGATTGGGGTGGGGTGAGGTGGACTGGGGTGAGGTGGCTTGGATTGAATTGGGGTGGGTTGGATTGGACTTCAGAGGTTTGGATTAGAGTGGGGTTGATTCAATTTGGGTGGATTGGATTGAAGTGGGGTGGATTGGATTGGAGTGAGGTAGATTGGATAGGGGTGAGGTGCGGTGAAGTGGATTGGAGTGGGGTTGAATGGAGTGGGGCGGATTGTTTTGGATTGGAGTGGGCAGACAGGAGTGGGGCAGATTGGAGTGGGGAAGATTGTTTTGGATTGGAGTTGGGCTGATTGGAATGGAGCACATGGTTTTGGATTGGAATGGGGCATATTGTTTTGGGTTGGAGTGGGCAGACTGTTTTAGATTAGAGTGGGGCAGATTGTTTTGGATTGTAATGGGGCAAATTGTTGTGGATTGAGTGGGGCACTTGGTTTTGGGTCAGAGCAGGGCAGATTGGAGTGGGACAGATTGTTTTGGATTGAAGTGGGGCAGATTGTTTTGGATTGGGGTGGGGCAAATTGTTTTGGATTGAGTGGGTCAGATTGTTTTGGATTGGGGTGGGGCACATTGTTTAGGATTGAGTGGTGCAAATTATTTTGGGTTGGAGCTGGGCAGATTGGAGTGGGGCAGATTATTTTCGGTTGGAGTGGGACAGATTGTTTTAGATTGGGGTGGAGCAAATTGTTTTGGATTGAGTGGGTGAGATTGTTTTGGAGTGGAGGGGGCAGATTGTTGTGGGGCAGACTTGGGGGGGATTGGAGTGAGGTGGATTGGAATGGAGTGGTATGGATTGGGGAGGGAGTGGTATGGATTGGGATGCATTGAGGTGAGGTGACGAGGATTGGAATGGAGTGGGTCGTATGGATTGGGCTGGTTTGGGGTGGATTAAATTGGTGTGTGGTGGGGTGAATTGGAGTTGATTGTGGTGGAAAGGAGTGGGGTGAATTGAGATGGAGTGTTGGGTATTGCAGTGTGGCGGATTGGATTGTGGCGGATTGGAGTGTGGCAGATTGTTTTAGATGGAGTAGGGCAGATTGTTTTGGATTGGTGTGGGGCAGAATAGAGTGGGGTAAATTGTTTTGGATTGGAGTGCGGAGATTGGAGTGGGCAGATTGTTTTGGATTGTATTGGGACCTATTGAAGTGTGGCAGATTGGGATGTGGGGTGGGAGGTTTAGAACGTGGTGCAGTGGGGTGGTTTGGATTGGTCTAGGGTGAATTGGTTTAAGTGGGGCGGATTGGTGTGGGGTAGGGTGAGGTGAGGTGGGGTGGATTGGCGTGGATTAGAGTGGGACCAATTGGAGGTGTACCGAACGATTATGTGTCAAAGCATTGTCTAGCTACAGTACTTCCCTTCTGCCTTCCACCACACCCCACCATCCCTGCCCTGTTAAACAAGACCCAGGTGCAGCACAATCATGGGCTGTCAAAACAGTATCTATGAAATTCCCTACAAGCAATTACATGGACAAGAAATTCACAGCTGCTTGGACATTAGTGAGGGACTCAAAGTGTGTCACAAAGCAGTCAATCTGCTTCATTCGCGATACGAGGGGCCACGGAGCTCCCTGCGGGGGAAACTGGGTCGTAATCAATTTTTACGCACTTAGCTGCATTTACTAGACAGCCCTAGCCCTCTAAGTTTATCACCGGTGGCCTAGGCTGGGAAGCAAGCATGCTAGTCTCTCTAGGAAATAAAATTTAATGATCTAGCAGTAAAGCGCTGTGAGGCCCAGGAAAGGCCCCCCTGGCCTCCCAGCACAACATAATGGCTACAAAGCCCTGCAACGGGGCCCCACGTCTGGACCTTGCAGCCTGATGGAGAGCTGCACTAGATAATGGCTCAAGTTCCAGTGAAAGGGACCCCACACCTAACTTTGCAGCCTGATTCAGTGCTTCGAGGCCCAGGGGAAAAGGACCACCTCCTCTGTGCCTCAAAGCAGTAGGGAAACACTTTTCTAAACACTGCCCTACTGTGCCAGTCTGAGCGGAATGCTCCCTCCTCCCCTCATCAGTCTCTCTTTACCCGTTAATGTCCGGCTCCTCATGGAAACAAAAGAGGCTTCTGTCGCCTGGAAAGTGGAATACACAAAGGGCAGACAAGTTCTTCGCCGCAGGTTTTAAACACAGGTGCCGGCACGCCCTTGTCCCTGAGGGCCGACATAATTGCTGACTTTGCTGCCCTCACGTCCTCTACCCCTTGTTTACCCTCCCCCCCACCTTTCACACCCAGGAATACCACCATACCCTGACCAGCGAGTTCAAGACACCTTGCTCACAAATACATTAGCAACAGGCCCGGCTCCAGGATTTTTTTTTTGGGTGGGCCAAGGGTGCATTTGGGTGGGCCACTTCGGGCTCGATTTGTCGCATATATGTCTAGGCAGGCCTGCTTCAGGGCCCTCCTTTATCTCTTCTTAGTCTTACAAGGTCCAGTAAAACACACTCTTTTTCAAATCTCTTTCTAAATATTATCACTCTCAAAAAGTGTTTTTTCTATGTAATGTTCCTTTGATGGGAAGAGGAGGTTTCTGAGGTGGGAGTATCAGGCAACTGACACTTCTTGGAATCCCTCTGTGCGAGCCTTCAGGGAGAATCCCTCTTCATTACTACCTCCACCTGACCCCGGACTCTGCAACGCCCTCCCTTACAGGCTTGATTATCCACTACTCCTCTCCAGTGCACCTTATCTCACAGCTGACCGTGGGCCCCATATCAGGCATTATCGGGCTCCACTTTCATTTTTCCCGGTAAAAACATTAGTAAAATCACCTTCAAACTTAAAACATTGAATATAGTAGTAAATATAATTAGCATGCACTTTAAAGTATGTTCCACAGTATTCCTTATGACCCGACTGCTAATTAAATAAACAAAAACAGAAAGGCCATGACAGCGCCGGTTTTAGCACTGATGCGAAAGTCTTTTTTGGCGCCACACCAATATCTCTTTCTCCGTAAACACCTTTCTACCACCTTCCAACAGTGCCCCTCATCCCTCCATGGACCCCCCTATTGACCTCCTCCTCGGATTCCCTCACTGAAACACACCACAATTGCCCCTCATCTCACCATAGCCCCTCCCCCTCGTCACCTCCTCCTTGGATTCCCTCACTGCCATCCTCCACCAGTGCCCCTCATCTCTCTGTAGCCCCTCCCCCTCATGACCTCCTCATCAGACTCCCTCACTACCACCCTCCACTAGTGCCCCTCGTCTCTCCCTAGCTTCCCCCTCCACCTCATGACCTTTTACACAGATTCCCTCACTGCCACCCTCCCAACAGTGCCCCTCATCTTTACGTAGCCCCTCTCTCATGCATTTCATTTGTTGTATAGCGCAACTCATATCAGTGTAGTGTGTGTCAGTACTTTACACCACGCACATATTATACAGAGACAATGAATCATACAAGTATATAAATCAGTCTAGAGGGAATGTCACATAAGCCAATGAGGATTACAAGGTGTATGAATCACATGTCATCCATACTGGTGGGCATTTTAAGAGGGTTTGGTCTGGGAAACACACCCTTAGGATTTAAAGAGTATTCCATGGGAGTCAGCTTTACTGACAAAATGTATATCTGCCCAAACATACTCATTTTAGCAACATTAGAATAATGAAAGACTGAGGAGGTTCTAACTATATCACAAAACAAAAAGCGAAGTTCTAACTATACCATTCATGTTAGTATGCAGCTCTTTGATGACAGTTCATTGGTCAATGTCCTATGTTAGGATTGTAACTTCTGAACTGCACGTAACACAAGAATCTCTGTGACAAAGGCAGTAACCCACTGAGCTTCCACATAAAATACAGTTCATCTGCATTTAAAAACTACTAACAGACAAATGACTGCTCTCCAGCAGGATCATTAATCACCAGAGTTATCTGGGCATTTTGTCTTATTGTTGTCCTGCATCGGCCATGATAATGATAACAACTGTTTAAATGAAGCACACACAAAGTATGTGTCCTGCTGGGCCTGTGCAGATTTTAAAAAGAAAAACAAATAGTAACACATTCTCTTACCTACTCCATTAGTCAAACTTTGTGTCCCAACCTGATGTGATAAGCTGCTGCAGGGGTCAGGAAAGGTGAATAGGAATAAACAAACTTCTTCTCTCCTGCACTGCATAGAAAAAGAAATATCCACGCAGCAGGGCAGTAGGCAAAGGTTACCTTTGTCAAAGAAAGGATTTGTCCCTTTCGCCATGTGGAGATGAAGGGGTGAAAAAATAAACAAAGCCTCATTAACATGTAAATGGTCTTTTAAAGACCTGTGAAGTACTCCGGTGCGGCTGTGATAATCTCAAAAACTGTCTGTGTATGTGCGCGCCCAGGAAGCGGTCTCAGCCTGGGCTGACACACACGACAGGGGGTTGAAGCACTTGGAGCCAAATGGCTTTGCGCGCCTGCCTTCAAGCCCTCACTGCGAGGGCCAAGGCTCCTGTTTGGGTGGGCCTGGCCCACCCGGCCCACCCGCTAGAAACGGGCCTGATTAGCAATGTGATCGAGTTCGGGAGGGGGGCCTGGGTGAGTAGTTGAGTTGACAGTGAAAGTGTGAAAGCTGGGCCCCATGTTATTGAGCTGAGCGCGGGGCCCTGGGCAGCTGCCCACACTGCCCATGCCTAGCGACGGCCCTGATGCCCACTCTTCAATGGTTCCAGTCTCCACCTGATCGCTACTGTGACTGTTGAGGGCTCTGGTGTTTGGGGGGCGCATTTGAGCTTTGGGCCAGAAGAAAACCTGGTAGGAGGATTTCTCTCCTCCCGTCCAGCAAGAGCAAAGGTGGCCTCTGTTACCTGTTCCCATGTTGCCTCTCCTGCCTTGCCCTGGAAGCAAAGCACCGCACCTCCGGAAGGACATCACAGCATACAGCAGGGCTTACACCATGTCATGCGCTGTCACGTTCTAGCCAGTGCGACGGTCTCACTCCTGGGCAAATACGGCACCCCAGCCATGGATGACATAACTATGTGGGAGATGATTGCAAAACCACACACTTAAAGTACTAGTGCATGCAGGGTTACGAGAACCGCTTAGTAACGTTTGACTGACACCGTGGCAAGGGCCGGCTCTGGGGCGGTGGGACCGGTGCAGGTCCAGGGGGCGCTGTGTTTGGAGGTAAAAAGCACCTGATGCTGCAATGCTGGCCTCCGGCTATTTTCATACAACAATAAACATGTCAAGATAATTCCAGTGACTAATGTTCTTCCCAGAGAGAGGAGTTTAGTCTATTGGAAGTTTTAATTCATTTTATGGTAGCACAGAGGGTTAATATGCCTGCTGGAAAGAATGTGTACAATGCAGATCACAAAGCCCTTATAGTTTAAATAGGTCAGTGCTTTTGTTAAAATTCTAACATAGAACAGTGAGCTAATAACTGTCATCAAAGATCTGCATGCAAACTGCAGGATATAGATTAGAGCATTATGATTTTTTTTCCTCGTCTTTCATTATTCTAATGTTTCAAAAAGGGTTCATTTCAGTAAAGAAAATCCTTATTATTAAATGTAACCCCCAACCATGGGGTTATGTTTTAAATTCTGAGTCTGGGCTTTGCCAGACCAAGCACTCTTAAACTATACTGTCTACCAGTATGGATGACATGTGACTTACCTTGCAGTCTTCTGGCTTTTGTAACATTTCCTATACACTGATTTACACATATGATTAATTGTCTCTGTGGAATGTGTGTGTGATATAAAGTCCTCTGACACCCTACACTGGTATAGGTGGCGCAGTATAACTAAATACATCTTGGAGAGAGTGGTTACGGAGACTTGACGTTTTGGGGGGACACTGTTAAAGGGTGGTAGTGAGGGAGTCCGTGGGGGACACCAACAAACATGCAAACATTGTTGCTAATTCTAAGATTACTGCAGAGTGATCTGACATATGCTCCGGGACATGGCTAACAGTGATGGTATTTCTACTTGTAACAACGTCGACTAAGAAAAATCAATTCTGGAACGATGGCCGCACTTTTTGTTATAGAATGTGAATTTCCCACCAAATGTCCTTATCTTATGGGCTAGCTCTGTCCATATATCTACAAGCCCAATGTCCGACATTATTTGCCTCAAGGCAACTCTCATTTTTTGTGTGTTTACTACTACTCTACGCGAGGTAGAGTCATGACTCTGGTCTAAAACCAAATTAAAATCACCCCCTAATATAATACGGTCATTTATTTTGGTTAGTTGAAAAAGTAGAGTATATAAAGTGGCTGGATCATCTAAATTCGGCCCATAGTAACCTACAAAAGTCAACCATGTGCCGTTGATTTTAACTCTAGCAATTGTTCACCTTCCTAAGGGGTTGACCGTGCATTCACCTAGCATAGCTTGGGCAGTTTTTCTAATTAAAATGGCGACCCCTTTCACTGGACAGGATTGGGTTGCACAGATACAATGTTCAATCCATTTTTGCTGTTTTAAACCGCTGTCCACTCTTCTTTGAGCAAATGAGATTCTTGAATAAAGAAAACATTGCAGTCAGATAGTCTTAAATATTCTAATATTCTCTTTCTTCTGGAGGGAACCCTTAAACTATTACCATTCCAGGACATGGTTCTCATGGTTTTCGATTTTTCATTTTTAGCCATGACTAACCCGGAAAACGTAGAAATCACCAAGATTATTAACATCTAAGAGAGAAGGCCAAAGATTACATAAGACCCTTTGAATGTTGTTTATAAATGAGGACTTTTTTTCTTTTTTCCCACTTGCTCCCCCACCCTGTGCATAAAAAATAATTTAAATTTAGCATTTTATATCCCCTGGGGAACCCTCCCTTAATACTACTAGAGTTAAAATTGAATACCTCTGGTTTTCGGACTCTATCTCTAACCAGGCTTAAATCCATTGATTCTCATTTGGATGTACTCTTTATCTGGTTTATCAGGGTGTTTGCCTCTTCGGGATCCTTAAAATTAAAAATGTTATTATTCCGCATCACTTTTAGAGAGGCGGGGAATCGTAGGTTTGCTGTAGCGCCCAAATTTCTTAGTTCCTTCATAGATTTCCCCAGCTCCCATTGTTTGTCCTGAGTGATGTGTGACATGTCTGATCTGACGTTAAATGACCATCCAGCTTTCTTGTACACCCCTGCTTTTAACCCTCCTGCCAAAATCTTTTCTTTAAGCACATAAGACTTAAAATTAACTAGGATCCTTCTTGGATTTTTCTTCCAAGGTCTTTTAGAGAAGGGATCCCGATGCACTCGTATGTCATCCTCAAGAAGCTGTTTGTCAATATCAGGGTGTAATTCTATAAGGAGGTTGATTATAAAAGATCGTATATCCCCTCCCTCCCTCCGCGTCTTAAGGTATATTCAGGAGCCTGATGTTATTCCTCCTTGCATTGTTCTCTAAAATTTCCAATTTCTCCCTTAAGACTTTATCGCCGCCTTTTAACGTCTGAATTTCACATGCATTTTTATCTACTTGTCTCGTGAGGTCCTCCATAGCTAACTCCATAGCCCCTACTCTTTCTGAAATGGCATTCATTTTCGTTTCTAATGTCTCGCAGACTGTTTGTATTTTCAGTTGGTTATTTTCAGAGACAGTGAATTTATCTCTTATTTCTGTAAGAAGGGTAGTTAGTAACCCCTCCGTGGAGGTGAGGGCCCCTGTACTACACGCTGTACTTAATATCCTTGATGACCCTAGCTCTTCTGCTGAACTACTACTCTGTGAGGAGCTATTTGTCTCAGTGCTATTAGTGCCATTAGGTTGATTGACAGCATTGACCCTAATATTTTAAGAGAACTAGTAACCGCGAAACATAAGCTCGCTGACTTCCTAGAAATAATAGTTAAAAAAAAGTGGGATGCCAGCCAGCTAGCTGATCACGAATATGGGGAGGTTTGTAGCAAGCTTCTTGCTTGGAAAACAAAAGTTGATCAGACAAGAAATTGAATAAAGGATCTCCGATGCTTAAATACCGGTAATATTATCACGGATGACTCTGAAATTGAGAAGGCCTCTGTTAAATTTTTTTAAAACTTGTATACAGATGAGACGAGACTTGATGAAGACCGTATGGAAGAATTCCTCTTAGAATTAGCTCTCCCCTCACTTCATTGTAATGTAAAGGAGCAAATAAACCGCCCCATATCGGTGGAGGAAGTTATTCAAACTATTAGTTCCCTTAAAAAAGGGAAAGCCGCTGGCCCTGACTCCATCCCTAACGAGATTTACATTATTTTAAAAGAAGAACTTGCATCCTTTGTTTTTCAATTGTTTAACTCATTCTTGATAGAAGATCATAGCCCCCCCGTGTCATGGGAAGAAGCCACCATAACAATTCCGTTAAAACCAAATACAAATCCAAGACTCTGTGATTCCTACAGGCCTATCTCACTTTTGAACCACGACTATAAAATATATACGCAGATCATCACTAAACGCCTAGATAAGGAAATAGGCCCATTAATACACCCAGACCAGAAAGGGTTTATGAAAGGGAGTCAACTCAGTGAATTCATACACAATTTAATTGGTGCGATAGATATGGCTCAGACTTACAAGACCCCTTTAGCAGTAATGACATTCGATGCTGCTAAAGCTGCCGATCGGGTCAACTGGTCTTTCCTGTTTAAAATAATTCAACGCTTTAACCTAGGTGAAACTTTTTTGACGGCTATCAAAGCCATTTACAAAAATCCATCCGCTAAAATCTTCATAAACGGGAAATTAACTAGATCAATACAAATAGAAAGGGGGACCAGACAGGGCTGCCCCCTTTCTCCCTTACTTTTCAATATCTATATTGAACCCCTTACGTGTAAATTGAGAGCTTGCCAGAACATTACTACCTTCAGATGTACTGGATGGGAGAAGAAAATCTGCCTATACGCGGATGATCTTATAATATACACCGACAATTTAGAAAGATCATTTCCAGAGATATGGTCCGAGATAGAGAGTTTAGGAAAGGTTTCTGGATACCTTATCAATCAACAAAAAACAGAATTAATGAATTGGAATACCAACTTCAGGAGCATTTATACAAAGAAGGAAAGTAAATATCTTGGTATCCAGATAGTTCAAATATTGACAAAATAGCCTTGTTCAACTTTGAAAAAGTAACAAAGAAAGTCAGTTCACAATTACAATCATGGGGGGCGCTTACACTTTCCTTCTTGGGTAAGTCAAATTTATAAAAAATGTCAATTTTGCCAAAATATACTTTTTTATTTAGTACTATCCGTTTAGACTTCCCAAAAATTTGGTTTAAGAAAGTGCAGGGGCTTTTTTCAAGCTTTATGTGGGGAAACAAAATTCCACGAATAGCTTTAAAAAAACTTAGAAAGGAAAAAGCTTATGGAGGCATAGCAACTCCCGATTTATATCTGTATTTCTGTGCCTTCCAATGAAAACATTTCCGACAATTGTTGATGGAAAGTTCAACTTTTTCTCCACTTTACAAATCCCTTACAACCGAGTTTATTCAACAAGCAGGGTGGTTCCTTTTAAAATTTGGCCATCCAAAATATTTTTAAAAGGTCAAATTGAAGATTTTGGTAACCGCCACGAAGCTCTGATCTCAGGTGAGACGCCTTCTAAAAATCCCGTATTACAATGATGCTGCACCGATCTGGGACTCCCCAGGCACACCGCCGTGTTTAGAAGATGCCCTTGCTGCTCTGCTTCGTGCTTGCGGCATCACCACATGGGGGCAATTGATTGTCGACGCGTAACTTATCTCTTGGCCTCATTTCTCGGCGATATGTTAGAACTCGGTTTCAAAGTTTAAATATTATCAGTTGTCAAGCTGGGCAAAATCTATAGGTAAAGAGCTAGAAGAGAACTCGGACTTGGCATCAAAGATATGCTCACGCCAAACAAAATCGAAAGAAGTGGCAGAGTGGAACTGGTTACTAGTTTAGAATGGAGAAGAGATGCAGGCCTCATTTACTGAGATTTGGAAGAAGGACCTGCCGGACGAAGACCTTGAGAAAACAGGGCAAGTATCTGTCTTTCTTATGGTCGTATGTGAATGCTGCACCTTTAACAAAGAATCACCTCTTCACAGTACACAAAGCCTACTGGACACCTCAGAAAATATTGAAAATGGGGAGCCGAGAGATCAAGAAGTGTCCAAAATGTGGAGAAGATAAGGCAAACGAGGTCCATATGTTCTGGAGCTGTCCTGTAAAATACCCTTATTGGCAGAAGGTGGGTAAGACCTTTTCAGATATTATGGGGCTTGAAATAAAATAGACGGCTGTCCTTTAACAAAAAGGCACATCACACTCATCTTTACCCTGATTTTGCTGGCTCGTAGAGAGCTATGTATTAAATGGATTCTACCTTGTTCCCCTACGGAAGAAGAATAGATTCATTCCATTCAGAGGGTATCCTCTATAGATCAAACTGGTAAACAGAATAGAAAACCTAATTTTTGGAAATCTGGGATAAGTGGGTGGAGACAGGCTCTTCGTAGAATCACACATAAGCCATTAGAACCTGGCCCCCTGTTGGTTTATTGTTTTTCTCTTTACTGATCTCTGGTATTTTCGTTGTTTCTTCTTCTTTTTTCTGGTATTTGTTTTCTTGGTCCGATGATTAAGAATATGCTCTGAAAGGAGGCCTTTGACAGGCGCCATCAACTCCAAAAAGGAGGAAAGGAATGGTCTAACAGTAGAATCAAGATTAGGGGCGTGACGCCACCCAAGAGGCCGAAGGTGTGGCCCCGGAGATATTTGATATCACTCTCTCCCTTGTGGAGTGACCGGGCCCCTAACAACTACTTTGGCCACTTGAGGTGGTTGGAATACTCCCTTCTTGAACTCAGAGCATATTGACACAAACAATAAAAAATAAAAAAATACAAACATTGTTGCACAGGGCGCCACCAGCGCTAAAGCCGGCTCTGACCGTGGCAGATAGATTAGTGATTAAGACGCAACCATAGCTTATCGTTCCAATATTTTTTTTTTGCTACTGCCTTAGGGAGAAAATAAAAGGAGACTGGGTTGAGGCATAAATGCTTTAAAGAAACCTCAAAGAATCTGAAAGTAACCACAGAGAAATATCGAGTTCCCAGTGATAACTGTATTGACCATTGTTGCCCTCAACCTTTCTATGTGTAGTATTGATCTACGTGTGCTGTACTTTTCCATTTCAAGTGACAGCAGTTACTGAACAGTGTTATATTATTGTATGCTATTTACTTGAGTTCTGAGTCTCTACTCCAAACCACCTTCCTGAATAAGCTTGGGCTGCCCGACTTTACTACACTGTTGGACGATTGGTAAGTAGTGCACTTTGTGCTGAGTGTTTGGTCCAGTATTAAGGTACCTTAAAGCACCTCTTGTTGCAATCCGAGGCTAACAACCCCTGATTGATCTGGAACTGCCGAATTGTTCCCTCAAGGCCAGTATAGTTCTTGTTTCACGTATAGTTCTGTTGCCATGGTTGCTAGAATCGTGCTATACAAAAACATCTGGTAAATAAATTGTAAATACAAGTATTTGCCAAACTATTCTGTTGTTAAGGCATATTAAGAATTTTGTTAAAGCCCAATATGAAATATTGTTTTCTAATAATAAATGGACTTGTGCAAGAGTCTAATTTAGGAAGCAACTGTAATTCCTAAATAACACACAGGATGGCGGTAGCGTAACGCAAAGGTGTCGCTCTGAGTTTTTATTAGTTTTAGCTCTTTATAAAACAAAATCTGCGTGGAATGATTTCCTTTGTTCAGAGAAGACAGTGGTTCTAGAGTTTAGTTCTGTCATTATTATGTTATTCATTGTTATTATATGTATAATATTTTTCGTAAATAAATTTAATTTTAACTTTAAAAAAAGGTAATTTTTTGCGAACCATTTCGGCTGGTGTTCCACATTATGCCTTTTGTATAGTACAAGACAGACAATTGATGGACGGAATGCAGAACAAATCAAAACATTCACCCCCAGTCAAGAGATCTGGGTTAAATCCATCATTCTTTTGCTCACCATGCCACCCCAGTTTAGACCTGGCCATATGCAAATCAGTCTTGCCCCTGTGCCTCATGGGAACAGTCCAGCCCAAACTGCCAAGCCAGGTCCTCCCTGGACCTGAAACAAGCATCCTAGGATCGGTTTCGGGGTTCCACCCCTCTTCAGCCAGGATAGCTTGATTCCAGTGGCACAGTGAGCCCGGGACCCACGTCTGGGCATACCCGGCGCACTTAGGGTGAGAAAGAAAAAGACACGCAATTGATGGACGGAATGCTGAACAAATCAAAACATTCACCCCCAGTCAAGAGATCTGGGTTAAATCCTTCATTCATTTGGTCACCATGCCACCCCAGTTTAGACCTGGTACAGCATAGTACCTGTATAGTACAGCATTCGCCAAATTCTTGCCTTTTTGGCTGAATGTAGCTTTGACCTATGGAGTGGGGAGCCCTATAACTGATGCAAAGGGCTTTAAAAATACAGGGGCAGATTTACAAAGATATGACGTAACCCAATGCAGCAAGACAACTTGTTGCGCTGCAGTGTGCCAAATGGCTAGAGGAGAAATGTGCCATATGCCCTAAAATATGTACACTTATGTTCTCTTTCTGCGCTGGCATACTAAGTGCACCCTATCATCAATGCAGACACCCTTGCACCACGGTACAAGTGTGCCTGCTTTACAGGCAGGAATATTTCTGTGGAGGAAGGGACACCTTCCTGCACAAAATAATCCCGAGAGGCATCTTCCTCTTTGTATGTGTGCTGCAGGATGCAGCACATGTGGAAAGAGGACATAACAAGGAGAAATAAAGATATTTCTCCTCATTACACCTCTGTAGGTAAGACGTACCATTTTGACGTTTTCCCAGGTGTACTTGTCTTAGAAAATCTGGGCTGAACCAAAATCCAAGGGTGGCTGCGTGGGAACAGCCACGCTCCGCCCATGGAGCGCTTTCCCATTGCTGAGTAATGCAAGGTAGAGACGGCCTTTCGTGGCTTGGTGTGGTTTAGAAAATCTCACTGCAGCCCTTGCGTCGACTCACACCTTCTTGCATGATGCAATGGCAATGCAAGGGCTTCGTGAATCTGGGCCACAGTGCTTTCCTAAATGAGCCAATGAAGATTCCAGAGGGTAGGGGATATAAGGCAGTACTTTCTGATACCAAGAGGCAGATAGGCTAATGAATTTGGCATGATATATAGAAGATGGATAAGCTTTTTGGATATGCACAAAATACTGAGTTGAGCCTGGTTACAATTGTGGTTTGAACTACCCTTTTATGATAGTCACTATGAATAAATGGAAGTATTGTCTTTAAAACCCAAACTTTAACTTCAAAATAAATGAGAGTAGCAGTTGTATACAGTTTTGGAGATATGCTCTTGAAACAATAAAACTAGTAATAGCAGCTATCTCTCAAACCCTGGCTGAGGAAACTGGACGAGGGTCTATCCTCCAAGTGGTATTACAGATAAAGATGGCACAAAATACCAGATTTTCTTTTTTCAAGGAATTGAGTCCTAAATAATTCTGCTTTATCCCGTGGGAAACAAATGACATACAGTGCCTAAACTGAAATTGAGAAGAGAGCATGGTGCCCGCCAGTGTTAAAACCAATTTGGTATAATCAGCGTATGAAAAGAATGTAAAGCCAAAATGGTCTATGGTGGATACAAGAGGAGCCACATAGCTGTTAAGAGTGGGACTCCGTGCCGAGCCCATAGGCAGCCCACACTGAATGCCTTTAATATCTGGCAGAAGAGGGGGTAATAAGGCTGCTTGACTGCAATCAGATGGGAGAAGGATGAGCTAGCATCAGCATGGCCTCCCACTCCCTCCTGCTGTAACTAAAATAGTAAATAGTCAAAGAGTTCTCCAACCCCTTAACCTGTCAACCTGTCACAAATGAGTCCCGGGAATGGGCTAACACCCTTTCGTCTTTTTTCTACAATAAAATAAACGATATTTACAAATCATTCACTAACCCCAATGTTTCTACTTCCTCACCTGATTCACCCGTCAATATATCCTTGCCGGTTCCCATCACAACCCTTAGCCAATTCCACTTATTTACGGATGAAGAAGTCGCTAACACCCTGAACAGAATCAAGTCAGGCTCCCCTGCTGATCCAGCCTCTTCTCTCCTCCTATCTAAAATTGCGCCCATCTTGGTACCTCACTTAACTAAAATTTTTAATCTTTCACTTGCTCACTCAACGGTCCCCTCACACTGGAAAGAAGCCATCGTCAGACCTATCCTGAAGAAGCCCTCTGCCGATCCGTCCCTTCCTATGAATTACAGGCCCATTTCGCTGCTTCCGCTGTTTGGCAAGGTCATGGAATCCCTAATTAATACTCAGCTCATTAAACACCTTGAGTCCAACAAAATTCTAGATCCTTCCCAGTCTGGCTTTAGGGCATTCCATAGCACCGAAACAGCCCTACTTGAAACAGTCGATAACATCAGGTTGGCACTGGATGCCAAACAATCAGCCATTTTAATATTACTAGACCTATCCGCAGCCTTCGACACCATCTCACACAGCATTCTGATAGAACGGCTGACTGAGGTTGGTGTCGAGGGCTCAGCCCTGGCATGGATCAAAAGCTACTTAACCGGACGTACCTCAAAGGTTCAGATTGGCAAATTTTCATCTGCCAATCAGGAAGCAGACAAAGGTGTGCCCCAGGGCTCTATTTTGAGCCCCACGCTTTTTAATCTTTATGTCTCTCCCATTGCAAGATTAATTAAAGCCTACGGATTTGAGACCGTGTCTTACGCAGACGACACTCAAATCCTTATTACCCTGGGACCAAACGCAACCGACACCAAATCGAGATTCCAAAATTGCATGCTAGCAGTTAAGGACTGGATGACAGAGAACTATCTTCTACTGAATGCGTCTAAGACGGAGATCATGCTCTTTGGCAATGCTCACAAGCATTGGTCCGACGAATGGTGGCCAGCACCGTTGGGTGCCTGTCCTCCTCCTAAACCAGCAGCCCACAACCTGGGCATAATGCTAGACAATAAGCTTACCTTGACAGAACACATTAATAACATCTCTCATACCAGCTTCGGTCTCCTGCGCAACCTAAAGAAAATCTTTAAGTGGATTCCTCTGTCCTCTCGCCTACCATTAATCCAGGGACTAATCATTAGTCGCTTGGATTATGGCAATGCTCTTTTTGCCTCCATCAATGAGAACCTCCTAAATAAATTACAGGTTCTTCAGAATACAGTAGCCAGAATGGCCCTCGATCTACCCGCCCGCACCTCCTCTGCCCCCTGTCTGAAGACGCTTCACTGGCTCCCCATCAAAAAACGTATTAAGTTTAAAATGTGCTGCCTAGTCCATAAATCCCTGAACGGCAATGGTCCTGCCTACCTAGCAAAAAAATTGATGAACTACCGCCCTGCTAGAACACTTAGATCGTCCAGTCTTCACCTCCTAGCGGTCCCCAAAGTACGAACCGTCAAAAATGGAGACAGATCCTTCTCCAAAATTGCCCCAGAAAGCTGGAATACTCTACCTTTGCACATAAAACTTGAACCCAGCCATCAGAAATTCCGCAAACTTTTAAAGACATGGCTATTTTAACTCTGCTTGCCTCCTACCTTACCATCTGAACATCTGTCGGCGCTATGAGACCTTTGGGTGATATGCGCGCCTTACAAAAACCAATACATAGACATAGACATAAAAGAATGTAACAAATGAAGAGAGGAACCGTGTCAAAGGCGGCAGAAAGATCCAAAAGAGCTGGGAAGGCATTTTGAGTCCTGGCACACTCACATTTCATTTAGAAGTCCTACCAGTACAGACCTGGTACTAAAGAATGGATGAAAGCCCAAGTGATGCGCATCAAGGTAGTTGGAGCTTTATGGCCAACAGAAAGCAGTTAAGTTGAGTTGAGCATTTTTGCCAGGCCGAGAGCAGGGAGATAGGTCTATATTTAAATTTTGTGTTATGATCTGCAATAGGCTTTTTGAGTAAGGGAATAGCAAGCAGATGTTTCCATACCTTGGCTGACTGTCTAGGGAGAGCGATTCATCCATTTCAACCAACCTTCATGCGAAGGTTAAACCCTACCTTCTCTGCAACACCTTTCAATTCTCACAGGCAGACTACCAGCGTGTCCAGAAGCAAGTGTAAGAGTAGAAGAGGCAGATACAACTTAGCCATCAACAGCACTTAACCCCTTCAGTGCCCATGACGAGATGGTCTCGTCATGGGCCGCGGTTGCGCTGTGCCCATGACGAGACCATCTCGTCATGAACCCCGCCCGCTAATAGAAAGCCCGGCACAGGGCGGGGAAAGGGCGGGGCACGCAAGAGGTTAATAACTCTAACGTAATATATTTCAGGGCACAACTAAAATTAGCTGCTTCTTTCCATGCTTTCAATTCTAATAACTTGGTGAATGCAATATGTCAGCCTATCACATCGGTATTCAGATAATATGCACTTTACAGTACAATTAACTGAAATAATTATATGCAGTGCAAGGAGATCACTACAAGTACCTTCTCCCTCCTTTCACTATTGTAAATAAAGTGCCTTCTCTGCCACATTACCAAGAAGCAGTTACTCTCTGCTGTGCAATTTGCAAGAAAATAAAGAATATCATATGCTCATGGGGCTTTTAAAGTGTGCTTCATACACAGGATCGTAGTGATTAAGCAATTTTTAGGCTGCTTTTGTAGAAATAATAATGAATATAACTCAAATACATGTATGTAACCCATTATCTGCTGCATAATTTGCAGATGTAAAACTTTGGGTTTCTAACCGAAAGGGATCTAAAGTTACTAAAGAAACCAAGCACTCTCAGTGCATAGCTGTGCTTGGCACTTTGCAAATGTTAACTGGGACCTTACAATTCTTGAGTGAAGTATTCAGGAATGGTACTTATGAGATGAAATTATACAGTTGCATATTTAAATGTATATAGATCAGATTGGAAATATTGATTGATTCTTTGTCACGTAAATGCCTTTTCTCCTTATTTATGCAAATGTGTGCTGCCACAGAGGCACTGTTCTCAGAGACGCAGTTATTCAATAGGGCAGTCAGACTACAGGAAGGTCCCATTTTACTTCTCTTTTTAAGGTTGGATGCCTTAAATCCTAGAGTGCCTCCTTGCTCAACATTTACGTTATGTATGAGTAATATATAATTCTGTTCTGTGGAGTTGTTTCTTAAAGGAAAGAGATTATTTTAAAGCTATACATGTGGATATAGAGCAAACCCAAAACTGAAGACCGGTTCTAAATATAACTGCGACGTGCTGAAAAAAGGAGGCTCATGTTTTATTAGAAGAAGTATGGAAAGTGGAAGCTTGTTTCTTGCTCAATGCGCCACGAATGTAGCACAATGCACACCTACACGTATCTTGAAGACCACACTAATGTACTCTCGGATTTAGATGGGACCATGTTAATGAAAGCGTGTTCCTCAGGCATTTCAGGACCACATGTTCTGCTTCTGTCAGCCATTAAAACATTATTTGTTCACAGTAGCCTTAAATATTACTTAACTGCACAACTAAATTGTTTATACCGATCAGTAGGCAGAGCACCACTTGCTCTTAATTTCTGTCTTCTCCTGATATTCCATACACATATTCCCAGAAGAGAGCTTTAGAGGCGGTTGGAAGCAATTCTAAAGATGTTCACCAAGACTGGGTCAATATCTGCTTTTTTCGACATTCACTTCACCATCACCGGATGTAGCATGCTAGAGCACCCTGTCAATCTCACCGCCTCCAAGAGATGAAATCACCAATAACTGTTTTTATGTTTTCTTGTTATGACACAGTTTAGTCATCCCTCATCAGTACTCACTCCTGGGGAGTGTTTGTCTATCCTTGAATTGGTTCTTCTGGTTGGTTCTGTTTACCAATATCCAAGATAAGGAGCTGTCAGAAATGTGCCTAGTCTTTTTGGACAACGTGTTTCCCTTTAAATGTACACTTAGAGTGCTCTTCATTATATCAGATTCTTCTCTTCCTCATCACAGTCCCTTCTACTTTGAGATGCATTGGCTCGCGCAATACTACCATCCAGTTGGCCTTCTTAAAAAAATTCTGTATAGTAGATTGCTTGTTCCCCTTCTGCAATATACAGAGTATCTATGAAGCACAGTCACTACAGGCATAGCTAATTGGTCTTGCTTTGCCAAGCCTGAGATTTACATTGAAGTGCATTATCCATGAAACTGAAGCATACTTTGTACAGGCAATACTTAATGGGAGAGCAGGATTCGTTCTTTAGTGTGATGTCTAATACTTGTTGTAAGCATCGACTTTGCCATTGATTGTAGAATTGGATCCCAGGTCAATAGCGGTGGGCAGCCATCTCGGAGCATTATTTTGAATCCTTTGGCGATTACTTCTATATTGCATCTAGACGTGTGGAACGGTGTTACAGTAACTGTATACAATAACATTGCTATACCACTGCAAGTAAGTTGCCACCTTCTATCTAACTGCAGCATACAATTGTGCAAGCACTGCTCAGCGACGCAATAGTCAAAGGGAAAGTGGAGGAGGGGGATGACTGGAGTGGACAGAGAGAGAGAGAGAGAGATTGAGAGAAAGGACCAGGGCATGCACACGACTAGGAAGGAATACCAATGAATTGGGACAGCGAATTGTAATAGAAAAGAATGCTAGTCAATCTAGAGTAAGGGGCAAACTCAAAGACTACTTTAAGTATAGTAAAAGATAAAGTAAGAGTCACGACGCTGCCCCCAAAAGAGCCTTAAAGCTGTTTGTCGCAAGACCATCAAAATTGTGTTTTCTTTGAGGCAGGGATGCTATAATATAAGGGAAGCACTTATGGGCTATATAGGGATAGTCAGTAGACACAGGTTCTAGGAATTCCAGAAAAATAGGGTGATGCTTCACAATACTCACTATGTACAATATATTAATCCAAGATGACGTTTCCTCATCTGGATTTCCAACCCCTTTGTTTCCACCTGGAAATTACAAAGTTTGAATCTTTTGTCTGCACTTTGTGTCTAACTGCAGTATATATCACGTGACTGAATCAAAACGGTACTTAGCAGTATGGTAGCAAGACAGCATGTTGCAATACTGACATCTGTGGTATTAATAGTAGTTGCAAAGCTACAGGAGACTGTGGATTTTTAGGCCAGCATTGTGATGCTTACATCTCAAGGTAACCTGCTGTGATCCCTATTAGAAGTTTCAGTATTGTGGTGGCCTACTCTTTTGGGCTATGAGGAGAACATTTTGTCACGCTTCAGTGCCATCCGGTGATGTGCTTCCTCATTTTTACAAACTGCCTCTTTTCTTGCCGTCACTAACTTCTATCGAGGATTTCTCTAAATTTGTGTGCATGCCCCTATCATGCTTGGAGACTTTGCCTAAGGCTCTCTTACCACACTTTGATGATGTCCCCCGGCCCCATTAATACTGGATACTCACCTTTGCTGCAATTATCTCCAGAATCGGGTGTGCTTGACCCTTTTTATCATGGGAGACCATCAAAACAAGTGGGCGATAGGAAGGGGGTGGGGCATAATCCCAAATAGTTTGTCCCGTCTTAGACTCTTTTGGTTGTTGTTGGGGACTGAATTTGTGTAGATGTCTAGCATAGAAAGGATGAAGCAGTTGGTGTGTTGATATGAGTCTGGCTAATACCAAGATACAATTTTCAAGGCATGTGCTTTCCAGTCTATTATGTACTGAGGTGTAGACCCTCCGTGTCTAGCTTATAATAGTGGTGATCGCTCATACTCCTCCTGGGATCAAGCTGATACAGGAACTTGAGTAATGCCTCAGTGATAACAAACTCAGGCATTACAATAATAAAGATAATTAAAGCAACAAACTGGTGTAGATGAACAGAAACACTAGAAAGAAGCCCATTCTGCAGACCACAGTTCTGTTGGTTTTCCATTACCTAAATTTATTAGGGCACTATACTTATAAATATGATAATGATTCGTTTGGGTGTCAATGTTACATAATGCAGCACTGACGACTCCCAACACCAGTCACCTGTATTGGTGTAACTCTGTACAACAGTTCATCTATACAACTGTGTGGTGGTGCACTAAGATTATTGTCACTGTGTAAATCAACCAATCCCAATCCCTTTTACCTTCTTCAGTTGCTGACTATTCTTCAAATTAGAATCATAAATCCTATTGCAAATATTGTCATCATTTTCATTCCATAAAACAACTGACATGTATTTTGTGGTCTGTACCACTTTATTAATGCTTAAGAGCTATTCCTGCAACTTCTGATATAGTGTATAAGGATTTGCCATTTGTCGTTGACACCTGCTCACGCTACAACATCCTTGTAGTGACTTAAATATATATCTTGATCTTTGTTGAGGTTTGGTAACAATATTTCTATGGGCTTCTGAAGCATCAGGTACACACAGAAACCCAATGTAGATTTCCAGAAACAGTCGCTTATTGAAGAACAGGAGAATCATTAGTGCAGATATAAAAAGGCCCAGAGATTCCTCCAACTCCTCTGAACATTTAATCATCAACAAAGTACATGCCATTACACAACATTAAACAATCCAATAATAATATGGCTTCTTTTCACAATCCATAGAATGTTACATTAACCTATAACTACACTGCTTATATAAACAGTACATAGAATGAAACAATTCCATATAGCTACTCAGATAACACAACTTCCTCACTGACTACATGTGTCACTCAGTACATACGGGTGCTTACCAATACACCCTGAGATATCTGACAGATAAGTGGCCAGAATTGTTAACTGCCTTCCAATATTGTTAACACATTTTCATAACTCCCCTGTGAGTTCTCTTTCCGAAAGCGTCTGTCAATGAGTTAAATAATGCAGGACAAAAAGATTATACACAGGTAATCTACTCTTGTCAGTCTTAAACTGAACTCATTAGGATCCGACTGTGCTCACAAATATGGCCACTCAAGTGAAGTATCATTTTTAGTAATTTGCAGATTTTTTCAGTTATAACTGAGGAAATGAGCACACGTAGATTCACCTGTCATACTGTCACGAGCTCTGCATTAGATAATCGTGTTTGGTACACAACTTCCACATCTTCTGAACACATACACTACCGACAAAGCACTGCAGTGGGAAACCAAAAGAAGAGTTTTCTTTTCCAAAAAGGCTGATTCGCTTGTGTCTGAACAGATGTAAAAAGCATGTTGAGATGCTTCTTTGATTTCCTATGTTGAAATAAGTCAGGACACCCTAACTGTATGAGCCTTTTAGCGCCCATGCTTTAGAACAGTTAGATCTCTGTTGGAAAGCGTTCCCCCGGGATGTGCGGAATACGTTCCTGACTACCCGGTGGCCCACCTCCCCTCGAGTTCGGCCGAGCAAGAGCGGGGAGGCCCTTCCTGGAAGGGTCTCGTACCTAGGATCGCACACGCTGCACTACTATTTTCAGATAGAGGGACACCACACAGTAGTTCGTTGCAGGATAATAGATTTTATCATAGGTTATTTGGGATCTTTATGATCCGGAAGGCAGAAGCAGAATTAGCGCCACAAGCGGCAGAGGTCTCGTGATGAGGGGTAAGGGGTAGCAGGACAGTCCTTGAATCAGGGTCTCTGCGGAGTACCCGCCGCACAGCTCTCAATCCTCGAGCTGAGGGGGTGTTGCTTCTCTCGGCAATCTCTGCCGGTTCTCTTGGAGGAGCGGGCCGCGAGTCACTCAGCAGGCACCGGAGGTTCATAGTCCGAGGAGCCGCGGCGACGTCGGTAGGGCTCAGATGGATCAGAATTCGGGGAGCCGCGACAGCGTCAGCAGGGCTCAGATGTTTCAGAGTTCGAGGAGCTGCGACAGCGTCCGCAGGGCTCGGATGGTTCGGGGAGCCGCGACAGCGTCAGCAGGGCTCGGATGTTTCAGCGTTCAAGGAGCCGCGACAGCATCCGCAGGGCTCGGAGGGTTCAGTGTTCGGGGAGCCGCGACAGCGTCAGCAGGGCTCAGATGTTTCAGAGTTCGGGGAGCCGCGACAGCGTCAGCCGGGCTCAGATGTTTCAGAGTTCGGGGAGCCGCGACAGCGTCAGCAGGCTCTCGTCAGTCCAGGTCTTCTTCTCCTCCCATCCCTTCAGCCCCCCTTGTTATACTCCCCCTCCTCTTTGAAGTCCGGAGCCCTCGTGGAGAGGGGTCTGGTGCCTGGGGCGGTGTGTCGGGGTTCTGGTCCTTTGATCTGTTCAGGGGGGTCCTGGAGGGACTCCAGACACCCAGCGGGTGAGGCGCCTGCTCACCGGGGGCCTGGGGGTCGATCGGGCCTCCCTCGGGGAAGAGACCAGAGGTGTCACCTGAACGGCGCCTTTCGGTCTGGTTTTGGGGGGGTTTCGCCCTCCCTCCGCCGGGCATGCGTGTTGGGGATCTGGCCGGCCCTCGGGAGGCTGGCCCACGGGGGCCGGGAGGCTGTAACAGCGAGGTTCGGCGTGGTTGCAGGGTAGCTGGCTGGTCGGGAGGACCCACGCCACGAGGCCGGTCTCACAATCTCAATATCACCTAAGGTGCCAAATCTCGAGTACAGGTATGGGACTGATGATCTGTATGTTGGCCAAATAGGTACAAAAAAAGTATTATGTTTCACCTCCTCTCAGAAGTTTTTAGGTCAGCTGCATTTCAAAATTATAATTCCGAGTTTAAAACTTAGCTGCTAGAACTGAAACTTTTAATCCACTCCCTAGTGTGAGTTTTCAGCACACCACTCCTTTGGGGATCCCACAAATCTTTGACATTTTTGCTCTGAGTTTGTTAATAACGTGTGTACAGTATTTCCCTTCAATAACCTCTCTCCTTCTTATGGCTGCGCCACTCTTGAGAGATTGTTGTTTCCGAAATGTAAAGCTACTCGTCTTGAAGTTGTGTATCGTATTGCATCCGATGGCTTGTGTGTTTGTTGAGGTGAGGACAGTGTCCGTAGGAGGGAAGACAGGACGCAATAAAAATACATATTTTGGGAAAAGTAGTTCATATCCTGAAATCACAAATATCTGTGCTGTACATTTACAGGCACCCTGTGCAAATGGAAAAGAAAACCTGCTGGTAATCCTTCCTCTCAAGGGAACGCTCGTCTCTCTGTGTCGTGCTATCCAAGCGTCCTCTAATCGCAAATGTGAAAAGTAGGAGTTCTCACTTGGAGTGCTGCTGATAACCAGCTTACCGTGGAAAGCAATTTGCCTTCCTGAGGTATTTGAATCCTGCCTACTCGCAAGCAGCCTCCAGTACACAGAGTCCAGCACTCGTCTGTTAATGTATTTAATGTAGATTAGCATCTCCAGGATGGAAAACCTGAATTAATCCGAAGGATGGGTGGCCTCCAAAAGTAGCTCCCAGTCTGGCTGGGGCTCCGGCTCTTGCTGTAGAATGCAGTGCAACATATTTGGGATTTTGTTGAATTTATTAGCAAACTGTCTTCCTAAACGAAATAAAGAAACAATAGTGGTTGAGTTATTGACATAGTTCTGTTTATTAAAATTTAAAACGATTATGTTTCATGCTCCTTATGCCACACTGCCTAACTTTTTTCCACTGTGTGGTTTTGTCATAGAAAAGTATATTTGCTGCACCTGACACCCACTAACAGTTTCATAGAGGTGAACATTAGTTACGCCTCTGCTGCAAATGAGTAATCAACCAATTAGTTTTGATAATTGCATTTTGCTTCTGACACCAACATTAATAAAATATTGAATACAGATGTTTTCTCGTCAGTACTTCCTATATTTATATTTATATTTATATTTACCTCTCCCAACTTACTCTGAGTGGGTGCCGCTCGTGGGTCTGTGCTTGCCCTCAACCCCTTTTGGATCATCATACCTGGAACTTGCTGGCTGACACGAGGAACACCTTGCAGACTTGGGGGGCCTTAATCTTATTCGGACAGCGCTGAGCTGAGTCGGGACTGCGAGGACCAGGCTGCTCGCTGGTCACCGCAGCTGGTTCCTCTTCCCGGCTCCTCCCCTTCCGGCCCTCACTCTTAAGTGCATAGCTAAGTCCCGCGCACTAGCGGGACGCGCGCGGGACAAGAGCCGGGGCGAAGACCGGGCAAAGAGCTGGCCGTTTGAGGCCGTTCGAGACTGGAGACACTGGGCTGGGCCACCCCCCCTTGCACCTCGACCTCATCATCGAGAGAAGATAACCAGCACGAAAACTGCAGGAGGAATGCCCAGGGCCAAGAGCACCGTTGCTGGTACCACCTTGGCTGGAACTCTGGACAATTTCATCGTAAGAGCTGCTAACCTTTTAGAACGTGAAATTGATCTAACAGAGCGTCGTCTCTCGTTGGACCCGCTTACTGCTAAACGTTCTTCTTTAGGGAAAATTGCTTCAGCTGTTTCACCTGCGCCTAATAATATAAATTCTATCTCAAATAATGGTACGATCAGTGAGGGGGAAAGTATTGATTTAACTATGGCTTCAAGTCTGGAAAGGAAAAGGGACAATGTCGTTAGAAATACTAACAGGTCCGATATAATCCCGTCCGATGTTGTGATTACCCAACCTGATGGTGTATCCAGCCGAGCTCAATCACATGTCACTCCCGATGTTACTTCCCCCTATCCCGCCTTAACTTTAGGGGCTAAACCAAAACAGAAGGCTGCCCCGCGTGGAAAAAAGGGGAATCAATCAACATTGAATAAATCTAAAACTGATAAACTCCCATCTAATCACATCCTGGGGATTGTCGAACAACCTTTGATTGAAGCAACTCCAAATATATCCAGGCAAATAGACGATGTTTTTTTCTTACAAATAAGGGAAGCCTTTGAACATTCAACCCGACCGATCCTGGATAGGCTTATTAAGATAGAGGAGCGCCTCAAGAAACTAGAACAAACTGCCCTAACAAACCTTGAATTTAATCAACTAATGAAGATAGATTTACATAGAGAGCATTGTGAACTTCTCCTACCTGCTAATACTGCAAGTAATTCTAAAGAGAAAACCTCCCCTCTCTTGTCTATCCCCCATTTGGACCGGTCCTCAGGAATATGCCGGGGTAAAGGTGACGACACTGCTTGTACTGAAAACTTTATTAGTATTAGTGCCTCCAAAAACCCACCTACAGGAGAAATGCCTCAGCAGAAATCTCCTGATGCCAATACAACAGTGAAAAATGATACAGTACAGAATACTAATGCAAAGGTGAATAGAAGGGTCTCGCCCAATGAAAATGCACATGATTTACCCACTTTAGATCTCCCACCAGAATCCGCACCATATGCTATTGTATTGACGGGTGTACCTTGTATTGGAGAAAATATCACTGAGTCATATTATGAGCTAAAGAACAAAACAATGCATTGGCTCAATAATAACCGACCACTCCCTCCTGGTACCCATGCTAAGATCTTGTTTGTGCGGAGAGTCAGCTGGGTGGGTAGAAGAAATAAAGATATACTAGGGGACTGTATTGTTGTTAATTTTAGCAACACACAGGCGGTAAAATACATTCAACAGGCACGACCCTCTTTACATTTCACTAGCATTACCCCATTACCACTTGTTTACTTTTACCCTTCCCAAGTTAATAACAACATGTGG
Source organism: Triturus cristatus (assembly GCF_964204655.1). Taxonomy (NCBI): domain Eukaryota; kingdom Metazoa; phylum Chordata; class Amphibia; order Caudata; family Salamandridae; genus Triturus; species Triturus cristatus. The sequence continues at coordinate 319,627,892 of NC_140594.1, read as the reverse complement.
GTTCAGGTAGGGCGAGGTAAAACTAATAGTAACTCCGTAAGAAGTGGGATGGCTACAACCGAACAGGGGTGGCTGGAGTCCTTCTCAAGTGCAAACAGGTACAGCTGCCTAGACTCGGTTGACTGACTACCCCCAAAAACCCCCCCTGTTTCTGAATCCGCAGGGAAGGTTCTTAATGAGGATACGTCCACATTATTGTCTGACCAACAGCCAGCACAATTGATAGCCTCCCCCAGGGACAACTCTGAAACCACCATTATTAACACCACGATGGTAGAGACATTAAACCACCCCACACGACTAAACAGAGGAACGCTTGACAACGTGGTTCCCTGTGAAATTACCATTCTTCCCTCTCCGCTAGAGGTCGACACATGTCCTGCTCTTACATTTTTGTCTTGGAACATTGCAGGCCTGTCCTCTAGGCTAGGAGACATGAATTGTATCACCTTCTTAAAAAAGTTCTCGTTAATTTGTCTCCAGGAATGTTGGACAGTTGATCCAATTCACAAGACTGGCTATCGTACCTATCATACGCCTGCAATACACACCACTAGAGGGAGAAACAAAGGGGGTCTATGCACCTATCTTTCCAACTGTCTAAAAGACATAAAAATTTCCTTTTCACCAGTTTCCGCATTTTATCAAATTCTGCATATAACGCTTGGGGGCAAGTTACATATAGATTTGATACATTTTTATAATAACATCCCAAAAGACTCATGGGCCTCGACACTTAAAGAACTACTCGAGACTCTAAAAAATATGGATGATAAGGACTCCTCTGACACCTGTGTCATTTGGCTTGGTGATTTCAATCATATTTTATGTCCATTTAGTGACCAAAATATATGTGATCTAGGGGAGAGGGAGGGCGCCCCTTCTGCACATTTTTCCCAGACTATTTTGGGAAAATACTTAAACGACATACTCTTCTCTCTGGATTTGGGCTTCGCAAATGAACTCTGCTCCCCATTAGGCCCGTTTAACTCTACTTTCATAGGTAGAGGCTGCAAATCAGTCATTGACTTCCTGCTAATATCTAAACGATACTCTCACTACATTTGCACGTTTGAATTATGCGAGGTAGCAATGAGTGATCATTTACCCCTTAGTATGTCCCTTGCCATTCCGAAGGGCAAAAGCAACACTGTTTCTACGGTCCAGAACCTATATAACTATAGATTACGGCTTGCCAGAAAGAATGGCTATACTTTAAAATGGGACAAAGTAGAACCAGCGGCCTTCCTTGGCACTTTAATTCGCTCCAAGGAAGTGGAATTTAACACCTGCCTCACTGAGAGCGTCGACTCTCCAAAAGTGATCGATGCATTCCTTAGTATCACTGAGGAAATTGGAAATTTACTCACAAAACCCCTGCATCTCGGGGCTAACAAAAACACGAGATGGTTTGACAGAGAGTGTAGCAGGACCCATGCCCATTTAATGACCCAACTAAAGCGAGATCCCAGGGTAATGGCTGAAGTAAGATCGGCTAGATTCGCCTATCAACAGGCAGTCAAAAAAAGGAAGAAACAAATTAAACAGGATGCTTGGCATACCCTTCGGGAAGCCTGCCAATCCAAAAACAATACTGCTTTTTGGAAAGCGGTGAATGCTCCTTTCTTTACCAATAACGAATCAGATTCTATCGAAATAGCCATCACTGAAGAGACCTGGGTGACTTATTTTCGGGAGCTCTATCAAGAAGACCCTCAGGTAGTCATAGAAGGGGGGCTAAATTTAAGATTTCAGGATAGATCGTACTATCCAATTAATGTTGTCTTTTCCATAGAAGAAGTACTGATAGCCATTGACAAGAGCCCAGCGGGAAAGGCTCCGGGCCCAGACGGAATACCCGTGGATATATACAAGGCTAACAATAAGTTATGGGCTCCTCTTTTAACCAATGTTCTTAACAGCTTTACAAAAGTGGGTTTTCCGCGGACTTGGCAGGAAGCCATTGTGGTGCCCATTTTCAAGAAAGGAGATCGTAACACACCGAAGTGTTATAGACCGATCTCCTTACTTGACTCACTCATGAAGATCGCGGGGAGAGTTATACTCAACAAATTGCAAACATGGGCCGATGAAAGAGGTATTCTCTCCCAGTTCCAATATGGTTTTTGGGAAGGTCTGGGAACAACTGAGCAAGGATTGAACCTAGCTCTATTAGTAGCCAAATATGTCGAGGCAAAAAACGAGAACTTATTCCTCACATTTGTGGATTTAAGCTCGGCTTTTGACTGCATTAATCATAACAAACTTTGGCTAACTATGCAGGTAATGGGAGTGGACCCAAACCTTCTAATTTTTATCAGAGAACTATATCGAGATGCGGGTGCAAGGGTGCGTTTTGGAGATAGGGGGGAGTGCACTTCCAAATTCCCTATAGGAAAGGGTGTGAGACAAGGCTGTATTTTAGCTCCTTTTTTGTTTAACTTATATATTAATTCAGCTGCATCTCACCTCCTGGAAGATAAGCAGGATTATCCAAAAATTGGTAACTCCCATATCCCCATCCTCTTATATGCAGACGATGCTGTAATTATGGCCTGGACTCAAATTGGTCTTCAAAGATCGATTAGCAAATTTTCAGAATACATGGGCAATAGGGGCCTAAAGATCAATATCAGCAAAACTTTTAACATGTGCTGCACAAAAAAGAAGAACCTTCATTGCAATTCCTTTCTATCCAATATAAAACTTACGACCGTTAATACTTTTTCCTATCTGGGTATTAATTTCGATAAAAAGGGCACCTGGACAGCAGCAAGGGAATCAAGAAAATTAGCTTTTTCACGAGCTATAGGGGCTGTTAAACATTTCTCTAACAAGGTAGGGGGCCGTCCTGTACCAGTACTGTTAGATATTTATAGAGCCAAATGTGTATCTACAGCACTGTACGGTGCAGGAATATGGGGAATAGGGAACGCCTCGAGCATCCAGATTTGTCAGAATGCTTTCCTTCGTTTCCTATTGGCAGTGCCTGGGTCTACCTCCTCTTATGTTTGCCATCAAGAGTTGGGTGTACCTTACATCTCAGACCTTATCAACTTAGAGCCCATTCTGTTGTGGCACAAAGTATGGTCTGGAACTGAGACAGGTTTGAATAGGGACATTATCAGGGACTGTCTTGGTTTAGATGGGTCCTCAAAAATTTCCTGGTTCAAATATCTTAAACGCTTTTTTGCTGAGATGGGTCACCCGGAATTCTTTGATTTCCCAGACACCATGGCAGACTTGTCAAGAAAGAAACTCAAGAAATCTTGCTTGCATTTTCTAACAGAGAAACGCTGGTTGCTAGAGAAATGTAAGAGTTCTGTTATGGCCAACCACCTACTTATCCAAAATCAAGGTATACAGCCATACTTGAACCTTGTCCCTAGCTGTTACTCCCGAATGCTTTTAACCCGATTCAGGGTAGATGCCTTTTTTAGACTAGTCACCTTTCCCGAGATGAACTGTTGGCTAAAGGATCTTATTCCTTGTCCCTGTGATGAGGTCTCTGTTCAATCATCCCTCCATTGTATCCTTTTTTGTAAATATTACTTAGAACCAAGGAAAAGGTTGCTCCGACCCGTTTTAAATAAATTAGGGCTGAGGCAATGCAGAGTGGCGCTGGTCAAACTGCAAATGTTGGATGATGAATTTCTCATTTTTTCTGTTTCAACGTTTCTTAAAACCATTATAAGATTTAGGATCTCCATGAATTAGGTTATCTTTTAACGGCATAATTTGTATTGTTTCTTGTTAAAGATGAATTTTTATATATGTATGCTTTTATGGTTTTGCTTTTAAAATCGAATAAAGCTGTTTTTGAATTTGAATTTACTCTGAGTGTTCCTTTCAATGTTAAGTGAAAAACAAGCATTGGCAGAGCCAATAGGTCACAGTTTGAATTCAGCTGTGGCGAAGTCGCAGGGAGAGAGAGCAGGAGTGGGGTACAGGAAGGTGTGGGCAGGAGGATGGCACAATCAAACTGCACTGGAGCTGGGAGGTGGCTGCAAATGCAATAGAAATATATTGCGTTAGATCAGGAAGCGGTTACCATTTACTAGCAGCTCCACATCTTGTTGGAGCAAGAGGAGGGCGTCTGAGTCCTTGCAGAAACCCCTTCCGCTTTTCAGTAGCTAGCAAGGCGGACCTGCGATGGGAGCAAGAGTACTGTGATGTAAGTGATAAGGTGCATGACGATTCGGAGACTGTTGGCGATAGAATGCAAGGCATTTCTTTTTTTTAAAGACCCCTCATCCACCTACCTCTTTGGCGGCATGCTTCATCATCTGGTTCCCACCTAAGACGCGGAGTGCATCTTAGGTGTGCTACTATGCCTGACTAAAGCTGAGCTGGTTTCTTCTTTGTGATGTGGTGAATTTATGAGTCCGTTTTTAAACTACCTCCAGGATATCCTCCCTTGAGGAATACATTTTTATGGTGGATTCCTTGGGTAGGGTTAAAAACAGTTATAGATTTGTGCAGTGAGAAATTAGAGATCTCTCACATCCTGGTGTTTGGACGGCATGTTTCAGCCAATAATGCGTGCTGATTGACTCACGGTGGCTTTCTTCAGCACCAAGGTGCTAGGTACAAAACCCTATACAGAGAACGTACACTTACTAAGGCAAGCGTGGGTGGGCGGTTTTTCCATAACTTACGATTTTCACCTAACTTCTAGTATCTGAAAAGATTTAATACAGCGAGACAGACATTATACATAAAAACATGTTAGGTCAAAAGCACTGATAAGATAATGGAGAGCTAGCGCAGTTTGCGTGTGTCATTCAACACACTCATCATGCAACTGGGTAAGAGCTTATAGTTTTGAACGCAAACATGTTGTATTCAAGACACATACAGTTGTACAACCACTGTGTGTAATAATCACGACTCATGCAATTTCCAGTGTGCTGTCCTTTAGACTCAAAGGACAATTTTATTTCAAAGTGCTCTTTTTCTTTCATTTGCCGCTTTCTATTAGTTGAGACAACAAACACCTCCCGGCATCATGTGCCCATTCCATTCAACCGTAGTCATAACCTGTAGTGTAATTTATAAGAAAATGAGTGTTGCAAGAAACAAGGTGGAAAAGTCTAGGGGAGGTAAATGAGGTGCAGGGAGAGAGAAAGGGGGGTGGATACAGATATATGCAGAGAAAAAAGGAAGGACAATGCACTCCCACTGAGCGTAAAAAGTAAAATGTAACAAAAACATGCAAATAGAAAAATAGTTTCCTCAGGGCACCAGTGTAACTGTAGACTCGACCAATAAACAAGCATTAAAAATGCAATAGGTCTCGCCTTTCATTAAGTTACATCCATTTGCTTTGCTATACAATACCATTAGCAAAGCAAATGGCTTTAACGTAATCAAAGGTGAGACCTATTTCATTTTCAATGCTTGTTTATATTTCTTTCAAGATTTGTGGCTTCTCATATGTTTTCCTACCCTCTTTACAGACATAGTGCTAGCATCTACAAAAAATAATAAAAAAGAAAAGTTGATCACCAGTTGAAGTTACGATGGGAGATTAAAACTGTGAATGATTTCGAAAAAGCTCAGAGACCTCAATTTTAGAATAATAATGATTTTGTTTCTGCTATCTTTTTGGGGAACGTTGCTTTTTACACAGCGTGCATGGATGACACGTATTTGTGCATTCTGTTGAACCGGTTAAATTAAAATAGCAAACGTAGGGTATGTTTTATTCACCCTCTTGTGTTTGAAAATCAGGGCACTTTAATCATTTGTGTCTTTTATTGACAGCTTCAAAAAATACATGAGCTTTTGCGTTGGAAAAAAAAATGTGCATTTAGAGGGTTAAAGACTCTATGAGAATGCGGAAACACATAGTTAAAATTAACCCGTTCCGTGCTCATGACGGAACCACTCCGCCATGAGCCACGGGCACCGTGTGCTCATGACGGAGTGGTTACGTCATGCTGCGGCCGTTGGCGGCCGCTCCGCCCACGCGGCGCTAATTCCCCGCCTGTGCGGGCGATTAGCGCAGTGGGCGGAGTCGTGACGGAACCACTCCGTCATGAGCACAGCTCACCCGTGACTCATGACGGAGTGGTTCCGTCACGAGCACGGCGGCGCCACAGTGCCCCCAAACCCCCACAGCGCCGCGGCAGAATTCGTGCCTGGGCGAAGGGGTTAAATAAAATATAAACAAGCGGCCGCGAAAGTGATCGCGATCAAACATCAAAGCGGCCGTGTGGCCGCAAAATTGAAAGTAATCGCGGAAAAGCGCGGTGCGCGCGCCCGCCAGCGCTCATGCACTGTAGCTCTAGGCTGGCCTGGTAGCACTTTTTGGAGCCCTCTCAATAAGTCTCGCCAGACCAGCAAAGCGCTGGGTCAGGCGAGACCTAAAAATTAGGGCGAAACCTAAATGTTCCAAGGCAGTAACATACACAATAATAAGAGGATAGCATAGTTAGCGATCCGGAATTAGTTCACATGGGAGAGAATTCCACAAAGAGATGGAATTCCAGGGTACAGTGTTCTACCTGTTCCGCCTCTTAGCTGCAAATAAAACTACTTCAGGGCAGCTAGTAGTGACTTAGAGTCTTTTCTTTGGCCTGCTTTCAGCATCCCTTCACTAGTTTCCATGGATGAGGAGAGCGCAAAGTATTACTAGGTGAAACTTACCCATGCTATGAACATTACTTAGATGCACGAGAGTCCATGGCGGTGCCGCAGTTCATTTCAGCGCCATATTTGGTGCAAAACCTGGGCAGCGTTTTATTGATATAAGATCTGACGAATAAAAGAGAAGTGAAACGAATTTTAACAAGGATGTGCTGCTCTGTTACCCATTGCTTTATCATCAACAATATTTTTATTCTTATTTCTGTAGGAAATTGACCCTGGTCAACTGACTCTGGAAGAGTTGCTGGAAATGGCAGATGAGCAGGTCAGCGAGACGGTAATGAGGTTTGGCGCGACAAGCGAGGAGTGTGCACGGTTGAACGCCTCCCTTTCCTGCCTCAGGAGTGTCCATAAATCAGGTGAGTGTGGAATACACCTGCAGAACTTTTGTTTGTTTACAGGGTTTCGTTGACAAGTTTTTTACATTTCTTGATGGCATTTTAATAATTTTAATAATACCATAAACTGTTTCCATTGCTACACCGTGATTTCAGTATAGTCAAAGAATACATTAGTTGTATTTCTTGTACTCCAAACAAGGACAGTTGCCTCAAAGCATAAACTAATGAAAATCGCATACTAGTTTATCTTACTTATTGCAAAGTACTTCTTAGAACAATAGTACTTCCAATCATTTAAAAGTTGCTATTGAATACAAAATTATAACTTCGCAGCAAAAAAAATGCATTCAAATACTTTTAACTTGCCACTGCACTCGTAAAACTTCAGAATGGGTTTTCGGTGAACGTGGCACTGGTGAAAAAAATATAAACTCCATTTTTATATTATTTTCATGCTTTTTTCGCCAATAGAATAAAGAGAAACTGATTCAGAGCGTCAAAAAATGGAGGAAATAGGTTGACAAACTATATCCAACGCATCTGTTCTTTGCAAATAATTTTCAGCATAAAACAGTGTTAATTATGAAGCAGTGGGAAATGCAAGTTAGATATTGTGACAGTTATTATAAATGGGCTCCCTAGTTGGCAGAGGTATGCCCCTGTCCAACCAGGGACCCATAATCCTAATCAGGGTAATTTACCAACCAAAAATAATCTGCGCTCACCCCCTTGGTAGCTTGGCACAGAGCAGTCAGGCTTATCTCCAGAGGCAATGTTTAAAGTATTTGTACACACACACAGTAACACAGAGAAAACACCACAAAAGTACTCCACACAAGTTTAGAAAAATAGGCAATAATTATGTGAGTTGAACAAGACCAAAATGACAAAGATCCAATATACACAAGTCAATATATGAATTTTTCAGTTTCAGTATTAAATGCAGTTCTAGCACTTAGAAAACAATAGGTCTGGCTGGGGCAATTCTTGCCGTGCTTGCCGAGGGTGAATCCACGCATTCGGGCCGACTGCAATGTAGCGCGGTCTGGTTACAGAATCGTGCAAACCTCAGTCACAGTCTTTGGCACATCGGCACTTGGGGACGGTGCGTTACACAATGGAGGTGAGGTGCCACTTAAGCCAGTGAGGCGTTGGTTCCTGGAGGGGGTGCAGCGTCGTTGAGTCGTGGACGCCCAGGGATGTTGCAGGGCTCATGGTAGGTGATGCGATGTTTGTGGTGATGTGTCCTGATGGCGGTGCAGTGTCAATGGAACTCTGAGAGTCAAGACACAAGGCATCAAATTCATGGTGTCAATGTCGCACGATGGGGCTACAGGTGCTGCTGCAGAGTCGGGCGCCACAGATGTCGGTGACGTTGCACTCAAGACTCCTGCTGTGGTGGTGCTTCCAAGGTGCTGAAGCGGCTTTGAGGCCTGCGTCGTAAGTTGCGTTTGTTATGTTGAGTGGGGACCATGCCTCCAGGGCAGTCAATGGTGCGGTGTCGAAGAGTGGCGCCAGTTCTGAAGTGACACTCAAATTCAATGGGTTGGTTTCTTATTTTTGTCACAGCAAACTCACTTCCAAGGCCAAAGGTACTGGATTTGGCACCACTTGGCACAGTTGCCTCTCAGAAGAGGAGCCAAAGTCCTGCAGGTGAAGTCTTTGATGGCAATAAAACTTCCACCAGGAGGCAAGCTCAACTCAAGCCATTGAAGAAACTTTAGAAAGTAGGATGCAGAGAGCAAAGTCCAGTCCTCTCACTCTCAGAACAGAAGCAGCAGGCCAATATCGGCCAATATAGCAAAGCAAGCAGCAAAGTGGCAATTCCTCTTGGCAGCACAACAGCTCTTCTTCCTGGCAGAAAGTCCTCAGTCCAGACGTGTTCTGAGTATATGGTGTCAGAGGTCCAGCACTTATACCCATTTTAGCCTTTGAAGTAGGGAGAATTCAAAGAAAGGGGTATGCAACTCTTTTTGTGGGGACAGGCACAGCCCTGTTCAGGTTCAAGTGTCAACTCCTCAAACCACTGTAGCTCAGGAAGACCCATCAGCCTGGTGATGGGCCATCAAGATATACAGGGCACACCTCACCTCTCTTTGTGTGAGACATTCGATGACGAATTCGCAAAGCCCAACTGTCATCCAAACCAGATGTATATTCTAGGGGCAGAAAGATGTACAGAATGGTTTAAGTAAGAAAATACAAAAGGGATCCGAGGTCTAATATGCAACTCTTGATATCAATTCAAGAAAGTTGACTAATAGCAAATTTACGCCAATAGTGAAATAGTATAGGTAAGCATGTGAGAGAGCGATACAAAAAATAGAAGACAACAGAAGATGAAGCAAAAAAGCTTGATCAAAGGATAATCAGCATCCCATCATTACACTCTGAAAGTGCCCAGTGTCATCATCTGGGGTACCAAACAACTCTTCTCAGAGACCTCATATTGTATCGAGGCCATATGAATGAGTTGTATCCTCTTATCAAGAAACATCCAGAAAAAGAGGGAAAATAGAAAACTATTGAGAGTGCAATGAAATAAACAAATATTTTTTGTATTTTACCAGTGTTCATAAAACAGAATACACAATTGACTTGCACTAGATGTATGTCTTTCTAAACTGTGCCCCATCAATCGTATTTCTATCTAAAAACAGTGTGAGAACAAAAAAAGGAGAAGAAAAGGCAGGTAACCAACGTTTGCTGCCCACTATTTGGTCGACATGTTTCAGCCTTCAGGAAGACTCTCCCCGGCTTTCTTCAGGACCTCATGATCAAAGTCCCTGATATGGACTTTGGAAAAGAAAATGGGTTACTACTATACCCTCGTTCAAGTTGTCCAATTCCTCAATGTGATTGCTGATGTTAACTGACATCTAAAGAACGAGAAAATCAACAAAACAATAAATTACATTAGGAAGTGAAAACATACAAGTAATCACATGAGATATTTTGCTTCAAAGCGTCTGTATCTTCATTCTTCTCTAAACCGCCTTAAAAAGAATCATGCTTACCAAACAACATCTGAGGAAAAAGCCCCACCTCACTCGGCACCAGCTCAAGTCAAGGAAGAGGCCCCGCTCTGCAAGTAAACGTGAGCCAATAAATCAACCGGTCTCAAAACCTAAAGAACGGTACATTTCTCAAAATTAAAGAAGGATTATAAATGCTTGGCAACGTCCCACACTCTTATTAATGATCGTGACCGGGACGTGTCAGCCATGTTACCATTTGGCATCTATTAAAACAACTTAGCTAGGTTTGGCATAAAGATACTTGAGCAAAACCGCATCCAAAATGACAGAAGCGGACTAGTCCACAAAAAATATTCAAGGCAGGGGCTATTCGTGATTAGATAACTCCTAAACTGAACGGATCAAGGTAAAGTTCTTGAGAGCATAAGCATTTAAGCGAATATCTGCACTTTCAAATTATGACATGCAAATTGCGAGCTGATTTATAAATACAAAAAACTAACTCGTGAGCCGTACCTGTCCGTCGGTACCTCCGGCTGGGACTCGTACTGGGATGGAGGTAACTGACGTGACCGGATCGGCTGTTTTTATGTCGAGTGGAAAAACTCAGCTGTCTACCATCAGCGAAGCTCGCCGATCGAGTTTCCGGCGCGCTGAATATGACGTGTTGGAAAACTTCAATAGAACTACAAAAAGAGGTCTCGATAGCTGGTAATTGTAGTTTGAAACTGAAGCTGTGTCTTTTTCAATAGACAAACTCGAAACAACTTTATTGTGACATCCAACAAAATTCGGTATGCGTTAACTTCTGAGTTACGCTTATTGCTACACTGTAACAAACGGTGTGGAAACCTATTGGGAAATTGATTATTAATGTTAATCCACAGTGAGGATATATGATTTAGTGGAAATACATATGAAAAGGCACATGTGTTATATGGAGTTATGTGTGCCGAAATAGAGACGAACATCTAAACTCGAGAGCAGGAAGAACTTTCTCTAATCATGAACATTACAGAGTGTCTAGTAATGATGTAATAGGTACTTAAGTTTATCCTGGGCCAGACACTATAATTTATTCAGATCACATTTATGTCAACAAATTATTTTGTATTTTTTATTTTTTATTTGTTTTTATTTTTTTTTATTTTTTTTTTTTTTTTACTTAGCGACATCCATGGTATCGCGTCGTTAAGACCCTGGACATCGCTGGACAATTTGAAAATCCATCGTTGCTCGCGTAGGAACAAGAAATTGGATACATCGCTCACATGTGATGGAATATAAGGTTTTTCAAGTACAGTCCAATTAAAATCACCCGCATCATGACCTTTTTCTACAAAGTGTTTAGTCAGTTTCGTGAAAACCTGCCCTACGGGCAATTTCTCCGTATTAGGAGGAATTGTTCTACCCGTGAGAAATTTGAAACACATTCTGCAAATTTGAAACAGCAACTTCTTGAGAAGGAGTACCCTAAGAAACTGATTAAAAAAGCGTATAAAAGAGCATCCAACAACAACCGGGATGCTCTTTTAGAACCCCCGGTGGAAAAATCTCCACTTGAGCGGTTAACGTGTGTTACTACCTTCTGCACTTTAACCAACATGATCCAAAAAAGTGTTCGTAAACACTGGCGAATTCTTAACAGCGATTCTGACAAGATACCACTCCCTCTGTTTTCTTTGAAAAGAAGCACTAATCTGAAAGATGTACTGGTCCATACTTGCCCTCGTGATCAGAAACAAGTTTCAGATACCACCTTATGGGGTTTACCTCCAGTTCAGGGCCATTACCCATGCGGCACCTGTGCCGTTTGCCCACAAACCCAAGCATCTAAAACTGTAAACATTGGTACCACCAAACCTTGGGTACAAAAAAGTTTTACAAACTGCAACAGTGAAAACCTTGTGTACCTTATTACATGTCCATGTTCGTTACAATACGTCGGTATGACAACGAGAAAAGTAAAACTACGGATGCAGGAACACAAGAGCACATTCAGATGTAAAAAAACCATCACGAAACTGACTAAACACTTTGTAGAAAAAGGTCATGATGCGGGTGATTTTAATTGGACTGTACTTGAAAAACCTTATATTCCATCACATGTGAGCGATGTGTCCAATTTCTTGTTCCTACGCGAGCAACGATGGATTTTCAAATTGTCCAGCGATGTCCAGGGTCTTAACGACGCGATACCATGGATGTCGCTAAGTAAAAAATAAAAAAAAAAAATAATAAAAAAAATTAAAAAAAAAAAAAAATAAAAAAAAAAAAAAATACAAAATAATTTGTTGACATAAATGTGATCTGAATAAATTATAGTGTCTGGCCCAGGATAAACTTAAGTACCTATTACATCATTACTAGACACTCTGTAATGTTCATGATTAGAGAAAGTTCTTCCTGCTCTCGAGTTTAGATGTTCGTCTCTATTTCGGCACACATAACTCCATATAACACATGTGCCTTTTCATATGTATTTCCACTAAATCATATATCCTCACTGTGGATTAACATTAATAATCAATTTCCCAATAGGTTTCCACACCGTTTGTTACAGTGTAGCAATAAGCGTAACTCAGAAGTTAACGCATACCGAATTTTGTTGGATGTCACAATAAAGTTGTTTCGAGTTTGTCTATTGAAAAAGACACAGCTTCAGTTTCAAACTACAATTACCAGCTATCGAGACCTCTTTTTGTAGTTCTATTGAAGTTTTCCAACACGTCATATTCAGCGCGCCGGAAACTCGATCGGCGAGCTTCGCTGATGGTAGACAGCTGAGTTTTTCCACTCGACATAAAAACAGCCGATCCGGTCACGTCAGTTACCTCCATCCCAGTACGAGTCCCAGCCGGAGGTACCGACGGACAGGTACGGCTCACGAGTTAGTTTTTTGTATTTATAAATCAGCTCGCAATTTGCATGTCATAATTTGAAAGTGCAGATATTCGCTTAAATGCTTATGCTCTCAAGAACTTTACCTTGATCCGTTCAGTTTAGGTGTTATCTAATCACGAATAGCCCCTGCCTTGAATATTTTTTGTGGACTAGTCCGCTTCTGTCATTTTGGATGCGGTTTTGCTCAAGTATCTTTATGCCAAACCTAGCTAAGTTGTTTTAATAGATGCCAAATGGTAACATGGCTGACACGTCCCGGTCACGATCATTAATAAGAGTGTGGGACGTTGCCAAGCATTTATAATCCTTCTTTAATTTTGAGAAATGTACCGTTCTTTAGGTTTTGAGACCGGTTGATTTATTGGCTCACGTTTACTTGCAGAGCGGGGCCTCTTCCTTGACTTGAGCTGGTGCCGAGTGAGGTGGGGCTTTTTCCTCAGATGTTGTTTGGTAAGCATGATTCTTTTTAAGGCGGTTTAGAGAAGAATGAAGATACAGACGCTTTGAAGCAAAATATCTCATGTGATTACTTGTATGTTTTCACTTCCTAATGTAATTTATTGTTTTGTTGATTTTCTCGTTCTTTAGATGTCAGTTAACATCAGCAATCACATTGAGGAATTGGACAACTTATACGAGGGTATAGTAGTAACCCATTTTCTTTTCCAAAGTCCATATCAGGGACTTTGATCATGAGGTCCTGAAGAAAGCCGGGGAGAGTCTTCCTGAAGGCTGAAACATGTCGACCAAATAGTGGGCAGCAAACGTTGGTTACCTGCCTTTTCTTCTCCTTTTTTTGTTCTCACACTGTTTTTAGATAGAAATACGATTGATGGGGCACAGTTTAGAAAGACATACATCTAGTGCAAGTCAATTGTGTATTCTGTTTTATGAACACTGGTAAAATACAAAAAATATTTGTTTATTTCATTGCACTCTCAATAGTTTTCTATTTTCCCTCTTTTTCTGGATGTTTCTTGATAAGAGGATACAACTCATTCATATGGCCTCGATACAATATGAGGTCTCTGAGAAGAGTTGTTTGGTACCCCAGATGATGACACTGGGCACTTTCAGAGTGTAATGATGGGATGCTGATTATCCTTTGATCAAGCTTTTTTGCTTCATCTTCTGTTGTCTTCTATTTTTTGTATCGCTCTCTCACATGCTTACCTATACTATTTCACTATTGGCGTAAATTTGCTATTAGTCAACTTTCTTGAATTGATATCAAGAGTTGCATATTAGACCTCGGATCCCTTTTGTATTTTGAAATATTTAGGAAGGGGGCTTAGGAATCCTTGTAGGTCTTTAAACTGCCCTCAGACCCTACCTGTTTTTTTCTTTTTTTTTTTTTTTTAAGTAAGAAAATGCCAACTTTCTAAAAGTGGCATTTTCAGTCCTGCAATTTAAAAACCAACTTCACTAACAGATATGTTTTGAAATTGTGAGTTTGGCGACACCAAAATCCAACTTTCTATTGGCTCCCAATTGGAAGATACACTTGGTAAGTGTTACAAGGCAGCTCCAATGCTAACCTATGGGAGGGATAGGCCTTGCTGTATTGAAAAACGAATTTAGCAGTTATTTACTACCAGGACATGAAAACATCAAAAGCACATGTCCTTCCTTTTGAATACATTGCACCCTGCCCATGGGGCTACCTAGGGCCTAACTTAGGGGTGACATAGCACCAGTTACGTTACATGAGGACACACATTCATTTTTTGTTAGGCACGGGGGGATTAAGTGATTTGCCCAGAATCACAGGATGTTCAGCGCCATTACCGAGACTCGAACCCAGTTCCTCAGGTCCAAGGTCGAGCGCCCAAGCCGTTAGGCCAACTCCTCTCCCCTCTCTTAATAAATTGAATATGATCAGAGCCACTGGAATTATGCTAGTCTAAGGCCGCAGTTTTTTCCGCATAATTATGGATTTGCCTCATTTGCTACATAATCTATCATCTGCTGTATAATCTGAAGATTATAACAAAAAGCTATTGTTCTTAGCTAAAATGGATCAAAAGTTACTAAAAACATGCTAACACGTGTTCGTGCGCATTGGAAGGCCATGCGCAAAGGTTAATTAGTACAATTAAAGTGAGTATTTTCACAGACAATGTAACCAGGTGTGAAAAAGACAATACAATAAGGTAATACTATCCCGAAATGTGCCACATTACGCACACATAATTTGCTTTTTCTTGCATGATAATTTAGTCAACCCAGCACATTTATGTTGTTTCTCTCTTTGCTTTATAATTCCTGTGGCCCTGAATTTGATGAAATTGGGTAAAAGTAGTAATATGAGGCGCTATATAAAAAACAAGTTATTGCAATACTTGGGATGGTTGGTACTGATCATGAGTAAATGGATGTATAATGTGGCACTTGTGACTGGTAAAGTGAAGTCGGGCCGGTGGAAGGACTAGGTTGAATATACACTGCAAATACAAGGAATACATTACTTTACAGCCCCATCTCTTTGGGACATTAAATCAGAGCTTTTTCTGTGTCCAGTCACTTCCACATTTTTAGCTGAGCACAATACATTAAATAAATGAGTGAAAGTAAGTCTGTCCTAATGAGCAAGATCTTAATTCTCTGTTTACCTGGGGCTTGGGGTTCAGTGGTAGTGTTTATCAGTCGCATGATGGCTTGTCATTTTTTCTGACCTACGTTTGTCTAGGAAGAGAAGTTTCCAGACCATAAAGTAGACAGAATGATGATAGAGCTGAAGGCCTAGTTATTGATAATTTCCTGAACGGGGTAACTTCGTGCTTAATTTGTAGAAGAATATGTGCCGGTGCCCTAAGCTGTGCTCAGAAGCCAGGGACTGGAACTATTAAAAGTCCGTGAAGCCGAAGAGCATGGCTGCGAAGTCTTGAAACCAACTCAGGCCTCTTTCATCCAGTGCAAGACACTCCCTCCGCCTTTATCTCACTCCTGCAGGTCCCTGCTAGCTCCACGTGTGACGTTTTTTCCACCTTTCCTTTTTCTTTTAATCACCTAAGTATATTTTTATGTCTCTTGCTCTCTGGAAATGTCTGGTGAGAAAAATAAGCACCAGTCCCCAAAATGGAGCGCCAACGGCATCTCTCGGGCTACCACTGGCTTACATTAATCACTGGTTAACTTAGCTTTCTTCCTGTTAAAGGAGACCAGGAAGAGTGCTTGACCCACTGCAATTTGCTTGTCAACTCATTGCTCGATCTTGGGGATGCCTGTCTGCTTTTCCTGTCTACGGTTACTTGCTTCTCATATTTAATTATGCCTGAATCCAGCTTCCATCCTGTTTGTTGACTTTGCTCCCTGATTGGCCTGCTTATTGCAAGAGGATTTTCCTTCTGGTTTTCTAGTGTTTTCTACCTCTTGGATATCTGTCTGCTTCTTGCATTGTTTCCTGTTCTGTAACCATTTGGAGGAAGGATTCGTTTTCAGAGGCTGCTGCCTTATCTTCAAGATAAGAAGAAGGCTAGGACATCAGCATCACTTAGAAGACCAGCCCTTGACAGCAGCATATTGCCATTTATGAAAGTTTCAGGAAAGATTAACATACAAAAATGTGAGACATCTGTTGCCTGGCCTTATTATGTAGACGGATACCAAGTAATCTCGTATACATACTGGAATTGACTGTTCATTAATATGATTTTTGGTCATGCCACACACTAATCCCATGTGCGAGCATTGACCCAGGGCCAGTCTTTGGCAGTGACCGGTCCTGGTCTCTGTCCTGAAATGGGAGGGTTGCATCAAGTGCACCCTCATAGTGACAGAGGACTACCCTCCCTGTCGTGGGTTCAATTCATGGAGCGCAGTCTTTGCAGCATACAGTGTTTAGCACATTTTAGTGATATGCCTTTTTACCTATGAAACAAGAATTAGTTTCTGTTCACCTTATTGTCAAGAAAACAGTTGTCCACGTAAAAATATGTTGGAAATCCAATCAAGTTCAATATCATTGCTCGGCAAATTTTAAAAACAGCTATAAAAATACATAAAATACGTAAATTAACACAACATTAAAATCATTCCACCTAATCCACATTATACATACCTAATTTAGTACCATACAAACATATATCCAAAAGAGTCTAATACATAACACTTTTCCTTAAATTCACAGCTTTCAAAATAAAAAGCGCAACTTTAAAACAAACTTGGTGATCACTCAGTGCAAGCAGAAATTTAAAAGCATCCATGTGGGATCTAATTTTCTTTGCAACAAACATTTGTTTAAGGTAATAATAGCGCCTGTAGTGAGAATACATTTTACAGGACAGCATAAAGTGCATTGTGCTTGGTTTGCTTATGCCATCACGTGGGCTTAAAGCCAAGGTTGAAGGTCAAGACCTCATAATATGGCAGACAACCAGGTGATTCACAATTCCAAGTCTGAACCTGGTCAAAACAAAACGATGTTAGGTACTGGTAACACGATAGGTAATTCCGATAGCCCTCCTCAAACACAAGTGACAGGTAAAATGCAATTGTCAGCTTCATCTTCTCAATGCCCTCCCGCAAATGCCTTTCTTGGTAAGTTAAAGACAAACAGGGGATGGACGTAATGCAGAGCAAATCAAACATTCACCCTCAGTCAATAGATCTGGGTTAAATCCATTGTTCTTTTGCACACCATGCCACCCCAGTTTAGACCCAGCCATATGCAAAGCAGTCTTGACCCTGTTCCTCGTGTGAACAGTCCAGCCCAAACTGCCAAGCCAGGTCCTCTCTTTACTGGAAGCAAGCATCCTGAGACCGGTTTTGGGGGCATCACCCCTCATCAACCAGGCTAGCTTGAATCCAGTGGCACAATGTGCCCGGGACCCACAGGTGATGGACGGAATGCAGAGAAAATCAAACAATTCCCCCAGGGAAGAGATCAGGGTTTAATCCATCGTTCTTTTGCTCACCATGCCACCCCAGTTTAGACCTGGCCATATGCAAATCAGTCTTGCCCCTGTGCCTCATGGGAACAGTCAAGTCTGAATTGCCAAGGCAGGTCCTCTGTGGACCGGAAACAAACATCCTGGGACCGGTTTCGGGGCATCACCCCAGATCAGCCAGGCTAGCTTGAATCCACTGGCACAGTGTGCCCGGGACCGACTCTTGGCATACTCGGCGCACTTAGGACGAGAAAGAAAAAGACACACAGGTGATGGACGGAATGCAGAGCAAATCAAACTGTTACCCCAGGGAAGAGATCTGGGTTTAATCCATTGTTCTTTTGCTCACCATACCACTCCAGTTTGGACCCAGCCATATGCAAATCAGTCTTTACCCTGTGCCTCATGGGAACAGTCTAGCCCGAACTGCCAAGCCAGGTCCTCCCTGTACTGGACACAAGCATCCTGGGACCGATTTTGGGGCATCACCCCTCATCAGCCAGGCTAGCTTGAGTCCAGTGGCACAGTGAGTCTGGGACCCACATCTGGGCATACCCTGCGCATTTAGGGCGAGAAGCAAAAGACACACAGATGATGGACGGAATGTAGAGCAAATAAAACATTCACCCCCAGTCAAGAGATCTGAGTTAAATCCATTGTTCTTTTGCTCACCATGCCACCCCAGTTTAGAACCAGCCATATGCAAATCAGTCTTGACTCATGGATCATGGGAACAGTTCAGCCTGAACTGCCAAGCCAGGTTCTCCCTGGAGAAGAAACAAGCATCCTAGGACCGGTTACAGGGCACCACCCCTCATCAGCCAGGCTAGCTTGAATCCAGTGGCACAGTGAGCCCGGGACCTAATTCTGGGCATATCCGGCACACATAGTGCGAGAAAGCAAAAGACACACAGATTATGGACGGAGTGCAGAGCAAATCAGACATTCACCTCAGTCAAGAGGTCTGGGCTAAATCCATTGTTCTTTTTTTCATCATGCCACCCAAGTTTAGACCCAGCCATATGCAAATCAGTCTTGACCCTGTGCCTCATGGGAACAGTCCGGCCTGAACTGCCAAGCCAGGTTCTTCCTGGACAGTAAATAAGCATCCTGAAACCAGTTTTGGGGCATCACCCCTCATCAGCCAGGCTGGTTAGCGTTCACATGTGGTGGGTGTCAGTGCACACTCACAATTTAAATAGAGTGCTTAAAGAGGAATGAATGGCCTGGAGAGAAGCAGTGCCGAATGATGTAGAATAAGACACACAGATGATGGACTGAATACAGAGCAAATCAAACATTCACCCCCAGTCAATAGATCTGGGTTAAATCCATTCTTCTTTTCCTCACAATGCCATCCTAGTTTAGACCCAGCCATATGCAAATCAGTCTTGAACCTGTTCCTCATGTGAACAGTCCAGTCTGAACTGCCAAGCCAGGTCCTCACTGGACCAAAAACAAGCATCCTGGGACCAGTTTTGGGGCCTCACGCTGATCAACCATGGTTAGCTTGAATCCAGTGGCACTGTGAGCCCCGGACCCACTCTGGGCATAATTGGCGCACTTAGGGCGAGAAAGAAAAAGACACACAGGTGATGGACGGAATGCAGAGCAAATCAAACATTTACTCCAGTGAAGAGATCGGGGTTTAATACATTGTTCATTTGCTCACTATGCCGCCCCATTTTAGACCCAGCCATATGCAAATCAGTTTTGACCCTATGAGCATGTGAATAGTCCAGCCCGAACAGCCAAGCCAGGTCCTCCCTGGATCGGAAACAAGCATTCTGGGACCGATTTCTTGGCATCACCTCTCATCAGCCAGGCTATCTTGAACCCATTACTAATGTGAAGAAGAGGCTGGAGTTGACTCAGTGTGTGTTGCATCTGAGGTTTTTAATCATGATGCTTTGTCTAAAGTGTCAGGGGCGATTATTGGCAAGGCTCTATATACTATGAACTATTACTGCAGGATTCAGTTATAACCTATGTGTCTCTCATGACATACATTGTTTTGAGGTTGTTTCTCCTTCCCTTCCACTCGATTCACCACCTGCGAAGAAGCCTGCCCCACAAGTGACTCCTCAAAAAGTTAATTTGACTTTGTCAGATGATAACTTATGGAAATGTAACTGCAAAAGTGGAGTTCAATTTGAATCGATTGGGAGGGAAAAGTTTTCTGTTTTACAACAATCTGTGTTGGATGTGGTTACTAGTTGTCAGCAGCATTTTGAGGGTACCATTAATGTTATATTGGGCCCTTTTTAAGCAGGTTACGAGGGCTTGAATATGCTCTGTTGGTGTTGATGGACTTGTCGGAGGGATGGTCGGAAACAGAAGCGAGGAGGCCGAATAGGGTGAATATTGTTTTTTTTTATTGTTCGGGTTGCGAAAGGAAGAAGGGCTTGAGCAAGAAAGGGTTGAGCCGAGGATGGTCTTGAAACAGTTCAAATAGGGATTCTTCTGGTACAGGAAACTTCCTGAACGTCCTTTGAGGTGGTTCTTCGTTATGGTTCAGATGTTGGGCCCTGGTGGAGGAGGTGGTCCCGGGGTACTCTCGAAAAAGAAAACAAAGGAGAGGCGGTCAATGTCTCGTTGCGACACTTTAATCTACCGTCACCACACCCAGTGTATACGTGGGGCTACACACAATTGGTGGTCTTTCTTTTAATTAAAAAAAAAATAATAACTATTAACTGGTCACTGTTTCTCTCTATCGGGTTTCTGTTCATGGCACAGATCATGCACTATCTACCCTGACGTTTGGGAGGGCACTTTCAGGGCTAAGAGAGGGAGTAAGTCCCAGGGCCTAGAGACAAAAGAGTCACAACTGAAGTGGAGAATCAATCATAAACAGAACGTTTCTGCTGCGGTTTCCTTCTCCCTCTATACTTAATCCGACCCTCCCACCTTTGTTCCGCCACATACCGCTACAGGCCACAACTCTCCTGAGTTGTGGCTGCTTGTGCGTCCTCCGGGATCCACCAGTCTTCCGACCAGGTTTCAGGAGCCTCGTGGTCTTCTTCTTCAGCGGTCCCGTCCTCTGTGTTCTCGGCGGCGTCTCGTGGAGTCTTGACGTCCTTCCCGTAGTCCGAGTCTCCTGCTTCTGGATTCCTCTTCCGGGCTGACACACCTTCGCTGGTCACGATCCCGCTTTTCTGCCGTCCGTGACCTCGATCCTTCGTTGCGGATTGGTTGCTCGTCACCTCTGGTCCGCCCCCTCCCGGGGTTTCCTCTTCCGGGTCACGGTACGCGTCCTGCGGAAGGGAGAAGCCTGTCTTTAAGTCCTGGAGGGACGTGGTATAATCGTTGAAACGGTAAGGTGTCCAATTTGCCTCAGTCCGGGGTCTGTGAACCCCAACGTCTTCCTCACAGGACTCTATAAATGAGTTAAGGTGACTTGACCACTTGGGACTTCCTACTAATAAAGACTTAAGATATGTCACAATTGATTATGGGGAAACATGATCGGGTGGCACAGGATAGTTCTTATAGGGAAGACTAAGACACTAAGTTTGTTTGGCAAACTTAGTGTTGACCTTATTTATGATCTATACTAGGCTTTTGGGACCTTTGTATTGCACAGTAATAAAGGGTTCTATATAATGTAAGCCGGGGACTTTTTCGCCCATCTGTTTTGTGCACCACCTAAATAGGTGTGATCTTGTTGACTCTCTGAGGGGGCACTTACCTCATTTTGATCAGGACCAGTATGGGGAAGTTTTACATAAATTTGTTGTTAAATGTAACCTTACTTTTGCTTATGATGTTTGCCCTAGGTCCTGTTTAGTTTTATCTGTACTGACATTTCATGGCGGGGGTACGATTACTGTTAGACCTGGTACCATTGGCGTGAGTCTCCATTCCATTTTTTACTGATTGCCTCTTCTGTTTTTGTTATGGTTTGCTGGAGTAGATGCTTTGGGCACTGTGCCACTGCTATTCAGTGCCACAGTGCAAGTGCTCCCTATGTTAAATTGATGTATTGATTAGTGACTCCATGATTGGGTTATTTGATTTACTTTTCAGACCCTAGTACAGTGCACCATGTGTGCCCAGGGCTTGTAAATCAACTGCTGCTGTTGGGCTTGCAGCACTGGTTGTGCCACCCACAGAAGCAGCCTGTAAAGTGTGTCTCAGGCCTGCCATTGCAGAGCCTGTTTGCAGTCTAGTACTGCCATGTCGACTTGGTAAGTGCACCCACTTGTCAGTCCCCAAACCTTCCCTTTTCTTCATATCAGACACCCCTAAGGTAGGCTTAAGGGCAGGGCGCATTGTACGTATAAGGTAGGACATGCCCTTGTGTGTGTGGCATGTCCTAATAGTGAATTACAGCCATTTTTATTTTTCACTATTGCAAGGCTACCAGTCCTCATAGGCCAGAATGGGCAGTTTGATTAAAACATCTTATAATCCTAACTGACCCAGGAAACATGGTAGAAATTTGAGTTTTGTATGCCTGAACTCAGAATGATAAAATACATCTTTTAGTAAAGTTGGTTTTAACATTCTGTGTTTGAAAATACCACTTTTAGAAAGTAGGTATTTTCTTACCTAACCATCCAGCATGCCTCTGCTAGTTTGTGTATTGTGTGTCTGGTTTTGTGAGTGACAGGGACTGGGGGATTCCAGGAGACAGGGTGAGTCAGCACAAGGCTGAATAGACCTATCTGCATGTAGAGTGGTGGGAGGGGTAGCACCTGGGTCTGAATAGGGCTGTGCCTGCCTTCAACAATGCTGGCTCCACCTACTGTGGTGCGTCTGATGTCCTTGGCCCCCCTGCCAAAGGAAAGAAGGAGTCCTGTAAATAAAGTGCTAAAGGACTGCACAGAACTGGTTTGGACTAGGTACCGGCCCCTCTGCCTTCAGAGGACAAAGGATTTAGTAGTATAAATATGGGGACCCAGACCCCAAGACTTTAGATCACTTCTGGAACAGCAAGACAAACCTCTGTCAAGGAGAAGAACCAAGGAAGCTGTAGGAGTTGGACTGCCCCCCCTGCCAGTGTGCCGTGTTGCTGGGTTGGCCTACAGTGGTGTCTTCAGTGCCAAGGAGAGGAGAAAGAACTTTCAAAGAATTATCATCATCTAGCAGAATATTACTCCAAGGGCTTGAACTTTTGCTTGCCTCCGGCTGAAGTCTCAGGGACAAAAAACTTCACCACCAGCTCCCCTCTGAATTTCCTTGCTGGGAATTCTGTCTGCAGAAGCCTGCATGTCGCTGGGAGCTGGAAGCGTGACTCAATGAGAAGAAGCGTGTCGCAGTCGCAGCTGTTGCCGCTACATCGCCGGAGAAGCGTGTCGCCGTATCGAGGCGCCATCTTGTCGCATCGTAACCGGAACGCAGTACGAGAATCAACGCATCACCTCCTTTCCGGTAAGGACCAAGACGCATTCCCTACTCTGTGCAAGCATTGAGGCGCGACGCATTGTCTCCCACAAAGCAAGGAACCGACACATCTCCATCCCTGCGAACCTTTTGTTTGTTTTGCGTTACGCATCCAAGAACTTTTGTGAGAAACATGTCGCATTTATCACCAACTTGAACTAAGTTATTTCTACCATCTTTAAGTCTATTTTGAGTACAGTATTATACATTTTTGTCGTTAGTGGTCTTGTGTTAAGTTTATATAAAGAATACTTATTTTTATAAAACCTGTGAGGTGTCCATCTGTAGTGTTTTCACTATATTACTGTATGTGTTCACAAATGCTTAACACACTGCCTCTGAGATAAGCCTGTCTGCTCGTGCCAAGTTACCAAGGGGGTGAGCAGGGGTTATCCAGTAGTGTAATCCCCTTTCCCTGACTTAGAAGCAAGGGTCCCTATTGGGCCAAAGGTACCTACCTCTGCCAACTGGAGACCCCCAGTTCTAACAAATACTATTAGTCCTCTATCAGTTAAGTTCATATTGAGATGTTGGTCGAATAAACACCATGTATTACTAGAGGTGATTAGGACAGTTGTTGTCTACAGTATGGGGCAGAGGAGAATGATATTAAGTACGTTTTTTATGTGTTATCTAGGTCTGGCAAGAGGATGTTGTCAGGTTGGCAATGGTCTTCAAGGGATAATCACTCAGGCTGGTTTGACCGTGCATGTTCACACAAGCACAGAAACCTCCGGATGGTCCTTGCTACATTTCCAAGAGACAAAGATGAGATTTGAGATGTAGGGGTAATGCCCTTCAAATCAGGAGATCCACAATTAGAGGAAGCCTGGGCTTCCTTATTAGTTGATAGCGGTAGCAACAATACCACTGCTTTTTGGAAGGTTATTAATGTAGGAGGCTCAGTACCATCTAGGGATGCTAAAATCACTTCAAATAATTACATTTATTATATTGGGGGCAGTTATGCCCAAACTTTATCTGACATGGTCAGCCAGCGACAAGACGCCTCCAGGCATTTGTTTGCGCTCAATACATCTATTCATTCATTCATTCATGGTCCCTATTGACAATAATCTTATCACTGATGCACCTTTCAGTAATTCATTCATGTTTCGATTATGCTGAGGTTCTCCTAGCGATTGATTAATATGAGCCAAAGTGGTGAAGCCCCTGGTCCCGAGAGAGTTCCTTTGGATATGTTTAAGTCTAACATTGACTTCCAGATGCAGGTATTGATGAATGTTTTAAGGGCTGTGTACAAATTTGGTCTCCTTAGAACATGGTCTAAATCTATTATTGTACCCATTTTGTTAAAAAGAGGACAGAAGAGAGCTAAAATGCTACCACCCAATCTTGCTCTTCAACTCTTTGGGTAAGGCTGTAGAGCGAATACTACTGACAAGATTAAAAAGTTGGGCGGATGAGAAGTCTGCCCAGGCAGATGTCCATTATGGTTTCAAGAAAGGCAGGCGCACAGAGGAACAGTGTTTAAACCTACACCTATTAATAGGCAATTAAAGGCTACAAAAAAGCGTAGTTGCACCTGGTTTTAATGGATCACAGTGCCTTTGACTGAGTGAACCATTCAAAGCTATGGTCAATCATGTTAAACATGGGGGTGGATCATCCTTTAGTTAAGTTTTTGAGACCATTAAAGATAATGGGGTAACCCAGTAACCCTCAGAACCTGGGCGTTTATGACAAAAACAAAAATGGTTCTGTTGGGAATCATGTAAGCTTAGTTAAGTATGCACTTAATGCAAATAATCAATGTGTCAATATTCATTCAGGAAACGAAAAAGTTATGCACACTTGGACTAAAGGATTCAGAGATTGAATTTGTTTTTACTCTGTAATCAGTATCAAACTTTTTTTAACAAAATATGTATTTACAGGACTAACCAACCATAATACAAATACGACATAGGACAATCAGTGATTGAACGTACTTATTGACATGGAATTGACGACAAATTCACATATAATACATATCTACAAATAACAAAAACACAGTAATACAGAAAAGGTCCAAAAACAAGAGCATTGACCACAATTGGATATAATTTTCCTAATTCTGATTGTGGAAGTGCGTGGACAAATTGGACAAGTAACGCCGACGTTTCGACCCTATGTAGTAGTGCTGGATTGTATGCATCTAAAGCGGGTCTTCATCAGGACAAAAAGTTGGGCTGGCGGCCTGTAAGTACAAAGGATTTTACGTAAGGGCCATGTGTGTGTGAAAAACTGGGGAAACAATAAAGGTTTCACTTAGCGGCGAAATCGCTCACCTGGGATCAGAATTTTATAGAATTTGATTTCCTGGTGTCACATTAGAGGAGATGTCAGCCGACATCTGAATTAATCATAGATTCTGTAATAAATAAAAGAAATAGGAACTAGGACTCCCTATTACACTGATCGAAATATATAAGGTATAGGCAAAAATCACGTACCTTGACAGTGATTTATTCAACTGGAAAGGAGTGGTGCCGTCATAACGATCGCCACTTACTGAAAATAAGAGGGCAGTAGTTAAGGCCACAGGGGAAAGGCTGAGTGAATGAAAAGGTTACATGGTAAACTCATATGCCATCACCCATAAGGAGAGAAAATGTGCGTGTTTGTGTGCACGTGAGATAAAACTCCATTTATCAAGTATATAGCTCCTGAAAGAAACTCCGTGTGTGAGCTAAAAATCCATTTATCAGGTATATTACTCCTGAAAACAGCTCCGTGTGTCGCCCGAGTGAAAGAGAGATAATTTTAAGAAGTGGTTAAAAGGATACACTGTGAGAACTAACTGACATTCTAAACCCGTAATTTATGGAGTTGGAAGTGCCAGATAGTTTGTTAATCGTATGATTAACATGAAAATCACTACGATCTTTTAACAGTGATATAGATAAAATGGGCACACGAAAGAGAATCATTTAAACTCTGTATCGTAGCACGGAAAGCTTAAGTACCACTGCAATGAAAACTTACATAATGTTCTCGATCGAGACGTCTGTGTCCGTCTAGAGCTCCGCAGCTAATGACAGCGAGGGTAGGGAGAAGCTGACTATATGACGTTATCTCAATTAACGTGTACGTGCAGGCAGCAGACTCAGCTGCTAGATGGTAAAACGCGGAATGGAATCCTGCAACAAGGCCCTGTGACTCCTCCCGTGTTAACCCTGGACCTCGTATTGGTTCAAGTTTTTAAAGAATCCTCATATATGAATAGAGTGTGTGTCTAACATATCTTCCACAGATCGTTTCTCCCTGATGCCGGTAGATCGAATATAACAAATTAAGGCGCTAGTTTATAATTTTATAATTTAATAAATCGAGAACATTATGTAAGTAATATACCTGATAAATGGATTTTTAGCTCACACACGGAGTTTCTTTCAGGAGCTATATACTTGATAAACGGAGTTTTATCTCACGTGCACACAAACACGCACATTTTCTCTCCTTATGGGTGATGGCATATGAGTTTACCATGTAACCTTTTCATTCACTCAGCCTTTCCCCTGTGGCCTTAACTACTGCCCTCTTATTTTCAGTAAGTGGCGATCGTTATGACGGCACCACTCCTTTCCCAGTTGAATAAATCACTGTCAAGGTACGTGATTTTTGCCTATACCTTATATATTTCGATCAGTGTAATAGGGAGTCCTAGTTCCTATTTCTTTTATTTATTACAGAATCTATGATTAATTCAGATGTCGGCTGACATCTCCTCTAATGTGACACCAGGAAATCAAATCCTATAAAATTCTGATCCCAGGTGAGCGATTTCGCCGCTAAGTGAAACCTTTATTGTTTCCCCAGTTTTTCACACACACATGGCCCTTACGTAAAATCCTTTGTACTTACAGGCCGCCAGCCCAACTTTTTGTCCTGATGAAGACCCGCTTTAGATGCATACAATCCAGCACTACTACATAGGGTCGAAACGTCGGCGTTACTTGTCCAATTTGTCCACGCACTTCCACAATCAGAATTAGGAAAATTATATCCAATTGTGGTCAATGCTCTTGTTTTTGGACCTTTTCTGTATTACTGTGTTTTTGTTATTTGTAGATATGTATTATATGTGAATTTGTCGTCAATTCCATGTCAATAAGTACGTTCAATCACTGATTGTCCTATGTCGTATTTGTATTATGGTTGGTTAGTCCTGTAAATACATATTTTGTAAAAAAAGTTTGATACTGATAACAGAGTAAAAACGAATTCAATCTCTGAATCCCTTAGTCCATGTGTGCATAACTTTTTCGTTTCCTGAATGAATATTGACACATTGATTATTTGCATTAAGTGCATACTTAACTAAGCTTACATGATTCCCAACAGAACCATTTAAGTTTTTGAGACAGCTGTTTTCGTATGTATCTCCAGAGTATGTTTTGGATGGAATTGGAAGTGCACTAAACCATTGGGGATAGGGAGAGGAGTGATACAAGGGTGTGTGCTATCATCTTTTCTGTTTAATTTATAAATTAATGACCTGGAAACACACCTGATTGATAAAGGTCAGGACATGCTTCAATTAGGGGAGTGCCCGATTCCGCTTTATACAGATGATGCAATGGTGTTGTTGAGCACTGCGAATGAAGTTCCCTAAACTTTTTGCTTTCCCCCTAGACCGTTTTCCTGACATAAAGTTGCCAATTTAGATGCTTTGTGTACTTTGCCACTTCTGATCAGTGTTAAAGTACAAGTGTTCCCTGTGTAATGTGTAATGGTAATTGGTTGGACATGATTGGTATGTTTGCCATACTAGTAAAGTCCCTAGAGATGTGCACTGTGTGTGCCAGGGCTAGTAATGCAAAGGTGCATGGTCTGCGCGCAGTTTGCTAAGTTAGCATGTTGTCCTGACAAGTGAAACCACTCGTCAGGCCTTACTTTCCCTTTTGCGTACACAGTGGGCACCCTTGTGGTAGGTCCAGGGTAACCCCTTGGCAGGGTGCAGTGTAAGTAAAAGGCAGGACATATACTGAGGTGTGTGCTATGTCCTGAGAGTGAAAAATACTCCATTTTTTTTTCACTGGTGAAAGACCATCCTGCCCATGGGATAGAATGGGGGAGGCTGGGTGTTGTGTTTGTTAGCCTAGTTTCCTATAAGATTCAAATGGAGAGGTGAAGTTTAATATGTATGAACTCAGTGTCATAACATATCTTTCTATGAAAGTGGTTTTGTCACTGTGTGTTCAGAAACCACTCTTTTAGAAAATGGCTCAGTTTTGTGGTGAACGTGCACCCGGAGTAACGTAATCTCAGGGGCGTGGTGTAAGTGTGGCCTGTGGCCGCCTGAGACCTTCCTACAGTCGCGGCCCAGACCGGCAGCCCTGGAGGAGCTGAGCTGCCAGGCCGAGCTGCTTAGGCCCATTGAGGAAGTCTTGCACGGAAGGCCCAGTTTGCTGAAGGAGGAGAGGAGAGTGGGGTCGCGCCCCCAGGCAACGTGGATCACTACCTGGGCGGGGTGCGGGCTCAGAGGGACACTCTGTCGGCCTCTCAGTCCTTCTGGCAACTTGAGCCTTTGCTTCGGCTCAGATTGGGGCCTGTACCGACCAACGAATTGGCAGTACTGGGGACAGAGTGAGAAGCTGCACTTTGTCATCATGGATACGTGTGGGGGGCAACTGTTATCGAAGAGGCTGATTGTCGTAATACACTTCGCCAATATTGCTGCTAATGAACTGCCGGACAATCTTATGACGCCTGAAAATATTTCTGCATAACGAAGTACACGATTGTAGTGATACGCATTGCATTATTTCTACCTTGCAAAGTACAGGATTGCAGCAGCCCACATTGCCTTATTTCTTCATTGCAAAGTACATGATTGTAGCTGCGCGCATTGCATTATTTCTTCTTTGCAAAGTACGTGATTGGGGTGTGACGCATTGCATTATTCCTTCATTACTCAGTACATGGTTGTAGCGGTACGCATTGCATTATTTCTCCCATTGCAAGGTACCGAGGTGTATCGTTACGCATTGTATTATTTCTCCTCTGCCCAGCACAGGATTGTATCTGTACGCAGTGCATTATTGTTTGTTCATTGCAACGTGTTTGATTCTAGCATTGCGGCTAGGCATAGCATTTTGAAAGCAGTGATTGGGATTTTGAACCTAGCAGCCAGCCGCAACGAATATTACCCTTGATTATATGTTGACTTTTGTATTGTGTGGTCTGATCATTTATCTTATTGTATAAAGTTTATACTCGCTTAATCAAACTCGTGTGGAGTCCATTTGTGGTGTCACCAGTGGGTTGCTGTGGGTTGCTGTGGGCGTGGTTGCACATACTGTACACGCGTGCCTTGGAGATAGGCCTGGCTACTCGTGCCAAGCTACTAAGAGGGTGAGCAGGGCTATCTCAAACGGTGTCCTTACTTGGCCTAACGTTGAGTGGGGAGTCCTGGGTCTCGCATTTGGTGACAGTAGTGCGGGACGGGGACTCCGGCTTCCAACACATAGATTATCTCGATTTGAAAATCAAGTTAAGCAAAACTTGTACATTGGTCTGTGGCCCCAGGGCTTCAAGGACATGGCCCCACTCTGTTTATGGCACTAAAGTTGGAATTAGGGTTACTTTATCTGGTAGACTTGATTAAACTCCAACTTCATCTTTTGCGGCATGAGGTGTGGCCTAAACCTGAGATGACCTTTAACAGATTGGTTTTGTGTGTTTGTCTATCATTAGACAATGCTGCTCGCACCCCCTGGATACCACATAGCCAAAAGGTGTGTGTGAGATTAGGCAAACCAGATTCATTTGATAATTCTGATTCTTTTTGCGAGGAGAATAGGGCACAGAATGAGATGACTATAGTAAGCAATATTGACCACACCCTTATGTTAAGTACTGAGGGAATGCAATTCTATTTATGATGACACACAATACTGTTGAGTGAGTGTTCAAGATATCTTCTTTATTGCCCGTTTGATGTCTATTCAATCTAGAACGCCCTTCTTTTTGTATATTTTGGTTATTTTTGTAGGGAGTCAAGGCTATGCTGTCTGAGACCACTGCTTAACAAACATCTTTTCAGACAATATAGACCAGCTGTACTATTCTCACACGAACTGTAATCTATTGATGTTTGCTTTGCCGTCATTTTTTAACACAGAAGGCAGTAGAGAGTAAGAGAAGGCTATATTATACTGTATTGTATTTTTTATTGCCTCTAGTATTGTGTATATTTTTAATGCTGTATTTCCACTTTATATAGGGTCAAATTAATGGATTGTACAGTTATTTCTCATTTTATAAAATATATTTTTATTATTGTGATGAATATATTGCTGTACTGTTCTTTTATGGTTTGAAAAGCCAAATAAAGATTTTATTGATTTATTGAGTCTGTGTCATAATGTGGGGAAATTCTTAAACAGTGTTTATGAATTAATAGAGGGACATTACAATATTTCCAATTAACTAACTTTTATACATTTTATAGGGAAAAAAGGGAAAGGAATGCAATTTAAATTGAGATTTGTCCTGTTTGGAATATTGGAATTTTGTTTGTATTATATCGTTGCATAGGCTAGCGTTCTTCTGTAACGGTATTGTGAAGATAGAGGAAAATCCCTGTTGAACAGATCTGCTTGAGGGCGCTGTTAACAAAGCCTGTCTTGGACATGTGATTAGTATATAATCCATTGAAAGGAAATTAATGTATCTTTGAGCGTGATGAGCGCATTTAGGTCAATGTCTGTCCCTTTTTGTGAATTTTGCTCCTATTATATATTTTCACTTTAATGTATTTTGCACATGATTTTAAGATTTTTTGTTGTATATTTGAGCCCTGCTCCAGTTGTATTGTTGTACATTATTGTATTGTGCACACGAATTAATGAAGCAGGGACAGTTATAGACTGATAGAATAATTTGGTTATTCGCTGCCCTATAAAAAAAATTATAGTGTTGGACGAGATAGCGTGCCAGAAAGCTTGCATGATCGCAAAGGGAAAGATTGTTTTACTGACATTTATGTTAGTATTTAAAACATTCAAAAACATTTTTGTTTCAAATGAATGATGAATTTTAAATGGATTATTGTTTGTTTTGCCTTAGCAGAATAATATCAAACATAAATAAATGATTAGAAAAGGAATAGTGTCATGCATTCCATCACACAGGTAGAAGATGAGTAGAGAGTCTTTCAGATTCCCAACACTGCATTCACTGCATTCACTGCTGCCCCTATTTAAAGACATCTAAACATTAATGGAACTGGAATACTTTAATGCACTGTCTGAACTTTTCACGCTGCTGATATTTATTTTGAGATATTTGCAATTTACTTTTAAAACAAGCACATAATTTTTATTTAGGTATTTTAGGAAATCTTGATACTATTCTGACATTCTCTCTTCACCTATTCCTCTGCATGAGTGTCACTGGTTAAAATTACAAAAAAAACTATATTTGCAGTCGGGGATCAGAACAATGAACATGGCTCTGCATGTTAAAAAGAAATACAACACTTTGTCATGTGACATGTCATGTGTTACTTTTGTTTTGGCATGCACAGTAAATGCGCCAGTAAATAATTGTTTCTCTATTATTTATTCTCGCTTTGAAGTTTAACAAGGATATCTGGAGGTACTGCAGAACTCCCGAACCTTTACTGTTAGCGTCACTTCCAAACATGCAGCTTCTCCTCATTGTTGAAACCAATGCGTTATCCTTTGCTACAGGCACCGTCTTGTCCCAACAAAATACAGAATCATCCTAGCCTTGGCAATTTTGTCCTAAGCAGAACACAAGTACTGTATTTATGGTTATGAATTACTAGCTGTTAGACCTGGCACCTTGGGGTGGGTCTCCCTTCCATTTTTTGCTGTTGCCTCTTGTGTTTTTGCTGGTGTTAGATGCTTTGGGCACTGTGCCACTGCTATCCAGTGCCACAGTGCAAGTGATCCCTATGGTAAATTGATGTATGGATTAGTGATTCCATGATTGGCTGGTTTGGTTTACCTGTCAGACCCTAGTACAGTGTACCAGAGGAGCCCAGGGCTGGATATCCAAATGCTGCTAGTGGGCTTGCAGCACTGGTTGTGCCACCCACAGAAGCAGCCTGTAAAAGTGTGTCTCAGGTCTGCCATTGCAGAGCCTGTGTGCAGTCTGGTACTGCCATGCTGGCTGAGCAAGTGCATCCACTTGCCAGTCCCTAAACCTTCCCTTTTCTTCATATCAGACACCCCTATGGTAGGCCCAAGGACAGGGTTTATTGTAAGTATAAGGTAGGACATGCCCTGGTGTGTGTGGCATGTACTAATAGTGAATTACAGCCATTTTCGTTTTTCACTATTGCAAGACTACCTGTTCCCCATAGGCCAGAATGGGCAGTTGATTATTACATCTTATAATCCTAACTGACTCAGGGAACATGGTAGAAATTCAAGTTTAGTATGCCTGAACTCAGAATGATAAAATACATCTTTTAGTGGAGTTGGTTTTAACATTCTGTGTTTGAAATTACCACTTTTAGAAAGTAGGTATTTTCTTGTCTAACCATCCAAACCTGCCTCTGCTAGGCTGTGTATTCCTTGTCTGGAGTTTGAGTGACAGGGCTGGGGGATTCCAGGAGACAGGGTGAGTCAGCACAGGGCTGAATAGAGAGATCTGCATGTAGATGGGTGGGAGGAGTTGCACCTGGGACCTGAATAGGGCTGTGCCTTCCCTCCACAATGCTGGCTCCACCTCCTGTGGTGCATCTGATGTCCTTGGCCTGCACTCTGAAAGGAAAGAAGGAGTCTTGTCAACAAAGTGCTCCAGGACTGACCAGAACTGGTTAGGACTAGGCAAAGGCCTCTCTGCCTTCAGAGGACAAAGAGAAACTGGGTATACATATTGGGACCCAAACCCAAGAACTTTAGATCACTTTGGAAAACAAGAAGAAACCTTTGCTGAGGAGTGGAACCAGAGAGACTGAGGAGAGACTATCCCTAAGCTTGAGGGATTGCCATGCAGTGGTTGCCTGACTGCCAAAGAGAGGAGAAAAGGAACTTTGTGTACTTTATTCTACTTGTGAAGGATCTCCAAGGGCTTGAGAAAAGAGCTTGCCTCCTGCTGAAGTCTCATGGACAACAGACTTCACCCACAAGCTCCCCAAGAGTTCTTTGGAAGTGCCTGCTGTTTTGCGAGGCTTTCTGAGGGACTGCGTGTCGCAAGGAGCTGGAAGCGTGACTCACGAGCAAGAAGCGTGTCGCCGAACTGCTGCTGTCGCTTCACAACGAGAAAGCTCCTCGCATCACCGGAGAAGAGGATCGACGTCGCATCAGATGCCGCCACATAACCGGGAAGCGTGTCGCAGGGCCTGTCGCGGCCAAGAAGAACTGTCGCAGGGTCCCCGAAGCACCTCGCATCACTGGTGAAGAGGATCGCCGTCTCATCAGACGCCACCACATCACAGGGAAGCATGTCGCAGGGCCTGTCGCGGCTCGCATCATTGCCGAAGCAACTCGCATTTGCGGAGAAGAGGATCGATGTCGCATCAGATGCCGCCACATCACTGGGAAGCGTATCGCAGGGCCTGTTGCGGCTCGTATCATTGCCGGAGCGTCCCGCACCATCGGAGAAGAGAATCGACGTTGCAGCAGACACCACCGCATCCCCGAGAAGTATGTCGCAGGGCCTGTTGCGGTCCGCATCGTGTCGCATCAAGAAAATACGCTATCTTTGTTTCTTTGCACCGGATCTGCATTGCATCGCGGCGTTCTGTTCCGCATCGCCACGGAAGCGCAGTTAGAAACCGACGCATCACCTCCCCTCACAGAGAAGAACCGACACATCCCCTACGCAGCAGTAGGGACCCCGACACATCACCGTTCTTGCGTGTAAGGAACTGACGCATCACCTTCCCTGCAACACTTTTGTTGTATTGCGTTACGCATCTTAAGGTACATTGAACTCAAAGTATTGCAATTTAACATCTAAAGAGAACTAAGCTAATTCTACCATTTTAAGTACAGTATTTTGGATTTTTTTTGTTTTGTGGTCTTGTGATAAGTCTATATAAAGAATACTTATTTTTTATATAAAACTTGTGGGGTGTCCATCTGTAGTGTTGTCACTTGGTTACTGTATGTGTTCACAAATGCTTTACACACTGCCTCTGAGATAAGCCTGTCTGCTTGTGCCAAGCTACCAAGGGGGTGAGCAGGGGTTATTTTAGGAATGTACCCCCTTACCCTGACTAGACGCAAGGGCCCCTACTTGGACAAAGGTACCTACCTCTGCCAACTATAGACCCCCAAATCTAACACTAGTGATAAAAGTGGTTTTTAATCAATCAATCAGGATTTATAAAGTGAGGCAAATCACCCTACAGGGTATACAGCCGCTTACAGGTCCCAGAGGCTTATTCGAATAGCCAGGTCTTGAGAGCCATTTGGAATTCTGGAAGTGAGGTGATGCTCTGGAAGTACGTGAGGAGGTTGTTCCAGGTCTTTGCTGTGATGTGGGAGAAGGAGCGTCCTCCTCTTCTGCTTTCGTAGATGCAGGGAGTATGGGCAAGTGAGAGGGAGGCAGAGCGTAGTCTGGTTGGTGGACGTTCAGGTGGTGGTTAATGTAGGCAGGTCCTAGCTAGTGTAGAGCCTTGTGTGCGTGGGCCAGCAGCTTGAATTGGCATCTCTTCTGTGTGGGGAGTCAGTGGAGTTGCCTGAGCTGGGGGGTGATGCGGGTCCATCGGAATAGGCCGAGGATGAGGTTTGCTGCAGCATTCTGTATGGTCTGAAGTCTCTGTAGGAGGTGTGCAGCAATTCTTACGTAGAGGGCATTGCCGTAGTCCAGTCGGCTGATGATGAGGGCCTGTGTCGCGGTGAGTCTCATGTGTAGGCAGGGGTGTGGAATTTAATAACGTATCTACTTGGCCATGGGACAGGTTGCTTCATAAATCTACTTGCCCTGTAAACAAATCTACTTGTCTCTTTGGTGTCATGTAGTGTGGTGAAAAAGTATGGCAGCAATCTCATTAAAGAGCTCTGATAATAGCCTCTCTGATTTTGCCAGGGCTCATGTTACCATATGGTTTGAATACTAGCAATTCACTGAGTTTGCCACCTTCCTGCTGATCTTCATATTGGGGAGGTAGATGTTAGCAATAGTATTAGGGTTGGAATGACCTTTTGAGTCGTGCAAACCTACCGACTTGCATATTTTTGGAATTTTCACCAGTGCTCCTCTAACCTTTTCCAACTGAAAAAGGTTGGAAATTTACTCCTGACAAGGGCTGAAGTAAAACTTATTTGCTCATGGTTAAACATAGTTCACAGATATTTTCTATGAGGACCGTTTCCTGGCCTACTTCTGTAAATCCTTGTAAATTCATGAAAGCCATAAATCTGCACTAATGCAAGGACATAGACCATAGTGTGCTTTTGTGTCTTTCTTTAAGACTTGGGCCCTAATAGGTCCGGCGTTAAAGAAGACATTTTGTTTTAATTAAAATTCTTTCTCTCTCTCTCTCTGTCTATCTGTAGGCTAGCTTCACTGTGAGCGAAGCATTCCGCTCTTTCAGCACACAAAGTAGTTTTTTTCAGTTTCAGGGACTATTGTGGCAATGGGTACCTTCTGAGACCAAAACATATTTTTGCCAATGTTTGTTATAATGGTGTGGACCTGGCAACTCCAGCAACATTAACTTTTTACATTAACCAAGTCAAATTCAAAATTCGTTTTATTCGGTTTTCATTTTTGAATTACAAAACCATAAAAGCACAGTACACTGTATACATTAGACTTATTGTAAAATCATTTTTAGGAAAAAGTGACAAACACGACAAAATATTATTAATTTCATAACTTCACATTTACCATGATAAAAACATTTCTCAATATGGGACTCAATTATTAAAAATGGTTATACAAATATGTCAGTATATTAAAATTCAAAGTTGTTTCCTAAGTTTGATTACAGCTTTTAAAAATAGTGCAATATTTCTTGTGTAGCATTCATTGTCCAATAACTGCAATACAAGATAGGCAGGGCGACATTGCCTCAGCCCCCAAATTTTTAAAATGGTTAGGATGCACCTTTTTCTTTGATCCCAATAATATTTACAGAATAAAACTACATGAATTGTCGATTGGGATGAGGATCCATCACAGGGGCAAAGTGCTAAATTTTTTGACCAGTCATTTATCGTAGGAAACGATACCAGTCGGTAAAAGAGGTTTAGTCTAAAGCGAGTAAGTACAAATCTTTCGTACCCACTTTCATGATAAGTTAAATATGGTTGCATTGCAGTAGAAGAAACAATCATTTGATTTAATTGAACTGTTGACTTATGAACCTCACTGGCATATTAAAGTTCTTCCAGGTGTGACATGCAATGTTTTTTGAAAACTTTCCTGGAGATAATACTCATCTTTGACGGATTGTGAACAAATTCTGGCTGTCCTAGGTCCGTCATGAAGTCTTTAATAAACTTCAGCCAGCTAATAGCTAGGGCTTGCTCCAGTTTAAGGAAATCTCTTAGGACTTTTTGATTAAAAGTCATTTTTGTTAAGGTCCAAATTCGATGCCACAATAAAACTGGCTGCACCCTTATTTTATCTGTAATGTATTGTAACCCCAGCTCGGTGTGGCAAATATAGGTTGACGTTGACCGGGGGACAGCCAATAAATAGCGGATAAAAGCATTTTCCACTTTCTGTATGTCAGTTACAATGCAATATCCCCAGATCCCAGCCCCATATATTACTACACTGACACACTTAGCTTGATAAATCTTGACCAGTTCCATTGGGGGCCTTTTACCTAACTTCTGTGCAAAATTTACAAGGGCTATTGTAGTTCTCATAAATAACATTTTTTTGCCCTTATGGCCTGTTGCCAAGCTCCCTTATCATCTATGAGAATTCCTAAGTATGGGTATGTATTTGTGCTTTCGAGTTTCTTATTCTCGATAAAGATAGTCCTTTGTTTTCTACTAGCCTTCCCGCAATTCATTATGTAAGTTTTGGCAACATTAATCTTTAAATCAAAGCTTTCCATATAGTCATTGTATTTATTAATGGCCCGCTGTAACTCTAATGGTGTTAGGGCCATTATCACTGCATCATCTGCATAGAGTAGGGCGAGTATAAATCAATTTTGTACTTGCGGTATGTCCTGACACCCATCAAGCATTACCTGTTCAAGGCTTTTAGTATACAAGGTAAACAAGAAGGGTGCCAGCACACAGCCCTGTCTAACCCCCCTCTCTACTGCAAATGGAGCTGTATATTCCCCATTTGGTCCATACCGTACCTTAGCTCTAGCGTTCGAGTATAATTCTCTTACAATTTGGATTAAGGGTTGTTCGACTCGCATAGCTTCGAGGGTCTTCCACAATTTATTGTGGCATACACAATCGAATGCAGTGGAGAGATCTACAAATGCTAGGTACAATTTTCCTTTTTTCGCTTTAGTGTATTTTTCCATTAAGATTGTTAAATTAAGGCCCTGTTCTATTGTTCCTAGACCTTCCCTAAATCCAAATTGCAAGTCCGATAATACATCATTATCTTCAGCCCATTGCTGAAGATGGTTTAGAATAATGCGACCCAACACTTTTCCCACTGAATCCAGTAAAGAAATCGGCCGATAGCATGTTGGGTTCTGTCTATCGCCTTTCTTGAAGATTGGTACCATTAGTGACTCAGACCAGGTTCCTATGAGTCCTACTTTACAAGCTGCTGCAAAGACTTGTTTTATTAAAGGACTCCATAGCTCTAGATTTTGTTTAAATAAGTCTACGGGTACCCTGTCTGGTCCCGGTGCCTTTCCGCCCTTGCTAGCTTTCAGAACCAATTGAACTTCATCTTTCAGCACGCAAAGTAGTTTTTTTCAGTTTCAGGGACTATTGTGGCAATGGGTACCTTTTGACACCAAAACATATTTTTGCCAATGTTTGTTATAATGGTGTGGGCCTGGCAACTCCAGCAACATTAACTTTTTACATTAACCAAGTCAAAACAAGACACGCATTGACAAATACCAAAAGCCTGCCACGAATATTAGACCGATTGGCTTTGCCAAATGCTTGTTTATTTTTGTGTTTCCAATAATCTTGTTGAAACTGGTGGTTGCGCTGATTTTGCATTATGACTATTTTGGGAAATACTAGCATGTATCAACACATTTTACTAGATGATGCTTCAAAGAAATGGTCCCAAAAAAATCACAGCAGTTTAGCAAAGCATTTCTTTCCTGGATGCATTTATTTCCATTTTGAAAGCAAAGAATCCTCAATCTTGCTTTCAAGCTCCTGCAAATATTTGCATGTAATCAAAAGGCATTCTGGGAGCATTATACGTACCCTCATATTGGTAAACTTTGCATATGTGTGTACATATTTTTATACTGGAACCAATGTAAGTAGTGCAGTCTGACCGTACATTTTCCTAGAGTGCTCGCCATAATAAAACAAACCATAAATGCAAGTTTGAACAGCATTTAAATATGGATACACTTTACTTTCACTGCAGACTATGCCCTTCCCAGATCCATAATGTGATACAGTAAACTGGCAGGCAAAGGGTTTGTGCTTCAGGGGGGGCCTCCTTGTCCCAAGGACGAAACAATTATGAAAACTGTTGTCCCTGACCCCAAGCAATATGTCCTGAGCGTTGGTCTATAGTAATGCCACACCCTTGGATCCACTTGAAGATCTTACTTAGCATAATCAGAGTGTTGATCTGTGATTTCATGGTGAGTTTGTTGACAATTACGATTTTGAGGTTTCTGGCATAATTGGAGTGAGTGGCTGTGGGTCCTAGGTCTGATGGCCACCAGGAGTCATTCTGTATTTTCCTGCTGTTGCTGAAGATCCTGCTCCAGGTGTGTCTTGAGTTGCTTGTTGATGATATTTTCCAGTACCTTCGCTGGGACTGGGAGCAAGGAGAATGGCCAGTGGTTTTTGAGTTCACTGGGCTTGGTGGCGGGTTTGTTGAGTAGGCGTATGACTTTGTGTGTTTGCAGACATCTGGAAATGTTGCAGTGGTGATAAAGGTGTTGAGCAGGGTGGAGAGTTTCTTGCCGATACTTTGGTTTCCGAGGTTGATGATGTGGTGCGGGCATGGGGGAGCTTTTGAGTGGATGGATTTCATGGTGGAGGTGATGGTTGCTCAATAGAGACATTAATTGGAATGGGCAATTCATAGGATTTTGTTTTGGACCGTTCATGAAAGCCTGTTATGCCTACCATCCATGAAATGCTTTAATGCATGACATACTCATTCATTGGTCTCTCTTCTCTTGTTTTATTATAAACTTGCCAATGGACTAGGGAATCAACATGGCAAAGTACATGCTTTATCAAGACAAGGAGGAGGACTAGAAGATCCCTCTCCAGCTCCCATTATTGTATCTGTCACCACAGGTGCCACACATTCCATGAATAACTTCCATCAGGACATTACTATCAGAGAAGAAAAAGTTGATGTTCAGTAGTGGTTTCACAAAGAACCTGATAAGAGAAAGAAACTGGACACATTTTTGAACAGAAAGTGACTTTTGCATCTTCTCCTACATAATTAGGTTGTGAGATGTTGTCATTAATGTTCTGTATCTAGACACTCCGAAGAGAGAAAGATGCAGGGGCATAAAAGATATATATTTGGTGGCATAATATGTCAATATCTGTAAAGAACTTTATAAGACTGTTTGTTCACCAGCAATGCTCACCAGCAGTTTTTTTACAACCCCTCCTTCTTGTGTGTTATTTCACAAGGTTAGGCCATCTCATACCTTTAAAAGGGTTGCCTTCAGCAGTTGAAATACTTCAAGTCTTCCTTATTGATCTGCTCAGACTCAGTGGTTCACCTGGCCTGATGGTATCACCACAGATCAATGAACACGGTTTATGGCCCACTTGATGGAATTGATGAAACCACTTTCATTCACTGCAAGTGGGTAGGCACAGAGAGGGACTTCTTCCGGCAATAGAAAAGTATCTCATATGCTTTCTGGTGGATCATCAAGTAGATTGGAGCAAGTGGACTTCTATATTTGCCTATTATGTTATGTTAAATATTTTTATAACGCGCAATAGTTACTCCAAGGAGTGTCCCAGCGCGAAGCCAAGTGAGGAGAACTAAAGTAAGAAGCTGTGGAAACAGATGGGTTTTAAGAAGACGCTTAAAACAGAATGGGTCCTGAGTGTTGCGCAGGAAGAATGGGAGAGCATTCCAGGCCGCGGCCGCTTTGACCGCAAGCAAGCTACCCCCAATCCTGGACCGGGAGAAACGCGGAACCCTGGCCAACAGAAGGGCTGACGAGCGAAGAGCTCTGGTCGGGACATAAAAGGCAAACCGCCTCTGCAAATAGATGGGACCCAAGTTGTGAAGGGTCTTGTGGGCAATGACCAATGTTTTAAACGTAACCCTCTCAGCCATGGGCAGCCAGTGCAGGGCACGGAGATGAACGCGAACACTGCTACTTCTAGTGATTCCAAGAAGGAGCCTGTCGGCCGCATTCTGGATCACTTGGAGTTTGTTCATGGAGTAGCCAGGTAGGCCCACATATAGGGCATTGGCATAGTCCAGGCAGGACAATAGCAGTGCCTGAACAACCGTTTCCTTAGCAGCTCTAGGGAGTAGAGGGAGAAAACTCCTAAGAACCTTAAGAAGGCCAAAACAGCCACCCGAGACCTTCTTCACCTGGACCGAAAATGATAGATTATCCTCAAACCAGACTCCTAGGTTTTTAACGGAGCTCCCATTAGAAGAAGGAGGGGGGAGATCCGGGGGCCAGATCTTACATCTAAAGTCCGAGGGGAAGTTACCATAGAGAAGGATCTCCGATTTGTCCTCATTGCACTTGAGTTGAGCTCTAGCAAGCCAACCAAATACCGAAGACAAACACTTCTGGACAGGCAAGACGGAATCCTCCCCCTTGCCCCAGGTAAAAAGAGGCTGGGTGTCATCGGCATAGGCTATCACCTTAGCCTCCAACTTCTCTGCCAGAAAGACCAGAGGAGTAACATAGATGTTAAAGAGGAGGGGGCTAAGGGACGAGCCGTGGGGGACACCTGTGGAAACCTCCTGCAAAGAAGAGGCGGCCGGTGGCACCCAAACCTGTTGGGTACGACCCTCCAGTAAAGACCTCAGCCAGGCAAGAGCCAATCCAGAGACCCCAATCTCAGAGAGGCGGGCGAGCAGTCTGGCATGCGGCATTGTGTCAAATGCTGCTGACAAATCAAGCATTACCAGAGCTGCTCTGCCACCAGCATCTAAGCAGTCCCTAATAGCTTCCGAGATCTCAACTAGCGCTGACTCCGACGCCCGAAACCCAGACTGAGCTGGGTGCAAGGCCTCAGATCTTTCCACAAATTCCGTGAGTTGTCTGGTCACTACCTTCTCACATACCTTAGCTAGGATGGGGAGGAGGGAGATAGGGCGATAGTTGCCGGGTAGCGCGGGGTCAAGGGACGGTTTCTTTAATAAAGGAAGAATTTTTGCCTGTTTCCACTCCGGCGGAACCCAAGCCTCCCCAAGGGAAAGGTTAATAATAGCATTCACCTCAGGGTTGATAGTCTCCGCAACAGCTGCCAGCAGTCTGGCAGGGCAAAAATCAGAGGGCGAACCGGACTTAAGGCCCTTGAGTAATTTCAGAATGCTAGCCATATCAACGGGAGAGAAGACCGACAGGGCGTGAATCAAAGCACCCTGACGAGGTGCAATCAGTCCATCTTCCACCTGGGAGGCCGCACACACAGGCAAAGATTGCTGTATCAGGCGGATTTTATCCGAAAAGAAACAGGAAAGGGTGTTGCACCAGTCAACCGTGGCCGGGCCCGAACAGT
This sequence comes from Triturus cristatus, assembly GCF_964204655.1. Lineage (NCBI taxonomy): Eukaryota > Metazoa > Chordata > Amphibia > Caudata > Salamandridae > Triturus > Triturus cristatus. The sequence continues at coordinate 319,585,944 of NC_140594.1, read as the reverse complement.
TAAGTGCGACAGGGGATGTAAAGCTCTGGACTATGTGGAAAATCTCCTTCTAGTTATTACAGGCCTGCTCGATGCGCTCAGTGAAATATTGCTTTTTAGCCTGGAGGATGGCAGAATAATAGATCTTTTGCTTAGCCCTCAACGCGGCCTTAGCCAGAGGACAGTAATCCTGGCGGCGCCAAGTCCGTTCCAGCTTTTTGCAATCTTGTTTAAGCGTGCGCAACTCAGCCGAAAACCAGGGTTTTGAAGGCGAAGCTCTCGAAGACCGAGAAGAGGTAGGAGTAGCCAGCAAGATCATAGACTTGTCTAACCAGTTAGTAAAGCCAGCGAGACTCCCCTCAAGATTATCAGTGAGAATCGGCCTGGATGCCGCCAGGACCACAGCCAGAGAGGCAGGATCAACCTTCTTAAAGGCTGGTTTCTGCGAGATAATTTCAGCAGCATGGGGCGGGCCAGCCTTCCAGGAGAAAAAAGTGATGAAGTGGTCTGACCACACAAGGGGAAGAGGATCCTCTACTAGAATATTAAAATTTGAGCAGATAGGGTCAAGAATGTGGCCGCCCTGAGGAGATGGGTGGACAACCCATTGAGACAGTTGGGCCAGCTGAAGCATATCTTTTAGGGCACAGGCATCAGTACATGACCCTTGATCCAGATGTATATTCAAGTCTCCGAGGAACAGGAACTGCGAAAAGCGAAGCGCCCTAGAAATCAGCTCATCGCCCCACTCCTGAATGGTGGCGTGGGCAGAGCCCGGGGGGCGATAGACCAGCGCCCCACCAAGTAGAAAATGGGGGGAAAGCCTGATACTGAAATCCACCGCTTCACCAGTACCCCAAGCATGGGTCTGGCCCCTAATGAACTCCCACTTTTCTCTAAAAATAACCGCTACACCGCCACCCCTACCCTCTAAACGATCAGCCCTGGCCACTTTATAACCCGCAGGGATAGCCAGAGTAACATAAAGGTCAGAATTGGAATCGAGCCAAGTTTCCGTAAGGAACAGAAGGTCAACAGGGTGGTCGGAGAGCAACTCGAAGATGTCGGAATGATGTTTTTTAAGGGAGCGTACATTAATTAGGGCGGCGGAGATGGATGGTACAGTAACAAGTTTAGGCCGCCGGCCTAACCCAGATGAGGCAACAGGAAGAATAGCCGGGAGGCAGAAGCCACACACAGCACAGACATGCTCCTGAGCGTCCAACAGATCGAAATGAAAGTGGGAGAGGCCTACAGTCGCATTAAAATTTAGTAGCTCGTCCCTACCATATGTCAGCGCAGCACGAACGCCCCCCGGCCGCTGGGCAGAGTGACAGGCCCAGGCCGCATCCGGGGCCTGTCAGCTCAGTCCATACATCCACCATTTTTCTATTGCTGTTTTGGCATACATCCACACATTTCCTGCTTCATCTGTCCTACCTCTCTACCCTCTGCTATTAATTTATTAGCACATATTAGGGAAGTAAGGAACTCCATTTATCAACATCTTCTTAAGGCAAAGACTGCCCATTCGGAACAGGCAGATCACCATTGTAGATTAGCTTCCACATATCAAATTGGAGATAAAGTATGGTTTTCCACAAATCATCTATAATTTCCAGGTTCACATCACCCTAGCTCTTTTGGGGCCATATCCTGTTCTAAAACTGGTGGGGCTTCTGCAGTCTAGCTTACACTACCCAACAGATGGAGTGTTCATCAAGTGTTCCGTATTTTCTGCATTAAGCCTGCTGTGCCTAAAGGGGGAACTCTGCTTCCTCTGCAGTTGGTTGATGGGTCACAAAAATATGAGGTTGAAGCTATCCTAGATTCACACATTCATTTTGAGTTTTTGCAATATCTAATTTCCTGAAAGGGATATGATGCCTCTGAAGGATCATGGGAACCGGTCTCCTTTGTCCATTCTCCTAATTTAGTGTCCCTGTTTCATAGATAAATCCTAAAGATTCTAGACACTACAAGAAGATCCCTGGGAGGTGCTCTTTGGGTGGGAGTAGTACTTGAAATTTCCTTAAGCAAAAGGAAGTAAGAGCATGTCAATGAATCGGTATGAAGGATTTAAGGCCGGGTTCTCCAACAAGTAGTTTGTGAGCTATTGGTAGTTCTCTAGCAACCTGTAAGTAGCTCTCCTGTGTAGAGCCCAGCCTACTAAATTAGAGGCTTTTGCTTAGTTGAATTAATATATATATCAACATTGAAATGTGTGTATTTGAGGTGAAAATGTTTGTAGTTTCGGAACTCATAAACTGATGAGTGGAGAAAAATGGTTGTATTTCCAATAATATACTTAAAGCTAAGATTTGAATGATAAGTGCCGCAACACTGGTAAGACCTATTACTAATATTATTAACTTGGTGCTAGGGTCATGTTATGTATGGGGTGCTTGCAGTGACAGTGCCTAACCTTGCGTTTTCCACTCACCTCACCTCCCAACTTGCTGGCTAGTTCCTCCGCCCTGGTGCTTCTCCCTCCCGCCGCCGCGTTGGTCTCTTTAGCGGCCGCAGTGGGGAGGGAGCCGACTACATCTCCCAGGTGCCTCGGCGCACACACCGGAAGCAGCCCTGATTGCCTTCGCGCCTGGCGGCGCTTGATAAGCGGACATCCATACGGGGGAGCGGGTGCTTGCAGTGACAGTGCCTAACCTTGCGTTTTCCACTCACCTCACCTCCCAACTTGCTGGCTGGTTCCTCCGCCCTGGTGCTTCTCCCTCCCACCGCCACGTTGGTCTCTTTAGCGGCCGCAGTGGGGAGGGAGCCGACTACATCTCCCAGGTGCCTCGGCGCACACACCGGAAGCAGCCCTGATTGCCTTCGCGCCTGGCGGCGCTTGATAAGCGGACATCCATACGGGGGAGCGGGTGCTTGCAGTGACAGTGCCTAACCTTGCGTTTTCCACTCACCTCACCTCCCAACTTGCTGGCTGGTTCCTCCGCCCTGGTGCTTCTCCCTCCCACCGCCACGTTGGTCTCTGTAGCGGCCGCAGTGGGGAGGGAGCCGATTACATCTCCCAGGTGCCTCGGCGCACACACCGGAAGCAGCCCTGATTGCCTTCGCGCCTGGCGGCGCTTGATAAGCGGACATCCATACCGCGTCGCGGGACCGCGCGCGGGCGGCGCCGGGCTAAGCCCGGGCAAAGGGCGGGCCCTCTGTGGCCCTCAGAGGCCAGAGGAGGCCGGGTCGGGCCCACCCCATTTACTCTTTGAATTGGAGACACTACGCCAGAACTGGTATGTGTGGTCACTACTACTAATTCTGTAGAAATCAGCTGGGTGTTGACACAAACTTTACTGAGTCCTGTACTGTCTCCGGTGAATAGTGATATCCTAACACCATGAGTGAGCAGATGAAAAAGGGAACTCTTGATAGTTTTTTTAAGAAACCTAATACTGACTCTGCCCGGGAGGTTGTTCTTGCAGAACTTAGGACTAGACGCCGTTGTTCAATAGAACTCATAAAAAATATGGCACCAGCCTCGCCATTTCCTGAAGCTCCATGTACGGACATTGAGGTTTCTTCTTTCCAGGATTCCATGCTACCCTTGGGTATTAACGACTCTACTAGGAGCCCTGTTACGTCTATTGTGCACGAACAAAGTATTGATATGGCCTTACCTATTCTTCTTTCCCCTATCCCTCCCCCCGATGACTCAAATAATATCTTGGATGTCCAACATGAGTTATCACCCCAAGCTACTGAGTTGTTACCTACTAATGATATCATATATAGTCAGACCACACTGACCGGTCCATTGCCCAGGAAAAGAAGGAAGATAGTCTCTGAGTTACGTAAAAGTAAATGTGATAACATTTCTAAAAGTAATTCTACTGCTACCTGTTCTGGGAAAAATGCTACCCCCCGTACACTGAAACAACCTCCTACTGGTAGTATTGCATCTTGCTTGAATCAAGTTGGCACTAATGGGGAGTTAATGAATGAAATTGGCAAATTGATGGAAAAACTTATGTTGCCAATTGTAGAAAGTCTAAAGAACATTGAAGAAAGGCTAGCGAAAGTTGAATCTTTAGTGGGAAACAAGATGGAACAAAATATGACCACATCTGTCCCTTTACAAATACCATCCACCGCTTTGGCTTCTGCTATAGTTTCTTCTAGTTCATCCCCAGAAGAACAAGCGACTCAATCGATTACATCAATAAGTAAGGGAGGGGTTAGCCATTCAGACAGTACCATTACCTCTAAACCATCTTGCACAACCACGGCTAGGGCTATGACCTGTGCTGTAAATACCCCAAAGAACGAGGGTCATTTGTTTGTCAAACCGGGGCACAACACAGATCCCTCGATTTAAACCACGAGGTCCGTTGTCTATTAACTTACCACCAGAGGCAGTCCCCCTGGTAGTTGTGCTTGCAGGGGTTCCTATGATAAAATCGGATGTTGTAGAAGGATACCATCAACTAAAAAACAAATTTATCCATTGGCTAGGCCAAAATCGCCCTCTTCCTTCTTATATTAATGGGGAAATTCTACATGTAAGACGCCTGCCCTGGTTGGGTAACACTTCAAAAACTATACACGGGGATGTTATCCTCATCAACTTCAGGGACCCAAGAGCTGTTGCTCATATTTTGAATTGGCAAACGCTGTATAGGAGTTCCTCGATCACAACTTGGGAACTCACCTACTTTTTTCCAAGACCAAATTTAGCTGTCACCTCCGTGATAGGGGATTCATCCAATACTCAACATAAACTTATGATCCCCCTGAGAAACAGATTTGAGGTGTTAGACAGCTTGGAGGATGTTGATTGACTCAATAATCATGAGTCTACGAGAGCACTACTTGCGGCCCCCGGGACAAATACAAGTATGCACTATAATGAGTCCAGTACTGCATCATCTTCAGTAGAGGTAGAATATCCCCATGAGCATTTGGTCGATCTTGCTCTGCCTGCTCCAGATAATGCTAGGGTTATCATCCAGGAATCAGTAGGCACCCTATTTTCATGGAATATTGCTGGGTTGACCTCCAAAATGGAATCACCAGAGTGGATGAGCTTTGTTAATAAATTTGACCTTTGCATATTCCAGGAAACTTGGGCCTGTGAAGCATGTTTTATGCAGGGCTACTTGAATTATTTTGTCCCTGCGGTAAAAGGCCCAAGGGGTAGACCTATGGGGGGCCTAGTAGTATGGGTTCGTCAAACTTTAAAATTGGGCATTAAAGTTCTTGACACAAGAAGTAGGGATATCCAACTAATCAGATTAGACTTAGAAAAGCTGGGTAGTGTAGACATTTATAATGTATATGTCCGGAGGAAGAAGAATGGGAGGTCAGAGGTACTAGAAGATCTGGATAGCCTCATTGACATACACTCGTCGACCAACAATATTATCATTGCGGGCGATCTTAATAGTACATTTGAACCCTTGATTAGCAATGATGATTTGTTTGGAGAAGAGGAGGATCGACTATGGGGCGTGCCTAAACTAGAGTTGCCTCCAATAGTGCGATGGTCCGCTGATATCATTGGTTTAAATGCTTTATGTTATGGTAAGGGGCTAAGAGCACTGAATGGCAGGACTAGTGGAGATAGAAAAGGTGCAAGCACATTTGATAACGGTAGGCACAATAGCAGAATTGATTATCTGTTATGTAGCCTAAAGTTATGGCCATCTATTTGTAATATGTATGTGGATGGAAGGTTGGAGAGTGACCATAATCCTTTGTGCCTGTCACACAAGTGGTGGCCACACACTGGCTTGCCTGTGGGACTTCCTGTGCTCGTACCACCCCGGATTGTTCCCACCAACAACATGAGGAGGCTACGCTGGGAAAAGGTAGCAATCAATCAACAGGCTATTGTTAGTATGAGTAGCCATGTTGACCAAGCCATATTAGACCTAGAGGATTGTAACACACTGAGCAATGGCCTGGACAGGGTTGAAGGAATTCATAATTCCCTTTTTGATATAATCAAGGGATACTTCCTTAAGCCTGTCAAGGACAAAGGTGATAGGGTCCCAAAGCCAGCTAAATGGTATAACGCTGAATGCAGGGAGTGTAGATTCGCACTGGGTAATGCTATTAAGGGAGGGCAAACAGCTTTAATCCAAGTTGCCAGGAAAAATTATAAAACCAGTATTGTGAAGGCAAAACAAGCTTGGGATGAGCAACATTGGATTGAGCTAAAGGCAGCTAGCGATAGCAAGGATTCTCGACAGTTCTGGCACATTGTCAGATGGGGAAAATCAGGTGGTCCTGAATCCCCTCAAAACAATGTCCCTGAAACTGAATGGGTAAAGTTTTTTAAAAACCAATATGCTGTTTTTAATACTACCGAACAGCATGAGATAATCTGTGTAGACCTCCCAAAAGAAAATCCTTTTTGTCCTAGTGAAATTATGACGGCTCTGGATGCAGTTGCCTGCGGACGAGCCCCTGGCCTTGATGGTGTGCCAGCGGATCTATTTGTTAACGATAAAGAGCGCTGGTGCTCATATATCCACCATCTTATTAATGCCATTGCCTTGGGTGCATCAGTACCAAAATCCTGGAAGGGTGCAGTGATTATCCCCATTTTCAAGAAAGGAGATCGATCATTGCCAGGTTATTACCGCCCTATAAGCCTTATAGATACCATCCAAAAGGTAGTGGGGCGCGTGATCGTCAATAGGCTCCTGGATTGGGCGGAAGAGACCAAGGCCCTTTCAACCTTCCAGGCTGGCTTTCGACGATCCACAAGTACGGTGGATCAGGTCTTTCGTTTTACTATGATTCAATGGAGGACGGTGGTGCTCGGCAAAGGAAGCTTGTATGCGGCCTTTGTCGATCTAAGGGCCGCTTTTGATCTGGTCCCTCGACTAAAGCTATGGTCGGTTTTACAGAAGCAGGGCATCCCAAATGATTTGTTATCTATGATAATGAGACTCCATGAATCAAATTATGCAAGAATACAGTGGGGTGGCTTAGGGTCAGTTACCTCAGATTTTCCAGTAGAGAGGGGCGTTAGACAGGGATGTTCGATGGCCCCAGTCCTTTTTACACTTTATATCAATGATGTTGTAGCACGTATGACTTCCGCCCAAGTGGATGCTCCTTTTTTAGATGGTATTAAAATTCCTATTTTAATGTTCGCGGATGACACACTCATCTTAGCTAAAACGCCAAGTGGATTGCAGTGTGCTTTGTCAATCTTTGACCAATTTTGTAAAGAGTATGGCCTCGAAGTAAACATTACAAAAACGAAGCTGATGACTTTTAATCCCCATCGTAGTTTTAAGACAAAAATTACCTTAAACAATCGTCCGTTGGAGGTAGTTAACAATTTTACTTATTTGGGTATGCATATATCCAATGCGCAGGCCTGGCGGCACCATATTGAAATTGCAACAATCAAACATAGGCAATTGGCAGGCGCAATCAGCTCAGAACACCGAAAATCATTCACTAAACCTGTGAAACCTGTCTTACAGGTTTATGAAGCTAAAGCTCTGGGTTCTGTACTTTATGGTGCCGAGTTGTGGGGGTTTGAAAAAATGCCGGCTCTTCAACTTGCAGAGAATATATTTTTTAGGGCCATTACAGGCGTTCCCAAAAGCACCCCGCTGCTGCCCCTTAAGTATGACTTGGGTAGAAGAGCCATTGTAGATATGGCACGGCTCCGCCCAATATTGTACTGGCGCAGGTTATGGACCACGCCTGCGCTTTCTCACTATGCCGGGGGCTTTCTAGACATCATAAGAACTGACCTTCACCATAAAATAGGCTGGCTAAAAGCGCTTAGGGCATCCTTGCTTGAGCTTGGTTTGGGCACACTTTGGGAAGATCCTGCAGGAGCAACCTTCCCTTCTAAAAGTACGATCAAGATCATTTATTGGGAGAAGGTTGCCCAGCGGAACTGGTGTAGCCCAAGTGTTGGTAACATGACTAGAGAGTACCTAGAGGCCAAGATGTATCCCCATCTTGAGCCTTATTGGGATATCATAACCAAGCCAAGAGATAGGAAGCTTCTCTTCCAACTAAGAGCTGGAGCACTTCCCCTTAGATCTTTAACAGTAAAATGGGAAGCGGGAAATAGTGCTGTTTGCCCTGCCTGTGGTACAAAAAATGAAACTATTGGTCATTTCTTGTTTTCTTGTGAAATCTATGCTGCTCCACGGCGTATATGGCTTACTCCAATGTGCAAAAATCTAGGAACTACTAGTGGCATTGTTGCTTTACGCATTATATGCACCAGCACATTGCCTTGGATTTCAATTGCCACTGCAAAGTATCTAGGATGGGCGTGGATGATTAGATTGAGACTGCTAGTCAATTGACTATTCTCTTGAATCGGGGGAGACTGCTAGTCCTTTTACTATTACCCCCCTGCTAATTCTTAGCATTTTATCGTATGTAATCTGTTTTAAAACTTTTAATTATTTAAATATCATTGTTTTAATAACAAGTATCCACTGTTATTATCGCGGAATGTCTAACCCAGGGCTTTAATTATGTCAACCCGCATGTGATTTGAACAGCACCGCTGCCAAATGAAATAATGTCTCCCTTATGGATGTAATTTAACCAGATTTTGTTAAAGTATGTAGTATCGAAATGTATTGTATTTAATAGTATTTTAATGTATCTAATGAACTGTTATTGTATATTGTATCTTGCTTTTATGAATATCCTTCGAATAAAGCATACTTTGACTTGTATTACTCACATAGGGGCATTCCACATTGTCGGAGCATTTATTACTGTTGGCAAACATGCCAGTTGGGCTGAGGTGATCACTGCTGCCAACCTTGCATATGGATCCCAATAATGTATTCTTCTCTGATGTCGTTATTATTACATCTCTAATAATATTAGAAGCTCGGGATGTATTATTCTATGGGTGTGGTTCATCGAAGACTTGTTTCTCATCTGGAACGGGAGTTTAGAGTAGATTGTGGAGCACACTGATGAGCTCAATAAAAACAGTTACAATCTGAGATCTGCACATTCCTTCAGTAACACAGATGTAACCTTCGTAGATGTGAGGTTCAGTATTGAAAAAGCAAGATATGTACCTCTATTTAGGAGACAGATGGCAAATGGTGGGAAGCAGTCAACCACCACACCGGCATGGAGTGCACCGTACGGATAGATGCGTCTAGCCCGAGGATATTGTGATTGAGAGAATAAGGACAGAGTTCAAGGCTGGGATACCCAATAAAGTGTTGAACGGCGGGTACCCAAGATTAAAGACCAGATAATGGAACAATTTTCTCTTCTAGCAACTGAAGAAGAATGGAATGTATATCAAGAAGGAAAACGGCAATGGAGTTAAATTTTTAGCAGATACTAGTACATTAAAACTAAGGTGGGTGAGACGAATCATATTAAACAAAGGCTTGCATTGCTGCTTTTTAATTATTTCAGTGACCTCATATGAGGGATCCCATTGATTACCTAGCGAATGCACCTGCCTTAAAAAGTATGTTGGCAGCAAGAACAATAATTGAAAACACGAATAACTCATTAATCTTAAATCAGTGAGATTATTCATATCTCACTGCTAAACATTTTGCATGGTTCTATATTGCTGGCTCTCAAAATCTTAAAT